>NC_050443.1:157455235-158101031 GCF_903995425.1 Onychomys torridus
ACAACTGTAACGCCAGTTCTAAGGAATCTGATGTCCTCTTGGTTTCTGCAGGCACCTAGCATGCACATCATAGATAGACCTTAACATGTAGGCACAATATCTATACATGTAAAGGACATACATTATCTGGGGCCTTCATTAATTTCTAATATGTGAATAGTTATAAGAGATCAAATATTTGAAAACTGCTGATGTGTAGGGTGTACTACCTCTAATAGCTTGTTTTTCTCACTATTTTATTTTAAAAACTTGTCCATATTATTGTACAACTTCTTTAGTGTGTATCCACATTTTACCTACATGTATACTCATGCCTTATATAACTTTCCTGCCTTGAATTCACAGAGATCTGAATGAATCTCTGGTTCCTGAATGCTAGGATTAAAGGTATGTGCTACCACTGCCTGACCTCTGTGTGGTGGGTATTGTGTTCCCTGAAATATTATGTGTTCCCCGAAATAAACATATCTGGGATCAGAGAATAGACAGCCACTAGAACAGAGCCAGAAATGGTGGCTAGAAAATAGGAAGAGTAAGCCCTAACAGAAGTTGGGCAGTGGTGGTACACACCTTTAATCCCAGCACTTGGGAGGCAGAGCCAGGTGGATCTCTGAGTTCAAGGCCACTTTAGAAGCAGCTAAGCATGGTGATCCACGCCTTTAATCCCAGAAACCCAACCTTTAATCCCAAGGAGTGGGGGCAGAAAGAGAAAAGTATATAAGGCGAGAGGAACAGGAATTAAAGGAGAAAAAAGCATGTAGTTAGTTAAGCATTTGGCTGGTTAAGCGTTCAGGTTTTGGAACCACACAGTTCAGCTGAGATTCATGTAGAGGAGGACTCAGATGCTTCCAGTCTGAGGAAACAGGACCAGCTGAGGAACTGGCAAGGTGAGGAAGCTGTGGCTTGTTCTTCTCTGATCTTCCAGCATTCACCCCAATAACTGGCCTCGGGTTTGGTTTAATTAATAAGTACCTTTAAGATTCCTGCAACACCTCTGTGTTTAATATAGTAGCTGGCTTTTTCCTTTGATCCCCAGGCAAGCTTTATTTGTTAGAACACAAATAAAATATCACCACACAGTACTGTAACTCCAGTTGCACCCTCACACAGAAATAAATTCAGGGAAAAGACCCACTGCACATAAAGTAAAAATAAATAAAACTTCAAAACAAATTTCAAAGTTCTATGTTAAATCAGTTCTCTGTAGAATAAGAGTGCTAGAGAGATGGGTCAGAGGTTAAGAGCACTGGCTGCTCTTTCAGAGGTCCTGAGTTCAAATCAGACCACATAGTAGGGTCTGATGCTCTCTTCTGTCATAAAAAAAATGTATATGCAGATAGAACACTTGTATACATAAAATAAATCAAAAAAAGAAAAAAAGAATTATACTGTTCAGTGCCAGGCGGTGGGGGCGCACACCTTTAATCCCAAGCAGAGGCGGGCTGGTCTGCAGAGCTAGTTCCAGGACAACCAGAGCTATACAGAGTCTTTAAAAAAAAAAAAAAAAAAAAACGCATGGTTAGATGTTCATAGATTCTACTGTTGGTATAATGTATCTACAGGAAAGCTTTTCTTTCGGATATTGTCAGCCATATTGTGCATTAGGTCTGTTTATTATCTTTAAATTTTTATTACATCTGTTTTGTGTATGTGTGCTGTTGTGTTCTGTGGCTGCATGTGGAAATAAGAGGACACTTCCAAGAGTCAGTTCTCTTTCACCATGTGGGTCCTGGGATTAAACCCAAGTCATCAGCCTTCGCAGGAAGCACCTCTTCCCTCTAAACCATCTCTTCAGCCCTCTTTCATGCAATTTATGTGTGTATGGTCTGTCTGGGTTTTTATATTTTACATTTTATTTTATTTAGTTTCTGTATGCTATGTGTGGGCAGATGTGTACTATTATATTGTGTGACAAAAACGGGGATACAAAACACAAATCTACTCATTCCAGATAGGGAGCCTATGACCAAAGTCCAGATACCATCAAAGGCCAGTTTGATGAGCCGGTGAGTTTTATTGGGGTTACTTACAGGAAACAGCTGTCTTATCAAAGTCCATCCCAGCAAGGGTGACAAAAGTTCCGTGGGTTGGAGAGTGTTCCTTCTAAGAGACTCAGTTCTACACCTCTTCCAGGTAGTTGGCTTGGTCTCAGAGTCTTTGCAACTTGGCATATCTACTCTTGGGAAGGAGGGGCTAGTGTGAATCTGGTCAGTTTTAGGAACTTCCTAAAGCTATTTTGAGTTGTTTGCCTTCTGGATTAAGCAGCTACAATGAAAGATGGAATGTTTACATAACATGACTCACATAGAGGTTAGAGAATATAACTTGAAGGAAGCAGTTATTTCCTCTTTGGAGATCAAACTCAGGGCATCAAGCTTGGTGGCTGCCATCCTTATCCATTGGGCCCATCCGTTCAGCCCTTATTTCTGAATTCTTTTATGAATTTATTTTACTGTATTTTGTTTCTCCAATATAGTTCTTTTGGTTTTCCACAACCACTCATGGTATCACAGTGTTGGTCTTCTAGAAGAATAGAACTGATAGAATTTAAAAAACAAATGGGTGAAGAGATAGCTCAGCGGTTAAGAGCACTGGTGTTCTTCCAGAGGTCCTGAGTTCAATTCCCAGTAACCACATGGTGGCTCACAACCATCCGTAATCAGATCTGGTGCCCTCTTTTGGCCTGCAAGCATGCATGTAGGCAGAACACTATACATAATAAATAAATAAATCTTAACAAACAGACAAACAAAAAACCAGTATAGGTGTGGATAGATCACTAGTGGCACTTTTAGGGTATTTGTATATGTAAATTAAACTATTAAATTAGCTTATAAAATGTGACTGAAATGCTCCAAAGTTGTCTCATAGATATTGTCTTGTGTCCTCCACACATGTGCACATGTGAACGCATACACAAGAAAAGATTTTATGTAACTTCTGCATGAAGCTTTTGTTATTAGCTTTTTATCCATGTGAAAAGTTAAAAGAAAAATCCTGACAAGTATAGGTGCATTCTCTTCCAGTGACTGAAAAAAACAAAAATCGTTTGAAGAATGTATCTGAGACAAACACGCTGTTGCCAAAGTTAACTTTTTTGTTACTTTTTAAAGAAAATTAATACAGCTTGATGTCAGGTTTTAAATGTGCAATAGGAGGGGATTCGGAGCTACGAACATTACAACATGAAGGATCACTCCCAAAAACAAAAAAATCTGATCATTGTCCATATTGATTACTTGGGTTAGTGGGCTCTACCTTTACTTCTCCCAACATTGGATCCTACTAGATCAACAACATTCTGATTATTCTGTTTATGGGGCTATCTTTAGTTCAAAATATTTGCATGAACAAATTTTCAGGGTTTTGCAAATGTGCACAGGCCTAACTGTTGCAAACTGTTTGGTTAATAGAAGCATTTCTGAACAGAACACTTTGGAAATATTTATGCTTTTCTTCCTGGTTGATAGCCAGTAACATATGGAATGTCTCCAGTAAATCTAAAATCCTTAGCTCTTAAAAATCAACCCTTTTCAAGATGTAGAAGTTGGGGATTTGGTGCCATGCTGGTACTGTGCAAGGTTGAGTTATTTGTGGTTTGAATCTGCAAGGTCATCAGGCATTCATGTGGTGTAGGTGTACAGGACATACAGACAAAACACATAAACATAAATCTTAAAACAAAAAAGTTGGGCAGTGGTGGCACATGCCTTTAATCCCAGCATTTGAGAGGCAGAGGCAGGTTGCTCTCTGAGTTTGAGGCCAACGTGGCCTACAGAACAAGTTCCAGGACAGCCACGGCTACACAGAAAAACCCTGTCTCAACAACAAAAAAAAAACCAACCCATATCAAACAAACAAACAAAGTATTGTAAGTCTGAGTTAGCAGTACCCTTACTACTCTTGTAGGGTTGGTGTATCTGCCTACCTTGGCTGGATTCACTGATGAACCTGTGGCCAGCTACTTTTTAGACGCTAAAACTTGGGTAGGTTGAGATTGGATCCAGGCACCAAAAGCAAGCTTCTACATGTCCTAATAGTTGCAGAGGTGGCTGAGGAAAAGCATATTGGGTAAGTACTTTCCAAGTCTCTGCTTTCTTCACAGCTGATTCCCTATGGGCTAAATTCTGAGGGCAAGCCTATACTCTTAGTGGAATGACACTGTGAAATTGATGCCAAAGGCTGTGGGCAATGAAGAAGGTGAAGCATTTATATAAACTCCCCTGAATAAAAGTGATGAATGTTTATTTGTTCTTAATTTTATGGGGCCTTTTTTCATGTTTTACTAAAACTATATTTATATTCTATTTCTATTTCAATACTGCTGTGAGCCAAGCACTGGGCTGAGCTCTGGGAATCTAGTTGAGAGAGGGAGGAGGGATTGTAAGAGCAAAGGGGGTCAAGATCATGATGGAGGAACCCACAGAGACAGCTGACCATAAGCTAGTGGGAACTCAGACTCTGGACTGACAGGGAGACTTCATGGGACCACCAGAGGCCCTCTGCATATGGGTTACAGCTGTGTAGCTTGGTTTGCTTGTGGGGTCCTTAGTAGTGGGATCAGGACCTGTCCCTGGTGTGTGAGCTGGCTTATTAGAACCTATTCCCGGTGCTGGATTGATGCAGGGAAAGGAGCTGGGTCCTGCCTCAACTTGATGCCATGCTTTGTTGACTGCCACGGGAGGCTTACCCCTTTTGAACAGAGGAGGAATGGAGGGAGGCAGTACATGGGAGGTGGGAGGGTGCAGAGGGGAGGGAGGGGAAACTAACTGGTATGTAAAATAAATGAAAAAAAATTAAAATATATTGCTGTGAGATTTTCCCTTATAATGAATGGGGATTTTCCCCTCCCCAGTGGTTTCCCACTATGTATTAAGCTGAATTTATGTCTTGCCTTCTTTAGTAAACAAAGGTGAAGCTGGAATTTGGATTTTTTTATGTACCTGATGAAAGAAGTGTAAATGGAGTTGCCAAATAATAGGGTGAGACAATATCTCAATTAGATGTATTATGCCATCAAATATTTCATTGCCAGGAATGGGTTACATCTTGAATTGTTGGCCAAAGGGGTCCCATGGAAACTTCCTAATATCACAGGCTGTTGCCAAGGCTGTTGATTGCTCTCTACAGCTTGGCGGTAAAGAAGGCCCTATTGATGAAAGCAATACTTAAATTGTCAAAAAATGGAGAAGTCATGTTTTCTAAAGTTTTCTGGTGTCTAAATAGAATCTTACCCCTCACTGACTAGCATTCATAATGTTGGATACTGTGCATGCTATTGGAGAAAGGTATCAATATCACCCAGCTACAAACTCTGCAACCTATAACAATGACCTGCCTGCAAAATGTTCTGGTGTAATAGTGGCACAGTATTTTAAGAGTACCCCCACCCCCTTTTTTGTTTGTTTGTTTGTTTGAGACAGGATTTCTCTGTGTATATCTGGCTGTCCTGGAACTCATTCTTTAGATCAGGCTGGCCTCGAATTCAGAGATCCACCTGTCTCTTGTCTCCCAACTGCCAGTATTAAAGGTGTGTACCACATCAACTCCTTTTTGATTGGATTTGAAATCCATACCATGATATCCATGAGATGGAATGTGTAACTGATACTGCCAAGAACCTGAGACTAGATAAGTCTAGGGCCCAGGGGTAAACTTAATAATATTATCCTGCTAAAGGAACATAGCAATAAAATGACTCCTAATGATTTTCTGCTATACTCATAGACCAGTGCCTTGTTTAGCCATCATCAGAGAAGGTTCTTGCAGTATATTGGAATTAACACAGACACACAACTGGACAATGTACAGAGAATGAGAGACTTGGGAGCACTCAATCCTAAATAGCAATCATCCATCAAACCCTTCCCCTCATGACTTGGGGATCTATATGGAAGAGGACTCCAAAGGGTTTTAAGCGCCAGAGGTGATGGAGGATTCCAGAGAAACGTTGTTTCCCAGACAGCAGAACTGATGCATATATGAACTCACAGAGATTGTGGCAGCATGCACATAGCCTGCACGGGTTAAGCCAGGATGAGATCCCAGAACTGAGATGAGGTGGGTTCAGTGTCCCACCCCTAGCCAAGAAGCTATTTACAGTTGATGCCTGCTATCAAAGAGAAAGTCAGTTTTCTCCAGTGGAGTGTTATTGGGTATATCAACCACACTCATAGATGGCCAATTTTTCAAAGCAAACTCCATATTTTTATTTGTGGACTTTTAGCTTTGTTTTGGCAGTTTTTGTCTTATTGGTCTTTTGCTTGCTTGTTTTGATTTTTGTTTTTGTGGGTTTTGCTTTTTGCTTTTGCCTTTTTCTTATTTGTGTTTTGAAAGGACACAGAATTGAATGGGTAGAGAGGTAGTGGAAGGAATTGGGGAAGGAAGGAACATGATCAAAATATATTACATGAAAAACTTTAATTAAAAATATAAAATCTTTTTAAAAAGTTTTCATTTAAAAAAGTTAACTTGTATTTCCAATGACAGGCATCATTGTATGATGTATTTTCCTTATCACATACTGCTTGATTAATGGACAGTTTTTAAGAGTTTATTGAACATATAAATGAGTGTATTGGCATACAGTTCTATTCCTCTATGATGTCTTTGCTGAATTTGGTGGTATAGTAATATTGAAGTTTGACAATAATAAGAAAGCGTTTCTTCTATTTTCTGAAAAAAGTGATTTCTACTTTTGACACAAGGATAGCATTGCTTCTTCCATTTGACATAATTCACAAGGGAAACCACATGAACTAGAACTTAACTTTGAGGAGACAATTTTAATTATGCAACCCACCTATCTGACTACTGTGACTTTTAAGATATTCTGTTTGGTGCTATTCCATTGTGTGATATTTGCATTTTATGTTCTGTCCTAGGTTGAAAAACTGGTCTTAGAGATCTGGTTTCTGTAGTTTTGTTTTGTTTTGTTTTGTTCTTCTTTTTCTTAGTAATTTCCTGTTGGATCTATCTGCTTGATGTGATTGGCTCTCCAGTATAAACTGTGAACTATTTCCTTATGGATGAATGATTTAGATTACATCAGTGGTTCTGTGAGAGCATGCAGAAGGATTAGCTATTTCATCATTGTCAAGTGCCCCTTTGCTCTCCAACACAACGCCTGTCTCACAATGAGTCACTAGGAACAGGGCTGTGCAGCTTCAGCTTTTGTCTTCCTGATTCCCATGACTACCTCGTGTCAGAGGCTTCCCAGGACCACTGCTAAGCAGTTCCTGATGTTGTATTCATGGGCGGGTGGGGAACCTGAAATTCAGTGCAGTGTCTCCAGCTCATCACTAACTCTCACTGTCTGACACCAAGGCTCTGTGGCTGTGGACCAGACTCACGATTAGCACAGCCTGGTCTGTTTTTGTGTTATGTGACTGACCTAGGCCTTAGGCTGCTTTAAAAAAAAAAAAAAAAAAAAAGTTTTCTTAAGGTTTATTTATTATGTACACAGTTTTCTGCCTGCATATGTCCCTGTACAGAAGAGGGCACCAGAATTCATTATAGACGGTTGTGAGCCACCCTGTGGGTGCTGGGAATTGAACTCAGGACCTCTGGAAGAACAGCCGGTGCTCTCAATCTTTGAGCCGTCTCTCCAGGCCTGAAGGCAGCGTTGTATATGAATGAAGACCAGTTAGTTTATATCCTCCTCAAGAGCTACCTAGTTAATGGAGATGTTCTCAGACTGGACATCTTGATGATTCCCTGTCTGGTGGGCTTCCTCCTCTTCAGCTTGTTGGTACAGAATGGGTTGTTTTCCCCTATGTTGAATGTTTAAAATTCACTGTGACTTAGGTTCTCTATGTGCTCCTGGATCCTTTCATTGTTAACCTTTCCTCCATTGCCTGAATCCATGTTATCAACCAGGTTCTCTTTCCCTGGGGACATTTCCAGGCCTTTGTCCTTCAGCTAGTGCTCTACAGAGACGTTCCTGAACTCTTACACAGACACTAGAGCTCATTGTGTCTGAGTCCGTGTTTAGTTTCCTATTATACCTTTGTAGTACATACTTGTTCTCTGTGCTCATTTTTTATTGACATTTGTTAATTATACACAGCAATAGATTTCATTGTGAGATTTTCTTTTAAAATATTTTTATTATTGTGTGTTTGTATGTGAGCATGGTGTATATGTTAGTATGTGTGCTTCCATGTGCTCATATAAGTCAGTGGACCACTCTGTGGAGCCTGTTCTCTTCTTTCGTCTTTTACATGGGTTCTGAGAATCAAACTCATCTTGCCAGGTTGTAGACAAATGCTGTACTCCTTGAGCCATCTTGTCAGCCCCGACATTTTCATACATGTATTATGATCACAGTTACCCCATTGCCCTTTCTTGTTCCCCTTCCTACACCGTGAATCAAGGAATCAAAATGATCACTACTGTAGCAGGAATCTTAAAGGTACTTATTAATAAAATCAAACTCAAGGCCAGGTATTGGGGTGAATGCTGGAAGATCAGAGAGACAGAAAAAGCCACAGCTACCTCACCTCGCCAGTTTCTCAGCTGATCCTATTTCTTCAGACTGGAAGCCTCTGTATCCTCATCTGGAATGAATCTCAGCTGAACTGTGCTGCTCAAATGCTTCTAGTTTCTAGTCTTCATGCTTTATATACCTTTCTGTTTTCTACCATCACTCTCTGGGATTAAAGGCTTGCTTTCTGGGATTAAAGGCATATGTCACCATGCCTGGCTGTTTCCAATGTGGCCTTGAACTCACAGAGATCCAGAGGGATTTCTGTCTCTGAAATGCCAGGATTAAAGGCATGTGCTACCACTGCCTATCCTCTATGTTAAATATTGTGGTTGTTCTGTCTCTGACCCCAGATAAGTTTATTAGGGTGCACAAAATTTCAGGGAACACAATACCACCACACACTACCCTTGAAGGGACATATTTAAATTACCATTTGATAGGATGCAATGAGAAACTAGAGTGCCTTCTCTAATATTCCTGCCAAAACTGCAATATTCTGCCATAACCAGAATTTAACCACAAGGAAATACTGGGTAATCTCAAATTCAGAGACATGTCATAAACTCCTAGCCTCTGCAATGCCAAAGTGACAAGGTCAAGGAAAGACAGGAAACTATAGTAGGCTTCAGTCGGCTAAGGAGAAATGATACTTAGCTGAAAAATGTGACCCACATTGTAAACTGCATATTAAGATTTATCAATGGGCACAGTGGTGGTGCATGCCTTTAATTCCAGCACTTGGGAGGCAGAGGCAGGCACATCTCTTTGAGTTTGAGGTCAGCTGTTAACACAGAGAAACCATGTCTTGAAAACAAACAAACAGAAAACAACCCCCCACACACACACAAAAGATCTACCACTGACATAATAATGGGAATGAGGATTAGATGGCCCCAATACATTAATTTTAATTTCTTGATTCTGAGGGTTATGGTTATGTATGAAAATTGCCTTTCTAGAAAAGGAAATTTATGTTAAAATATTTCTGGTTGGTAAATGCAGACCGTTAACTTATTCTCAAATCTTTAAAAAATTGTATGTACTTCCAACTTTTCTCTATGTCAATGGTTAAAAATTATAGAAGTAAGCAAATAATAAATAGTATTACCTGTGCACTTGCATATGTACGTATAATCAAGAAAGGGCTTATATAAAACTATATAAATACTTCACAAAAAAAGTTCCAGTTTGTGTATAAATGTACATATATAGTTTGAATGAAAATTTCCCATCTGGGCTGCCAGTGATCCCCTCAAGGACCATATACTGTCTAACAGAAACCCCACACCAGGTATGACAGTTGATTGTCAGGGTTGTCCAAGAGACCCAGAAAGCATTGCTATTGCCCTTAGTTGCTTTCCCAGAGGTGAAGATAAGTTTTTACTGGAGAACACTTGAACTTTGGACACAGGATCTGAGAATCTGAGCTGGATATGACCTGAAAACCTCTTCTCTGAGGATTAGCTTTCATGGTACCAGAAGATATTATGGAAGCTATCAAGTAAGAGACACAACCAATAGTCCTATGAACTAAAACGATGATCAGAATGACACACTATCCCTAAAGATGCAATAGTAGTATGCATACCTTGGTAGTAATAGTTCTCTGATTGTACTTAAGGCCCACAATATGCCTGGTCATGGAAGCCTAGCAAACTTCTCTGGAGCTAATGAAGTCATGGATCTTGGAGGTGAACCTATAACCACCACTTTACTAATCCAGCACAGTTTAAAAAAAAAAAAATTTGAGGGGGCTGGAGAGATAGCTCAACAGTTAAGAGCACTGGCTGCTCTCCCAGAGGTCCCAGATTTGATTCCTGGCACCCACATGACAAGTTACAGCTCTCTGTAACTTCATTTCCAGGGGATCTGACACCCTCACACAGACATACATGCAGGCAAAAGTACCAGTGCATGTGAAATAAAATTAAATAAATTATTTGAGTTTTTGAGACAGGGTTTCTCTGTTTAACAGTCCTGGCTGTCCTGGAACTCGCTTTGTAGACCAGATTGGTCTCCAACTCACAGAGATTCACCTGCCTCTGCTTCCCAAGTGCTGGGATTAAAGGCATGTGCCACCATCACCCTGCTAGTCCAGCATAATTTTTTATTACATCCTAAATATTTATTGTTATACCTACAGGTAAGTGCAGGACTCACCTCAATCAAAGAAATGTCTCCTTTCAACAAATGGACATCATTCCAGAAAACCACAACTGATCAAAATGCAAAGAACAAGAGGTCATGTGGTGCCGAACCCCAACTGATAAGTCTACCACAAAATTCCTGCATCTAAGGCTTAGGGGTCTTAGTGGAAGTGGGGGAGGAAAGATTGTAAGAGCCGGAAAAATTAAGAAATTTGCAGTGAGGTTTTGTTTCTTAGAAATGGTGGAGAAGCTACACCCACAAAGTCTCACCAACATTGCTGGCTAACCAAGACCCAAACAAGGATGACACTGATAGACAGGCTAACATGGCAGGGGAAATCTCATGGGGCCTCAACCCTAGAACGACAGGCAGCTAAGGACTGCTGAGAGCGGGAGAGATCGTCTTCCCCAGGGAGGACGCACCATTTAATCATCCAATACTGAGTGGTCAGCCCTGAAAATACAGACAAGTAACATTAGATGAACTGAGCAGGTTGTGTTTATATATTTAGGAATTACGTATTTGTGTGTGTGTGTGTGTGTGTAAAGAAATCGAGGCCATAAATTTGAGAGTTAAGGGAGATAAATGGGAAGGGTCAGAGGGTCAGAGGGAGGAAAAGAAAGAGGGAATGATGTAATTATATTTTAATTTAAAGAATATGTTAAAATGGCAATATTTCAGAAAGTGCTCAGCATTCTCAAGATTCAAAGAAATGTAAATTAAAACTGGTGAGGTGTTGCATACTCATCAGAGTGGTTAAAATGAGAAAAAGCAATGTGCAGTGGTACATACTCATGAAAACAAATACCAGGAAGCCCATTATAGCTTATGTTAACTAAAAGAATTAATAAGGGTTGGGGATTTAGCTCAGTGGTAGAGCGCTTGCCTAGCAAGCACAAGGCCCTAGGTTCGATCCTCAGCTCAAAAAAATAAAAAATAAAATATTATATAAAATAGACCAGTCACAATGGCACACACCTTTAATCCAAGCACTCTCCAGGCAGAGGCAGGTAGATTTCTGTGAGTTCAAGGTTAGCCTGATCTGCATGAGTTCCAGACCAGCCAGGGCTACATAGTGAGACCTGTCTCAACAAAATAAAACACCAAAAACAAACAAAATAGTAATTAAAAGTAAACAAAGAAAAAGGCTGAATATACAGTGTTTTAGGATGAAACTGAAACAGCTAACACCATGATAATAAAAGTATGAGAAAATTAAATCATTTGGAAAAGAAGAACAAGACTGACTTTACCCAGCCCCTGGCTTCCTATCTAGAGACGAGCTTTGTTGTTCTTGACACCAAAGCTGTGTGACCTGCTGTTGGGACTCCTCTAACTTTTAAAACTATGAACTAAACAAACCTGTTTTTCTTTTCTTTTCTTTCTTTCTTTCTTTCTTTCTTTCTTTCTTTCTTTCTTTCTTTCTTTCTTTTTTCTTTCCTTCCTTCCTTCTTTTCCTTCCTTTTCTTCCTTCCTTCTTTCTTTCCTTCCTTCCTTCCTTCCTCTCTCTCTCTCTCTCTCTCTCTCTCTCTCTCTCTCTCTCTCTCTCTCTCTCTCTCCCTGTTTTTTGAGACAGGGTTTCTCTGTATAACACCTCTGGCTGTCCTGGAACTAGGTCTGTAGACTAGGCTGGCCTCAAATTCAGAGATCTACCTGCTTCTGCCTCCCAACTACTGTACCACCACCACTGAGCCTATTTTTTCTTAGTAAGTAACCTTTCTCACCAGTTTTGTTATGGCCATGACTGTTGGACAAATGCACTGATCTAAAGCATCAAAGCAGATGATTTAAGTAAGCCAGAAAGGTAGTGAGCAGGAGGTGGCATAAGGAACTTATGTGGCCTGGAAAAATGATCTTTCTTGATCTGTGTGTTGGTTTCACAGACATGTTCACTTTGTGAGAACTCACTAATGGATGTTTGCAACCATCCTTCTGTATGTATTTTAGATCTCAGTAAAAAGCTCTTCCTAAAAGACAATTGTAACTGTGTCCCACCTGGTCCGCAGCTGCTCAGACCTAAGTAAATACACAGAGGCTTATATTAATTATAACTGCTCAGCCATTAGCTCAGGCTTACTACTGACTGGCTCTTACACTTAAACTCAGCCCATTTCTGTTAATCTATATGTTGCCACATGTTCCATGGCTTTACCTGTGTGCCATTACATGTTGCTCCTTGGGTGGCTCACTGGCGGCTCTTTCTGCATTTTACCTATCTCTCTCTTTGAATTTCCCACCTGCCACTAAGGTGCCTTGTCATAGGCCAATTTATCAACCAACCAGAGCAACACATATTTGCAGCATACAGAAAGACATTCCCCCATCAGACAATTTTAGGTTAAGCTTGGTGGCACATGACTGTAGTCTCATTCCTACTTGATGAGAAGCTGAGGTAGCAGTATTGCTTGAGCACCCAAGTTCTTGATGAGCCTGGATGATAGAGCCTCAATAAAGGACAGTTATAGTTCACTTAATTCATGATTCTATCCAAGTTGCAGTTCATATTTCTTGCCACTATGTAGGGCTTCATTGAAATGACTTGGACACTAGAGTCACACACTTGGGAATTGAAACATGGGTTCTAAAACAAAGTCTGATATTGATGGATTCACCAAGTCACCCATTTCTTCCTTGTTCCTAAAAACTAAAGCAGGCTTGTACTATACCCTGACATCCCTTCTGCCTCTACTCAACCATAGCACTTGGAATCCTACAGAGAGACAGGATTTATCAGAAGCCTCAGCAGGATAGAGGTGCAGATTAGAGATGTTAATCTCTCAATAAATTAATAATATTGAAAAGAATAAGTTGTTGTTTTTACTCTTTGGCTCTTTTGGGGAGCTCACCACCCAGCTCCCAAATAAATCACATGGAGGCTTTTTCTTACTTATGAATGCTCAGTCTCGGCTTGGCTTGTTTCTAGCCAGTTTTTCTTTTTTTTTAATTTAATTTTATTTAATTAATATTTTTTCATTTATTTTACATACTGGTCACATTTTCCTCCCCCTCCTCTCCTCCCATTCCCTCCCCCAACTACCATCTACCTGCCTCCTCATCCATTCCTCCTCTGTCTCCATTCAGAAAGGGGCAGACCTCCCATGGGCTTGAACAAAGCATGCTAGTCAGCTTTTCTTAAATTATCCCAACAACCTTTTGTTTTGGGGATTTTATCTTTCTCTATTTCTGTATATCTTTTCTTTCTTTCTTATTCCATGTCTGGCTGTGTGGCTGGGTAGCTGGACCCTTCTTTTCTTGTTCCTCGATCTTCCCAGATTTCTCCTCCTATTTATTCTCTCTGCCTCCCAGCCCCACCTATCTTCCTGCCTGGCTAGTGGCCATTCAGCTCTTTATTAGACCAATCAGGTATTTTAGACAGGCAAAGTAACACAACTTCACAGAGTTAAAGAAATGCATCATGCAATACATCTTTGCATCATTAAACAAATGTTCCACAGCATAAACAAATGCAACATATCTTTAATATTCTATAACAATAACTAAATTAATGTAGTCCAATATAATATGTGAGTCAAGCAATAACTCACTTTGTTTGTCCTGGTTAAAGCACTAAGATTTGTGATTGGGGCTGGCAAGAGGGTTCGACTGGTCACCAAGCTTAATGAATTAAATGAAATTCCAGGGATCTGTATGGTGGAGGGAGAGAAATGGACTCCTATATGTTGTTTTCTGATCTCTACTTTAGTGTTATGGCACATGTAGACCCCCAAGCAGATGCACACAAACACACCCATTAAATAAATAAAATGTAATAAAAATAAAAAGATGAGATCACTCAAATTCCAAGATTATAAAACCAAACTTTCCTGACCTCCATTTAAATTAACTGGGTGTGTTAATTATTTACTCAGGTAATGTGTACTTTGAAAGTCATTGATTAGGTTGGATCAACATTGAATCGTGTCAGACAATGAGTAAATGTCGGTGTACATCTTTCCTGATGAAAAGGATGTGAAGCAGAAGGGACATGGGTTATAGCCCTGGCTCTACCACCTGCTTGTGTGTCTTTCTTTGGCCAAAGCTTCCAAGGTTCAGCTTCCTCCAACCTTAAAATGGGTAAGAGAGCTTGAAAGAATCCCAAGAGTTTTGATGGGTGTGAAATTTCCCTATAAATTGTTAGGTATTCCAGTAAAAGGGGTAATAAAACATTGTATGTTTGGGTTCTTTGCAAAACTTAATTTTCCTGTACTGTAACTCAAAATTATGACGCCAATTCATTATTACTCACAACAGCCAAGATATAGAAATGGGATGGAGAGAGGTCTCGGTGATTGAGTGCATACTGTTCTTGCATAGGCCTGGAATTTGGTTCCCACTACCCATGTCAGGTGGCTCAGCACCCCCTGGAAATTCTAGTGCCAAGGAATCTGACACCTCCTTCTAGGCTGCACAGGCATCTGCATTTGTGTGCATGTACCAACACACACACACACACACACACAGAGGCAGAAAAATAAATCCTAAAAAAATAAATTAACTTAAATGTCCATCAACAGATAAATGGATAAAGATATTGTATGCATAGAATGTGGCATTCAGTCTTATTTGGCACAATATGGATGCGCCTGAAAGACCTATTGAGTGAAAGGAGCCAATCAAAAGAACAAAAGTACTGTATGACCTCATATGGCTAAGAAAAAGCTAGTCAAGCAAACAAAAGTGGAGTAGAACCAATTGTCCCCAGGAGAGAAGGGGAAGAGGAAATAGGAGGAGCTAGATTGTATGTTTCTATTGGCAGTTAGATAAAATGTACAGTGATTTCATGTAACACATAAGGAAAGCAGCCAATAATTACTAATACGGTAATATATAAATTGAAAACTTTCTACCAAGTAGACTTTAGGGGTGTGTGTGTGTGTGTGTGTGTGTGTGTGTGTGTGTGTGTTTGTGTTGTGAGTAGAATGAACCCAAGGCCTTGCACATACTGGACAAACAATCACTGAGCTGTATGCCTGTTCCGTAGACTTTAGCATCTGGGTATGGCATAATAATAAAACTCATTGCAAAGGGGGAGAATGGACAGATTTAGGTTCTCCCTTCCAGAACCCCAAGAAGCACAACCTTGCCTGAAAGAAAAAGTAACTGGTGTAAGGTGGTGGGTTATATCCCTTTGTTTGACTAAAGTAATCCCTTAAATATGTATACTAGAGTATCATATTGCATACTTTAAATATCGTCAATAAAAATAAAAATTCAAGGGGGCTGGAGAGATGGCTCAGCAGTTAAGAGCACTGGCTGCTCTTCCAGAGGACTTGGGCTCAATTCCCAGTACCCACATGGCAGCTTACCCATGGCTTCTGACACCCTCACATAGACATATATGCAAGCAAAACACCCATAAACATAAAATAAAAATAAATTTAAAAGATTTAAAAACAACTCCCCATAGTGGTTGATTTAGGACAGATAGAGCGATAACTTTGCGTGCCATGCCTGTGTGAAAGCTCTGCTCTAGCCGTGGTGGTCCGCATCCTTCCGGTCCAGCTCACTGTGTGGTCCTCAGGGCAGTAGGTCTGTATGCTGAAGTCCCTGTTCCATCCCTCCCAGCAGCACATGCCTGAACTCTGGCTAGCTAACTCTGAAAATCCCCTGTCTGCTCTGGGTTATTGTATTTCTTCATCCCAAATGGTAACAAGCCAAATCTCGATGGAAGCAGCTGTTGTTTCTGGACTGCCAGCTGCTGAGGAATGAGGACGATTACTCAGAGACGTGGCTCTTCTGCAGAGACTGAGCAAGATGGTGGAATAGTCAGCCATCACCACTCTTTCCCCGAGAGAATCATCAATCTCAACAAGTACCCACACAAGATAACACGGCCACAGGAGCTTAAGAAATCAGGTGAGAGACCATAGCGCCTGGGCATAGCGTAATAGTCAGAAAAGTCACACAGAAAGCGGGGAGAGAGCACAGATTGGTGTTATCCTTCCGTAAACCCCAGATGGCACAGCATGGGAGGAAATGAGGATAATGTGCATGGGGCTTTGCCTCGGACCCTCAGTTAGCTGAGAGAGTTTCCCCCCCTGAGGGGATGAAAAGGAGAAAATTGTATTATTGATTTACTCTCTAGAGAACACGGGCCTCATTTTGTCAATGTCAGTGTGGTGTACATCCTGAGTGATGTCCACGAGCTGTGCCAATACCAGTCTGTTATCTGGCACTCTCTGAGGGGTGAAAAGAGTATCCTCTGCCGGAAGGGGCTTTGTAGGCTATCAAATGGAAAAAAAAAATTGTTTACTGAGTTAATTATGGGGCTTAACTGGTGATGAATCAACTCTAGTGTTACTACAGCACACTTAAAGGGTGTTTAAAAAGAGCTTCATTTTCAAGGCATGTATTGCAATCACTGGAAAACTTTACTGAACAAACATTATATATAAGTATAGGATTTGCCTTCAGTGTTTGAACAATCTTTTGACCAAATGATTACTTCATTACCCTCCAGTTTAGATTGCATGTTGGAATCACCTGTAGTGAAGAAAAAAAAAAAAAGAACGGTAAATGGGTTCCACCCTGGGCCAGTTATGACAGGCTTCCAGGTGGAACAGTAGTAAGAGTGAGGAACAGCTTCCGTTTGTATTTTTCAACCGGCCAGAGTACACTAAGAAGAGAGATAAAAGTGCACCTCGCTGATTGGTCACTTATGCCTCAGAGGTACATGTTGAGTTAGCAGCTAGCATTATAAAAGCTCTGGACTGCAAGCTCACAGGTGTCTCCCCAAGAAGAGAAGGCTGCCATGGAGCCAGTCCTGGTGCTGGTGTTCACTGTCTCCTGTCTGCTTCTCCTCTCACTCTGGAGACAGAGCTCTGGGAGAGGGAAGCTCCCTCCTGGCCCCACCCCTCTCCCGGTTATTGGAAACATCCTGCAGATGGATGTGAAGGACATCAGCAAATCTTTAAACAAAGTAAGTGCTTTTCAAGATCCTCTACTAGGTTACAAAAACAAATTTAATCTCAGCTATCATTTAACTATTTTATTGTAAAGCAAATATTTCCATAGGTTCTTTAAATTAGAGTGCCATTGTCAGGAATAGTGGAATGCTATAATGCATATAAATTCTCTCTGAGCTTGTGTGTGTGTAAGTTTTTTTTGTGTGTGTGTGGGTGAAGAGGCCAGAGGTTGAAGTTGAATGTCTTCAATTGCTTCTCCATCTTATTTTTCGAGGCAAAGTAGGTCACTGAACCTAGATCTCAGTGATTGGCTCGTCTGACTGACCATCAAGTCTCAAGCCCCCAGATCCTCCTGTCTCTGCCTTCCCAGGGCTGGGATTATTGCCCTGAGAAGAGCAAGGTTTTTATGTGTGTGCTGAGTTCTGGGCCAGTTCTCATGTCTGCAGAGCAAGCATTTACGGGACCATCTCCTCAGTCCCAAGGGACGGGAAAAATTGTAGATTTCTAATTATTAGTCACAGAATGCCTGGAAAAGTGCTCAGTAGTTGATCCTGAAGCAAGTTCAATACCAGTGTGGACTTTGGCACTGCACAGGAAACAGATTCACTAAACAGGGCTCAAATTTGGATCTTTTATTTATGTAAGACTGAGATGAATTTGAAATTCTTTGAGCCTCAGTCTCTTTAGCTGTAAAATTAATAAATGTAGCTCAAGGTATTGGTTAGCTGGGATGATCTAAATAGGATTTCCCTCATAAATTCTTGGCAAATGGGGGACAGTCTGCCTGTGACATCTGTAACAAGCAGCATTGTTTTTATGTCTAAAATCCAGCAACATTTGAACCTGTTTCATAGGAACAACAACAACAAAAATCATCAACAGTATGATGACATCAGCAGATCATGTACAATATGTAGGCTATATCCTGATTTTATTTTTGCTGTTATATGAATTTTCCAGTTCTCAAAAATCTATGGCCCTGTGTTCACTGTGTACTTGGGCAGGAAGCCCACTGTGGTGTTGCATGGGTATGAAGCAGTGAAGGAAGCTCTGATTGATCATGGGGAGGAGTTTGCTGGAAGAGGAAGCTTCCCAGTAGCTGAAAAAGTAAACAAAGGCCTTGGTAAGTGTGAGTACAAATGTATGCATGTGTGAGATGGGCCTTGGTCACACAGATGAGGCAGGATGAGCTCTTCTGGGCCATCCAGATAGTTTCATGTGCCAGTTCCTTGTCTGCTTCCTGACTGATTCTTGTTACCCATTCTTGTAGGAATCATTTTCAGCAATGGGTTGAAATGGAAGGAGATCCGGAGATTCTCCATCATGACCCTGCGGAATTTTGGGATGGGGAAAAGGAGCATTGAGGACCGTGTTCAAGAGGAAGCACGGTGCCTTGTGGAGGAGCTGAGGAAAACCAAAGGTAGGTGTGTGTCACTTTGTGTCACTGACCAGATTGCTCCCTTCTTTAATTGTCTCCATCACAACACTGCTGGGGCAGCCAAGTCTTGCATTGAGGAAAATGCTTGGCAACTCTATGCAAATGAGATGGTTTGGTACAGAGCCAAGGAAGATTTTGTAGCTTGCTCAGTGCCTTCCGTGTTTGTAAACAATTTTTGTACATATGGGGTGGGGATAAAATCTCATTAAATTCTATTTTGCACCAAGCTTTACTTTCAAATAATACCATACAGATAGAAGGATTGAATATCACTTTTCAAATTTGGCAGTGTTTCCCCATAGCATAATTGTGGGCTAACTATTCTAGAACATTTCACTAGGAAATGTTTGTGAGAGGACATTACTGAAGTGACCTGCTGCTCCATGGAAAGTGAAACCATGTATGCTTTTGCTTAATTGGTCTGGTTGGTAGCATAAGCCTCCCTGACAGACATGTCTGGGGTTCTTCAAAGGCCCATGTCTGCATTGTTCAACAACAATGGTGTCTATGCCTGGTTTCTAGTTCCTAGGAATCATTAATGCTCCCTTCGCACTTGTGACTTGCTTCTCCATTTTTCACTATTTAAAGATGTCAATGGAAGTTACTTAATGTTACTCACTGTGGACTTTATTATTTACATATTTTAAGAGTCATCTACATTACTAAAGATAATTTTAAATTGATTTATTGGACTAAATCTGAATTACTATTAATGCTTAATCTCAACTTCCCTAAGTATAATTTGCCTCTATTTCAGTTCTCCTTGTTATCCTCTATTTTGATTTTTGTACTAATTGTGAATTTTATTTTCTATATTTTATGAGGCTCTGACATCTTGGGCTGTTCCTCCCAAGGCTAGATAATTGATAACAAAAGCAAATACTTTACCCAAAGCATGCTTTTGGCATACAAATCAGCCTTTCTATGGCCATCGACCACCTCTTTTAGTAAATTCCCACATACCAAGTCCATGTTCTTGCTGTAGATCCACCTAGGGCCAGGTGTGTGAACAGTTAGTGACCCAGAGATCTCTGCAGTTTGTCAAACTTTCCCATCCTAAGCTCACAAAATCTGCCTTTCCTGTCCTAGTTAACCCTTTGCATAAAACTCCAGCAAAGGCCTGGCTCTCTGCTTTTCCTTTTCCATCAGTGTCCTGGACTGTGGTGGCACTGTGAGCTGCCATCCTGTCATGTTATGGATGGCCTCTCCTGTGTCCTTTTTTGGAGTTTGTTGAATGACAACCTGATCTGTGAAATTCACTGTATCTAAATGAAAAAAAAATTATGGCTGAATTTGAAACAATTGGATTTTGAGTTAGAATATTGATGGTAACTTCTACCTACCCTGCAATCTTGGTTTCACTCATCTGTGATGTAGTTGTCGTAGTAGATATGATTCTCAGCTTGGTTTCCACGTGCCCTTGATATTTACATGTCTCTTCAAAATGAAGCGGAAGGCAAAACTGATAGTCAGACTTTCACTGTGACCCTCTCTTGCCCCAAATCTCAAACTAATAATTCCCAATGATTATCTCTTTCTCTCCTAGGCTAAAACAAAATTCTAAACATTCAGTGTAATGGTGTGTTACAACAGAAAAGGGGTGTGACTTAGCCAAAGTTAACTACCAAATAGGCTCCCTCTGTTGAATTCCTCACCACTTGTGCACAGATATCTTTTAAAACTAACAAACAATAATTGTATGCACTTCTGGAGTCCAGTAAGGAATGTGCCACGTGCCTGTGATTTGTAATGATTATGTTTAGCTACTAGCATCTCATCTCACACATCAGTTCTTTTTCTTGGGAGAATTAGAACCGCTGTCTTCTAGTTCTTTAGAAACATGTCATGGATGGATGTCAACTGCTACTGTGCTGTGGATAACTAGAGTTGATTTCTCCTTTGTAGCTGTATTTGTCTCTTTTTATCTGGCCTCTCTATTCTTCCTACACACCCCTTTTCATCTCTAGTAAACACCATTCCACTTTGTTTTTTGTAACATCAACTTGTTTTTTAAGTTTCCACTATGAAAGAGAACATGAAGTATTGGTTTTCTGTGTCTGGCTTATTTCGCTTAATATGAAGTCCCCCAAATATGTCTGCTGCAGTACAAAGTATAGTATTTCATTCTTTTTAAAGACAGTAATATTTGATTGTGGGTATAGATCTCAGAAACTTTACTTGTGGACACTTCCGTTGCTTCTATTTCCTCACTATTGTGAGTAGTATGCATGTTTTTGGTTTATCATCCTTAACTGTAGCTGATGTGCCCTTGTAGACTTTTCACATTAAAATTTGTTAATAATTTTATTAGAACAATTTTGATGAAAATTGCCCACAAAATATTCCCTCTGAATTAATTTGCTTTTCTGTCAAGTAACTGAATCGAATAAAGTGATGTTCAAATAAAAAAATGTATAGAGGCTGGAGAGAAGGCCCTGTAGTTAAGAGCATTGTCTATTCTTGCAGGGGACCCACCCAAGTTTGGTTCCCAGCACACACACATGGTGGTTTACAACCCTCTGTAACTACAGTTCTAGGGTCTGATGCCCCTTTTTTACCTCTAAGGGCACCAGACATGCACATGGTGCACACACATACATGCAGGCAAAACACTTATACACACAAAATAAATAAGTTAAAAAAAAAAAAGAATTGCAGTATTCTGTTATTCTATGTCACACGATAGCAAGACGTGCACCAGAGGGCGAGCTTTGCCAAGCAAATGTGGTATGATAGTAAACATTTCCAGAACAGGAAATTTTTGTTACTTTTCAACACTGAAATAAGAAGTAAAGGATATTATTTATCAATTTAATCTTTATGTTTGTCCTGTATTTGATTTAAATTAGAAGTGGAATTTTTAAAAAATTTAACTTATTTTAGGCAAACAGATCTATCTTCTAATAATGTGTGTTCCTTTTTACTTTTTAAAAAACGGTATTGAGGATAGAACTTAGGGTCTTGCATCTGCCTAGAAAGTCCCAACCACTGAGTAATATCAAAATCTTTGATTTCACGTTTTATTTTGAGATAGGGCCTCTCTAACACACCCAGGATCACCTCAAATTCACTGTAGCCCAGGCAGGCTGAAAACTTACAATAGATAGTCCTGCTTCAACTTCCTGAGTAGGTAGGATTACTGGCTTGCATCACCAGGCCAGGGAGTGTTTATTTTTATTAATTAAAATATGTTATTTTTATTATTATTATTATTATTATTATTATTTTATTGTATGTGAGTGTTTTGTCTGCAGTATGTCTGCACACCAGATAGGGAATTGAGAGTACTCAAGTTCTGCCTGATAGAGAATTTCTAGGAACTCATTCATTTAGGGTTTCTAAAATTACTTTAATATGATATCAAAGGGTCTTTTATGTACACATATTAACAGTTATTTTTATGTCTCCTCTTCTCCAGGCTCACCCTGTGATCCCACCTTCATCCTGGGCTGTGCTCCCTGCAATGTGATCTGCTCCATTATTTTCCAGAATCGTTTTGATTATAAAGATCAGGAATTTCTTAACTTGATGGAAAAATTTAATGAAAACCTCAGACTCTTGAGCACTCCATGGATACAGGTGAGGTCAAAAGGCTTCCTTCCTTCCTAAGGAGCCATTTGGGCACTTTCCTTTGAGAAGCCTTATAGGGACTGAGCTGTGGCATGAATGTTTCCAGACTGCATATTTATAGAGATGTGGTGTGCAGTTGTTGTTGTTGTTGTTGTTTTTAAACGTATTCTTCAGCTCTGTGTGTACATGAGGGTGAGTGGGGGTGGGGTGGGTGCGGGTGCTTGCAGAGCCCCGAACAGGGAGTTGGATCTTGGAGCTGGAGTTATGGGTGGTCATAAGCTGCTGGATGTAAGTTCTGGGAACCAAACTCCAGTCCTCCAGCATGAGCATGTTCTCTTAACTACTGAGCCATATCTCCAGTTGTTGGCTATAAGTTTTTAATTTTTCCTTTGTACTTTTTGTGTTCTGTAGGCAAAAAGCATTTGCTTAGTGACATTTCTAAGCTGTTCCTGTGAAGCTTGTGTTCTTTGTCATGCTTGGACTCCAAAGTCTCTGCTTTCTTTAGTTTCTGATAAAAATTGCTTTACTGTGAGAGTTATAGATGACAAAGAATATGGAGATAGAGATGGAGAAAAGATGGAAGGAAGGAGGCTGTAGGGTAGAGATACAAAATGAAGAAAGGAGAGAAAGACAACATGCAAAGTAGGAACAAAAAGTACAAGAGACAAGGGAGGAGGAGAAATCCCACCAGCCTGGCTCGGTGCCGGGCACTCAGGCCCAGGGCCCAGGAGCCAGCAGAAGGAAAAGCTTGTTTTAGTTTTTTTCCCCCCGCTGGGTGGGGGGGTTGGGTATTTTTTCCCCAGGACTTTTCCTAACTTGTGTTTGTCATGGGCATTCTCTGGCATTTTAAATACATCAGTATACGTGGATGCTTTTTTTGTTTATTTGTTTGTTTTTTGAGACAGGGTTTCTCTGTGTAGCTTTTGGAGTCTGTCCTGGATCTCACTCTGTAGACCAGGCTGGCCTTGAACTCACAGAGATCCGCCTGGCTTTGCTGGGATTAAAGGCGTGAGCCACCACCACCCAGCATGTGGATGCTTTTGAGTGGCCTGATTTTCCAAAGATTCTCTCTCTCCAGCTCTTCTTCGCATGGTCTCAGAGTTCTGCCAGGGGCTTTAATTAAATTCTTTTGCCCCAGGTGGCCCTGTGTTGCCTAGTGGCATTACAACTTTTCCATCCTGAGGAGTTCTGACTTAGGTGAAACAAAGACAAAGTCCTTCAGCTCCCCCTACCCTGTTAGGTAAAAACAGAGAAACAGTTCACTCCCCCCACATCCCCGCCGACTCCCCTGGAATCAAGAGCCATAGTTCTGCACACTGGGAACAGGACTCTCATTAAGGATGCCACTAAGACAGGGCAGAGGTGACATCAGGGAAAAACAATGGTATAATGCTTTTCTATCCCTGCCATTAAAAACCTCAACTTATCATTGGTTTATGTAAACATGACTATTTTCCACAATTATAACAAAGTTGTTTCAGACAGTTTTGATTGTGTATGTATGTGTGTGTGTGTGTGTGTGTGTGTGTGTGTGTGTGTGTGTGTGTGTGTTTGTGTAGAGGGATGGGGCCTGCCTACCCGCAAAGAGAATGTTTTCATATCACCTTCATCTTGGGATACCATGAGTGTCTCAGAAAGACAGCAGAGCACTTTATTCTTCAGAGCAGAAGACAGATGGCTGGACACAAGTTTTTTGCAAGCCAAAACCACAACCCACCAAACCACAGAGTCCAGGTAGCACTTTGGTACTGCCAGAGGCATGCTCAGGCTATCAGTGGCTATCTAGGGACTTGTTGAAAACCTTCCACCACTCACAGGCTTGTCTGCCAATCAAAAATTAGAGTCATTTTCATCCCATTACTTAACAGTTATTTCCTAATTGGGGATATCAAAGACAGAGAATGGGAGCACAGATTGATGCCAGGAACCTCTGAGTACTGGGGGTTTCAGACCAAAGACTCAGAGGCCATCTAAAGCTGGGTGTCTACCTAAGAAAGTAATGAGAGTCAGGATATTAAGATGATTGGCATTTGGAGTGTATAAAACACAACTCTCTGTTGGACTGTCATGGTCAATTACATCACCATCTATCAAGCTGGTATCACTCTGTATAGGAGATAGTTATGTGATTTTATAGGAGTCATTTGACCACTGCTGTGTGTAAGTATTTGTCCATAAAATTTGGAGTTGAGTTTCATATCTTTGAGCCCTTCCCAGTTATAAAACATGATTTTATTACTGAGGCCAACTGTTAATGGTAGAAATATCAGGGAGTAACTCTGCTCTGTTTCAGGTTGACTGAACTTCCTTGACCTCTTAGTTTACCTCATGCAGGTGAGACATGGTCTTCCTGTATTTCACAGTTGTAGGTAAAAAAGAGAGAGTGGGCATAACAATGCTTTAGGAATGTAAAAATTACTGACTTGGATGTTAGAGATCTTGTCATATTTGGTCATGTGATCAGTTTAATGGAGACTCTATTAGCACTTCCATTTATACAATCGTGTACACTGAAATGTTTCTCCTCAAGTTCACCCTAGTTCTTTCTTTATTATTCTCTTATACATTACATCCTGACCTCAGTTATCCTTCCCTCCACTCCTTCCAGTCCCTCTCCACTATTTGATCTCTCCCCCAGATCTACTCATCCTTTGTTTTCCTTCAGAAAACTGAATATGGCTTAACCAATTACAATAAGACTAGGCACAAACTCTTATATCAAGGCTGGATGAGGCAATCCAGTAGGAGGAAAGGGTCCCAAGGGCAGGCAAGAGAGTCAGAGTCACCTGTGCTCCCACTGTTGAGAGTCCCACAAGAATACCAAGCGACACAACCATAACATGTATGTAGAAGGTCTAGCTCAGATCTGTGTAGGCTCTGTGATTGTTACTTCAGTCTCTGTGAGCCCCTATGAGCTCTGCTGAGTTGATACTGTGGCCACATTCTCCTGGTGTCCTAGGCCTCAATCCTTCCTCCCCCACTTATGTGGGTTTTCCCTAGCTTCACCTGATGTTTGGTTGTATCACCCTAGTTTTTAACTGGGGATATGATATTCATGTCTTTAATTTTAATTAATATTTTTAATCTTCAAGGTCTGCAATACTTTCCCTGCTATAATTGATTATTTACCTGGAAGTCATAACCAAGTACTTAGAAATTTTTTCTATATAAAAAATTATGTTTTGGAGAAAGTAAAGGAACACCAAAAAACACTGGACAAGGACAATCCTCGGGACTTCATTGATTGTTTCTTGATCAAAATGGAACAGGTAAAATATTATTTGTTGGCTTGAATTTTATGATTTGTTGATCATTTCTGTAATTATTGGGAATGCATAGTTGCTCAGGCAAGATGCACTTGGTAAAAACTTTAGGTACCTGCTGTGTGCATGAAACTGAACTGACAACCATAGAAGATTTAAAACTAAATGGTTAAATAACTAGAACATGTGGGCACTGATTTTAGGGACTAACAATCTAGCTGAGGAAAGAGAGCATACCCATCAGGTGAAGTAGAAATACAAACGAGTCAGACAATAAAAATACCCAGCATTGAAATAAAAGTGGTTATACTGGAGTGTGTGGGACACTGAGGATAAAGAGCATATGCGAATGAGAAGAAGAAACTTGCTGGGCAGATTTTCCGAGTGACCTGAGGTTTGATACAGATTTTCAGTGAGGAACAGGGGAGAGGATTTCACATGGGCACAGTGAAGTGATAAGGTAGAGAGATGGGGCAGAGAACCATAGTTGAGTATAGCTGGAAATGATTCTCCCCAGATAAGGATGTGGAAATGTTTTCAAGCACTCTACAAGCCTACATATTGACACGGGAATCTTTGATACTGTATATATAAGCCTGAACTGGAGTCTAATGCAGATAACACTCAGGGTAAATTTCCTGTGAACTCCATAGAATGATCTATATACTGAGCATTGATACTGAAGAGGAGTATTGAGATTTATCATCTGTATTTTACCTTGATACATGTCTGGATTATAGAAGTGTAGATTCAAAAATAAATGCAAGGTGTCTATCTCATATTATCAGAGCCCCATAGGCTTCATTTTAGTTAATGGGATGGATGCTGCAAATAGCAGGAGCTATGTGGGAGAGTTCGGCAGCAAGACCTATTTTGTGCCATGGTAAGTTTAGCCAAGAGGAGAATATTGATATGCTTAATTAGAATTGTGGTAGGGAAGGTTAAGGAACCATTGAGCAAGGTGGAAAGATTCTAAAAGCCGGAGGATGGGACCAAAACAGTGTCTTCAGGACAGGAAGGATCTATGCACTCATGAGCTCATAGCTGCTGTGGCTGCAACCCAAAATCAATCCAGTACCCACCCTTAGCTGAGGACCTATTGACAATTGATGACTTTTAGGGGAGGGGGGAGTTGGTTTCTTTTAAGGATGTGGTCCTTGGTAAGTCTGCCATGCACTCATGTGTATGTGGGCAGCACAAATTGTACTCCATGGGTTATAAAAAAAAAAACAATAAAAAGAAGACAGGAAGTTGAGAGATGGGAGGCAGATCTGGGAGGAACTAGGAGGAGCAGAGAGGGTAAATAAGATCAAAGTGCATTGTATGACTGAATAAAATTCTCAAAGAATTAATAAAGTATCACATATATGAAAGAATAATGGTAGGGGCAGTTCAAAAACTGGGTGAGAAGCATAATATAGATCTAATAAAAGCAAGTGTAAGTACAAACATACTCCTTGAACTTAGGTGAGGCAAAGAGCAGAAAAAGCTAAAGAATTGGGAGAAACTGGTGGTGGGAAGGAACAAATTACTCTTGATCTGTGCCTCATCTGCTGGTAGGGGAGAATTATTATTACCACAGAGATGGACTTCCATATTGCTGTGAAGACTGCCCACTTAGCTGGATTAGGCTGGGCTCCAAGGTCTCTGTTACTCACTTACCAGTGGCCTTTGCCTCAGTGCTGTATTTATAAAGTGTGTTGCTCCTTGGACTTTAGTGAAGTATCAGAACCTAGCTGTTCATTGGCTATGGCTTAGCACCATCTGTGTGTAATTTTGTGAGTGTGCAGGTATACATGTAAGTACAGATGTGTGCATGTGTGTAGTTTAGAATCCAACCTCAGGCATTGCTCCTCATCATTGGTTACTCTGTCAATTGTCAGCCTGAGGAAATCAGACCATGCTTCCTGCAGCCCTGGGAACACATAGTCCCCCTCTCTGCAACATAAACATACATACCTCAAGAAAGATTTCTGATCCTGTCATGTACGTGCTCCAGGCATGAACTCATGTAGACTAAATCAGACTGAATCATGTGTGGAAATTCCTGCCAGCCCCTTCAATTTTATAAAAATCAGAATATTTAGTTTCTTCTAGAGTTTCTGAAGGTTCTCCTTCTCTCTGTTTGGGCACTTGTCATATTGTCATGAACATGTTTGTCTTGGGCAATCTGACAGGAGCCCGGAGGGAAAAAGAAACATGATATCTTCCATTTTTATTAGTTCTTTGAGAGTTCATACATGCTTTGACCTTTCTTCCATTTCCTGTGTATTTATTTCATTAATTGATTACTTATAATGAAGCTTCTTCCCATCTTTTAAGGGGGCACTTTCCTTCTAAGACCCTGCTGCCTGAAATGATACACTGTCTCTTCCAATGGTCTCCAACCTCAGAATCTGAATGATCATGGCTTCTGTTCTCACAAGGCCCTTTCAGTAAAGCTCACTTACGAATGGCAGTTTATCAGCTCCTTTCCCCAAACTGACACCCTGATTGCTTTTATCCCTCCAACATAATATTCTTGTTAATTATTTGGGAATTTCATACAATGCACCCAGATCACACTTGCTTCCCATTTCTCCCATGTCCATCCTCCTACCCTGTGCCTTTCCATCAGAAACAAAACAAAATAAAAAATCCACCAAGTCCAGTTTGTGTTGCTCATATATTCATTGGAGCATGGTTAAACTCCCAGACCCTGAGTCCTCCTTGCCCCACTAGAAGAGGGGCGAGGTGGAAGGTTGTCACAGAAGCCTTTAATATCTCTTATTCTCAGTTATGAGCTTGCAGTCATCGATACCACTGCGAAAGAAGCTTCCTTGCCCATAGCGGCAGGCAGCAGCGTGGACTGTGGACGTCAACATGGTTTACAATGGCTGCTTGGATCAGGGATATCAGTATGGTCTCTGGGGGCAGCATGGACTACAGACATCTTCTGAGGAGACTTAATCCAGAAAATGAACCATTCTTCATCTTGGATATCTTGTTGCTCAGAGTCAGGGTGATTGTGTGGTTGGGCAGTGTGTCTGAGGGCAGGACCTGAGCAATCTCCAGGCCCTGCACATCACCCTGCACTCAGTGCCCAAAGCAGCCATGGGGCACCTGGGGTTTGCAGCCATGGTCCCCCAAGCAGGGCAAGTAGCATGGTAGTGATGGGGTGAAGTGAGCCAGGTGGTGGTCTGATGTGGTGGTCCAAGCCTCCTGGTGGTCCTATTTGGCAACGTAATGTTCCTTTGTTCTTCGAGGCTGCTTTCCCATACCTGTCTCTAGTTCTGTCATTTCTTTTTCCAGTTCCATGACACTGCTTTTTAAAAGTATCTTCACGTAAGTCCTGGCATTTTTTAGTTGTTCTGGAGATTCTGCTCGCTCAGCAGGCTCGTCCTCTACCTCCTATCTCCACGAAGTCTCCATGGGTCTCTCAGGCTCCTTGGAACAGCCCTACAGCTCATCTTCTCCCCATCTCTCTGGCAGACATTCTGATTTCTAACAGTACTGTTAGTTTTACACATTTCAGAGTTTATAATAAGGAAGTCAATATTGTATCTAATTAAATTCTTTAACAGAATTAGTTACAATGTTTTTGTGAAAAAGTGTTTTCATTGTTATAGCTTGGATCTTAAATGTCTATCAAACGTCCATGTGCTAAAGACCTGCTTCCCAGTTGATGATACTTTAGGGAGGTGATAGAACCTTTTAAAGTGGTTCTCAACCTCCTAACACTGCGACCCTTTAATACGGTCCCTCCGCTTGCAGTGACCGCCAACCATAAAATTATTTTTATTGCTACTTCATAACTGTAAACATGCTACTGTTATGAATCTTTTTAGAATTTTATTTATTTCTATTTTATGTGCATTGGTGTTTTGCCATGGGTGTCAAGTTCCCTGGAACTGGAGTTACAGACAGTTGTGGGCTGCCTTGTGGGTGCTGGGAATTGAACCTAGGTCCTCTGGAAGAACAGTCAGTGCCCTTAACTACTGAGCTATTTCTCTAGCCCCACTGTTATGAATCTTAATATAAATATTTTTGGAGATAGAGCTTTGTCAAAGGAATCATGACCCACAGGTTGAGAACCATTGCTTTCAGAGTTGAAGACTAGCTGGGGGAAGTTATGTCATCGAACTGTTTCTTCAGTACAGTACCCTTGTCTCTTTCCTCTCTTGGCTTCCTAGCTATGAAAGGTGAGCAGCTCTGCCCTACTGCCTTTCTCTCTGCTATAATATTCTGTCTCCCAGTGTGCCCAGCATCCCAGGCCAAGCAGCCAAGCAGGACCAAACAACTGAACCATGAGCAGCAGTGAATCTTTCTCCTTATAAGTCAGTTTTCTTGGTGTGTTGTCAAAGTGATGAAAAACTGACTACATTGTTTTAAACACACACACACACACACACACACACACACACACACACACATATATGTTTGGGTACAGTGTAGTATCTTGATCCATATACATACATACATACATACATACATATATACATATAATGAAATCATTAAGTCAGGCCAATTGATATATCCATTACCTCACATAAGTATAATTTCTTTGTGATGAGAACATTGATAATCCACAATTTTTAAAAAAGATTTACTTATTTATTATGTATACATTTTTAAAAGATTTATTTATTTATCATGTATACAGAAGAGGGTGCCAGATCTCATTACAGATGGTTGTGAGCCATCATGTGGTTGCTGGGAACTGAACTCAGGACCTCTGGAAGAGCAGACGGTGCTCTTAACCTCTGAGGCATCTCTCCAGCCCCAATAATCCACAATTTTAACAATTTTCAGGAATGGGAAATAAAGCATGAGTAAACTAGTAACAATTTCTGCTATCCTGTTTAGGTATTATAGTTTTATTATTAGACTTGCCATTGTTTGTTTCTTATCTTTAAGAACAACCTGAATTAATTTTTATTCACTGTAATTAATTGTATGCCAGCAAACGAAAACAATATCCACATAAATCCTAGGAAAAGCACAATCCGAAGTCTGAGTTTACCACAGAAAGCTTGGTGGCGACTGTCACTGACATGTTTGGAGCTGGAACAGAAACAACAAGTACCACTCTGAGGTATGGACTCCTGCTGCTGCTGAAGCATGTGGACATCACAGGTATGAGGAGCCAGAGGAACTCAACAGAGATGCTGGAAAGACACGACCCATGTCCTTCACTGGGTCTCTTAGAGAAACCCTATTATTGAAATTGCTCTGTTGCTAGCTGTAACGTGTACATATGAGGAAGAAATAAGAATGAGACAAGTTTTCACAACAGAAGAGAGTGACTGAGAGAAACAAGACAGGGTGAACAGTAGCAGAAGCATCCAGCTCTGATTTTAGTGACCTTACTCTGATAAGGCATCTGCATTTGATGGGAGGTGTTTGTAGCAAGGCACGTGTGTCCCCAGCTGGTGTAGGTTGGTACATTAGTTTCCTGAAGGATAGAGGGGTATGCATGTGTCATAGTGTATTTTCTCTCAATATAACAAAATAATGGAGACTAGATATTGTACAGAGGAAATTATATTTAGCTCACAGTTCTGGAGGCTGGAGAGTGTCACACTGCCATCTGCTAGGGTCTGTTGAGCACCCCTGTTGGATGGGATCCTATCAGCTCCAGCACATGTGAGTGTGGTGAGTGTCATGTGTGGAAGAAAGATTCAGGGGCAGTGCCAGGATTTCTTGTCACAACACATTTCCCACTCTGGCTTCAGGATGGACAGGAGATAATGTGTGTATGAGGAGGCTTAGAGGAGAGGCATGGCTGACAATTGGATGAAGCCTAATAACTAAAAATTATTTCTAGGGTTTGAAGCATACTTGAGCATTTGTAATAATTCTAAGTTAGCATCCACTCTTAGGGATTTAAGTAGGCTCTTTGATGTCCAGGAATGTGTAAAACATGTAACACAACTGCAGCTCCCTGACCTGTGAGAAATGTTCGTGAAGTCACGTGGATACAAGAATGCATATATGTAAGATAAAAATTATAAGTGTACTGCAGGAGAGAGGTGTGTGTGTGTGTGTGTGTATGAGAGAGAGAGAGACGGAGAGACACAGAGAGAGACAGAGAGATACAGAGACAGAGACAGAGACAGAGACAGAGAGACAGAGAGTGTGTTTGGGGATGCTGTCTATTTTGTATGATGTGGTGGTAAATATATGATTGTAAATAGTGCAGTAAAACAATAGAAATGCCCATTACCTCTGAATGTGAATATAAATTTCCCAAGATACTTAAAGAATGTTTTGAATGGCTGGAAAGATGGCTCAGAGGTTAAGAGCACTGGCTTTTCTTCCAGAGGTCCTGAGTTCAATTCCTAGCAACTACATAATAGCAACTCATAATGAGATCTGGTACCATCTTATGGCATTCAGGCATACATGCAGGCAGAATACTGAATACATAATAAATAAATAAATAAATCTTTAAGAAAAAAAGAATGTTTTGAAGTGAGTGCCTTTGGCATATGAGGAAAATACAGAGAACAACTTGGAATTTACAGATAAGCAAGAACACACACACACACACACACACACACACTCATCTGCCAGGAGAATTCAATTACTACAATATGTTAATTTGATATGACACTAATTGTTATTTTCTTCTTTTTGTCCTTACAGGGGTAGGAATGTCTTAGTTCATATGTGTAAGATATCTGTATAGTAAAGCATTTAACCATTCTTATGTGCACTGATTATCCTGTAATGGTAATATGTAGAAGTATATCTACTTAGTGAATGCCCATGGCATTACAAGTCTAGATGTGCTTAGGGCTTGTGATGCTGTTGAGACATCTTCATCCTGCTCCGTGTAGCACTGACTTGCTGCGGCATTTGTGCCACTTTTCTCCTATTACATCATTTCCCACTTTGTCTTACTAGCCAAAGTCCAGGAAGAGATTGATCGTGTGGTTGGCAGAAACAGGAGCCCCTGCATGCAGGACAGGAGCCACATGCCCTACACAGATGCTGTAGTGCATGAGATTCAGAGGTACATTGACCTCATCCCCATGAACCTGCCTCACTCAGTGACCTGTGATGTTAAATTCAGAAACTACTTCATTCCCAAGGTAAGCTTGTTTCTCTCACTCTGCCACTTAGTGTTGGTGAAGTTCCTGAGTTCACATCTTAGTTTCTATTATAGTTGCGAATATGTAAGAGAATATTTAAAGTAGTAATATGCAAAAGTGTAGCTCTTAAATATCGTAAACTTAGAAACGTGGAGTTTCCAACTTTTTATGAAACATTACTAGCTTGATTTTTGTTGCTGTGCTAAGCACCATATCTAAAGGCAACTCAGAGAGGAAAGGGTTTGTTTAATCTTATAGGTCATAGTCCATCACTGAGGAAAGTCAGGTCAGGAACACTAGCAGGGCAGTCACTCTGGCAGGGCAGGGACTTGAAGCAGAAGCCATGGTGGAATGTTGCTTCCTGGCATGCTCTCCCTGGCTGTTGTCCAGAAAGCTTTATTATACATCCCAGGTTCACTTTTCTGGCACCACTAAGAGTGGGTTGGGGCATTTCATGTCAATCATCAATCAAGACAGTGCCCCACAGACATACCCGTAGGCCAATCTAGTCAAGGCAATTCTTCAGCTGAAGTTCCCTCCTATAACTCTGGGCTATGTCAAATTGATAGCTGAAGTAACTAGGAGACTATCCATACTCAGTTAGCACTTAAATGGACATATGAGTGTGTTCTTACATATCATGTGCCTATGAAGTATAAAGGTGTGTTTAGAACTATATATTAGTCTATTAAATCTATCATACTTAACACTTAAATATTTTGATGTGTATCTCCCAAGAATGAAGACTTTCTGCTACAAATTGATAATCACCCTCACACTAAAGAAATTAGCAATATACTAATATTATCCTTCACACAGTTTAAGATTACATTTTCTAGTTATACCAAGCTATCTCTTATAGGTTTGGGGGGAGAACTTTTCATAGTGCAATAAAGGAACAAATCTACAATATGGTTCTCCAAAATTGAGAGCATTTTCTTTAAATAATTTCTTGATACAACAGTTATTTTGAAGAGTCAAAGCCACTTGACCTGTGAAATGTTCCTCTGTCTGATTTTGTGTGGAGGTTTTCTTGGAGATTAGGGTTCAATTGTGTGTTTTAAACAAGGACATCTAAAAGATGATGTTCAGTCAATGGCCTGCTTCATCAGATTGTGGCCCTGGATACACGGTGGTCCCAGTGTAGATGATGCTAAGAATCATCTTTCCTAACAGAGTGTTTTTTCAGATCCTCTGTTAATGAGGTTCTGTATTCTGCATTAAAACAAAACAAACAAAACGAAACTCTACAGGGTGGAATTTAATTTTTGAATATCCTATTTTCCAAATAATTTATCAATAGTTTTAACATTAATTTATAATCCCTGCCTGAGCTCCCATTTTCTAAATAATTTGCCAACAGTTTATAAAATTAATTAGTAATTTTAAAGATAAATATAATCTTTGACTGTCTGTAATGCAGCCTGACCACACTTGCCCTCTCCTTCCTATCTGACTTTTCACAAAACCTCTTCATCCCATTAATCCCTCTCCCCCTCCCACACCTACTGGGTTAATAAGGACATCATTTCATGGGTGTGAATTATCTTCTGGAACATGGAGGACTTATCAGTGGCCACACCACTCTTAGTACAACTAATTGATAATCCTTACCTGAATTGATAATCCTGAATTGTGAAATGATGGAGATTCTCATTTTTTTTTTATATCTCTTGTACTTTCAAGGTAGGGTTCATCTATGATGAGGAGGTTCCCACATTTTTGAATGAGAAGCACATAATATATCCCAATGAAAAGTGCTCAATAATTGAAAGTATACCTGTTGGTAGTATATTTAAAGTTATCATTAATTAGATCAGATGTCCATTTAACAAAAGCTTAAGCAAAGGATTCTAAATTCTCATTGCTTTTCAAGAATGAACACAGACTTCCTCCTAAAAACTATAGCTAATATGAATTGAATGAGAATAGAAGTGATAAATATGGCAGTGGTGAGGGCAGACAGCAATGTCCAACCTTGGTAACAGCTAGAGTAGGTTCATAAGTTTTTGTACCAAAATCTCAAGTAATCAACCTTTCAATTGCTAATGGAGATCACAGTAGCAAAGCTGTTGCTACTAGTATTAAATTTATCTCATCAATTTTGTGTCTTCTTTAAAAAAACAATATTGAGTCTACTTTGTGCCACTCATACAATCATGGATTGTGTAGCCATTGGCTCAAGTGTAATTGACCTAACAGAGGTCACACCCTTAAAGAAAACTGGGGCTTATGCAGGGACACTTTGCTCAGCCTGGGAGGGACTGGACCTGCCTGAGCTGAATCCCCAGGGGAGTCTTTGCCCTGGAGGAGATGGGAATGGAGGGTGGGCTGGGGGGAAGGCAGGGGCGGGAGTGGGGAGGACAGGGGAACCCATGGCTGATGTGTAAAATTAAATTGAATTATATAAAAAAAAAGAAAACTGACTCCAGAGAAGCGTTGTTTGCAGTAAATGAATGGTGGTGAACACAGAGACCTACAACTTGATCCGGATACATAGAATATGAGATCTCAGAAGGCTAGGCCATAAATGGGGTATCTATATCACACTTCTTTCTTTCAAGGCTAAAGGATCATTGTGGAAGATCGGTCAGAAAGATTGTAAGAACCAGAGGTAGTAGATAATGTGGAGGTCCACAGAGCTTTCCTAGTGAGATCTTAAGGTTGCTTTACCCAGCAGGGCTCATAAGGGGATGGCTTGACCACGTGCATTGTTATCAGGTGTTTGGAAGGGTCTGCACTTGGGCTGTGCAGTATGCTTTGATCTAGCAAGGGGGAGGTCTTTTGCCCTGCCCATTGGCATTGTTATAAAAAGCCCTTTTGTAGAGACAGAAAGGGCCCATGGATTTTGATCCCAAAGCTATCCTGTGTTTCTGTCTGTCTCATCTCTGGTATCTTTCTATCTACAAATTCCTTATGCCTTTCTCCTCCTTATAGGAACTCTGTAAAAGGTGGGAGCAGGCCTCCCACAAGAAAATTACAAAGAAACAGTGTTTTCTGGACATAGGTAGGCAGGTTACACGTATGAACTCATAGGTGAAACCTATGGACTCACAGAGTTGTGGCAGCATGCATAAGACCTGTGCAAGCTTAAACCAGGACATGAAGGTGGACCCCTAGCTGAGGAGCTAGTACCAATTCCTCTCTTCTTCCTTTGTCTGTGTGTGAATGTCACTGCTCTGCTTTGGACCCAGTGTCTTCATCCATAAGCCAAACAGATGAGTCTAGGTGAATCCCTTCATTTCTTCCCTTTCAATTTTCATTATGTCTGTTGGCTGTTTTCAGGGTACCACTGTAATAACATCACTGACGTCCATGCTGCATGATGACAAAGAATTTCCTAATCCAGAGAAGTTTGACCCTGGCCACTTTCTGGATGAGAGTGGTCACTTTAAGAAGAGTGACTACTTTGTGCCCTTCTCAACAGGTAACAGAAATTCATTTCCATTTTTACCTTGGAGGACATAATAGATTTTTAGGATCAGGTGCAATGTGACTTTGCTAGGACTGGTAGAATTGCTCTTCGTATGTTATAAAGAGTATCACTTTAATGATTCTGTATTTTCTATGCATGCAATAATTCCTCTTTATTGGACTAGGTCAGCGAGCATTGCAGACTCTAGCACAGTTTTTTCAAGTTAAGAAAGCAGAGTATATTTATTGATTGAACTTGGGCACTGTATATAACCCCGAGCTTCTCTTGGGAGCTGACATCATTTAGACTTTTCCTCATCTGCCACAAGAGAGGTATCTAAGTCCACATGTTGAGTATCTCCTCTGTAGCATCCTTCACTCTGGGGATGCAAGTGCCCTAGAGAATAGAGCATGCTCATGCTCTGAAAGAGACGCACCCCTGAGTTGGGGAAGCAGGTGAGTCAACAGGGCACTGTAACCTAGTTGGATTAGTGCTGTGAGAGAGGGAGTCAGAGAGGAAGTTACTCAGATCTTGCTCTTTCACACCCAAACAGGATTACTTTAAAAGGTCAGAGGGAAGTTGGCTGGCTCATAGGGAGCAAGGAAGTAAGAAAAGAAGAGGAGGCAGGGTACTGTACAGAGGACATGAAGTACAGGAGGGGCTATTTTCTGTAGATTCAGGAAGTCAGAACCTGACAAGTAAATGCAGGTTGAGAAAGGCCCTGGGCATGTAGAAGGACAATCTCTGTGATTCCAGAGCTCCTAGAGTTTCCTTTACTTAGGATCCTCCACCTTGATGTTCAGTTTCAATGCTCCAATATGTGTGCTGAGTCTCTGAGCCTGGATTCAATTTTACCTTTTGCTGTAGGATTTGATTTTTATGTTGGTCCTGAAAGTGTACAAATTGAGATGTGTATACAGAGCCCTCCCCCTTTTTCTTAAGGAATTCATTTTGGCAGGGAGGCAAAAGATAAGAAAGCATAGCATTCAAGCAATCCCTGCTAAGTAGAATTATGCATATGATGAGGAAACCCACAGAAGGTAAGATCCTATTGAGATCACAAGGATCATAAAGAGGTGTAGCACGAATCTTAAAAGGTCTTATTAATAAAATGAAAGCCAGAACCAGATATTGGCTTAAAGCTGGAAGATCAGAGAAGCAGAACAAGCCACAGCTTGCTCACCTCGCCAATTCCTCAGCTGATCCTGTTTCCTCAGATTCGAAGCCTCTGAGTCCTCATCCAAATGAATCTCAGCTGAACTGCTGCTAAAAGTCTAAAAGCTTAACCAGGCTCTAGTTCTTGGTTTTCATGCCTTATATATATTTCTGCTTTCTGCCATCATTTCCTGGGATTAAAGGCATGAGTCACCATGCCTGGCTGTTTCCAGTGTGGCTTTGAACTCACAGAGATCCAGAGGGATCTCTGCCTCTGGAACGCTAGGATTAAAGGCATGTGCTACCACTGCCTAACCTCTATGTTAAATATTATGGCTGTTCTGTTCTCTGACCCCCAGGTAAGTTTTTTGGGGTGCACAATCTATCAGTCACAAAGAGGGAAGGTCATAGCTCCCGAGGGAAGCATCAGAGCGCTGCTGAGTCAAATGGGGCAGCTTGAAGTTTTCAACTTCCTGGTGTCAGAGATTGGTGGAGGGAGCTGTGTCTAGAGCCAAGAATGTGATGTGTGTCTTCTAGCCGCATACCTAACAACTCATGACTCTTTACTGCATACTCTGCATGGCAATTCACAGTACTTCAGGGCCAGCTCTGTTTTTGCTATCCTCAGGAAAGCGGATGTGTGCAGGAGAAGGCCTGGCCCGAATGGAGCTGTTTGTGTTCTTCACCACCATTTTACAGAACTTTAACCTGAAGACTCTGGTTGATGGAAAGGACATTGATACCACACCAGTTACCAATGGATTTGGCCACGTGCCCCCTTTGTACCAGGCTCGTTTTATTCCTGTGTAAAGGGCAGACTCTATATTCTCAATCTGCATCTTCTCTTCTTTGAGGGTACTGTTCGTTTCATTCCTGGTACTGTGGTTGCTTTCTCTCACATTTCCCCATTCCCTTGAAATCCAATGAACAGCAAACCTCATTAAAGAGTTCTCTGAGTCAGTACATAGTTTAACCCTTTTGTCCCCTGTATTTTGTGACACTCCCATGTAATACTTACATAGTAAGTGCTAATGTTTACATGATTCAGTTACTACTAACACTATGTTTTTACTGTTAAACAGCAAAATCTTTAGAATATGACAATTCAGAGCCATCTGTCTGCATGTGCTGAATAAAAACTAATTTCTGGGACATTTCTCAGACTCTCTTTCTTATGGGCATTATGCAAGGAAGAAGTAAAGAAAACAAAGTCTTCAGAGGCCATATTTGTAGATGTAACCATCTTGTTAAATAAGAAACACAGAGCCAGTTGCAGAGTTAAAAACCAAGAGGTCAGAGCAATAGCTGAGAGCCTTACCCTTCACTGCTTCTGCTGTCTTTCCTCTCCGCAAGAGAGCTACTTCTGTGTGTTTTCTTTTTATAGACTTTCTGTTCTGCTTTCTCATTGGTTGTAAACCTAGCCACATGACCTCCTTGTCACTGCCTGTCTGTACAGACCTCCAGGTCTTTTATGGTTGGTATTGAGATTAAAGGCGTGTGTCACCATGCTGGCTGTATCCTTGAACACACAGAGATCCACCTAGCTCTGCATCCCAAGTGCTGTGATTAAAGGCATGCACCACCACCACCACCTAGCTTCTGCTCTGTCTTGCTCTGACCCCAAGGCAACTTTATTAACATACAAATAAAATCACATTTTACAAATATAGTATCATCACACATATTTGCTCTCAAAAAGATTTATACATAAAGGGACCAAGAAAATAGGGTAGAAATGCTTTATTGACTGTTACTGTACATTTGCACTTGGACAAGAGAAACTGTATCCAAGAACAGTGTTAGGTATTTGGAATAATTCAGAGTATCAGTCATAGTGAGAGTGCATATTAGTTATTAGAGTTAATGCCCCTGCTTTGGTGTTTACTGTGAACACAAAGTAGGGATAGTGAATACTGTTTTTGCATTCTGTTTCCAACTTAAGAGTTAAACAGTAATTAATGTATCTGTCTTGTCAACTCAAAGTTTTACATATTTGACTAAGGAGATAGTTCAAGTGATAAAGGGTTTGCTGTGGAAGCAGGAGGAATCAAATTTGATGCCCAAAACCTATGTTAAAAAAGGCAGAGCTAGCTTCTCTGGAGCCCTGGATTGTAGTCTGGTTATCTTTTGCTTTACATCTAGGATCCACTGATATTTTCTAGTCCCATTCATTTGCCTGCAATCTTTATGATGCCATTGTTTTTTTTACTGCTGATCAGTACTCCATTGTGTATATGTATCCCATTTTCTTTATCCATTCTTCAGTTGAGGGGCATCTGGGTTGTTTCCACATTCTGGCTGTTACGAATAATGCTGCTATAAACATAGTTGAGCATGTGTCCTTGTGGGATGATTGAGCATTTCTTGAGTATATGCCCAAGAGTGGTATAGCTGGGTCTTGAGGTAGACTGATTCCCAATTTTCTGAGAAACTGCCATACTGATTTCCAAAGTGACTGTCCAGGTTTACAGTCCCTCCAGCAGTGGAGGAATGTTCTCCTTGCTCCACATCATCTCCAGCATAAGCTATCATCAGTGTTTTTGATCTTAGCCATTCTGACAGGTGTAAGATGGTATCTTAGAGTAATTTTGATTTGCATTTCCTTGATGACTATGGATGTTGAGCAATTTCTTAAATGTCTTTTGGCCATTAGAGAGTCTTCTGTTGAGAATTCTCTGTTTAGCTCTTATTGGAGCCCACTAAATTTCCTAGTGGCTGTTCCCAACAGGACTGCATAAGAGGTTAATTGGACCATGGGCCTGGGTACCAAGTGACTGTAACTAGCAAGGGGGAGGTCTTTTGTTCCACCCCTTAGCATTGTTATACATAGACCTTTGGAATAAAGTTCTGGGCCGGTGGATAAGAATCCAGGCCCACCTGAGTCTATCCTGCGTTTTCTCTCTGTTTTCTCTCCACTCTCTATTTTTAACTAACTCTTATTCTTCATTCCTCAAGAGTTTCTGGAGTAAATAAGTGTGGGGGCTGGTCTGCCACAGCTCTGTAGCCCATTTTTTAATTGGATTGTTTGGTATTTTGATTTCTAGTTTCTTGAATTCTTTATATATTTTGGAGTTCAGCCCTCTGTCAGATGTGGGGTTGAAGATCTTTTCCCATTCTCTAGACTGTCATTTAGTCTTATTGACCGTGTCCTTTGCTCTATCAAAGCTTCTCAGTTTTAGGAGGTCCTCTTTATTAATTGTTGTTCTCAGTGTATGTGCTACTGGTGTTATATTTAGGAAATGGTCTCCTGTGCCAGTGCGTTCAAGACTACTTCCTACTTTCTCTTCTATCAAGTTCAGTGTAACTGGATTTATGTTGAGGTCTTTGATCCATTTGTACTTGAGTTTTGTGCATAGTGACAGATATCAATCTATTTTCAGCCTTCTACATGTTGACATCCAGTTATGCCAGCAACATTTGTTGAAGATGCTTTCTTTTTTCCATTCTACAATTTTGGCTTCTTTGTCAAAAATCAGGTATTCATAGGTGTGTAGATTAATATCAGTGTCTTCAATTCAATTCCATTTATCCACATGTCAGTTTTTATGCCAGTACCAAGCTGTTTTTATTACTGTAGCTCTATAGTAGAGCTTGAGGTCCGGGATGGTGCTAGCTAACAAGGAGGACCCTAAGAGGGATACATGGATCACCCTGTAAAGGAGAAATAGATGACATCTTCATGAGCAAAATGGGGGTGGGGGGCAATGGAGGGTAGGGGATAGGGGATGAGAACATAAGGGAATGGGATATTTGAGCTGGAACAGGGACAGAATGGGATAGCAAGGAAAGAGTTACCATGATAGAGGGGGATGGGAATAGGGAGAAACAGGATGCTAGGGAAGTTCCCAGGAATCCACAAGGATGATCCCACCTTAGACTACTAGCAATAGTGGAGAGGTGCCCCGGCCAGCGGGGTGTCAACGGGGCCACCAATCCTGTGGGAGAGAATGGAAGGACAGGGCGACACAAAGAGACAGCAGCAAGACAGTATTCTGATCAAGCCGCCAATCTTTATTGTTCTCCACATGGCTTATATAGCATAAGGGGGGAAGGGGCAGGAAGGAGGGAAAGGGAAAGGGGGCGTGTAGAACATGGAAGGGGTGCAAGACGTGTGAGGCAGATAGTGCACCTGCAAGATATCGGCTAAGGTCACTGGTCAGGGGCAGTATATTCTGTTGCTAGGCTGCCTGACCCTGGAATGCTCTTTATCTTCGGTTGTCATGGCACCTGACTGTGGGATGTTCTCTTACCTTGGGAGGCCTCTGGTTACTGCTCTGGGAAGGGGCTTATGAGTTGTTCTCTGGTCTAGCTAGTACTTTCTATGGTTCATGTTTGGTTCCTGACATCTTGGTCCCTAACAGAGAGGGTACCTGAACTGGCCTACTCCAGTATCAGATTGGTGAATACTGTAACTGTCATCATAGAGCCTTCATCCAGTAACTGTTGAAAGCCCATGCAGAGATTCATGGCTGGATGCTAGGCCGAGCTCCAGGGGTCCAGCCAATGAGAGAGAGGAAGGATTCTATGAGCAAAGGACATCAAGATCGTGATGGGGAAATGTACAGAGATGACAAGGCCAAACTAGTGGGAACTCATCAACTTGGACCAATAGCTGTAGAGCCCCCATGGGACTAGACTAGGCCCTCTGTGTAGGCGAGACAGTTGTTTAGCTTGAACTGTTTAGGGGGCCCACTGACAATGGGATCAGGATCAGTCTCTGGTGCATGAGTGGGCTTTTTGGAGCCCAGTGCCTATGGTGGGACACTTTTCACAGCCTTGGTGCAGTGGGAGGGGCTTGGACATCAAACTGAATGTACCAGGTTCTGCTGACTCCCCATGGGAGGCCTTGCCTTGGAGGAGGTGGGAATGGTGGATGGGTTGGGGGGAATGCTGGGGAGCAGGAGGAGGGATAAGAGGAGGATCTGTGGTTGGTATATAAAATGAATAAAAGTTTTCTTAATTAAAAAAAAGGCAGGGCCTGGTGATGCATGCTTGTAATCACAGTGCTGAGAGGAAGAGACCAGAAGGTCCCTGGGCCTTGCTTGCTAGTTAGCCTAACTTACTTATAAGTTCCAAGACAGTCAGAGACCAGGTTTAAAAACAAAACAAAACATGGTTGATGATACTTGATGACGTCTGAGACTGCCCTCTGGCTTCTACATGCAAATGAACACACACAAAAAACTGCATGAACACATACTTAGAAATTCTCAGTGCTGGTGTGGTATGTAGTTCACTTGGCAGAGTGCTGTGTGTTATGCATCAGGATCTGGGTTTGAGTTCCAGTGTTGCATAAAACGGAGGTGGTGGCACATGCCTGCAATGTTAGCTCTTAGGAGGTAGAAAGGATCACAAGCTCAAGGTCATCCTCGGCTACATAGCATAGAGGCCAGCCTGAGACTTTGTCTCAAAAAAAGTTCTGAATTTTATCCTTTTGTTCCCAAACAAGAACAAAATTCCTAGAAACCTTCACCACATTCTATTTTTTTAACTTCTACATTATTTTGCATTCAGCGTAGATCTGATGGCACTAAAATCATTAGCATCACTCCATTGCTAGTCCATAGACATCTAAATTCCTTATGCATGTTGTACTCTAGTGGTGCTTTCCTTTCCTTTTTCTTGAGACTTACGATATGAAAATGACATCACTTATTAAGATCTTTCCTAATATCTTCCAGAGAAAGAAATTTCTTGGCACACACTTGCAGGATAACATGTGTGTGTAGATGTACACATGAATATCTATTCATTTCTCAGTTCTCATCAGAGGAGTTTCTGTGTCCAGTGGATGGTGGTTAACACAGAAACCCACAATTGGTCAAAATAGTAAGTGACTCCTGCACAAATGGGACATCTGTATCACCTGTGACCATTCACTGGGTCACACCTTTAAAGAAAGTAACTCTCCCTCTCCCAGTAGCTATCAGTTGCCAATAGCTCCTTGGCTAGTGGCGAGACTTGAGCGCCACCTCCCCACTTCATAATGGGAATTTGTCAGGCTTGAGCTTGCACAGGTCTTGTGCTTGCTGCCACAACTGCTGTGAGTTAATATGAGCAGCTGCCCTGCTATGTCTGAAAAACACTGTTTTCCTGTCATTATCCACAGCCTTTGGCTCTTACAGTCTTTCCATAATCATCCCTGAATCTTGGGAGGAGGTGGGTGTGACACAAACGTCCAATTTGGTCTTTGTGTTAATCACCTTCTAACGAGAAAAGGAGCTTCTCTGATGAGGGTTGACAGATGCACTAACTTACAGATACAAAGATAAATCTCTAGGAGTCAGTTTAAGAGGCTGAAATTGATAAAATAGAAATAGAGAGCAATACAAGTATCAGTGAAACAAAGAGTTGGTTCTTTGACAAAATCAGTAAACTAGAGAAGCCTTTATCCAAACTAACTAAAAGGCAGAGAGAGAATATTCAAATTATCAAAATCAGAAGTGAAAAGGGAGACATATCAACAGACACTGAGGAAATCTAGAGAATCATTAGGTCTACTTAAAAAAAACCTATACTTCACAAAATTGAAAAAAATCTAAAAGAAATGGACAATTCTCTTGATATATACCACTTACCAAAGTTAAATCAAGATCAGATAAAACAACTGAAATAGACCTATAAACCTTAAGCAAATAGAAGCAGTCATTAAAAGTCTCCCAACCAGGGCTGGAACAATGGTTCAGAGGTTAAGAGCACTGACTGTTCTTCCAGAGGTCCTGAGTTCAATTCCCAGCAACCACATGGTGGCTCACAACCATCCGTGATGAGATATGTTGCCCTCTTATGACCTGCAGACATACATACAGACAGAACACTGTATACATAATAAATAAATCTTTAAAAAAAGTCTCCCAACCAAAAAAAAGCCCAGGTCCAGATGGGTTCAGTGCAGAATTCTATCAGACTTTCAAAGAAGGGGTACTACCAATACTCCTCAAAATACTGTACCAAATATGAACATTGCCAAATTCATTTCATGAAGCTACAGTTACCCTGATACCGAAACCACATGAAGACTCAACAAAGAACATGAATTACAGATCAATTTCACTCATGAACATTGATACAAAAATACTCAATACACAAACCAAATCCAAGAACACATTAAAACGATCATCCACCATGATCAAATAGGCTTTATCTCAGAGATACAGGGATGGTTCAACATGAAAAACTGTCAATGTAACCCACCACATAAACAAACTGAAAGGAAAAAACCCACATGATCATCTCATTAGATGCTGAAAAAGCCTTTGCCAAAATCAAACACCTCTTCATGATAAAAGTCTTGGAGCGATTAGGGAAACAAGGAACATATCTAACCATAATAAAGGCAATATACAGCAAGCCAATAGCTAACATCAAATTAAATGGAGAGAAATTTAAAGAAATTCCACTAAAATCAGAGACAAAACAAGGCTGTCCATTCTCTCCATACCTCTTCAATATAGTACTTGAAGTTTTAGCTAGAGCAATAAGACAATTAAAGGAGCTCAAGGAGATACAAATTGGAAAGAAAGAAGTCAAAGTGTCACTATTTGCAGATGATATGATAAGAGACCCCAAAAATTCTACCAGGGACCTCCTACAGCTGATAAACACCTTCAGTGAAGTGGCTGGATACAAAATAATAATAAAAAATAGCCCTCCTTTATACAAATGACAAATGGACTGAGAAATAAATTAGGAAAACAATACCCTTCAGAAGAGCCACAAATATTATAAAATATCTTGGTGTAACTCTAACCAAGCAATTGAAAGACCTGTATTGCAAGAACTTCAAGTCTTTGAAAAAAGAAATTGAAGAAGATATCAAAAGATGCAGAGATCTCCCATGCTCGTGGATCAGTAGGATTAACATAGTAAAAATGGACATCTTACCAAAAACAATCTATAGTTTCAGCACAATTCCCATCAAAATTCTAACACAATTCTTGACAGAACTTGAAAGAACAATACTCATTTTCATATGGAAATCAAACAAACAAACAAACAAACAAACCAGGATAGCTAAAACAATCCTGTACAATAAAAGAACTTCTGGAGGTATCACCAACCCTGATTTCAAGTTGTACTACAAAGCTGTAGTAATAGAAACCACACGGTATTGGCATAAAAATAGACAGGTTAAGGAAAGGCACAAAGCTACACAGAGAAACCCTGTCTTGAAAACAACAACAACAACAACAACAACAAAATAGACAGGTTGATCAATAGAACTAAATCAAAGATCCAGATTTAAATCTACTTACCTATGGACACCCAATTTTTGATAAAGAAGCCAGAAATATACAATGAAAAAAAAAAAACATCTTCAACAAATGGTGATAGTCTAACTAGATGTCAGCATGTAGAAGAATATAGATCCATATCTATCACTCTGCACAAAATTCAAGTCCAAGTGGGTCAAAAACCTCAACATAAAGCCCGATACACTGAACCTGATAGAAGAGGAAGTGGGGAATATCCTTTAACACATTGGCACAAGAGACAACGTCCTGAATAGAACTCCAATCATACAGGCACTAAGATCAATAATTAATAAATGGGACCTTATGAAATTTAAACCTTCTGTAAGGCAAAGGACACTGTCAATAGGACAAAATGGCAGCCTACAGAATGGGAAAAGATCTTCACCAACCCCATGTCTGACAGAGGGCTGATTTCCAAAATATGTAAAGAACTCAAGAAACAAGACATAAAAAGACCAAATAATCCAATTAAAAAAATGTGGTACAGATCTAAACAGAGAATTATCAACAAAGGAATCTCAAATGGCTGAGAAACAACTAAAGAATTTCAACATTTTTAGCCATCAGAGAAATGCAAATCAAAATGACTCAGAGATTCCATCTTACACCTGTCAGAATGGCTAAGATTGATAACACAACTAACAGCTCATGCTGAAAAGGATGTAGAACAAGGGGAACCCTCCTCCTTTGCTGGTGGGAGTGCAAACTTTGTTTTTTTTTTTTTTTTTTTAGATTTATTTATTTATTATGTATACGTTATTCTGCCTGTACGTGTCCCTGCAGGCCAGAAGAGGGTGCCAGATCTCATTATAGATGGTTGTGAGCCACCATGTGGGTGCTGGGAATTGAACTCAGGACCTCTGGAAGAGCAGTCAATGCTCTTAACCACTGAGCCATCTCTCCAGCCTGGGAGTGCAAACTTATACAGCCACTCTGGAAAAAAAATATGATGGTTTCTCAGAAAATTGGCAATCAGTCTACCTCAACACCCAGCTATAACACTCTTGGGCATATACTTAAGAAATGCTCAATCATACCACAAGGACTCTTGCTTAACTTAGCAGTTTTATTCATAATAGCCAGAAACTGGAAACAACCTAGATGCCCCTCAATTGAAGAATGGATAAAGAAAATGTATACATTTGCACAATGGGGTATTACTCACCTATTGAAAACAATGCCATCGTGGAATTTGCCAGCAAATGGATAGAACTAGAAAAGATTATCCTGAGTAAGGTAACCCAGACCCAAGAGAAATATGTACTCACTTATGGGTGGATATTAGGTGTAATGTAAAGGATAATCTTGCTATAATCCACAGACCCAAGGAAGCTAAGTAATAAGGAAGGCTTGAGGGAGGACACATGAATCTCATGTAAAAGGGAAATAGAACAGACATCACAGATGGATGGGGGTAAGGTTCTGGATGATGGTGTGGGCATGGGTACAGGAGGGGTCAGGTCAGGGGAGGATGGAGGGAGAGAGTACTGGAAAAGACAACTGGAATCAGGGGCATTTCTGGGATGAGCTAGAAACCTAGAGCAATGAAAACTCCCAAGATTCTATAAGGATGACCCTAGCTAAGACTTCTAGCAATAGGAGATACAGAGCATGAACTGGCCATCTCCTGTAACCAGGCAAGACTTCCAGTGGAGGGATCAGGACCCCAACCCAGCCACAAAACCTCAGACCTGCAATTTGTCTTGCCTACAAGATATGCTGGGACAAAGGTGGAGAATAAATTATGGGAGTGGCCAACCAATGACTGGTCCAGCTTGAGACACATACCATGAGAGGGAGCCCACCCCTGACGATGCCTGGAGGTCAAGGACCCAGACAGAGGTTTGATAGCATAGAGACCTAGGATAGAACCAAGCATGCAAGCATGACTGGCAAAAAAAAAAAAAAAAAAAATTAATGAAATGATTCCTAATGATATTCTGCTATACTCATAGATCATTGCCTAGCCCAATTGTTATTAGAGAGGCTTCACCCAGCAACTGGTAGAAACAGATGCAAAGACCTACATGCAAACATTAGGCAGACCTTAGGGGAATCCTGTGCAAGAGAGGGGAGGAAGGATTATAGGAGCCAGAGAGGCCAAGGACACCTTGGGAAAACACACAGAGTCAACTGATTTGGGCTGATCGGGGCTCATGGAGACTGAACTGCTGTGGGATGTTCTGTATGTCAAATGTGTTGTTCTGATTGGTTAAAATAAATAAAGTGTTGATTGGCCAGTAGCCAGGCAGGAAGCATAGGGTAGGCGGGACAAGGAAGAGGAGAAGGCAGGGAAGTGAAGGCTGAGGGGAGATGCTGCCAGCCACCGCCATGAGAGAAAAGACACAAGGTACTGGTAAGCCATGAGCCACGTGGCAAAGTATAGATTAATAGAAATGGGCTAAATATAAGACTAAGAGCTAGACAATGGTAGGCCTGAGCTAATGGCCAAGCAGTTTAAATAATATAAATGTCTGTGTGTTTATTTTATAAGTGGGTTGTTGGACTAATAGGGCTTGGCGGGGGGCTGGAGAGAAGCTCTCCAACTACACTGAACCAACAATCAGAGAATTTTCCCTAGAGATCTAGGCCCTCTGCAAATGTGTTGCAGTTGTGTGGCTTGGTCTTCTTGTGGGACTCCTGGCAGAGGGAGTGGGAGCTATCTCTGATTCTGTTGCATGCTCTTGGGACCCTTTCCTCTTCCTGGATTGCCTTGTCCAGCCTTAATAGGAGAGGAGGTGTCTAGTCTTGCTGCAATTTGATATCCCATGGCTGGCTAATGTGCATGGGAGGCCTGCAGTTTTCTGAAGGGAAGGGAGAGGGAGTGGATGAGAGTGAAGGGTGGGAGCTTGAAGGGAGAGACTAGGAGGAGAGGAAAGAGGGAGGGGAAACTGTAATCAGGCTGAGAAAATAATATTGATTGATTAATTACTAAAAAAAGAGAATATAAAAAAGAGTCAGTTTAATTCTATACCTATTTATCATAATAATAGTAGTGGGTTCTCCCCTGTATCTATGTTCTAACTACAGGTTCTTGTCCAAATAATAGTACCAGATACAAGGTTTTAGGTTGTGGATCTGAACAGAAAGTGGTTATTCTCATGATATTTGTGCCATTATTTACCCACTGGATATATCTTGCCAGAATGATTAACACTGTATCTTTCAGGGGTCCCAGCTGGGTAAGACTGATGATTCCTTTTCTCCTTTAGAAGTGTACATAGCACTTTCCAGTACCTTGGAAGTCACTATTTATTATGAAATAGGTCTAAATGGCTTGTCGTCTAGAAAAACAAAGAACACATTTTGTGACCTTTCTACCAGAAACACTTAAAATCAATCTGAAACATCAAATAAGCTCAAATCAAAGGGCATTTTATAAACTTTGGGAATATTCTGTCAGTGAGTATCAAAGTCACAGAAGTTAGGGAAGGATTGATTTAACTCTTGTGGTATGATAACCTTTGTAACATGATGATGGATTCTGAACTGAGTTTTCAGTGGGATGTGGTAAATATCTTTGGGACTTACTGGTAGAACACCATTAAGAAGGAAGAATTACCAATGTTATTTCCTATCCATGATGATTTGACTAATGTTGCTTAGAAAAATCTCCTTGGTTTTAGGAAATATATACTACAGTATTACAGATCTTTAGAAATAATTTGGTAATTTATTTTCCATGGTTCTGAATGTAACAATTGTCTTTATAAACTAAGCATATATTCGTATGCTTATGATTGTTAAAAATGGAGCTTATATTTATATACAAAATAGTCTTTCATAAGAAGGGTTGATATTGGCAAAGGACATTTGAAAATGTGTTTAGCACCAATATTCTTTATGGTAATTTATTTATTTATTTTATTTCTTTATTATTATTATTATTATTATTATTATTATTATATTTGTGTTTTAATTTTATACATTAGCCATGGGTTCCCCTGTCCTCCCCGCTCCTGCCCCCACCCCAACCTTCCCCCATCCACCCCCTCCATTCCCATGTCCTGCAGGGCCAAGACTCCCCTGGGGATTCATTTAAACCTGGTGGAATCAGTACAGGCAGGTCCAGTCCCCTCCTTCCAGGCTGAGCATGTGTCCCTGTGTAAGCCCAAGGTTCCAAACAGCCAGCTCATGCACTAAGGACAGATCCTGGTCCCACAGACTGGGTGCCTCCCAAACAGATCAAGCTATTCAATTGTCTCACTTATCCAGAGGGCCTGATCCAGCTGGGGGCTCCACAGCCTTTGGTTCATAATTCATGTGCTTCCATTCGTTTGGCTATTTGTCCATGTGCTTTTTGCAATCTTGGATTCAATAATTCATGCTCTTGCAGACCCTCCTCTTTCTTGACAGCTGGCCACCTGGAACTCCATCTGGGGCCTGGCTGAGGATCTCTGCATCCACTTCCATCAGTTATTGGATGAGAGTTCCAAGACAACTGTTAGGGTGTTTAGTCATCTGATCACCAGACGAGGTCATATCAGGCTTTCTCTTGACCATTGCCAGCAGTCTACAGAGGATATATCATTGTGGATTTCTGGGGACCTCTCGAGCACTCCGCCTATTCCTGTTCTCATGTGGTCTTCATTTATCATGGTCTGTTATTCCTCATTCTCCCTTTCTGTTCTTGATCCAGCTGGGATCTCCTGCTCCCCTAAGCTTTCTTTCCCTCAAATCTTGCCCTTCATTACTCCCACTGTCATCCAGGTTGTTCATGTAGATCTCATCCATTTCTCTGTCATTGGGTGATCCTTGGGTCTTTCCTAGGGTCCTGTTTTCTAGGTAGCCTCCCTGGAGTATAGTCATCTTTGTTTTACATATAGTATCCTCCTATGAGTGAGTACATACCGTGTTTGTCCTTCTGAGTCTGGGTTACCTCACTCAGGATGATTTTTTCTAGATCCATCCATTTGCCTGCAAACCTCATGATGTCATTGTTTGTCTCTGCTGAGTAGTACTCCATTGTGTATATGTACCATATTTTCTTTATCCATTCTTCAGTTGAAGGGCATCTAGGTTGTTTCCAGGTTCTGGCTATTACAAACAAAGCTGATACAAACATAGCTGAGCAAATGCCCTTCGGGTATGATTGAGTATTCCTTGGGTAAATGCCCAAGAGTGCTACAGCTGGGTCTTGGGGGAGATGGATACCCAATTTTCTAAGGAAGCACCGTATTGATTTCCAAAGTGGCTGTACAAGCTTGCATTCCCACCAGCAGTGGAGGAGAGTTCCCCTTGCTCCACATCCTCTCCAGCATAAACTGTCTTCAGTGTTTTTGATCTTAGCCATTCTGACAGGTGTAAGGTGGTATCTCAGGGTCGTTTTGATTTGCATTTCCCGATAATTAGAGCTGTTGAGCAATTCCTTAAATGTCTCTCAGCCATTTGTGCTTCCTCTGTTGAGAATTCTCTGTTTAGTTCTATAGCCCATTTCTTAATTGGACTGTTGGGCATTTTGATGTCTAATTTCTTGTGTTCTATATATTTTCTGGATATCAGCCCTCTGTCAGATGTGGGGTTGGTGAAGACCTTTTCCCATTCTGTAGGCTGTCACTTTGTCTTGTTGACCATGCCCTTTGCTCTACAAAACTTCTCAGTTTCAACAGGTCCTATTGATTGATTGTTTCTCTCAGTGTCTGTGCTACTGGTGTTATATTTAGAAAGTGATCTCCAGTGCCAATGCATTCAAGAGTACTACTTTCTCTTCTATCAGGTTCAGAGTAACTGGATTTATGTTGAGGTCTTTGATCCACTTGGACTTAAGTTTTGTGCATGGTGACAGATATGGATCTATTTGCAGCCTTCTACACATTGACATCCAGTTATGCCAGCACCATTTGTTGAAGATGCTTTCTTTTTTCCATTGCATATTTTTGGCTTCCTTGTCAAAAATTATCTGTTCATAGGTGTGTGGGTTAAGTCAGCGTCTTCAATTTGATTCCATTGGTCCACATGTCAGTTTTTATGTCAGTACCAAGCTGTTTTTATTATGGTAGCTCTATAGTAGAGCTTGAGGTTGGGGATCGTGATGCCTCCAGAGGTTGTTTTATTGTACAGGATTCTTTTGGCTATCCTGGGTTTTTTGTTTTTCCATATGAAGTTGAGTATTATTCTTTCCAGATCTGTGAAGAATTGTGTTGGCAATTTGATGGGGACTGTGTTGAATCTGTAGATTGCTTTTGGTAAGATCGCCATTTTTACTATGTTAATCCTGCCTATCCATGAGCATGGGAGGTCTTTCCATTTTCTGACATCTTCTTCAATTTCTTTTTTCAGGGACTTAAATTCTTGTCATATAGGTCCTTCACATGATTAGTTAGAGTAACCCCAAGGTATTTTATATCATTTGTGGCTATTGTAAAGGGTGATGTATCTCTGATTTCCTTCTCAGCCTGTTACCAGATAAACCATTTTAATAGTCCAATAACCCCTAAGGAAATAGAATCAGTCATTAAAAGTCTCCCAACCAAAAAAAGCCCAGTACCAGATGGTTTCACTGTAGAATTCTACCAGATCTTCAAAGAAGACTTAATACCAATACTCTTTAAATTGTTCCACACAATAGAAGCAGAAGGAATATTACCAAACTCCTTCTCTGTGGCTACAATTACCCTGATTCCTAAACCAAACAAAGATGCAACAAAGAAAGAGAACTACAGACTGATCTCCCTCATGAACATTGATGCAAAAATACTCAATAAAATACTGGCAAACAGACTCCAAGAACACATCAAAACAATTATTCACCATGATCAAGTAGGCTTTATCCCAGGGATGCAAGGGTGGTTCAATATACGAAAGTCCCTCAATGTAATACACCATATAAACAAACTCAAAGAAAAAAAACCACATGATCATCTCACTAGATGCAGAAAAGGCATTTGACAAAATCCAACACCCCTTCATGATAAAGTTCTTGGAGCGATCAGGAATACAGGGAACATACCTAAACATAATAAAGGCAATCTACAGCAAGCCAACTGCCAACATCAAATTAATTGGAGAGAAACTCAAAGCAATACCACTAAAATCAGGAACAAGGCAAGGCTGTGCCCTCTCCCCACACTTATTCAATATAGTACTTGAAGTTCTAGCCAGAGTTATAAGACAACATAAGGAGACTAAGGGGATACAAATTGGAAAGGAAGAAGTCAAGCTTTCCCTATTTGCAGATGACATGATAATATACATGAGTGACCCCCAAAATTCAACCAAGGAACTGATACAGCTAATAAAAACCTTCACCAACATAGCAGGATACAAGATCAAATAAAAAAAATCAGTAGCCCTCCTTTATGGTAATTTAAATGAAAACTTCATAGAAGGGCTGGAGAGATGGCTCAGATGTTAAGAGCAGTGGCTGCTTTTCCAGAGGATCTGGATTCAATTCCCAACACACACATGGCAGCTCACAACTGTCTGTAGCTCGAGTTCCAGGAGATCTGACAACATCACGTGGATATATATGTAAGCAAAACACAAAAGCCCATAAAATAAAAATAAATAAATCACTAAAAACTTCAGTGAGATATAATTTGTTAGAATAGTTAAAATAATGATTAAAAGATTTTACTACATATGTCAATAAATTGTAACAACTGGTATTCATAGTACAGTTGTAAATGAAGACAAACATTTGAATCATTCTTTGGAAAAATTTACTTAGAGTGAGTGCATACATACTTAAAAATTCTACTAATAGGTGCATGCTAAACACAAATGCTATTCATTGTAGTACCCCCAAAATGCACAGGAATGTATATATTAACAATATTCAAAATAGCTTTATACTATAAATGAGTGTCAGTAATAATATCATAGAAAAATTGTGAGTTAGTTATAAAGTGAATTAATATTACCTTTTCATTACTATAAAGAACTACCTGATATAGGCTACTGTGATGGTTAGCTTTGTTAACTTGCTACAATTTAGAATCATCTGGGAAGAGAGTCTCAGTGAGGAATTGTGTCCGTGGGGTTGGCCTGTGGACGTTTCTGTGGGGGACTGTTTAAAGTGAGTTAATTGATATGGGAAGATCCAGTCCACTGTGGGTAGGACCATCCTAAGGTAGGTGGAGAAATCAAGCTGAGTGCACACAAGCGAGTGTGTGCATCGTCTCTCTCTGCTCTTGACTGTGAACGTGGTTTGACTGCCTTGACTTACCCACTAGGGTGGACTGTAAACTGGAACTGTATGCTGAAATAAATCCCTTCTCTCCTAAAATGCTTTTGGTCAGGGTATATTACCACAGCAGCAGAAATGAAAACAGAGCAGCTACTTATGAAGGAAAGAGAATTTCTTTTAGCTCACAGTTAAAGAGGTTCAATGTCCAAACTACATAGTACAGGCTTGTGGTAAGGACTGCTGTAAGAAAAACATTATTTTTCTAAAGAGAACTGACTGTGGTCCACAGCCATTAGATTTTAGGGTGATGTGAGTCAGGCAGCATATGGCTGCTTCTCTTTTCCTTGGATAAAGAATTCATCAAGCCCTGCATTCACTCAAGCAATAAGTGTTATATACTCGTCTTAAAAAAAAAACAAAACTCATTTTAACACACAGGAGCTGTAATTGTTAACTAAATGAATGTTTATGTGAAAGTCTTGTAATGCTGAATCATGGTTCATGGTGAACCCAGCTGAATCAAAGCCTGGACAGATGAGTGCAAAGTTCAGGGGACATGGTTTCCTGTCTTAGCTCTGCCAGCCTTAGTTTGTGTGAATCTCTAAGGCCCAGCTTCATAAGCACCGGAAAAAAAAAAAAAAAAAAAAAAAAAGAATTTTTCCTTAGGCAAAGGTAATCGAGAGAATCCAAGGGGATACGGCTAGTGTGGAAACTCAGAACCGAACTGTCAAAATCCTTTCAAAGATACCTGGGAGGGCATTACAGAACTCTCCTTTCTTCATCTCTGCAGAGGTGAGACTTGTTCAGTTTTTGTTTTTTTCCCTGAGCGCACCTGAGTCAAACAAGAGCTTCTATTTAGTGTGAAGCCTGTTGTCTTAGGAACCAAATCAGGATAATTAGAGGTTGTGGGGTTGGTTTTATATTGCCCTCTGGATAGCCTCAGTGTAAGCCACAGGACACCACAATGTTTGACAGCTCTTATCTCAAAGCTCAGTTCTCCCATGTATGAGGAGCAAGATAGGTCTGCTATGTTCTCAGACTTCCTTTATCCATTAAAAAAACAATTAGAAATAAAAATCCCTGCTCTAAGTGTTTGTAAAAGGGCATTTAATGGTAAAATATGCATAATTTACTTAGTTAATTACTTGATACATGTTGGGTCAGTTAAAATGTGCACATTTTCCAGGTGGTGGCCCACACAGGAATCAGAGGCAGTAGGATATTGGATTTGTGGACAGCCTAAGACGATATTCTGGGGGGAAAAGGACTCCCCCAAATCAAAGACATCTATCTGAGTTATGATAGACATTTTCTCTTTAAGCAACTCTCATGTTGCCACAGAATGCTGAAATCTTGCATAAGATTTTCAGTCTCAAGGAGAGTATCCTAATGTATGAGAAGCATCCCTGGCTGAACATCCTAAATTCCCAACTGGTTCCCAGTCTAGAAGCTGGAATGATTTTTGCACAAATAATTTACTTCGGGTTCTGGAGAAACGACTCAGTAAAGTATCCACTGTGCAAGCATGAGGACTTGAATTCAGTTCCCTCAACACCCATTTAAATTTGGGCTCTGTAGTACATGGCTATAACTTCAGTGCTGGGTCGGGACAGAGACAAGAGGGTCCCCTGAAGCTCACTGGCCAAACTGATGATCTCCAGGTTCAGTGAGGAATCTGGTCTCAAAAAAAGAAAAAGAAAAAATATAATTGAAGAAGACACAAGAAGTCAACCTCTGGCCTCTATATACACATGCATATGCACACACATGCGTGCATACCCAGATGCATATGTGAATACACATATTTATTTCATTGCACCTCAATTCATGCTTCAGGCTGCAAATGGAACTACCTAGGGTATTGAAACATGCCCCTCCCCCCAACACAAAGCACAACAACAACAATAAAAAAACCCACAACAGCACCTGGACCAAGTTCAACTCCAGACTAGTTACAACAGCTTGGGCGAGGTGGGGAAGGGAGGGCAGTGAGATTGTAAAGAGCAACTTTTGTGTTTTTCAACAGGCCAGAGTCCACTAAGAAGAGAGATAAAAGTGCACCTCGCTGATTGGTCACTTACGCCTCAGAGGCACATGTTGAGTTAGCAGCTAGCATTATAAAAGCTCTGGACTGCAAGCTCACAGGTGTCTCCCCAAGAAGAGAAGGCTGCCATGGAGCCAGTCCTGGTGCTGGTGTTCACTGTCTCCTGTCTGCTTCTCCTCTCACTCTGGAGACAGAGCTCTGGGAGAGGGAAGCTCCCTCCTGGCCCCACCCCTCTCCCGGTTATTGGAAACATCCTGCAGGTGGATGTGAAGGACATCAGCAAATCCTTTACCAATGTAAGTATGCTTCCTGCTCCACAGTGTCTGGAGAGCAACAATTACTCTCCGCTGTTAAATAAATACATTGCTGGGGGCAGATGGTTAAACTATGTTACTATAAGGCAATTGAGCCCTGTGATTTATCGTATTTGGTTTGTCATTGTCAGAAATGATTAAATGAGATAATGTATTGTCCAGAATAGAAATTTTTACATTGTAAGATAAAGTCCATGTAACAGAGAAGAGGTACTTTTTCTCTGTTTCATGATCCTAAGCTATGACTTTTTGTATGAGATAAAAGGTAATGGAATTGTTTTGAGCATTTACTGGAGAAGCCATCTACGTATAATTTAATTTCTTCAAAGAAACGAGTTATGTCTGATACCAAAGAAATCCGAGTTAACACTAAACATACATGCATGACAGAACTAGTGAGGTCCAGTGGGGACATCAGCGTGTCTGGACTCTGTGCAAAGCTGCTGTGACCTATGAACGAGCAACATGGAAGAACTTGTCCTCTGGGATACCACATCTGCAGACACTATTGCTATTGGTCCCTCAGTCAGTAATACCAGGATTACAAACCTCCTGGCATCATACTTCTAGGGAGAGTTTTAAGATGGTAGGCTTCCAGTATTTATCACAGGGTGACTGAGTCAGACCCCGTGGGAAGAGCCCAGCAGAGTCCTGAAGTGATGTCCTTCATAGTTGAGCATTTGTTTCATTGTGGACACTGGGAACTGGTTAGTTTTGCTCAAGTATAAGAGATCCACTGAGCAGGGGTCAAATCTTGAGTCTTGAGTTTTTACCCATGGAAAACTAAAATGAATTTGAAATTTTTTCAGCGTCGCTCTCTTTATCTGTAAACCCACAGATAAACTTATTTCAAAGTGTCACACTTCTCATAATTGGCACATTATTTGCCTGATAAATTAGACTTGGTTATTCTTGAAAACGGTAACAAACAGCTTTTTACTTATTGAATCCAACTGAATTTGAAGTTGAGGTTGGCAAACTACAAATGTGGAGAGTAAGATGCTAATACCAGCCTAGATCTTCTAGATTCTTCTGCTGCTATATACATTTTCTTTTTTATTTCCAGTTCTCAAAAGTCTATGGCCCTGTGTTCACTCTGTATTTTGGCAAGAAGCCTTCTGTGGTTGTACATGGATATGAAGCAGTGAAGGAAGTTCTGGATGACCTTGGAGAGGAGTTTTCAGGAAGGGGTAGCTTCCCAGTTGTCGAAAGAATGAATAATGGCCTTGGTAAGTGTGCATGTGCACCTATGTGCATGCATGTTCATACATGTGTATGCTGGGCAGGGATGATGGCGATGGGATAGGAAAAGCTCCTTAGGCAGAGAGTCAAGTGGCAGTCAGAGGCCAGTTCCTCTTCCTCATCTGGGGTCTCCCTTCTAGTTTCCATTTCCTGTTCTGGTAGGAGTTGTTTTCAGTAATGGGACAACGTGGAAGGAGCTCCGGCGCTTCTCACTTATGACTTTGAGGAATTTTGGGATGGGGAAGAGGAGCATCGAGGATCGCATTCAAGAGGAAGCACGGTGCCTTGTGGAAGAGTTAAGAAAAACAAATGGTGCGTACCTGTTTACCTGGCGCTTGTTTATTGACGCTCCTTTCAACGCTGCTGCGGTAGCCAACTCCTCCTGGACAGTGGTTGTTAGCTCTCACGCTAATGCCCAAAGACAGAGCTTTGCTTATCTGTCCTTCTGTCTGTACACACTGACTGTGCATACAGCGTGGTCATAATACTCATCTAATCCCATTCTGCTCCAGGTTGTTTTCAAACTTGAACATCATGAAGTCAGAAAGTTTTGAGCTTCATAAAAGAATTCACACGGGGTAATATTTTGCTATAAGTGTAATTATGACTTTATTATTTAGAATATTTTCTTGGAGACTATTTGTCAAGTGTACATGGTATGAATGAGCCCATCATATTTTCATGAAATATGAGGAAGTGACATGTTTTGTCATTGAGGCGGTTCATAACTGATTGGTCAGCATTAGTGACACAGATTTGCCTCAAGACCCATGCCTGCAACTTCTATCAATAATGATATTTATGGCATTTTAAATTTTTTTTTACTTAGGCATCTTTGAGTGCTACTTTCATCATTTGCATTTACTCTGTAAACAAAGGGCTGTTTAAAAACTATTTAAAAACTATCAGTGGTTACTTGATGTTAATCAATGTTTGCTATGCTATTTCATATCTCTTGTGTAAATGTGTGCTGTGATGGAATTCTGCTAATATGTAACATGCATGAAATTATTTATTTAACCTATTTCAACTACTGTCAACTCTACCCTACTTTCCCCTAATTGTAAGTTAGTTTAAAGTCTATCCTTTGTTATTTGCTTGTTAGCCATGTTTTATTTTTCTATATTTTACAACCTTTGATTCACAGATGCCTTCCAGATCTAGAGAGGGACCTCTACTCCCAGGCTTAGCTATTTCCTAGTCATAGAAAACATGCCTTTGACTTTTAAAGGAGTCTAATCATAGCCCACTCTCCAAATGTTTCCTTTATCAAATTCTCAAATGACAATACTGAGTTTTCTTTGCCCCAGGTGACCCCAAAGCACAGTATGGGATCCCTAAGAGCATCCTTATGGTTCAGATGCCTCTGGGACTACTCTATCAATGAGGCTCACTCAGTGTTCCCACCCTGCTCCATGCCTTCCTCCTGTGGATGTCCTAATGCCCTGCAGGCTTTACAGGGGGCAGGAAAAAAACAAAACAAACAAACAAACAAAACCAATCCACTAGAGCGAAATTTGGCTCAGTCCAATTTTATTGTAACTAGCTCTAGACCAAGACTTCTAGAGTCTGGCCTAGATCAGTTTATATTAGCCATATTTAAGCACAGCACAATTTTGGAAATAAGTATTCGAATAACAATTAACTCAGTCCCAAGTGCACAACAACTTACATTGAGATTCCTTACAAAGTACTTCTAGCTTCTTTCACAAGAATGGATACTGTTGACTCAGAGACAGAGCCCAAGATTTAGGGTCTAGGGAGATTGATTGAGGTAAACATAATGCTGTTCGTGTCAGGATTGGCCTGGCCTTAAGATAACATAGAAGTCACTTAGGCTGTTGTAAAGCACATATGGTATCACTCAATTGAGAGTGGGTTTTATGGTCTGAAAACAATGCTCAAGATTTAGGGGAAAAGGTCTGGGATAAGTAAAAACATAAATTCTGGGAGAACAGAGCCTGTCTCATCAGACAGAAAAGGATCTCCAGGTTGTAAAACTACATTCTTCCTGGCATCCCAGGAAGAGCAGCTATACACCTCATTCCAATGAAAAGGTAAGCTGTGTGTTGAACTTTCCTGGTTTCCCCAGTGCTTATCTGTGTGCACAAGGCCTTTTTGCCCTCTACAATAATGTGGTTTTCTGACCTCTCTGACCTCTTCTGCAGACCAACCCCGATGCTGTCCCTGAGTGACCCTGTGTGAGGTGGTTTGTCTGCTCTTGGGCACTGTAACCACCAGTCTATCTTATGGCTCTCATCTGATTTGCTGTCCTCACTATATCTGAATAAAAAGGAAGTTATGGGTGCATCTTAAACCACTAGAATTTTGGCATGGAACTTTTATGATAACTATTTAACCCTGATGCTAGCTAGCTCTACTCATGAAATGCTTGTCAAGGTGAATTTGGTTTTTCAGCTTGTATTCCAAGTTACTTGGAATTTTAATTATCTTTCCTAAATGTAAGAAGAGATTAGAAATCAGCTCAAAAATTTATTGAGATTTATTTATTTTCAGTTTTACTTTATGTATATGGGTGTCTTGCCTATATGAATGTCTGTGTACCACATGCGTGCCATGCCCCAGAGGCCAGAAGAGGACATGGATCCTCTGGAACTAGAGTTGCTTATGGTTGTGAGCCTCCATGTCCTCTGGAAGAGTAGTCAGTGCTCTTAACTGCTGAGGCCACTCTCCAGCACCAGAAATTAGATTTTTTTTTTCAGTCTAAAATGTCACACACAAATCTTTTTTTTTTTTTTTTTCAAGAAAGGGTCTCATCCTATATCTACCTGTCCTAGAACTCAGTATGTAAACCAGGCTGGCCTCAAACTCATAGAGATCTGCCTGCTTTGTCTCTGGAGTGCAGGGAATAAAGGTGTATGCCATCATGCTTGACTTAAATTAATAATTTAAATTTAAATTATTTCTTATCTTCCAAGACAAAGTAAGAGTTTTCCCCTTTTCTTCTCTTTCCTTCCTTTCTTCCCTCCTTCTCTCCTTTATTTAATTTATTTATTTTTAGTAAAAAGCTGAATATCTTGGTGTTTTACCTGAAAGGGAGTCTGACTTTACATCTGTTAATTATACAGGTTTCTATAGTTTTGAATTCCATCTCCTTTCTTTACATATTTTTCATTCATTATGTACATTTCATGACCTCTATGGTGCGAATTTGAGGACTCTTACACATAAAGCTTATTGGTGATTCAATTAAAAACTGATTTTGAGATGGCATCTCACTCTGCAGTCCAGGTTGTCCTCAAGCTTGCCGTTCTCTTGTTTTGAGGGGCAGGGATTACAGATTGCTACATGACACTGACTGAATGGTCAGCATTGTATTTAAATATGCCAGTGTAAAATCAATATTTCTTCTGCCCAAACTGACTTAAATGATTAACAAGTTTTAAAAAAGCATACACTCTGTTGATGGCTATATAGGGTAATAGTCCAGGATTCCAGTAGATGGTAAACTTTATCTAAATAAATTAAACTGATATACCTGGTGACTAGGAACACTATTTCCAAAAACAAAAACAAAAACAAAACTATATATTTTCTTTTTCAATATTGAAACAAAGAAATAAAAGGGTTTCATTTAATAATGTAAACTCTGTGTTTGACCCATTTGGATTTACATTTGAAATTTACTTTTTAATTTCACTTTTATTTTAGGCAAACAAATCTCTGAGAATCGGTGGTTGGCTTTTGTTTGATATGAGTATTTCTGCTTATTTAAATTTGTTCTGATGAACACATGAACTTCCGGTAATCTTTTTCTCCTTGGCCTTCTTCTCTGCTTGCTGGCTGTGGACACAACTTCCTTGGATAGAAAATGTTTCTGGATTGGTGTTTCCTTCCTTAATTGTGTAGGAACTTCAAAGAGAGATGAAATTCTACACTGAAAACTTGAATTTTTATGTGTTTTTAAAAGTAGTCATGTGTTTTCTTAGAACTTAATTTAGAATGTGTACTCAAAGAGTGATGTTTCCACAGGGAGCAGATGTTAAAGATTTAGCTAATGATTGTTAAGCAAGCTAGGATTTAACAAAAGAAGTAATATGCTAATTGGAAGTGTATGGAAGTTCTTGCAAATATGCTAACTTTTGTGTCAATACTTCCTTAGAGATTCTAAAATTATTCTTGTTTTTTTGTTTTGTTTTGTTTTTTTTTAGTCCAAAAGTAAAGACTTTACATGTATGTTTCAATGGTATTTTAAAATGTTTCCAACTCTCCAGGCTCACCCTGTGATCCCACCTTCATCCTGAGCTGTGCTCCCTCCAATGTGATCTGCTCAGTTATTTTCCACAATCGTTTTGATTATAAAGATGAGAATTTTCTTAACTTGATGGAGAAATTAAATGAAAACTTTAAAATTTTTAACTCCCCGTGGATGCAGGTGAGACAAAGATGTTTTCTTCACAACAAATCATTTATCTTTATTTCTCTAACAAATTACAACTTTCATTTTAGTTCAATGTGTCTAATTTCTAGGCATTCACCTCAAAGCTTAGTATAAAGAATTTTGTTGGGAAGCAGAATCAGTTTCTGTTACCCTTCCCCCACCTCACCTCCTCCCCCCACCTTAGTTATTCAGGAGGGCTAAAGTAGGTGAAGGAGAAATAAAGGGAGAGGCTGAAGAGAAATCCTAGTGTAGGAAGCTTGTGTAGTGTGCACAAGGCTCTAGATTTGATCCTCAACACAACAATAACAAAAGGAAGCCACAAAGGCTACTTTTTACTTTTTTTTTTAGATCTGAGGACATAACCCAGGGCCTTGCGCTTGCTAGGCAAGTGCTCTACCACTGAGCTAAATCCTCACCCTCCACTTTTTATTTTTTTCTGCTACTTACAAGGTGCCATTGTCAAGGCCTCTGTCAAGCCAAGGAGAGAGGTGGGACAAGGGCAGACAAAATACCACAAAGCCTTTATACGCTCCTTTTTTTCTTCTTTTTTTAAATGTATATGGATTGTGCCCACATACCTTTCTATGCATCACATACTTGCCTGGTCCCCACAGAGGCCAGAAGAGGGCATCAGATCCCCCCAAACTAGTGTTAACAGAACTTTATGAATCACCATGTGGGTACTAGGAATCGAACCTGCATGGGTATCTAAGCTGGTCCCATTTCTTAGTTCTTGTGAATAGCTCAACATTAAGAAACCCAACTCAGCATTTTATGAGTAAATGTTTATACTCTCTGTGTTGAGCTGTTTGTGTGCAGCCATGCAGTTATCTTCCAGGCAGGATTTAGGACTTTCTGGCACTGACTCTCCAACTCTCAAGAAGACAAAGTCTCAAAAGGGTGAGAGAGCCAACAGAGATCGCAGACTGTATGGCTAACTGCAGTCAGCAGAGGCCTCTGCCGTGCAAAAAAAAAAAAAAGAAAGGAAGCTATTGAAGTAAAGAAGGCTCTTGTGGGCTTAGCTTCGTGTTCAACATAGGCTCCATATCAGCACAAACTGTGGGAAAGATAACAGTCCACGTGTTCATTTGACCTGTGGCTCCTGACACACTCTATCTCCAAGCTTCAAGAATTCAGAAAGAAGTCACTTTAGTGTGTCATTCTTCTTCCTCCATCTCCTGTGCTGCTCTTTTTCTTTATGGCCACGCCTTTAATCCCAGCACTCAGGAGGCAGAGGCAGGCAGATCTCTGTGAGTTTGAGGCCAGCCTGGTCTCCAAAGCGAGTTCCAGGAAAGGCGCAAAGCTACACAGAGAAACCCTGTCTTGAAAAAAACCAAAAAAAGAAAGAAAAAGAAATAGAGAAATAGTTTTGCTTTATCATATTTTATTTCATTTTACTTTGGTTTCTTGAGACAGGGTTTCTCTATGTAGCCTGGGTTCTCCTGGAACTAGTTCTGTAGACCAGGCTGGCCTCAATCTCACAGAGATCTGCTAGTCTCTGCTTCCTGACTGCAGGGATTAAAAGAGTGCCCCACCCCTGGCACTTTATCATATTTTATTTTTTATTTATTTTATTTATTATATATACAGTGTTCTGCCTGCATGTGTCCCTGCAGGCCAGAAGGGGGAACCAGATCTCACTACAAATGCTTGTGCACCATCATGTGGTTGCTGGGAATTGAACTCAGGACCTCTGGAAGAGTAGTCGGTGATCTTAACCTCTGAGCCATCTCTCCAGCCCGACTTTGTCAAATTTTAAAGTTATTTTGTTTTTGTGTTTTTGTGTACATGTATGTGGTACATATACATACGTGTATGTATGCATGGATATGGAGTTTGGAGGACAAGCTTCCTTAGGATCTCTACCTTGTTTTAGGGACAGAGTCTACCCCTGGCCTGAAGCTCACCTACAGGGTAGACCAGCTGGCCACTGAGCTCCAAAGATCTGCCTGTTTCTGCCTCCCTGTCTCTGGGATTACAAGCATGGGCAATCCCGGCTTCTTCACATGAATTCTGAGAACTGACTTAGACCCTCAATTTGTGCAGCAAGTGTTTACTGATTGGACTCTCTTGTCATCACCCTGGACTGATGCTTTTTTTGTTTGCTTTTCTGCTGTAATTTTTAAAAGATTCTTTTTAATAGCAGTCTTAGGTGCATAGCAAAATCCAGTGGAAGGAACAGAGGTATTCCAACAGCTTCCAGTGAGCTCTGTGACATTTGATTGTTCTTTCTTCTCAGTCCTCAAGGATATCTCAGTTTTTAAAAAATATTTATTTTATTATTATTACTATTATTTTGAGAATTTAATTTCATAGATGAGTACTGTTTTCATAATTTCCCACACACTCTGTCTCCAGCTCTTTCCATGTCCCCCCACTTCCTCTCAACTTTATGAATAACCTCTTCTTCTTTAATTATTATATATATTTTTATTTATATAATTTTATTTATTTATAATTATTTTAATTATATAAATACATGTAACTCTCATATCTGTATATGTTTAAAGATGACCTTTTGGAACTGGATAGCCTGTCAGGGGTCTCATCTCTGGACAAGACTGATTCTCCCACTTTTAGCATCCATTAATTGCCTCTGGTTCTTCATCTAGGGGTGGGACTTTGTGAGACTTCTCACATCCATGTTGGTCAACTGGAGTTGTCACTGTGCAGGTTTTATATAGTTGGCCGTATTGTAAAGATCCCATGAGTTTAAGTCCCTATCATATATCAAAGACACTCTCTTATATATAACCTGGAGTAACCACAGAAATAAAAAGAATATCTCAGTTTTAAATAGCCGTAATGTCTGTCTTAAGACTGTGCCTGGCATGTGTCCTTCAAGATCTATCTGCAGAAGAGTCACTCTCATGAAATGTCACAGCTGAGTCTGACCACTGTGTGGTCAGTTTTCACCTTTGGTAATCTTGGTCAACATAGTGGACTCTTTCATATTTAGTTAAATGTTCTTCGCCAAATGACCACCATCTTTTTTTATTCATTCTACCTTTTAACTATTGCTTGGCATATGATGAATATGACTTTAATACATGTTTATAATTTAGGGCTTTTTTTGAGATGGCATCTCATTATGTTACCTAGATTATTCTCAAACTCATAGACTCTGGTGATTCACTCACATAAGCCTCCTGAGTAACTGGTCTACAGATCTGAGTGACTACATTCAGCCTAATGAACATATATTTTATTAATTTTTAAGGTCTGCAATGCTTTCCCTGTCTTACTTGATTATCTCCCAGGAAGCCACAAGAAAGCACTTAAAAATTTTGCTGAAATAAAAAGTTATGTTTTGAAACGTGTAAAAGAACACCATGAAACACTGGATATTAATAATCCCCGGGACTTCATTGACTGTTTCCTGATCAAAATGGAACAGGTAAAATGTTATTTGTTGGCTTGCATTTTGCATTTCATCAAACATTTCTATTCTTACTGTAGGAAATCTAAGTTTTAGGCAAGAAACACTTGGTAAGCACTTTAGGTTCCTATTGTGGGCATGGATTGGACTAGCATCATTTAAGATTTAAAACTGAATTGTTAAATAATCAAAATACATGAGCATCATTTAATAAGTTTTTTGAGGAAAGGGAATATACATTACAGGTAAATTAGACGTATAAATGACTTAGAAAATACAAAATATCAAATATTAAACTAAAAAGTGGACTTGGTCATATAGGAGAATGATAAACGAGCATAACCTGGCAGTCTTCATTGGTGACTTGGGTTTGTTATTAATCTTTGAGTATTTACAGTCAGGTAGCAGGAGCGAGATTTTAAGGTATGTACAGTGAGGTGATGAGAGGTTCAGATGTGTGTGGTGACAAGGAGGGAAGGTAAGAACTTTAGCTGAGTATATCCAGAAATGATTCAGCACAGACAAGCAGGTAAAGATGTCCTTGTGGTACTCTGCACACATAGGTGTCAGAATGAAGAGATTTGATTCAGTCAGGTATTTGTTTAAAACAAGAGTACAATGATTATGTTACCAGGGGGAACTCACTGAGTTCAGTAGAATGATAGCTGAGATGAGAATGGAGTTCAAAGACCAGCTACAAGGCCTTTCCCTTCTTTGGACTGGCTGAATGGTAGTCTGGATTATGGAAAAATAGATTCTGAAATAATATTGTCATTAATTTTGGCTTATTCTCAGCCATCTTGAATTTTAATCTATCTCATATTTTAAAAACCCACCAGTTTATTGATGGGCACCTTGATTGTTTCCAATGGGTACTGCTGGAAATAACAGGAAAGCAAGCATCTCTTTGACTTATTAATTTCAATTAATTTTTGAATGTATAATGAAGAGTGGGATGGCTGAGTCATGTTCATTTCATTTTTACTCCTTTGAGGAAATGCCTTACTATTTGCCAAGATGACTGTAATAATTTATATTAGAATAGCAATGTGCAGTCTGCACATTGTCTGCACCTTCACCTGCACTTACCATCTTTAAAATATTCTTCCCTGTGATTAGCACCTTTAGGGGTACTTGCCTAAATCTACAAAGCAGCCAGTTCCCCCTATGGTTTAGAGAACCACAAGATGTTTATTTTCATTTGCTCCAGAGTCACTTGAAAGAGTCAACTTATTGGGAACCTTTGAGATAGAGTTCTTTCAATTATGGCCATGTCCTTCCTTCACTCAGAAAATTCTGTGTTTGGACTTTCAAAGAATTTTATGATGCTGGGCATGGTGGTGCATGCTTTTAATCCCAGCACTCATGAGGCAGAGGCAGGTGGATTTCTGAGTTTGAGACCAGCCTGGTCTGCAAGTGAGTTCCAGAACAGCCAAAATGACACAGAGAAAAACCTTGTCTCAAAAAACCAGAAAAAAAAAGAAAGAAAAAAAGGAAGAAAAGAAGGAAGGAAAGAAGGAAAGAAGGAAGGAAAGAAGGAAGAAAGAAAGGAAGGAAGAAAGAAAGAAAGAAAGAAGAAGAAAGAAAGAAAGAAAGAAAGAAAGAAAGAAAGAAAGAAAGAAAAAAAGAAAGAAAGGATTTTATGGTAGTGTCTTTGGATTGTCATTACTGACCCAATATACTTTCAATCTTCTCACTTGGTATGAATATAAATAATTTCTCAGTTGACAAGTGCTGTGGGATATTTGATCACACTGTAACACCCCAAGACTGTGTTTAATAAAGTTAACCTTGAAGCAGAGGGCGGAGCCAGCAACTAGTTGACAAGAATTAGCCATAGAAAGAATGGAGGACCCAGAATACAGATAGAAAGGCACAGGAAAGAGTAGGAAGGGACTTGGAGACTCATGGATTTTTTTTTCCTTCCTCTTTTGGTTTGGGAAGTATGGAGAGAAGGTCAACTGGTCACTTCTCTGCTGCTTCTTTGATTGATCAGGTTTTCATCCCAATATCTGACTCTCAAGTCTTTATTGGTAACAGAACAACATGGATAAAAAGAGACAAGTGTGTTAGGTTCTAAACCCATTCTGTCTTTCCTTCAGAGAGATAGGTGGAGGGAGACTTGGCAGTCTCTTATTCAATTTTGTATCACTTGAAAAACTCTTGCTGGGCTCAGTGGTGCATGCCTGGCATTTGCCCTGCTTATACTTAATATATGAGTATTCATGTTGATGTTAAAGATTTATTATTATTATTTTTAAAATTATGCATAGGTGTATGTATTTGTATATGGGTTTGTATACATGCGCACAGGTGACCTTGGAGGCCAGAAGTGTTGGATCCTTTGGTGCTGGAATTGCAGATGGATTTACAGAGCAGCCTGATGTGGGTACTAGGAACTGAGCTTAGGTTCTCTGGAAGAGCAGCAAGTGCTTTTAACTGCTGAGCCATCTCTCTAGCCCTCATACAGATGTTAAAATACTCATGTTCCAGGTGTACCACCTCCATTGCCATAATATATTTTAAGTAAGAAGGAATGAGAAATGTGTTTATCAGTGGGTTCTTTTCTTATGTTATTAGTGTGACATGTTTTGTATGGCTTAACATAGCTATAAGAAGGTCTGAGAAATTGGATTTTGATGCAAGGAAGAAATAAGGGCATAGAAATGAGGACTGGATCAGATAATTTACATTCTCTGCCATATTATGCACTTGCTGTAATATTTTTACTACACCCTTCACTTTCTAAATTTGCTTATCTGTAGAACAACTTGTATTATTTGTACTTGTTGCAATTTAATATAATGGTCACTATCTAAATATCAAATAAAAATTCCTAGGAAAAGAAGAAGCCACACTCTGAGTTTACTACTGAAAGCTTGCTGGCTACGGTGACTGATTTGTTTGTAGCTGGGTCAGAAACCACAAGTACCACCCTGAGATATGGGCTCTTGCTCCTCCTGAAGCATACAGAGGTCACAGGTATGACTCTGACACGTGTGAGGCAAAGCTAGTCTTCTTTAGACATCTCTGAAAGAAGTTTTAATATTGATGCTTTTGTGTCATTAGATGTCATTTGTACACATGTGGTAAGATAAAGTTGAGGCTAATTTTGATAACAGAGAAAATGAGAGAGGAAAGTACAGTTACTGTGAGCAGTAGTCACACACCAAAGCTCCAAATCCAATGAAAAGATCTCTGGGTACTGTCTGGAGTGTATATGCTTCTCTGTGTATATGTTGTGTTGTGTGTGTCTGCATGTGTATGTGTGTGTGAACATATATGTATGTGTGTATGTTATGCATGTATATGTGTGTGAGTTTGTATCTTTTTTATGAAGTGGTCATAGGAGTGTAATTCATCTCTATTGTAAACTGTTCATAAATAGTATAATCAAATAACAGAAATAGTTATTATTTACAAGTGTGAACAGAAACTACAGACAAAACTTTTAGAATGTCTCAAAGTGAATGATTTTGGAAAATGTAAGGATTAAAAAAGGATGCTAAATTTCACATATGCAGAAATATACATTCAGATATTAGTATTCAATTAAAAATTTTTTATTTATTGATTTTATGTGTATGGATTATGGATGTTTGTCTTTGTTTAAGTTGTTAATTACAAATTTTTATTGGTCATAATCAATATCTTTCTAAAAGAAGAAAGGGGGATATGATATGATATAAAAATATAGGATATAGATAGAATATTTTCTTTAATTTTGCCAAATACAAATAGATTAGATATTGTAACTGTAATTCTTACTTGATAACTGTTTGTTAAATGTATTTTTACTATGTTAAAGTTAAAACCTTCCTTTTTAATTAAACAGAAAAGGGGAAATGCTATGGGATAATGCTTTTGTACACTGGTTTAAGAAAACACTGATTGGCTAATAGCAAGGCAGGAAGTATAGGCAGGATAAGCAAAGAGAATGCTGGGAAGAGGAAGGCTGAGTCAGGAGACACCAGCCTGTGTTCAGGGAGCAGCATGTAATGGCACACAGGTAAAGCCATGGAAAATGTGGCGACATATAGACTAACAGAAATGGGCTGAGTTTAAGTGTCAGAGCTAGTTAGTAGTAGGCTTGAGCTAATGGCTGAGCAGTTTTAATTAATATAAGCTTCTATGTGTTTACTTGGGTCTGAGTGACTGTGGACTGAGTGGGACACAGGAAAACTTCAGCTATAGTCTACAAATGCATCTATGGACTGTGTGCATGCTTGGTGCCTACAGGGACCAGAAGAGGGCATCAGATCTCCTGGTACTGGAGTTACAGTTGTGGGCCACCTGTGGGTACTAGGAATTAAATGTGGGTTCTCTGGAGGACAGGCCAGTGCTTTTAACCACCAAAACATCCGTCCAGCTCCAGGATTCCATTTTAAAGCATCATTGTTATTTTTATATAAAATTAATTTTTGTTTTGTGTTTTTTTCTATAAGACATTAATTATTAGAATTCATGTGTACAAGACATTTACATATTGAAACATCTCATCATTTCTGTGTATTAATTACGTTGTACCATAGTGTACCTGTCTGCACAGATAATGCCTACATAGTGGGAGAGTTTTCTGTATGATAACAATTCTCTGTTTCTAAGTGTGAATATGGCCTGATACCTTTATCACGCTTCATATAGACTTGAGTTGTTATGACAAATGTACCATTTCTCAATTGTGTCCTATCAGCTAAAGTCCAGGAAGAGATTGATCATGTAATTGGCAGACACAGGAGTCCCTGCATGCAGGACAGGACCCGAATGCCTTACACAGATGCAATGGTGCACGAGATCCAGAGATATGTTAACCTCATCCCCAACAATGTGCCCCATGCAGCTACCTGTGATGTTAGATACAGAAATTATGTAATTCCCAAGGTAAGCTTGTTCCTTTGACCCTACACTTCAGTTATCTTGTAGTTTCTGAATTCAAAATATGGTTTCAATCCTCCACTAACACAAAACAAGAGAAGTTCAGGACTCCTGTAAGAATAATAACTTTCATGACTTCCTCCTCCTTCTCCTCTTCCTCTTCCTCCTCTTTTGATGGGATCTCACTGTGTAGCTCTGGCTAACCTCAAACTCACAGATCTGCTTACTCCTTTATGAAATATCTTATTAGCCCGTGTCTTCCAAATATAGCCTTCTTTAATATTTTTGGGACTCTGTTTATATTTCTAAGTAAGTGTTAAATACTCAGTTTGTAGATTTTCCAAAATGCTTATCTGAGACTTTTTTATTGGGGTGATTTTAAATGCAATAATTTATAAATTATTGATGCTTCAATGTGCCAAAACTTTCAATTTGTGGATTTGATTATGGTCCCAACTTATCTGACCTTTCCTTAATTTTCTCAATATTGTTTTGTTTTCAGAACAATGGCTTCCACATAGGTTTTCCCTTTCCAGAATGAAAGAGATTTCTGAATTTATGAATAAAGTGTAAACTCTTTAAAATTGCTATTTTTGTTAACTAGCTGTGTGAGGTGTACACCGCTGAAAGGGTGTATATGCTGAAGTCCCCTGCTTTTACTATATTAGAGTCTATGTTTTCCTCTAATCTTAATAAGTTAAACTTTTATATTTGGCTGCTCTAGGTTGTACCATGCATCATGTTGGAGATACATATTACATATAATAGCATACAATATATAACTAGAGTTATATGATATCATCTAGGTGTATGCTTATATATTATAATATATAATATAATTGTATATATTCCTCTGACTGAATTAACCACTTTACTATTATATTATATAATGACCTTCTGTACCTAGAATTTTTCTGCCTGGCCCATAGTCAGGACAAATCTTTCTCACCCACCAGTTCCACAGCCGCTCAGACTCAACCAAGTAAACACACAGAGACTTATATTGCTTACAAACTGTATGACCACAGCAGGCTTCTTGTTATCTACTTCTTCTATCTTAAATTAACCCATTTCTATTAGTCTATAAGTTACCACGTGGCTCATGGCTTACCGGTACCTTACATCTCCCTTGTCATTGTGGTTGCTGGCAGGGTCTCTCTGCCTCAGCCTTCCACCTCCCAGAATTCTCTTCTCTGCTTGTCCTGCCTATACTTCCTGCCTGGCTACTGGCCAATCAGTGTTTTATTTATTAACCAATCAGAGCAACACATTTGACATACAGAACATCCCACAGCAACCTTCTTTGTCTCATTTTTTTTGGTTTTGTCTTAAAATATATTTTATTTAATTATGGCTACTGCTGCTTTATTTGGATTCCACTGCCTGTACCATCTTATTGCATCTCTTTCAGTTTATATATATCACTCTAAGTGAAGTAAGCTAACAATATGGTTTTTTTTTTTAACATTAAGTTTCTTATGGTGTGGTATTTAAATTTGAGAATTCATCTACAATTAGGGTAATCATTGACAAGCAATGTCTTCCAATTATCATTTATTTTCTGGTCTAATTATAGCTTTTTATTTCTTCTCTCTTTTAAAATCCTCTTTATTTCAATGTGGTTAACTCAAAAAGTGTGTGTGTGTGTGTTTTGATTTCTTGCTTATTGAGTGTGTGCGTCTACTATAGATTGTGTCTTGTTTAAGAAAACATATTTCGATTTCATCATGCTATATTGAAATGGCAACTTAACATGCTGCTAAAGTTTAAAAAGAGATAAACAAACAAACAATCAAACAAACATAAAGGAAACAGAAAATAGCTCAATAGAAACTCTGTATCTATAGTCTCTTCCTTCCTACATTTTGTGCATTTTAAAACTTTTGAGTCAGTGTCTCACTGTTTGGCTGACACTGTTTCCAGTTTTTCTGAGTTCGAACGATTCTCCTGTTTCTGTCTCTCGGTGTGAGGCTATGGGCATGTGCTCATGTATGTTTTGAAAATTTGTCCTTACTACTTCCCTTTCTTTTCTTGGAAGTGCTAAGGATTGAACCCAGGGCCTTCCACATGTCAGCAAGTATTGTTCCACTGAGCTGTGGCCCCACAATTTGATTTGGATGCCATATTTTTATCTTATGTTGCCTATATTTAAGCATACTTATACAGTTATGATTTTTGACTGTTTTTGTCTTTCATAGTAAAGATATGAATGATTTTTGTTTCATTCTTTCACAATGCTAGAACCTTTTGAATTTATCTGTGATTTATTGTCACCCATGAGCTCCATACATTCTCATGTTTTTTTCTTATGAACTGATATCTCTTTCACTTTAAAGAATCCCCTTAAAATTCATGTAGGTCTGGTAGAGATATAGTCTCTTTTTTTCCTGGAAACTTTATTATACTTTCTGTATTTGAAAGGTTTCTCTGGCCCCACCAGGCCCCACAGTTCCTTAGCTGCTTATAAAATAATCACTCTGAGACTTAATATTATTTACAAACTGTATAGCCTATGGCAGGCCTCTTGCTAGCTAGTTCATATATCTTAAATTTACACATTTCTATTAATCTATATTTTGTCACATGATCGTGGCTTTACTGGTCTGCTGGCATTGTTGCTCCTTGGGCAGCAGGCTGGCATCTCTCCAAACTCCGCCTTTCTCTTTCCTGTCTCTCTCCTTAGATTTCCTGCCTGCCTCTAAGTACCTTGCCATAGGCAAAAGCAGCTTATTTATTAACCAGTGGGAACAAATGTATATTCACGGTATATAGAAAAACATCCCCCAGCAGCCTTCATATTTTTTTAGGATTAACTTGGATGGATATAGTATTATTACTGTATTATTTCATGAATGAGATATCTAAGACAGTATTGAAAAGAAGCCATGATAGCATCCTTGTTTCTTTCATTGTTAATTTTTAAAATTAGACTTATTTATTGAGAGAGAGAGAGTGTGTGTGTGGGTGGGGGGTCAGAGGACCACTTGCATGAGTCAGTTCTGTCCTGTCATCTGGGATTGAATCTTGAGGTCAAATTCAAGTTTTCAGGCTTGCATGCAAGTGTCTTTACCTGCTGAGCCATCTTGCCTGACCTCCTTCTCATTGAATTCTTTATCACTTACTTTTATTTGTTATTTTCAGGGCACGGATTTAATAACATCACTGACTTCTGTGCTATACGATGACAAAGAATTTCCCAATGCAAAAATATTTGACCCTGGCCATTTTCTGGATGAGAAAGGGAACTTTAAGAAGAGTGACTACTTTATGCCTTTCTCAACAGGTAAATAAAATTTATTTCTATTTGTACTTCAGGTACAAGGTAAACTTTTTTATTTTATTTTATTTTTTTATACTATGTTGTCTAGGCTGACCGTGGACTTCTGAACTCAATCTTCTTGTCCCAGATGTCTGAGTATTTGGCACTAGAGACATGTGTCACCAGGCCCGATTCCACAAAATACAATTTTGAGATAAATTGGATCATCCATTATGTACTCAGGAACAGGCCGGTTTGCTCTTTGTGCCTCTTCAGTAGTAACACTCCTAATGGCCATGCATGTTCCATGTTCCTCAGTCATAGCACACACATCCTCATTAGTGGGGCTTTAAGAATATCAGCCTTTTTTTTTTTTTTTTTTTGGTTTTTCGAGACAGGGTTTCTCTGTGTAGCTTTGTGCCTCTCCTGGAACTCACTTGGTAGCCCAGGCTGGCTTCGAACTCACAGATATCCGCCTGCCTCTGCCTCCCGAGTGCTGGGATTAAAGGCGTGCGCCACAACCACCCGGCCAGCCTATGTTTTAAACTGAGAAAACTAGAACATAGGTCAGTTGAATTTTGCTTCTGCATTTACCTCTAACTTTCCTAAGTGCTCCTCTTGGAAGTGAGCCTCATTTAGACTTTCCTCACCTGCATGAGAAAAGTATCTCAGTCCATTCCCAGACAGCTCTGAGAACCAAAGTGCACTAACGAATTTAATGGGCTCTGAAGAGACTCACTTCTGAGTTAGGGAAGCAGGTGAGTCAACAGGGCGCTGTAATCCAATTGGATTAGTGCTGTGAGGGAGGGAAATTTGAGTTTCTGGCGAGGTCAGAGGGGAAGTTGCTCACATCCCGCTCTTTTATACCCACAGGAATATTCTATCAGGATAGAGGAAAGTTGGCTGACTCATAGAGAGGAAAGAAGAAAAGAAGAGGAGGCAGGGAACTGTACAGAGGAAATGAAGTATAGGAGGGGTCATTTTCTGTAGACTCAGGAGACTAGAACTTGACAAGAATGCAGGTTGAGAAAGACCTTGGAAATGTGAAAAGACACTCTGCAGTGATTCCAGAGCCTCTAGAGTTTCCTTTACTTATGATCCTCCACATTGGAGTCCAATCTCACTCCACATTATGTGTTCTGGGTCTCCTGACACAGAGTCACATTCATTTTTGCCATGTATTTTTGTGACTTTCATGTGGGTCTGCATTGCACATTTTCGTATGTGACAGATGGAGCCCTTCTTTTTAGGGAACTCAGATTTTGGCAGGAAGGCAACATTATACTGTGTCATCTTTTGTATCCAGTGTTGTGTGTATCTCTGTTCATTCTGTTATTTGGCGTTTGACTCATTCACCATTTAAGAATCAAATACTTAACTGACTGCCTTTATAGCAATTCATGACCTACTGTAAGGAGGGAATCCTGTGTTTGCTTTTGATTTTCAGGAAAGCGGATGTGCGTGGGAGAGGCCCTGGCTCGCATGGAGCTGTTTCTGCTTCTGACCACCACTGTGCAGAATTTTAATCTGAAATCATTGGTTGACACCAAGGACATTGACACTACCCCATTGGCCAGTACTTTTGGCCGAGTACCACCTTCATACCAGCTGTGCTTCATTCCTCGTTAAAGAACAGACTGGCTGATGCTATGCAGGTGTCTGTGACTTCTTCCCAGAGGCATGGTCCACCTCATTCTCACTATTAGGGATACTACCCTCTTTTATTCCCTCACATCTTTCTATTCCCCCACAATCCAATGAGCATCCTTCTTTAAGAAGATCTTCATGAGTTATCACACAAATTCACCCACTACCCGCTTCAGTCTGTAACTCTTGCATTGACCATGACCTGTACTGACATAAATGCTGAATTATTAATATGCTATGAGTATAATACAGAACAGTTCAGCCAAGAGCCATCTCTGCTCTGCTTGGTTCAAAAAGAAAAATAGTTATTAACAGAAGGGTAATTTTTCAGGCTTGTTTGTGTATAATGCATGTATTCAAATGGCTTAGCCTGGACCTTCACATTCTCTTTTCTGGCTGATACTCAGTGTCATGACTATCCTTCTTCAGCTCCATTCACCACTCCATTTCCCAGTCTCCAACACCATACAGAAAGCTTTAGGCTTCACCATTTGTCTAAGAAGTGCTGCTCTGATACTTTCCTGAAGACCCATCTGTGCCATTTCTTTATAATCCTTTGTGACCCTGACTCAGTGTTTTTAATCTTAGCTATTCTGACAGGTGTAAGATGGTATCTCAGAGTTGTTTTGATTTGCATTTCCCTGATGACTAAGGATGTTGAGCAATTCCTTAAAAGTCTTTCAGCCATTTGAGATTCTCCCATTGAGAATTCTCTGTTTAGGTCTGTAGCCCATTTTTTAAATTGGATTGTTAGATATTTTGATGAAAATTTCTTGAGTTCTTTATATATTTTGGAGATCAGCCCTCTGTCAGATGTGGGGTTGGTAGAAATCTTTTCACATTCTGTAGGCTGTTGTTATGTCTTATTGACCGTGTCCTTTGCCCTACGAAAGCATCTCAGTTTCAAGAGGTCCCATTTATTAATTATTGCTCTCAGTGTCTGTGCTACTGGTGTTATATTTAGGAAGTGGTCTTCTGTGCCAATGCATTTAAGACTACTTCCTACTTTCTCTTCTATCAAGTTCAGGGTAACTGGATTAATATCATAATGGAATATCATCTTTTACCTATTAGTATTGGAATTTTGAAATTAACATGAAACAGAAAAACATGAATTGGTAATAATAAGTAGGAATTGGAATTCTTTTTTTTTGTCACCTTTTCAAAACCTAGGCTGTTATAGTTGCATAGGCTTGCTTTTTGGGATTCTATACTAGTCTATCAGTCTACATATCTGTTTTTGTGTCAGCATTATACTGTTTTTGTAACTATGGCCCTGTAGTGTAATTTGAAATCAAGTATTTTGATAATTTCAACATTAATCTTTTTGTTAAGTATTGCTTTGTGTTTTCAGAATCCTTTGTGCTTTCATATGAATTTTCGGATCTTTTTCTATCTCTGTGAAAACTCACATTAGAACTCTGATCTGGATTATATTCAATCACAAATCACTTTCACTACTGTAGTCTTTTTCATGGTATCAATTTTGTTGACCCATGAGTAAAGGAGGTCTTTCCATCTTCATACATCCTACTCATTTTTTTTTTTTTTTTTTTTTTTTAGTGTTAAATTTTCTTTGTAGAGGTCTTTTGCTTCCTCTGTAGGTCTGTTATATTGTTAAAAAGCTATTGTGAGTAGGATTGTTTCCTGATCTCTTTCTCATTGTTTTGAAGCTCAGTGCCCAGGCCTGCATGAGGCAGAAACCAAAGTCACCCCCTGCACTCCCATGCCAGAGCTCACAGGGGATTCTGTAGATCTGTACCAGTGTCAAATAGAAACCTGTACCCTGGTGAAACAGACTCCAGTTTCAGTCTGCGTCATTGCCAGATGCACAGTGAGCCTGAGACCTCCCCTCAAACTGAAGGTACCTGTAACTGAGAATCTGGTATGACCTGGTTTAGCTATACAGCCTTGGTCCTCTGAGAGACTGTACAACATTCTATCTCCAGACCGCGTAACTATTATTGAGCCAGTGGCTGCAGATAGAGCTCTAGAATTCCTCCAACACTAGGCAGAAGTCTGTCTTGGTGGGGCCTATTTGTATTTTGGCTTGAATCACTGACAGTTTCAGCACAGGCCAACACCAAACTGGGGCAGCATAGTGTGCCTGGGGTCTTGTTTGCTGGGCTGGGGTGGAATAGAGCAAAAGAGTCAGCACAGGAATGTGCTGGAATGTGGTGCCAGCTTGATGAGACCCAGCACTGAGGAGATCCTACAACTCATACCCCCAGGCTTTCTTGTACCTGGAACAAGTCCAGTGCCAGGGAAAAACATGTGACCCATGCTACTGGACTCCTGTTCCAGCCAGCACCACTTGTGGCTAATACTGGGGTCTTAGGTCACAAGTCTGCTTCAGGTCAGACAATCATGTGGTTTTCAGGCTGTGGACTCAGAGCATAACAAAGCTTAGTGGCATTTAGAGACATGAATGTGGCATAGGAACTTTGAACTGGTTCATTAATGGTGGCTCCATCCAGTTCTAGGCAAAATTCTGCAGTGTCTGACCACTGGCTCGTGAACTGATGAAACATATGGTCCTTTCCCAGGCCCAGGGAGGAGCTAGTGGGGGTGGATACCCTTTTGAGATATTGTACTTATTCATTCTGCACCACACAACACTATCTGAGACAAGTGGAGCTTCTGTTACTCTCCAGTTCTGAAAGATGTATCATGCCAACACAGGAAAAAAATACTGGGGTTGGGTTGCCCCCTAGTGCTGAGATGGTGGAAGTGACTGCAGTAGACACCAGCTTGCTCCTGGAAAGACAGGAACTAACAAAACCAGACTGTGAAGACTGAAACACCCAGTCTTGCAGTTCTTAGATGATTCGGCACACCACAGGAATTGAGAGCATTTAAGAAACCACAATCTTTCCCAACGTCAAAATTAGATGTCGGAAACTGACAAGATAGAATCAGTATGGAAGACCTATGAGGAAATGAGAAGTTAACTGTGGTGAGAGGGACTCAACACCTTCAGAACACACGAGGAAATGAGCCAGTACTCTGACAGAGAACCTAACAAAGAGCTGGAAACAATAAAACCAGATATATTACTCAGGGTTCTCTAGAGTAACAGAATTTGTAGAATGAATGTTTTTCTATATACAAAGCAGGGATTTATTAGAATTACTTAAAGGCCGTGGTCTAGCTAGTCTAACCATGATTGTCTACCAACAGAAGGTCCAAGAATCCAGTAGTTATCAGAGCCTGATGATGGCCCTTGGGGTCCCGAGGCTCTCCCCACTAATAAAGCTCATTTTTTTTGTTTTTGTTTTTGTTTTTTTGTTTTTCCAGACTGGGTTTCTCTGTGTAGCTCTGCACCTTTCCATTTCTCGCTCTGTAGACCAGGCTGGCCTCGAACTCACAAAGATCCGCCTGCTTCTTTCTATAAAGCTCATTCTTAAGTGTGATTGGTTTCAGCTTTCTTTTCATTATAGCTGCCAATCTTCTCCATCTTTTTTTTTTTTTTTTGTCATAATAGGGACCATCTGTGACTCATTTATAAGCACCTTCATTTTTCTCCTTTAACCAACTCTCTCCTTTCCTGCTATTATCTATGTCTTTCTGTTGTTTCTCTGTCAAATTACTGTGCAGAGACACAGGAATCTGCAAATTTTGTTCAGTTTCCTTGGATCTGTGCCTATAAAAGCAATGTATTTTGTCATACTTTTTAAAATTAATTATTTTTTTTCCAGCCTAATTACAGTTTCCCATTCTTCCCTCCTCTCCTTCCAGTCCCTCCTCGAATCTTCTGCCCTCTCCCCATCCACTCTGCCTTCCCTTCAGAAAACTGAAGGCCTCCCCATGCGTATCAGCCAGCCATGGGGTACCAAGTTGCAGCAAGACTAGGCACCTCCTCTCCTATTAAGGTTGGACAACCCAGCAGGAGGAAAGGGTCCCAAGAACATGCAACAGAATCTGCTAGGAGTCCCACAGGAAGACCAAGCCACACAACTGCCTAGGTCTCTAGGGAAAGTTCTGATTGTTGGTCCAGTCTCCATGAGCCCCCATCAGCCCAGGTCAGTTGACTCTGTGTGTTTTCCTCGGCCCCTCTGGCTTCTATAGTCATTTCTCCCCACTCTTACACAGGATCCCCCTGAGGTCTGCCTAATGTTTGGCTTTGCGGGTCTCTGCATCTGTTTATATCAGTTGCTGGGTAAAGCCTCTCTGATGATAATTGGGCTAGGCAGATCTATGAATACAGCAGAATATCATTAGGAATCATTTAATTGACTTTTTTTTTTTTTTATTGCCAGTCATGTTTGGTTCTATCCTAGGTCTCTGGGCTGCCAGCCTCTGGGTTCTGGACCTTCAGACAGTGTCTCACTATGTAGCCTTGGCTGTTGTGGAACTCTTTATGTAGACCAAGCTGACCTCAAACTCACAAAGATCAACCTGCCTGTTTTCCAAGAGCTCGAATTAAAAGCATGTGCCCTGCTGTGGATATTCATCTATATAAATAAAATGCTGATTGGTCAGTAGCAAGGCAGGAAGTATAGGCGGGACAAACAGAGAAGAGAATTCTGGTAACAGGAAGGCTGAGTGAGGAGAGATGCTGCCAGCCGCCACCATGAAAAGCGAGATGTAAGGTACTGGTAAGCCACAAGCCATGTGGCAACTTATAGACTAATAGATATGGGTTAATTTAAGATTTAAGAACTAGATAATAAGAAGCCTGCCATGACCATACAGTTTGTAAGCAATATAAGTCTCTGTGTGTTTACTTGGTTGGGTCTAAGCAGCTGAGGGACTGGCAGGTGAGAGAGATTTGTCCTGACCGTGTGCCAGGCAGGACTGGAGAAAACTCCAGCTACAGGGCCCCATGCCCAGTTGGAAACTATTATGTTTCTTTCCTTTTTTTATTTTTCAAGACAAAATTTCTCCATGCACTCCTGACTATTCTGGAATTTATTATGTAGACTAACCTCAAACTCACAGAGGTCCACATGCCTCTGCATCCCAAGTGCTGAGATTAAAGGCGTGCCTCACCATTATCAAGCTTGGCTTTTATCTTACTTCTCTCTGAAAAGGACCACTATGGAAGTTTTGCACCCATTCCATTCCATAGTTCTATTAAATCTACCCATGTCATTATTCTTAACATGATCACATTTCACCATGTAAAGAAATACATTCACAGGTTCAGGTTACAAGGACTGGCACATGGATTTCTCTAGTGCAGTGATGAGAGCATTATTCCATACAGCACATCACTATTCTACTGAAATTATCACCAAAGGCTGAAGTCATGTTTTGTGTCATGTTTAAGTGTTCAAGGACACATGAGGTTAACCAGGCAGGAGTTGTTCAAGGGTAATCTGGCCGGCAAATAAAAATGGAAGTTGCTAATGACTGTGCTACGAACATTTATTAGTTTATTCTTTCTGCTTATTTCTATCAACTGAAATATACTTTCCTAGGTTAACTCATGTTGCCTAGCACACGTTCACCACCAGGCATCCTCAGCTCAGTAACATTTGTTTTGTTTTGAGACAGAGTTTCTCTGTGTCACCCTGGCTGTCCTGGAATCACTCTGTAGACTAGATTGGCCTCAAAATCACAGAGATCTACCTGCCTCTGCCTCCTGAGTGCTGGGATTAAAGGCATATTCCACCACTGCTTGGCATCTGTAAAATTCTTTGTATGATATATTTCAATCAACCAGGGGCACCCTGTGGGGCATTTACCCACCAACCCCACAGCTCCCCAGAGTTTTCTTGGGTGTGAGCGGCAGGGAATATTAGATAGAAGGATTTATATTGCAAAGATAAACAGATAGAAAATAAAGGATAGCCTCGAGAAGGCCTGGAACCTTTTCCAGCGGGCCCCAACTTCTCTGCTCCAGGGTATTTATAGAGATGCCAAGGGGTGGCACAAAAGACCTCCTCCCCCAGCACAGCCAAGTGCAAAACATTTCAGACACCTGTACTCAGGCCCGTGGCCCTAATCATCCTCTATGTGGACCTGCTAGGTAAAGCCACGAGGAACCTGAAAACGGGTTCCCATAGCACCCACTGTTCTTTGCATCATACTGGGCCACAACAGAAGAACTTCATTTTATTATAAACTTGTACTTATGACAATTGTAATAGATGCTGATATATTTAATTCATTCAACTGAAAAGCAGAAACATGAATACATAAGGCAGGTAAAATGAAGTACAAAACATACTGGACTGCTTATTTATTGGACTCCTTTTAAAACATACTACATAAAGATACAAACTAAAGTAAAAGCCCTTTAATAGGATAATGAATAAACAATCTAAGTATATCCATGCAACGTAATATCATTTTGTGTCAAAGATAAGTGAACTATGGGGAAATATGAAGCTTACACTAAGTGAAAGATACAAACTGAGAGGACTACATGTTTTGTGATCCCAATGATTTAACATTCTCGACAATGTAAAGCTGGAGTGACACTAAATATAGCATTTGTTGACAAGGACTTTGGCAGATGGAAGAACAGAGGGTTTAGGGAAATGAGTCCATTCTGTATAATGATAAATATGTATTATACTATATACTACATAAAACTACTTAAAATATGTATTAGGACTGTGATTGTAGCTAATTTGGTGGAGTGTTTTCCCAGCAAGCACAAAGCTCAGAAGTTTGATCCCCAAAACCAAATAAACCCGACACGGTGGCACATGCTTGTAATACCAGAACTTGGGAGATGGAGGTAGGACAATCAAGACATTTGAGGGATTTTTGTTACATAATGGAGTCAAGGCTAGCCAGGGTTACTTGAGACACTATCTCAAAAGAAAAAAGACCACATGAATGTACAACACAGAGTAAACATGTTTTCTGTGAACTTTGGACTGGTGGGTGATGTATCTTTGTTGGTTCCTTGACTGTTCTATTGAATCACACTGATGAGGATTGATTGTAGGAGAGGCGGGGTGTGTGAAGGTGGATGCAGAGATTGTACAATTCCACTTATCTTTGCTGTGAAACTAAATCTGTTTTAAAATGAATTCTATTAACTGAAAAACTTTCCACAACTAACAGCCCGGGAGTTCAGCTCCCAGAACTGCTCCAAGGTTGTAAATAGAATACCTTCAGAGTAGCAGGATTCAGGAAACTTCTTTATCTGAGGGTCTTTAGGAATAAGTTTCTATCGAACTGAGGGAAAAAGACTCACAAATGTGCTGACAGTCATTCTCCTTTCTTCTTCTCCAGGTCTAATTCTCTAGCTATTTTTCAGCTCTAATTCTGGGCTCTAATTCTACCAATTTTCTTGTCTGCCCTAATTCTACTCATTGTCTTTATTCTTTTCTGCCATGCCCACGACGGTGTCGCCTGTGTGACAAATGCCTTGGATAAGGTAGTTAAATGGGAAAGGGGGGCTCGCGGCCCTCGGGTCTATGCCCCCGGTGACTCCTCATCAATCTGCCCGAATCAAGATGGCAGGCTACACGGAACCATGCAGATCTGCTTGCAGAGGCTGGCTGGCACTCTGCCTTCTTCTCTTTGAAGCTGTAATTATTGCTGTTTCCTTATGTATTAATTCCAAGAAGTTAACTCTTAATGTTCCTGATGTGCCCCATAAAGAGAGTAATGATTCCTCAAAAGTGGCTTCAATACCCCTACCTATGATTCAAACTCTTAGGCCAACAGTTCAAGAGGGTCCCTAAAGTTTGTAGGAATTCATAAATGATTTAGAGCAGAAAGAACTTATGATTCAGAAGGACGAAGACTCTAGCGAGGAGAGAATGAAAGTAAAGGTTCAGGCACTCATAGACAATTCACACGCACAGCCAACAGCAGCTGCGAGGAAGCAGTTACAGGAATTAGCCATTCCTACAAGAATTATCCAGGGACAAATAGAGTTTCTCATCAAGGGTCGATGGTGGCAACCCCCTAACTTTAATCTTAGATATAATAATTAGTTAGAGCCATTACCTTTTACAGGAGCTTATGACATACATGGGAACTGATGTGTGAATCATAATGGTATGAAAACAGAATGGCATAAGTTACAGTTCATGGAAAGATTAGCTAGGTACCGACCCCCCTGGTGCTTTCTTACCCACAGACAAAGGTTAAAATATTTTCACACAAATAAAACCATGATTAGAACAATGATAAAAAGGGTTTAATTTTGATACAAAACAAAGGTGTAAAAAAAAACTATAGCTAGGGCCATAATGTTCTCTGTCTGGATGAGAAACCACACACACAAAAAAAGTAAAGGCTATACTCATGAGATCTGTTAATCATTCTGAAAAAAAATGTATAACTACATTGTTGATTCTATGTCTGTCACCCTACTGGCCAATTGCCGTGTTTCCTCAAGTAACTGTATAAAATTCACTGCTTGGTCTGAGTAAAATTACAGCAGCTTCACAACATACTCTCGTGTCTGTGGCTGTCTGTCATTTGCCGAATCCCACTTATCCTGAGTACCTTCACCCTGTTCTCCCTCGGTCTGGTGGTCTAGCTGAGATCCAGTCCGTGACAGGTGGTGCCCGAACAGGGACTTGAAGGACAGGTAATTTCTCTCCCCCTTTCTCTCTTTTATTCATAAGTAGGGATCGGCTCCTGTCAGGGTTCTGCAGACCTGCCGGTAAAGGCTCACCAGTTAAGCACAGGTAATTCAGAAGGTAAGCATGGGGCAGCACCTCTCTAAGGAGGACAATTTTAAAAGCATGCATGGATGCCTCACCAGCCGTAGTGCAAGGAATGGCCTATGCTGTAGCAATGAAAGGACAATGGTTTGGCGCCTATGTTAAGAAAATAAGTAGCGGAGGGGCTGATAGCTCCCTGACCTGTTATAAGTATAAAAAATCAGGGCATATGCAAAAGGAATGCCCAAATGATGAGAATAGAGGAGGAAGAGCTCCTCCTGGCATTTGATCATGATGTAGAAAAGGGAAGCACTGGAGAAATGAATGTAAGTCAAAATTCACTAAAGGGGGAGTCCCCCTTAAGCCTGACAGTCAGACAAAAAACTAGCTTTGGGGCTCCCCCTTAGCCCCGAGAAAGAAAAGGGGAATGTCCAAAAGAAAGTACAGTTAACACCAGGGTTAAACCCTGCTGCGCCAGAATTCACTGTCCATAACCTGCCTAGAGCTATTCCAGAGAGTGCTGGATTAGATATATCATGTCCTCAGGACTTGCTCCTGTCCCTATGGGATGGGGTAACAGTCATAGATACAAAAATTACAGGGACCCTGCCACCACAAACGGTAGGACTGATTTTGGGGAAAAGTTCTAATACTGCTACCAACTTTGAAGTCCTCCCTGGAGTGCTAGATGCAGATACCTTAGGCACCATAAAAGTGATGGTCAGGCCCTTGATAGAAACCATTCAATTACACAAGGGACAGAGAATCGCACAGGTTGTTCTACTCCCCTACATAAAAATGCCTAACCCTATTATGAAAAGCCATAGGGGGTCAGGACAGTTTGGCTCCTCAGACTCCATAGAAGGAGTCAGTTGGATACAAGATTTAGGACAACGACCCTTTAAGACAATCACCCTGGATGGCAAGAGCTTCCAAGGACTCTTGGACACAGGTGCTGACAGAACCTGCATAGCAGAAAAGGATTGGCCTTCCTCTTGGCCAACACACAGAACAGGATCCTCCCTCATGGGATTAGGAATGGCTTCCGGAGTAATACAGAGTTCAAAGCTCTTAAAATGGCAAACAAACAGTAAAAAAGGGTTTATACAACCTTATGTGCTACCCTGTCTACCATTTACCCTATGTGAAAGAGACTTAATGGGGTCACTTGATGTGCATTTAGTGACAGGAAGTTCTGAGCTGGAGCAGCATTTTAGATAGGTGCCACTACAAAGGATCTTTATGCAGACTCTATACAGTGGAAGTCTGATCAACCTGTATGGGTTAGTCAATGGCCCCTGACACACAAAAAAAAATACAGACATTAGAACAGCTGGTATCCAAACAATTGGAAAAAGGACATATAAAAGAATCTAATAGCCCATGGAATACTCCTGTATTTGTCATTAAAAAAAATCCAAAAAATGGAAACTACTACAAGATTTAAGAACAATAAATGCTACAATAGAGCATATGGGGGCCCTACAACCAGGACTCCCATCCCCTGTGGCCATACCGAAGGACTGACACATCATAGTCATTGATCTACAAGACTGCTTTTTTACAATAAGTTTACAGCCTCAGGATTGCCCTAGATTTGCCTTTAACATACCCTCAGTTAATTTTAAGAGACCCTATAGACGATTTCATTGGAAAATATTACCCCAGGGAATAAAGAACAGTCCTTCACTATGTCAAAAATTTGTGGATATGGCCCTTTTACCAATAAAAAAAACTTTTCCCTCTACATATATCATTCATTATATGGATGATATATTATTGGCTCATAAAAATAATGATACAACAAAAAAAATTCTCAAAAAAAAACAATTAATAGTTTAACAGCTTATGGCCTTGTTGTAGCTCCAAAAAAAATTCAAAAAAATAGGCCACTTAGTTATCTGGGACAATGGATAGGGGATAATTATATAACAACCCAAAAGACATCTATCAAAATAGATAAATTAAAGACCCTCAATGATTTTCAAAAATTGTTAAAAAATATAAATTAGATTAAAAAAAACATTTAAATATCACAACAGGACAATTAAGCCCCCTGTATCAAATATTACATAAAAAAGCTCACCCAAGGTCAATAAGACACTTAACTCCTAAAGCCTTACAGGCTTTAAAACATATAAAACAGGCTTTAAAAAGAACTAAAGTACATCAAATAAACTATTTGGCTCCATGGTATTTAATTATTTTTGCCACAGATTATACTCCAACAGCTTGCCTATGACAGGAAGATGTATTGAAATGGCTACACCTACCACACACACATAAGGAGGTACTTACATCTTATCCCTCTCTTTGTACACAACTTATATATAAGGACAAAATTAGGTCTAAAAAATTGTTTGACAAAAAAACGGCCTTTATAATTATACCATATACTAAAAAACAATTAAAACTCTTATTACAAAAATCAAAAGATTAATGTCTCTCCTTAATGGGATACCTAGGACAAATCACCTTTCATTACCCCAAAGACCCTCTTATTAAATTCATAAAAAAAAGTTCCTCTTATATTTCCAAAGATATATATTTCTCAACCCCTAACAGAGGGTATTATGGTTTTTACAGATGGGTCAACAAATAAAAGATCTACAGTATACTCAAAAGAAAAAAAACCTTTAATAAAAATTGTACCACAGACAACAGCTCAACAAACAAAAATACGTACAGTTCTGCTTACACTTAGACATTTTACCCAGACCCTTAACCTTTATACAGACTCAACAAAGTATATAGTTAATTTATTTCCCGCCATAAAAACAACGAGTTTAACAGGTTCTTCTACTATTAAGCCTCTGCTTAAGGAACTACAAGCTCTGTTATGACAAAGGACAGAGAAACTTTTCATAGGACATATTCGGGGTCATACAGGGTTACCAGGACCCCTGAGCCATGGTAATCACATGGCTGACTTATTAACTAAAATTAATCTCCTTACAATACAAAAAACACAAAAAAGTCATACTCTACATCATCAGAATACTAATGCATTAAAACAAGCTTTTCAAATAACTAGAGAACAAGCTAGACATATAGTTAAGGAATGCACTCATTGCCCTCCACAAAATCAGAGTCTAAAAATGGGGGCTAATCCTAGGGGATTAAAGCCTCTTACACTATGACAGATAGACGTAACCCATATTCCTTCCTTTGAGAAGATAAAATATGTTCATATAACAATGGATACGTTTTCTCATTTTGTCCACGCGTCTGCCAGATCAAAAAAAAAAACAATAAAAAATATAATTCAACATCTGGTACAATGTTTCATGATCATGGGAAAACCCATACATATCAAAACTGACAATGGACCTGCCTACACCTCAAAACCTTTTGAGGTATTTTTAACACAATGGAGAATTAGTCACACGACAGGGATTCCTTATAACCCACAGGGACAGGCCATCATAAAAAAAAACTCATCAAACATTAAAATTACAAATAGAAAGATTACAAAATGCTAACTCATATATGTCCCCCCATCATGTTTTAAATCATTCTCTATTTATATTAAATCATTTAAACATAGACTCAAATAATAATTCCTCTGCTCTTAAACATTGGGCAGTAAAAGAAATGATATCACCATTGCCACGAATACTGTGGAGAGACTTGCTTTCGGGATCCTGGAAAGGACCCGACCCTCTAATAACTTTGGGGCGAGGGTATGCTTGTATCTTTCCTCAGGATTCAAAATTGCCCATATGGGTCCCAGACCAACTCATCAGGCCGGCGCCACAAAAAACTACAAAAACAAAAAAAAAAGTTAGCGACGGCCCAGCTGACTCTGAAGCTACAAAAGCTTCCAATATGGACCCAGCTAAAACATCTAGCAAATGAAACAAAAACACTTGCCTCACAACAATGTTCTAACCCTCCTTTAGAAATGCTATTTGTAGCCATGTTGTCCTTGATTGCTGTCGGGCCTACTACAGCCTCTACCAGCCCTTCTACTTATTGGGCTTATGTTCCTCATCCTCCCCTTCTACATGTAGCGGGATGGTTGGATGATGAGACTTATAAGATATTGAACAGTCAGACAAAAATCATCGGGGGGTTCCAAGATTCAGATAAAAGGACAAGTGCTTCCTCATTTATAAACTTTACAGGAAGCTCAGATTCATTACCAATTTGCTTCGCCCTGCAAGGAATAGCTCCCACTGGATGTCTCTCCACCAGCTACAGAACCTTTTTAACTGATGCCCCCAGCTCTACTGGTAAGAAAAGAGATCCTAGATGGATCTGAGAGACTCAACTACTTACTCTGGGACATCCCGCTATAAATGAAACTTTTAAGTCTGTCAATTTTATGCCTCTTGATTCCTGTATCACTAAATATCGGGATAAAAATCAATTTTGGGATGATGGTATTACCGCTTTTCCTACTTGGTTGCGTTGTGGGTTTCCTCACACAGCCTCCTCCTATAATCCTTTACTGTCTAAATTGCTTATTTGGGATTTTTCCGCCTCTTCTGAAAAAAAGAAGTATAAAGATTATCTCTCAAAACATAAGGATAAGCTTAATAATTACACATTTATGGGCCATGGTGAAAAAATCACTAGGTGGTTTTCACCAGGGTATGTTGAGCCGATGTGGGTCGCTAGAACCCCCTCCGAAAACATAAAAAAAACATCCAAACTTGTTTGGCTTGTTGCTGCTTCAGGCCCAATGTCTCAAAAAAGACCCAAAGAAACTACCTCATCTCCCATTGCGGTTAGAGCATGTATTTCCTATCCTTTTGCTCTGCTACTAGGCTCTGCTACACATGTAAATATCTCTGCTCTTGGGTCTAACTCATATCATGTAACTTGCTTTGGATGCATATCACTAATTGTATTTCACCAAGGGAAAGACAGGGAATACAGATTATGATGACTGTACAAAGACCACCTTTTATAATGATGCCCAAACAATTACACAACATGACTTGGTATGATAATTCAGCTTTACAGGTACTTAGACAGCTTCATGAATTAATAAGGCTGAAAATATTTGTTACAACATTGATATTAGGGATAACAACATTAATATCTATTATTACTACCTTTGCCATTGCTACCACCACCCTGGTTCAAGAGATTCATACAGCTCAATTTGTAAATGATTTAAATAAAAATATTTCCTTTACATTATCTGAACAAACAATTATAAACAAAAAATTAGAGACAAAAATTAATATATTAAAAAAAATAATGTTAGCCTTAGGACAAGATGTTACCAATATTAAGAAACTTATAAAAACTAGATGTCATCAAAAATACAAGGCTATTTATATAACTCCACTTCCTTACAATTCCTCTAAAAATTGAGATAAAGTTAAACATCATTTATTGGGGATATAAAAAGATTCTTCCATTACTCATGATTTAAAAGCCATTCAAAAGGACATATAGGCCATGAGCCAAGCTCATATACAAGCTGGCTCATTAAATGTCTTAACACAAGGATTACAAAAAGACCTTAAGGCCATAAATCCCTTAGATTGGATTCAATATTTTATTTTCATAGACATTCTTGCCTTAATTGTAGTTTATGTTATCATGATTTTCCCTTGTCTCTTCAGGACAATAACCAGATCTCTAGGCAATGTACATGAGGACCTGTATGCCTTCCACCTTAAAAACAAAAAAGGGGGAACTGCCACGCCCATGACGGTGTCGCCTGCATGACAAATGCCTTGGATAAGGAAGTTAAATGGGAAAGGGGGGCTCGCGGCCCTCGGGTCTATGCCCCCGGTGACTCCTCATCAATCTGCCCGAATCAAGATGGCAGGCTACACAGAACCATGCAGATCTGCTTGCAGAGGCTGGCTGGCACTCTGCCTTCTTCTCTTTGAAGCTGTAATTATTGCTGTTTCCTTATGTATTAATTCCAAGAAGTTAACTCTTAATGTTCCTGATGTGCCCCATAAAGAGAATAATGATTCCTCAAAAGTAGCTTCAATACCCCCACCTATGATTCAAGCTCTTAGGCCAACAGTTCAAGAGGGTCCCTAAAGTTTGGAGGAATTCATGAATGATTTAGAGCAGAAAGAACTTATGATTCAGAAGGACAAAGATTCTAACAAAGAGAGAATGAAAGTAAAGGTACAGGCACTCATAGGCAATCCACACGCGCAGCCAACAGCAGCTGCGAGGAAACAGTTACAGGAATTAGCCATTCCTACAAGAATTATTCAGGGACAAATAAAGTTTCTCATCAAGGGTCGATGGTGGCAACCCCCTAACTTTAATCTTAGATATAATAATTAGTTAGAGCCATTACCTTTTACAGGAGCTTATGACGTACATAGAAACCGATATATAAATCATAATGGTATAAAAACAAAATGACATAAGTTATAGTTCATAAAAAGATTAGCTAGGTACCGACCCCCCTGATGCCTTCTCACCCACAGACAAAGATTAAAATATTTTCACACAAATAAAACCATAATTAAAACAATGATAAAAAGGGTTTAATTTTGATACAAAACAAAGATATATAAAAAAAAAACTATAGCTAGGGCCATAATGTTCTCTATCTAGATAAAAAAAACCACAAAAAAAATAAAGGCTATACTCATAAGATCTGTTAATCATTCTAAAAAATATATATATAACTACATTATTGATTCTATGTCTGTCACCTTACTGGCCGATTGCCATGTTTCCTCAAATAAACTATATTAAAATTCACTGCTTGGTCTGAGTAAAATTGCAGCAGCTTCACAACATACTCTCGTGTCTATGGCTGTCTGTCACTCGCTGAATCCCACTTATCCTGAATACCTTCACCCCGTTCTCCCTCGGTCTGATGGTCTAGCTGAGATCCAGTCCGCGGCACTTTTCTACTCCAGTTCCCACAGCTTACATACACATTCAATAGCCAACTTTTTTCTTTGTAATAAAAAGATTACAAAGGCTATCTCTGAGGGGAGTGAGTAACCACGGCAATGCCTGGCTTCAAGGTCCCTGGTGTACAGACTGACCTGAGGCCAGGGACACAGAGTCAGGTGAGACAAGCTGCTGAGGGAATTGCGTAGGGAGTAGGTTTTTGTCAGCCAGACTTGGCAAAAGAGGCTGGTGTAGTATTTTAAGTGGCTTTGTGTTAATAACCTTGGTCAGACATCTGCAACTCTGTCCTTGTGCGTATCTGTAAAGTTTTTAACTTATCATCTGTTTACAGAGATATTCAGTCTAGTTTGAAATTGCTCTGAGGTTTCAAATCAGCTAAATGTATGTAGCTTGTCTTAGACCATGGAGAAATTGTTTTCTTATGTTAGTCTGAGTTAAAGAAACAAAACAGGCTTTTAAGTGTCTTACATTCCTCATGGGTCAGTAGATCTAGTTATGAAGCATATCCTAGTATATTTTCTATTTATCAAAATTATGCAGCTTAATGAGAAGACATCTTCCTGACCATCCATAGCTATATGTGCCCATAAGAATGAGATGTAATCATGAGATTACATATACATATCACATGTGATTACACAGTACAGTGCAGGTACTGGGGAGATACCATAGTTCTTTCTGCACATGTGAAATCACAGACAGAAGTAACAGTTTCCAGAGTCTGTGGTCCTGTGTTTGAATGGTTTTCTTCCCCATCAGAGAATTATTCATCTGGTGGGTTGACATTTGTATTATCAGTTGCTATCTGCTGTATTTGCATCATGGCCCTCTCCAACTCATGACACACAACTTTAGCCATTCTCATGTTCGATTACTATTATCCTTTTTTTCCCTTTTTTTATTATTATATTTGTGTTTTAATTTTACACATCAGCCATGGGTTCCCCTGTCCTCCCCCCTCCCACCCCGACCTACCCACTGAGTCACAAACATATTTCTACCTTTTATTTTCTTCTTAGTTTTACACTGTATCAGCTTCAATCAACATGTGTGCTCAGAAAGTGATGAAGATTGCTAACAAATATTTTCCTCCTCATTTAGTCAGTTCTTTCTTTAATCATTAACTAAATTAATGTTTGTTCTGGAAGTTCCTGATTTAGATTGAATCACAAAATTGTAAGTTTTGTCACATAACCATAAATAATGCCGAATCTATATAGACTCCCTCCCACTTCTACCGTCAGCTAGCATGCCTCCTGTTCAAATGGACCATCGTATTGATTTTTGTCTTTACATCCATTTATGTAGCTTATTATAATTATTGTCTTGTGTAGCAGGATTCTCAAAGAGTCTTATTAATAAAATCAAACCTCAGGCCAGTTATTGGGGTGAATGCTGGAAGATCAGAGAGACAGAACAAGCCACAGCTACCTCACCTCGACAGTTCCTCAGCTGATCCTGTTTCCTCAGACTGGAAGCTTCTGTGTTCTCATCCCAAAGGCTCTCAGCTGAACTGCTGCTTGAAAGCCTGAATGCTTAACCAGCCAAATGCTTAACCAGCCAAATGCTACTAGTTTCTGGTCTTCACTCCTTATAGATCTTTCTACTTTCTGCCATCACTCCCTGGGATTAAAGGCGTGTGTCACCATGCCTGGCTATTTCTAATGTGGCCTTGAACTCAGAGGTCCAGAGGTATTTCTGTCTCTGGAATGCTAGGATTAAAGGCGTGTGCTACCACTGCCTATCCTCATGTTTAATATTGTGGCCGTTCTCTGACCCCAGATAAATTTATTAGCCTGCACAATATTTTTGGGAACACAATACCACAGTCTTGCATATACTGCACCATCCCTGCATTTCAAGTATAAGATCAATTTGGTGGCTACTTGGGTCATAGAGTTTTTCAATTCCATCTTCACTTCAGCTTGAATCCTCTTCAAAGTTTCTATCTTGGGGTTGGGGATTTAGCTCAGTGGTAGAGCGCTTGCCTAGCAAGTGTAAGGCCCTGGGTTCGATCCTCAGCTCCAAAAAAAAAAAAAAAAGTTTCTATCTCTGTATTGAATTCTGTTTTCAAATCCTGCATTTTTTTTTAAAAAAAATCATTTCCATCAGCCTATGTTTGTGTTTTCTTGGACACCACCCAGGAATTCGTTCTTTTTAATTAAGTTCTTTCTTTTTAAGTTCATTAAATATTTTCTTTGAGCTCTTGTTAAACTCCTTGAATTCTTTGATGAAGTTTACAATTTTTCTTTTAAATTCTGCGTCTTAGAGTTCATCTAGGTAATTCTCATTGGCGAAGTTTCTATAGGGCTGGTATTTGGGGGCGCACAGCTTGATCTTTCATACTGTTTGTGTTTTTGAGATGAGATGTGCGCATGCAGAGTTATGTTGTTAGTTTGGTGTCTGATGTGAACAAAGCAGGTTGGGGCAGAAGAGAGCGGTAAGTCAGGTCAGGGTTAGAGGTAGGGTATGGCTCAGGTGGAATAAAGTCAGATGGTCACAGGGGACTGGGCTGGTGTGCTGGGTGTGTGTCCATCCAAGCCTGGAGTTTGAAGTAGGTCTCGAAGCTGGAGAAGGTGCATGGAGGGAGGATCTCTTAAAATTACCCAGCTGGAAGCTGGAGAAGGATGTGCAGGATCTGGCTGTATGGAGAGATTTGATGTGGCATAAGAAGGACCTGCAGGTCAGGGCAGGTGGGTTTCCTCTTCACTTAGTTGATTGTTGTATTTGCTGATTGGACACTTTTTAGCTTTATGAGTTCCCTTTTGTCAATCGTTTGCCTTAATTTCTGAGTGGAGTCCTATTCTGAAATTCTTCCCTACACTTACCTTGTAGAGTCTTGCCTATCACCACTTCCAGAAATTTTAGTATTCCAGGTCTCATACTGAGATCTTTGATCCACTTAGAGTAGATTTTTGTACAGGATAATAGATGCAGATCTAATTTTATCCTTCTACATGTGAACATCCAGTTTTCCTAAGACTATTAGTTGAAGATGTTGTCTTTCCTCCAGTATGTATTTTTGGCATCTTTGTCAAATGTAAGGTGCACTGATGTTCAGGTCTTCTATTTTGTTTCCTTGATCTACAAGTCTGTTTTTGTCCCAGAATTACTTCACTTTTATTATTATAGTTTTTTTTTTAAGTGTTGCTTGAAATTTGATATTGTAATTCCCCAGCATTGTTCTTTTTGCTCCAGATTGCTTTGGCTCTCTGGTGTCTTTGGTGCTTTGATATGAACTTTTTATACTTTCTCATGAACTTTAAATTTTTTTCTATTTCTGTGAGGAATGGCATGAGTATTTTAACTGGTATCACACTGAATCTGTAAATTGCTTTTGGTAGGTTGGTCGATTTCACAATATTAACCCCACTAGTACTTGAGTACAGAAGGTCTTGTCATCTTCTAGGGTCTTCTTCAGTTTCTTTTTTCACAGATTTAAATTTTTCGTTGTAGAAGTCTTTCACTTCCTGCTTAGGCTTATGTCTAGACATTGTATTTTTTTGAGGCTATTGTGAATGGAAGTATTTTCATGATCTATTTCTCAGCATGTATAGAAAGGCTCTTGATTTTTGTGTTTATTTTATATTCTGTCACTTTGCTGACAGTGTTGATAATTTCTAGAAGTTTTAGGAGCTTTTATGTATATCACCTGCAAATAGGAATAACATGACTTCTCTTTTCCTCCTATTTGTATTACTTTAATTTCTTTCTCTTGGCCTATTGCTCTTGCTGGGGGCTTCAAACAGTATATTGAAAAAGAATGGGGATTGTGGACAGCCAGTCTTGTTCTTGATTTTAATAGCATTGGCTCAAGTTTTTCTCCATCTAGGATAATGTTGTCTGTGGATTTGTCAAATACAGCTTTTATTAGGTTGAGGTATATTTCCTCCAATCCTGTTTTTGCTAGGAATTTTATCATGAATGCATTTTGAAGTTTTTTTTTTTTGTAGGCCTTTTTTGCATCTATTGAGATGATTATGTATTCTCCTTAACATCTACTTATTTTATTTATTAAATTACTGACTTATGTAATTGGAAGTTTTATCCCACTAGCAAACTCTCAAATACCTAGCAGCTGCTTCTCAAATTACCACACAGAGGTTTATATTAATTATAAATGCTCAGCCAGTGCCCAGGCTTATTACCAACACTCTTACACTTAAATTAGCCCATAATTCTTAGCTATGTTTAGCCATGTGGCTTGGTACCTGTTCTCAGTACGACATTCTAATCTTGCTTCCTTTGCATCTGCTAGCAACTCTGACTCTGCTCTTCCTCTTCCCAGAATTCTCCCAGTCTGGCTCTTGTACTCAATCTCTTCCTGCCCAGCTATTGGCCAATCAGCTTTATTATTAACAATGAGCATAATCTACACCATAGTTACATATGTTGAACCATCTCATCTGCTCCAGGATAATTGATTATAGTGGATGATCTTTTCGATACATACTTATATTCTGTTTGCATTTTTTCTTGAGAATTAAAAAGTTAATTTTATTATAATTTTTTTAGAACTTTATATATGAGTAGTGAATATACACCATTACTGTAGCTCCCTCAGTGGCCTCCTTTCCCCCATTCAAAGTGCTGATGAACATTTTTCTTTAAGTATTATTGTTTTACACACACACACACACACACACACACACACACACACACACAACTGATTTCATTTAGTGTTGTCCATATGTACATGTGTCCAGAGCTGACCACTTGGAAATGGATGACCCGGGTAGAAGCTTGTGCTTGGAGTAACCTTTTCTTCCTCACTTAGCAGACATTGATTACCTTTAGCTCTTTACCTAGAGTAGGACCTTGTCAAATTCACTTCATTCACGTAGGCCTAGGAACTGGTGCTGTCATTTTACTGATTATATTCAGGTAACCATATTTTTGAAAGTTAATGAGCCTATTTTTCTTGTAATGTCTAAATGATACTATCTACCAGTGGGTATTCTGGTTTTCTGGCTCCTATAATCTTTGTATGCCCTCTTACACAATTTTCTCTGAGCCTTAGGTGTAAGGGTTGCACTACAGAAGTAGTATCAATTAGGGTTGGGTACTCCACAGACACTTACTGTTCGCATTTTGAGCAGTTGTAGACTTCTGTAATAGTCTCTACATGTTACAAAAAGAAGATCCTTTGATTAGGTATGAGGTATATACTTGTCTGTGGGTATAAGAATAAGTATTTAGAGTAGAGAAATTATATGATTAGGAAAATGGTGGTCACCTGCCTGGACTTTTGAGAAGGATGCTTTTCCATTGTTTGTGTTCTTAGTCCTATTTAGTACTTATGTAATTATAGCTTCACCTGTTTGTTTTATTTTTATTAGTTATGTTAGAGTTTCATGCAACATATTCTTACGTCTTAACAATGCATGATGTACAATACACAGCAATCCTTATTTAATCTATGGACTTGGACTGATGATGTGTCTGTTGGTTTCTTGATTGTTCTAGTGAACCACATTTGTGAGGACTGATGATTGTGGAAGAGGCTGTGGGTGTATTTGCTGAAGGTTGTAGTGGGTGTTGTGTTCCCTGAAATATTGTGTGTTCCCCAAAATAAACATATCTGGGGGCAGAGAACAGACAGCCACTAGAACAAAGCCAAAAATGGTGGCTAGAAAATGGGAAGAGTAAGCCATAGCAGAAGTTGGGTGGTGGTGGTCCATGCCTTTAATCCCAGCACTTGGGAGGCAGAGCTAGCCGGATCTCTGAGTTCAAGGCCACTTTAGAAACAGCTAAGCATGGTGACCACGCCTTTAATCCCAGAAACCCAACCTGGGGAAGAAAGAGAAAGGTATATAAAGCGTGAGGTCCAGGAACTAAGGAGAAAAGCATGTAGTTAGTTAAGCATTTGATTGGTTAAGCGTTCAGGCTTTGGAGCAACACAGTTCAGCTGAGATTCATTCTGGATGAGGACTCAGAAGCTTCCAGCCTGAGGAAACAGGATCACCTGAGGAACTAGCAAAGTGAGGTAGCTGTGGCTTGTTCTGCTTCTCTGATCTTCCAGCATTTACCATAATAACTGGCCTCGGGTTTGATTTTATTAACAAGTACCTTTAAGATTCATACGACCTGTAAGATTCATGCTACAGAAGGTAGATGTGGGAATTGTGCAATTCCATTTAGTTTTGTTATGAAATTAAATCTGTTCTGAAATGAATTTTGTTATTTAAAAATTCACATCACACAACATTAGCCATTCAGATGTTTGCACCATGTTGATCATTTGACTAGGTTGAGAATTCTGTGCAATGAGAAACAAGAAGCCATGGCTTTGTGAGATGGGCAGACAAGACTAGGTCATGGCTGATATGTTGATGACACTTTATTTGCTATTCTTCAATTTACATTTCCTTAAAAACAAAGCAAAGTTTTGACTAGTTGACCTAAGAGATCCTTCTATCTTTAAATTATCTCATTATTATTTTTTAATTACAGGGCAAATCTAGTCAATAGCCTCAAGTCAATAAAAGGAAGGGCAAATAGATCATGGACAAACATGCTTCAAGGCATAAAATAACTGCTTTGTAGCAATGACTAAGCTTATTTTACAGACAATAAGGAAGTGTATTTTTTTAATGTTAGATATACAGCTATGTGAGCCACAAACACATTACTGATTTTTTCCCTTTGTTTTTAGTTTTTCTCTGGATCAAACTTCCAACAAGATAATGTGCTCAAAAGATAACTGAACAAGGACAACAGCAATAGACATGCTAATGTGGAAGGGAAAAAAAAACTCATGAGGCCTCATCAACTCTACACAAAGGACTATAGGGAAATAAGAATATTGAGAGTGACAGAAATAGTCTTCCCCAGGGATAAGTACACCAAATGATTATCCAATATCAAATTATCTCTTGAAAACATACATATAAATTACATTACACAGGCTGAGCAAGGCTTTTTTGTATATGTATATATATATATATATATATATATATATATATATATATATATATATGAAGAGACATGGATTTGGAAGAGAGTATGAGAGGTTTTGGAGGGGGTAAAGGAAAGGAGAAATGATGTAACTATAATATAATCTAAAAAAAATTTGAAAAGTAGTAATAGTTGTTAACAGAGATTTTTCTTTCCAATTTAATCATCTCTTTCTTTAATTATTAACTAAATTAATGCTGACACAAGTCCCATTTGACAACAAAGAATTCTCTACTCCAGAGAAGTTTGACCCTGAGCATTTTCTGGGTGAGAATGGCAACTTTAAGAAAAGTGAATACTTCATGCTTTTCTCATCAGGCAATTGAAGTTTATTACCATGGCAACATGGTAATTTTGGGGGTTAGTTGAAACTTAAATGGTATCTCCTCTTGGGCTGATAATTAGCTTTTGTTCATGATCAAGCATATCACTCCAAAGGCCCATGCACTTTCTTTTCTTTTTTTCATTTTTCTTTATTAAGAAATTTTCTATTCACTCTACATACCACCCATAGATCCCACTTCCTCCATCCTCCCACCCCCCAGGCCTCTCTCCCAAGCCACCCCACATCCCCACATCTCCCAAATCAAAGTCTCCCATGGGGAGTCAGCAGAGCAGGGCACACTGAGCCTAGGCAGGTCCAAGCCCCTTCCCACTGCACCAAGGCTGTGCAAAGCATCACACCACAGGCACTGGATTCCCAAAAGCCTGCCCATGCACCAGAGACAGATCCCGATCCCCCTGTCTGGGTGCCCCCAAACAACCGTCTTCTGTATTCAGAGGGCCTAGTCCAGTCCCATGGGGGCTCCACAGCCACTAGTCTACAGTTCATGGGTCTCCACTAGTGTGGATGGTCATCTCTGCACATCTTCCCATCATGATCTCAACCTCCTGCACCTGCAGAATCCTTCCTCTCTCTCATCAATTGGAATCTGGAGCTCAGCCTGGTGTCTGGCCATGGATCTCTGCATCTGTCTCCATTAGTCACTGGACAAAGGCTCTATTATGACAGTTAGGGTATTTGCTAGACCAGTCACCAGAGTAGACCAGTTTAGGCACCCTTTGGACCACTGCCAGCAGTCCAAGGTGGGGTGGGTCATCCTTGTGGATTCCTGAGGAAAGCCCATGTACTTTCCCATGCACCCATAAGACATCCTATTGGCAAGTCACATTAATGGAGTTAGGATATTGACCCATTTTTTTTCCAAACTGACAAAACTAGACCATAATTTGCTTTGAATTGTTTCTAGACTTAGTTACTATATAGCTATATATACATATGCACCTCTAGAATAGTAAACACCTCATCTATCATGAAAACTGCAGCTTATCCTACATGTTTGAATGTCTTCTCTATATCATTACTCTGCTGTTGAAAGTCTCCACAAGCATAGAATGGGCAGTTAAAGACATCACGGACAGGGAAGCAGATGAACAAACAAGTCATTGTAATCCCAAAGTCTCCAGTCTTTTAATAGCTCAAATACAATATGGAAGTCCAGTTAAAAGTCTCTTCTGAGCTAAGTGGTGGTGACACATGCCTTTAATCCCAGTACTCCCCAGCACTTGGGAGGAAGAGACAGGTGGTCTCTGTGAATCCGAGGCCAGCCTGGTCTGCAGAGTAAGTTTCAGGACAGCCAGGGCTACACAGAGAAACCCTGTCTCAGAAAAAAAGTCCTTCTGAGAGTCAAGGTGATTACTTAACTTTGAGACCCTTTCAAAATAAGGAACAAGTTGTGTATGTCCAGGAGAGAATGGTATGACCAAACATTCACTCACAAAGGGGAATTCTGAAATGTGGTACAAGTGTCTCTGACACACTGAATTTTTTTTAATCCTTTATGACCATGAAACTAAGTACCACATGGATGGTGTTGTTAAATTCTATTGCAGATCAAGATATAACCTTATATCTCTTGGAGGAAAGTTGCAATGAGCTCTTCCTGCTGCTTTGGAGAAACACTTTCCTAAGCAGTTGTTCTGAACAGATAACACCTGTGGGGTAATTTTTAGCCCAGACTCTCTCCTCTCTAATGAATATGTTTCACAAACAGTAGATTCTTAGATGGGTAGAGTTTTGTCTCAGGCCATCTTTCTTGGTATGACTTGATTTTTTTTTATTCTTTTCTCATACAATACATCCCAACTGCAGCTTCCCCTCCCTCTCCTTCTCACAGTGTCTCCCCCACATGCCCCACACCTTCCCTGTCTCCAAGATCCATTCCTCCTTTGTTTCTCTTCAGAAAAGAGCAGGCCTCTCAGGAATACCAATCAAACATGTCATACAATATACAATAAGACTAGGCACAAATTCTCATATAAGAGCTGGGTAAGGTAACCTAGTTGGAGGAAAAGGGTCCCAAGAGCAGGCAAAAGAATAAGAGTCACCACTCCCACTGTTAGGAGTCCCATAGAACACCACGCTAACAGTCATAACACATGCACAGAGGACCTCGCACAGACCCATGCAGGCTCTGTGATTGTTGCGCTTCAGTTTCTGTGAACCCCTATGAGCCCTGCTTAGTTGATTCTGTGGGCCATGATCAAATGGTGTCCTGATCCCTCTGGATCCTACAAGTCCCCCCTCCCCCATGTTCCACAGGGTTCCCCAAGCTCTAAGAGGAAGGATCCAATGGAGATCTCTAATTTGGGCTCTCTTTCCACCTAATGTTTTGCTGTAGGTCTCTGCATTTGCTCCCATTAGCTTCCAGAGGAAGCCAGATGATGGGCTAGGCTATGAGTATAGAAGAATATCATTAGACACTATTTTATTGATTTTTTTCTATCCTTGGTCTCTGGGCTATTCAGCCTCTGGTTCCTGGCCATCCAGGCAGTGTTGGGCATGGGTTCCCTCTCATGGCACGTGGGGCTCAAATTAGACTAGTCATTGGATGACCACTCCCACAATTTCTGAACCTCCATTGTCCTAACACATGTTGCAGGCAAGATAGATTGTAGGCTGAAGATTTTGTGGCTGAGTTGATGTCCTAGTCCCACCACTGGAAGTTGCCTGGTTACAGAAGACGGCCGGTTCTGGATCCATATCTTATATTACTAGGAGTCCTTGCTAGGGCCACCCTTGTAGAATCCTGGGAGTTTATAGTGCACTGGTGTTGTTAGTTTTTTCTTTACTCTTTGCTCTTTGGGGGTCTTCCACCCAGCTCTCAAATAAATACATGGAGACTTATTCCTTCTTATGAATGCCTGGCCATAGCTTGATTTATTTTTAGCCAGCTTTTCTTAACTTAAATTATCCCATCTACCTTTTGCCTCTGGGATTTTATCTTTATCTATTTCTGTATATATTTTCTTTCCTTACTTCATGTCTGGCTGTGGCTCAGTGTCTGGCCTCTGGCATCCTCTCTCCTCCTTCACTTCTCCTTCTCCTTTTCTCCCTCTATTTATTCTCTCTGCATGGAGCCCTGTCTATCCTTTCTCCTGCCTTGCTATTGGCAGTTCAGCTATTTATTAGACCAATTAGGTGTTTTAGACAGGCAAAGTAACATGGCTTCATAGAGTTAAACAAATGCAACATAAAAGAATGCAATACATCTTTGCATCATTAAACAAATATTCCACAGCATAAACAAATATGACATCTTCAACTAATATTCTACAACACACTGGGTTTCCACATCAACCACTCCAATTCCAGTCCTCTTTCACCATACTTTCTACCTAGATCCCCCTTGTTCCCATTCCTACTCACTCCAGTCAACCTGAAAAATCTATTCTATTTCCTCTCTCCAGGGAGATCCATGCATCTCCCTTAGAGTCCTCCTTGTTACTTAGCCTTTCAAAGTCTGTGGATTGCTCCATGATTATCATTTACTTAGCAGCTCCTATACACTTATAAGTGAGTACATACCATGTTTGTCTTTCTGGGTCTGAGTTATCTCATTTAGGATAATTTTTTTCTAGTTCTATCCATTTGCCTGAAAATTTCATGATGTCATTAAAAAAACAGCTGAGTAATACTCCATTGTGTATATGTACCACATTTTATTTATCCATTCTTTGGTTGAGGGACATCTAGGTTGTTTCTAGTTTCTGGCTATTATGAATAAAGCCATTATAAACATAGTTAAGCAAGTGTCCTTGTGGTAGGATGTAGAGTCCTTTCGACATATGTCCAAGAGTGGTATAGCTGGTTCTTGACTTCCAGTTTTATGAGGAACCAACATATTGATTTCCATAGTGGTTATACAACTTTGTACATCCACCAGTAATGGAGGAGTGTTCCCCTTGATCCACATCCTCATCAGCATGAGCTGTCGGTTGTGTTATTGATCTTGTCCTTCTGACAGGTGTAAGATGGTATCTCAAAGTAGTTTTGATTTGCATTTCCCTGATGGCTGTTGATCATTTCTTCATGTGTTTCTCAGACATTTGAGAGTCCTCTATTGAGAATCTTCTGTTTAGATCTGAACTCGATTTTTGGATTATTTGTTTTTTGATGTCTAGTTTCTTGTGCTCTTTATATATTTTGGATATTAGTCCCCTATTGGATGTGGAGTTGGTGAAAATCTCTTCCCATTTTGTAGCCTGTCATTTTGTCCTATTGATGGTATCCTTTGCCTTATAGATGCTTTTCTGTTTCATGAGGTTATTGAACTTAGTGCCTGTACTATAGGTATTGTGTTCAGAAAGTTGTCTCCTATTTCAATGTGTTCAAGGCTGTTCCCCACTTTCTCTTCTATCAGGTTTAGTATATCTTATTTTATAAAGAGGTCTTTGATCTACTTGGACTTGAGTTTTGTTCAGGGTGATAGATATGAATCTATTTGCATTCTTCTACTTGCTGATATCCAGTTAGACCAGCACCATTTGTTAAGGTGCCTTCTTTTTTTTTGCATTTGTGTCTTTCTGGTTTCTTTATATATATAAAAAAATTGGTGTGGATTTATGTCTAGGTCTTTGGTTAGATTCCATTGATAATGTATTGTTGCACGAACCTGGAGCCAGATATCAGGGTAAAAGCTGAAAGATCAGAGAAGCAGAACAAGCCATAGTCTCTAACTTACCAACTCCTCCACCTGAAAGAATGTCTGCAAGAGAGTTAATTCCTGTCTCCTTCTTCCTTATATTCCTTTCTCTGTTCAGCCAACTCACTCCTTGTTTCAACCTTCTTAGTGTTGGGATTAAAGGTGTGTGATCCCAAGTTCTGGAATTAAAGATATGTGCCACCACTGCCAGATCCAGTTTCTTTTTTAGACTGGATTAATCTCTTGTAGCCCAGTGTGGCCTTGAACTCACAGAAGTCCAAACGGATCTCTGCCTCTGCCTCCCAAGTGCTAGGATTAAATGTATGTGCCACCACTGCTTGACCTCTGTGGCTATTTCTGTGGCTGGCTCTGTCCTCTGATCTTCAGGCAAGCTTTATTTCTTAGATTACAAATATCACCACAATGTGTTGTTGTGACTGTGTCATGAGACACCCAAACAAGACCACCACAGAGCCAATTTCCAATGCAAGTACAAAGGGGTTTATTAATAACAAGCAAGCCCGGGCTTGGTCCATGTCCAACATTCTGCCTATGCAGGTGAAGGAGGACAAGCCCTGAGCTCTCAGAGTGAAGGGCTTTTAAAGGGAAAAACCACAAACTAGGTGGTACAAGCCTTTGCATTTCAGGGTCATACTTCAGTTAACAGGAACATTTAGCCAAGAGAAGAACTACAGAAGACAAAATACATTTGGAGATTCTCCCAGTGCTATTGGAGACTTTGATGGATTAAGTCTTTGTTTTAGCTTCATAACTATTTCTTGGCCAGCAGCCTACCCACCCTGGGGGGTGGGTCACCTTGACCAGAGTCTTAGCTGGGTGTTTATGTCTCTGGAACTTGGTTCAGCTTTTATCTCAGTATTGCTAGAAGTGAAATTTTCTTTAAAATGGAGTTTGTATTGCTTGCTCAGTGTCTATTTTCCCCCCAATACCAGGCTGTTTTTATTACTATTAGCTCTGTAGTATAGCTTGAAATTAGGGGTAGTAATAATTTCCAAAAGTTCTCTTATTGCATAGGCTTGTTTTAGCTATCTCCAGGTTTTTTTTTTTTTTTTTTTTTTTTTCATGTGAAGTTGAGGATTGGCCTTTCAAGGTCTGTAAAGAATTGAGTTGGAATTTTTGTTTGTTTGTTTTTTGAGACAGGGTTTCTCTGTGTAGCTTTGGAGCCTGTCCTGGAACTTGCTCTGTAGACCAGGCTGGCATCAAACTCACAAAGATCTGCCTGGCTCTGCCTCCCAAGTGCTGGGATTAAAGGTGTGTGCTACCACTGCCTGGCTGTGTTGGGATTTTGATGGGGATTTCAATGAATCTGTAGATTGCTTTTGGTAGGATGGCCAGTTTTATTATATTGATCCTATTGAGTATGGGGGATCTTTCCATCTTCTGATATCTTCTTTAATTTCTTTCTTCAAAGACTTGAAGTTTTTGTCATACAATACTTTCACTTGCTTGGTTAGAGTTACCCCAAAATATTTTATATTATCTATGGTTATTGTGAAGGGTGTTGCTTTCCTGATTTCTTTCACAGCCCATTTGTCATTTGTATGTAGGAGGGCTACTGAGTTTTTTGAGTTAATCTTTATCTTGTTTTTTTGTTGAATGTATTTATGAGCTGTAGAGTTCCCTGGTAGAATTTTTGGGGTCTCTTATGCATATTATCATATCATCTGCAGATAATGATACTTTGACTGTTTCTTTTCAAATTTGTATTCTGTTAATCTCCTTCAATTCTCTTACTGCTCTAGCTAGAACTTCAAGTACTATATTGAATAGATATGGTGAAAGTAGACAGCTTTGTCTTGTCCCTGATTTTAGTGGAATTGCTTTGAGTTTCACTTAATTTAATTTGGTGTTGGCTATATAGGCTTTCTACAAATTGATTATTATTATTATGTTGAGATATGTTCCTTGTATCCCTACTCTTTCCAAAGCTTTTATCATGAAATTGTGTTGAATTTTGTCAAAGGCCTTTTGGCATCTAGTGAGATGATTATCTTTTTTCTTTCAGTTTGTTAACATGTTGGATTACATTGATTAATTTTTATATGTTGAACCATCCCTACATCTCTGAGATGAAGCCTACTTGCTCACGGTAGATGATTTTTTTTGATATGTTTTTGGTTTTGGTTTGCAAGTATTTCATTGAGTGTTTTTGCATCTACATTCATAAGGGAAATTGGTCTCTTTCTTCATTGAAACTTTTTTTGGTTTGTGTATCAGAGTGACTGTGACCTCATAAAATGAATTTTTCAATGTTCTTTCTGTTTCTATTTTGTGGAATAACTGGAGGATTATCAGCATTAACTTTTCTTTGAAAGTCTGGTAAAATTCTGTGCTACAACCATCTGGCTTTGCCTTGGCTTTTTTTGGTTGGGAGATTTAATGACTACTTCTATTTCACTGGGGATTATAAGTTCATTTAAATTGTTTATCTGATATTGATTTAACTTTGGTGAGTGGTATCAAATGAGAAAATTATCCATTTCTTTTAGATTTTCTAATTTGGTAGAGTACAGATTTTATGGCTATATCTTTATGATTCTCTGGATTTCCTCCATGTCTGCTGTTATGTGTAGCCGGGAGGTTTCTCTGGTCCTGCCCAGGCCCTGAGGTTGGGACAAATCTTTCCCACCTGCATCCCGCAGCTGCTTGGTCCCAAAGAAACACATAGAGGCTTATATTATATTCAAACTATATGGCCATGGCCTATGGCTCAAGCTTCTTGCTAGCTAGCTCTTGTATCTTAAATTAACCCATTTCTATAAACTATAGTTTGCCACATGGATTGTGGCTTATGAGTACTTTTACATCTTGCTTCTCCTGGCAGTGGCAGCGACTCTTTCCTCTCCTTTCTCCTTCTACTTGGATTTTTCCCACCTGGTTCCATCCTGCTCTGCCATAGACCAATGCATCTTTATTTATCAACCAATCAGAGCAGAGGAAAGACTATATGAGCCATGAGGGGGAAGAAGGGGGGACCCCCAAAGACAGCTGACTTATCTCATGGAGCTCATAGACTCTGGACCAACAGCTAGGGAACCTGCATGGGACCCATCTAGGCTCTCTGCAGTTGTATAGCTTCGTCTGTTTGTGGGGCTTCTAGCAGTGGGATCAGGACATACATATCCTTGACAGTTGAGCTGGATTTTGGGAATCTATTCCCCTGCTGGATTGCCTCACCTATCCTTGATGAAGGCTGCGGGTGGGGGGGTGGGGGGGTGGGGGGGTGGAGGGTGGAGTTTGGTCCTGCCTCATCTTGATGTGCCATGCTTTGTTGATGTCCACAGGAGGCCTTCCTCTTTCTGAATGGAGAGTTGAATGGATGGGAGGGTGGCGAGTGGAAGGCAGAGGAAGGAACGGGAGGAGAGGAGGAAGGGGAAACGTGATCACTATATAAAGTAAAGGAAAAAATTCAATTAATAAAAAATAAAAAAGCTTCTTTTAGTTAATGAAAAATTTATAGTATTATGTAGCATTATATATTTTTATATACAACTTATAGAATTGAATTTCTTCAATATAAGTACTTAATGATCATTAAACTGGGAATCCAGAATTTTGAAAACTTTTCCTGTTTTCTAGGATGAAATAATGTGCTTCAGTCTTCCTTTTCAATATGGCTACACATTTGAACAAGTTCCCCAACTTCAAGGCTCCAATCCAATAAAATGAAAACACAGTCCTCCACAGACGGACCTGGAATAAAAGAAAACAAAAGTAAGGAACTTTGTGCTGTGATCTCAATGTGGGAACAGAGTCCACTGGGAGGAGAGTCTTGTCCCTGGTTGGTCTGTTCTATACAGAGACTCGCAGGTAGATTAGCAAACTTCATTATATAAGCTTTGTGTTGTGAGTACACATTCATGCCAGTAAGAAGAGAAGGCAGCGATAGTTCTAGGCGTGTTTCTGGGGCTTGTTCTCTCATGTCTGCTTCTCCTTTCACTATGGAGGCAGAGCTCTCAGAGAAGAACGCTTCCTCCTGGACCCACTCTTCTCCCAATCATTGGAAATATTCTTCAGGTAGATCTTAAGAACATCAGCAAGTTCATGTTTGGTTTTTCTGAGTAGCATTCACGTGCTTCCCTTCGATAGCTCAGCGGGTAGAGCGGAGTACTGTAGCAGCAGTTGCATTCAAAAGGAAGTAGATGAACTACTGTTTAAGGGAGGCATGCCTGGGCATGCCCTGTATAGTACATGATTGCACGTCTGTCTCCTGAACTTTGATGTTCCAGCTGCATTTTGTATCATGTCATCATTAGAAATCATAGACTGAAGTAGTGTGATATGGGTAGGGAAATGTTAGTAGGTGTTTAGTAGTGTGGCAAAGTTGTAAATTTTTGTTGTTCTTTGTACAACTTTTTCTTTCTTTCTTTTTTTTTTAAAGTTTTGAGATAGGGTTTCTCTCTATAGCCCTGGCTGTCCTAGAACTTGCTCTGTACACTAGTCTGGCCTCAAACTCAGAGATTCACCTACTTCTGCCTCCTGAGTGCTGGGATTAAAGGTGAGTGCCACCACCACCTGGCACAGTTGTTATTATTAATAGTTGTTTGTTGTGATTTTAGGCTGAAGATAAACAAGAAAAGTGATTATCATGGAAATTTCCTTCACATATCTTAGCCATGCACTTTGTTTACATTGGCTGAACAAATAGAACTTCTGTGAAGAATCAAACTCTATTGATGTCCAGGAAATAGTTATGAGTCTGAACAACATAAGACATGACAGGAACACACAGTAGGTCATGGTCCACTTGTTAGTTTTAGAATTTTGAACACATCCCCATTCTGGGGACAAAAATGCTGTTTGAAGAAGTTTTTCTAGGAAATGCTGGTGCCCTGGCATCCTATATAGAGCTTATTTGTAATGGTTGTACCCTGCAAACTAGGCTGGGCAATAGAATAGTCTTGAAGTCATTTTAAAGTCACTTGTGCTTATCATAGAGCTTCTAATTCAGGATCTCTGTGGGAAGAAAAAAGGTAAAATAGCATTAGATGCCCAGTAAAGGAAAACTTTCTCTAGTCTAGGTGGATACTTAACATTCCAAGCATCTCAAATCATGAGCTAATCCATTTAGGCTTGTTAATTACCTGGTTAATAGACCACACCCCAGGAAGGCTGATTTACCCCAAAATATAAAGGAATGAGGGGAATGACTATCTGTTTATTTAAACAATGTACTTCTCCTTTCCAGAAAGCTTACCCTTTTATTTAGCTGATACAAATGAATAAATGTAAATTTTATGACAAACAGTATTTTAAAATATAAAACAATAAAAAATACAATTCAGTAGGTGCTTATTTATTCTGTAAGTTAATATAATACAGGCTTCCATACACATCTACATACATGAATATATGTGAACATATAAATGCACAGGTTCACATGTCACAGTAGTCTTGTATAAGTCTTTATAATAACCCTTACTTTACAGGTTAGGAGTGAAGTCTGAATTTTATTTATCCACCTGACTTCAAAGCCTCTACAAGAGGAAAAAAGATATATACTAAAAGTTGTAAATTGCTTCATTAACATGCATTTTTTTTTTTTTTTTTTTTTTTTTTTTTTGTTTGTTTTTCGAGACAGGATTTCTCTGTGTAGTTTTGCACCTTTCCTGGATCTCACTCTGTAGGCCAGGCTGGCCTCGAACTCACAGAGATCCGCCTGGCTCTGCCTCCCAAGTGCTGGGATTAAAGACATTCTTAATGAATGAACAAGAAATCTACATGCTATATATAATGCATACATATTGAAAATTGGCTTTAGAAAAATATCAGAATTGTTTAAATGTCATTTCTTAAAAATAAATGCTTTTATATTATTGAAAAAAAAAAAAAAGAAAGCCCACCCTTGGTGCCGTTGCTTATGGAACAGTAGCCACACTGTCTTTAAGTCTGTCCTCTTCAGGAAAGCATAACTTTCTTTTTCCTTTTTTTTCTTTCTGATCCTAAAAAGTCAAAACCTGAGCTTATTTTTCCTCGATTCTCTCACGTGCTCATTCTTCCTCTAAAGCTCCCTCTGCTCACCTTGCCATGTGGCCCTTGACTGCCAGGTGGTTGCTCAATGACTTTGTGTTTAACTCTAAAGCTTAGCTTTCTGTGTCTTTTCTCTCTTCTGGCAGCTGCTGGGATCTTCCTGCTCACCAGCCCTGCGGCTCTTCTTTTAAATGCTAAGAAAACTGTTCTCAGTTTTCTTCTGAGTCCGTTCTTAAATTCATTTATTAACAAAACTAAGAAATCTGAGAGGGGATCCCACTTTTCTCTGGCAACAAGACCCTTTGTAGATGATGCTGATACATTCACCTGGGTATTAATTTCAGGCTGAGCATAGGCAGATGATAAATTGCTCAAGAATCAAACACTGAATAGATAGATGTTCAAAATTTGGAGTTCTGTTATGTGAACTTTGGGGCAAAAGAAATGCGGAACTTTCTTTCTGATTTGTTTCTTTCATAAACCAGAATAAATGCACATGCTAAAGATGTTGATTTGATGATTAACTGCAACTGTTTACCAACTACTTGGTCATTGTAGTCAAACTGACAGCTCTCACCATTATTATCATATTTCTGTATAAAATTAAAAAAAAACCTTGAAGCATTTTCTGATGAGAAAAATATATTTATAATGATAACAACCATTATATTTGAGCAACTGTATAGAAAAATTACTGTTGCCCTTTGCTACATTTAAAAAAAAAATCACCTTTTCATTTTCCAGCTTTCAAAAGTCTATGGCCCTGTGTTCACTCTGTACTTGGGCAGGAAGCCCACTGTGGTGTTGCATGGGTATGAAGCAGTGAAGGAAGCTCTGATTGATCATGGGGAGGAGTTTGCTGGAAGAGGAAGCTTCCCAGTAACTGAAAGATTTAAGAAAGGCCTTGGTAAGTGTGCATGTGCCTGTGTGTCCTCATGCCTATGTGTCTATGTATGTATGTTGGGCCATGGTTATAGGACTGTGAGGATGGAAAGCAGTCTTACTCAGACCCAGCTGAGCCTTGTGTGTGTGGCAGCCACTCATCAGCCACTCCCTTCTCTTTGTCTGAGACCTCCCAACTAATTTCTGTTCTTTCATTTTTTAGGAATTGTTTTTAAGTAACAGAAGGAACTGGAAAGAGACACGACGCTTCTCACTCATGACTCTGAGGAACTTTGGGATGGGGAAGAGAAGCATTGAGGACCGGGTCCAAGAGGAAGCTTGCTGTCTTGTGGAGGAACTGAGGAAAACCAATGGTGGGTGTTGCTTTATATCCTCAGTCTTAACAGATGCCTGTCTTCTATAAGGGGGCTCTTGGAAGCATTTCAGGTGTGATCCAAACTTGCTTTCTTAGTACTCTCTGGGATTCCACAAAGACTGGTTGTTTATTGCAAAGAATAGAGTTTGTATATCCGCGACTTTTGTAAATTGGTATGATTGTTTCTCTTCTGCAGATTCCAAGCCACAACATTATTTGGAAACTAACTTTTTCTTTAGTTTTCAAATAAGAATATGAATATATAAATATAGTTATTTAATATAGATTTTCAGTTCAATTCCTGATAAACTGAGGAATGTTTACCTTTTGCATAATTGTGTGTCATCTCTTCTAGTTAATTTCACTAGAGAACACAGTATATGACATGGTGGCAATGATCACACCATACTCTTATAGAGCTGGGTCTATGTCTGTTTCCTTTAACTGGACTAAGTTTTTGCAGATATGTTGCTATACAATGTTTCTGATTACTTGGGTATAGAAATATTAATTTGTGTCCAGTAAAATAACACATTCTTATAAGACAAAAATATTTCTTGTGGCAGGGTGTGGTGGTACATACCTTTAATCCAGCACTCGGGAGGCAGAGGCAGATCTCTGTGAGTTCAAGGTCAGCCTGGTCTACCAAGCCAGTTCTAGGACAGCCAAGGCTACACTGAGAAACCCTGTCTTGAAACAAACAAACAAACAAACAAACAAACAAAAATTCTTGTTATCTAATACTTCATTGATTTATACTTTTGAATAAATATATGTAATTACATGATTCTGCAAATAAATATTTCTAAATGATATATGTAATTAGTTTTTTTCTACTGTGTCATCTTTGTTTTTTATATCCTCCTGTTTATTCTACTTAGGGATGAAATTTATGGCAGTAATTTTGTGTCCACACTACCAAGTATGCAAATCTTTAAAGTACTTGTCACAGTAAATTTGATTTATCAGCTTATCTTCCATGTGACCGTGTTTTGAACTACTGTCTTTTAAAATAAATAAAAATCAAATAAAAATAATCAGGTCTCTCTTCTGAATTGCCACATGCCCACACTCACATCTCATAATCATGTACATATTCATGTCTCCTAAATCAGTCTCTGTCTCCTTTCATATGATACAATATTTCCAGATCATCCAGAATGGTGTTGTGGTTAAAAGAATTTGGCATCCCTGCAGGTTGTTTCTTTGAACTAAAAGTTCTTGTCTTAATTTTACCTGTAGAAATCCATCCTGTGTTTAATGTTCATCCGGATAATTTCTCACCCCAGTTAGCACCAGTAGATTCTCCTGTCCACATCAGCTTTTCTAGAACATGAAGTCTACTATTTGCTATGTATAAAAGCTTTTTGGGTCCCCACTGTTCTTTCCCTTTGTTCTTAGTACTGTTTTGTCCAGAGGCTTTGCAGCTGGTGATTCTCTTCTGAAGACTTGAATTATTGAAGTTTTAACAAGTCTCCCTCCCCAATTCCAAAACAACAGACAACTGCAGTGAAAAGCAAATCAAAAAGGCATTGGGTGAAAACTGAATGTGCTCAAATCCATTATTTAGCTAGTTAACTAGATCATGAACTCAAGTAGTGCCCATGGAATAATGACTACTAGGCAATGTGTAGGTGTGATTAAAATGTTTTAAGTTCCTTTACCTATTAACAGATAAATTGTTTCATACATACATATACACATACATGTACATATGCATTTATACTTCAATATAATTTTACAATTGTTTCCACTTCTTCAGGCTCACCCTGCGATCCCACCTTCATCCTGGGCTGTGCTCCATGCAATGTCATCTGCTCCATTATTTTCCAGAATCGTTTTGATTATAAAGATCAGGATTTTCTTAACTTGATGAACATTTTAAATGAAAATGTCAAGATTTTGAGTTCCCCTTGGATACAGGTGAGTCTATATGTTCCTTTCTGCCATAAAACAAAACAAAGCAAAATACCAACAAGAACAACAGGAAGCCCAAACCACTTAGAGATATTTGTTTCCTGAAATTCCATAATTCTTTAATGACCACACACCACAGTGACACTCAGAGAGTTGCTAGTGAACATTTAAGAAAGATGCCTGAACCCTTAATTTTACATTCAGAAAAATGAAGGCTAAGAAATGGGGCTTATTCTTTTAGTCCTGCATGATCTCTGTTCATTAATTTTTCTGTTAAATCCCAAATCACCCTCTCTGTAGATCATTGTGATCAAATACTCAGAAGATGCCCACATAACTCTGGACATCTATTTCATTCTTTAACCTGTTAGCCACAGGCTTCTTTAGCAATACTCTCATCAAAAAACTTACCAAAAATATTACAATTAGTTAAGAGAATATTTTCTTCAAAGAGGGAGAATGTTTGGGATCACTGAAACTACCAGGCTGTAGAAGGCTTTCTTGGATTGATTGCCAGCCCCCAAATCATGACATGGAGACTTCATATTAATTGTGAATGCTTGGCCTTAGCTTAGGTTCATTTCTTGCTAACTCCTATAACTTAATTTAACTTGCTTCTCTGTTTCTTCTATGTTTTACCATGGGTGTTTTTTTTTTTTGTTTGTTTTTTGTTTTTTGTTTTTTAACCTTTCTTTCATTCTGTATGTCCTACTTTTCTACTCCCTCTGTGTCTGTCTGGAAGCTGCCTGCCTAGCTGGTCCCAGGTGTTTCCCTCTCTTTCTCCCTTGTTCTCTTCTCTCCCATTTTCTTTAGTCTAGATTCCTCTTCTTACTTATTCTCTTTACCCACCAGTCCTGCCTATTCCTTTACTGCCTAGCTATTGACCGTTTAGCTTTTTATTAGTCCAATCAGGTGCCTTAGGCAGGCAAAGTGAAGCAAATGCAACACTCCTTTACGGAGGTAAAGTAATATTCCACAACATAAACAAATCTTTACTTAGTTAAAATAATACTGCACAACACCAGGCATCATGAAATATGGTAGCAGTATTTGATAAAGAGTTGACATTCCTAGCTGGCAAAATAGCTGGGATAGGAATGACAAATAATTGGTTAAGTGGTATCTGGATCTCATCAAATTTCCTCTGGGTCAATTTGGCATGCCTTACAATATGCCCAAATGTTATTTATGTGACAAATCCCTCAAATAGTGTGGTGCAGACTTTCCTTCAGACTCTCACTTCTAAATTTCTTATTCTGTGTCTGAGGGTGTTTGTAGAAATTAAGTAGTAGAGACTGTGTTTGTTTCAATCAGGATACCCCAAGTCCCTCAATGTCTGTTGCAGTCTGTAAAGTGTAAATCATATTAATTTATGTTATCCTTCAGTCCAAGGTTAAAGTGAACTGGTAATGTAGAAGACGAATGAATTTATACCAAACACACATATGTAGTAAAGATCACATAAGAGCTTCAGGGGTGAATTATTATGTTTGACCCTATCTTCATGAAAGACTCCCATAGATATTTCTATAAGCAAAGAGAATTGCTATATACAAATGATAAAAATCACCCATCAAAATGAGTAGCATATGTTATTTATTTCTGTATTTGTGCTTTCTACCCAAATCCCACTGCATAGTACATGTCTACATTACATGTTTTAAAAATAATTTATCATTGTTTGAAGGTTTGCAATAATTTTCCTGTTATCATTGATTGTCTACCAGGGAGCCATACTAAATTACTTAAAAATCTCACTTCCTTAAAATGTTATTGTTTGGAAAAAGTAAAAGAACATCAAGAATCACTGGAGGTTAATAATCCTCGGGGCTTTATTGATTGTTTCCTTATCAAAATGGAGCAGGTAAAATATTAATCTAACTTTGTTTGTTTTGAACCCCATGAATTGTCTTTGATTTAAAGATAATTTATTATTATGATTTTGTATGTATTAGTATTTTGTCTACATGTGTATCTGTGCACCACATGTGTGCCTAGTAACCACAGAGGCCAGAAGAGAACATTGGATCCCCTGGAACTGGAGCAACAGATGGTTGTGAGCCTCCATGTAAGTTCTGGGAATCAAACCTACTGCTTCTGGAAGCATGGTCACTACTCTTAATTGAGTAGCCATTTCTTTACCCCTTGTCTCTGTTATTATAGAGATGTTTACATGATCAGACCCACAATGTTTGACAAGGACTTTGAGTGTCTAACTTTGTGCATGAATTTACACTTAGTATCCCTGATAATACAAACCTGAAGTGTTAAATAATTGGAATATATTGACTGTGTGTATGTTTTATTTTCATGTATATGTGTGTCTGTTTACCATGCATGTTCAGTGCCTGTAGGGGTTAGAAAAGGTATCTGATCCCCTGGAACTGGAGTTAAAGCTGGTTCTTAGCCACCATGTGGGTGCTGGGAACTGAACCCTGGTCCTCCATAAGTGCAACAAGTGCTCTTAACCTCTGATGCATATCTCCAGCCCTGGACTCTACTTTTTAGACAGAAATAATCTAGCTGAAGAGAATCAGAACTCACTGTAGCAGGAATCTTAACAGGTCTTATTAATAAAATCAAACCTGAGGCCAGTTATTGGAGTGAATGCTGGAAGATCACAGAGACAGAACAGGCCACAGCTACCTCACCTGGCCAACTTCTCAGCTGACCCTGTTTCCCTCAGACTGGAAGCTTCTGAGTCCTCATCCAAATGGGTCTCAGATGAACTGCTGCTCCAAAGTCTAAAAGCTTAACCAGCCAAATTGCTTCTAGTTTCTGGTCTTCACGCCTTATATATCTTTCTTTTTCTGCTTTCACTCCCTGGGATGAAAGGCTCACTTCTTGGGATTAAAGGCATTTGTCACCAAGCCTGGCTGTTTCCAATGTGGCCTTGAACTCACAGAGATCCAGAGGGATTTCTGTCTCTGGAATGCTAGGATTAAAGGCATGAGTGCCACCACTTTCTAGCCTCTGTGTCTAGAGGCTGTCTGTTCTCTGACCCCAGATAAATTTATTAGGGTGCACAATATTTTGGGGAACACAATACCACCACAATTCACAAGGCAGGTGAAGTGGAAACACTCCTAAAATAATCAGAAACACAAAGTATCCACCATAATTTGAAGATGATGTCATCTTTACAGACAGTTTATGAAACATGGCAAAGTAGCTTAAGATAGCCAGATTTCCTACACATTGCACAGATTGAATGACTCTTAAAAATATTTTCAGTTTTTGAGCATGGTGGCACATACCTTTTATCCTAGCACTGAGGAGGCAGAGGCAGGCAAATTTCTGTGATTTAAAGTCCAGCCTGGTCTACAGAGTGAGCTCTAAGGTAGCTGGGACTACATTGGGAGACCTTGTAGTGGACAGTTAAAAAAATTTCAAATAAACTGTAAGATGTATGATATGGTGTGCAGATGGGAATGGCTAGCAGCAAAAAAGGGAAGCACCTTAACTGAGTGTAACTTCAAGTGAATTTGAAGTTGGTGTCTATCAGAACTATAGGGATAAATTGTTTCATCACTGAACCATTTATTGAAAGGCCATATACTTCTTGTGAATTTCCTAAAACCAAAAATGTAATACTCTTTTTGTGATCTCTCAATTCTGCTGCACTGAACTGTATTCTATGCTAGCTGTAAACTGGACTTCTTATCCTTATTCAAGCAGTATACTTACCCCAGGAGAGTCAGGGACCTTCCATTTTTCTTCACAGTATTTACAGTTGAGGCCTTTATCTTCGTGGCTGGCCTTCACATCACATGCTGTCTGCTTTTTCTCTTTGTGTGTGTGTGTGTGTGTGTGTGTGTGTGTGTGTGTGTGTGTGTGTGTGTGTGTTTTGAGTAAAGAAGAGAATATAAGAAATGGAGTTGCTATTCTTTTGTTTATGTGTCTTTGAGAACATGGTACATTGCATGGTTCATCTGACTAAACAGTCTCATGAAAGGAGATTTTTTTTCCAGGAAAGAACCTGGGTGTAGGATATGCAAATGGGTTGGTAGTATGCATGTCTTTCAAGCACAGCTCAGTTTCTTCTCCTGCTGCACTCTCCAGGGTCTGTCAGGTTGAATTTGTACTTGTAAGTTATTTTTTCACTGTAGTAAGTATGTTGGTAAACAACTTGTTAGAAAACACAGTCAAACTATTCCTAGGAAAAACACAACCCAAAGGCCGAGTTTACTTATGAAAACTTTGCAGTCACCACATCTGACCTGTTTGCTGCTGGGTCAGAGACAACCAGCACAACAAGCACCCAGATGTCACAGGTAAGGACACAGATGGGAGGCTAGTCAGTTTCAGAAAGAAATCTTGTTTGTCTCAGAGAAGCCTCTGCTTTTAACCTTTTGTGCCACTAGCTCTAATCTGTGAAGAGGGCTGTCTCAAGCCAGAGAGGGTGATGCCTTCTGAAGTGAAGGCAGTATGGCAGTGGTGTAACTAGGAGAGGACTGCTCCAGAGTTTGATCTTTATGGGAGGCTATGATGTCAGCAGCAGGTGTGAGATGAAAAGGAATGCTGGGGAGGGAAGGTGGCTCAGTTGTTAAGATGTCCTGCTTTTGGAGAGGACACTGGAGTTTGGTTCCCAGTACCCATGTTGCTCAGCTCACAGCCATCTGTAACTATTTGACTGACAGTCAATCAAATACCCACATCCAGCCTCCCTGGGCTCCTTCTCTCATGTGTAAATTTCCCACAAGATATACACATATACTTCCTTGAAAATAGAAAATCAATATTAAAAAGTTAAGTTGACAAATTTCTCTTCTTAAAATTGACTCATCTTTCTCCTTCAACCACCATATATATTCTTCATAGAGCAGACAACTATAGACTACACACACCTCTATACATTATCACCTTCATAGAACATTCTTGCCAAGTGTCTGTTATTAATGAAAAATTAAATCATTGACCTAAGAGATTCGGTCTTGCAATTTCTGTTTACCAAGGCTGAGGAGAAAACCATGGAAACGTTTAGAGAGATGAATCAGTAGTGTTATATAATGATTCAGTACTCAGACTGTACCAGAATTCTAAAGAGATGATGCTATTCTGTCTACTCATAAAAGACAGGTGTCCCCAGCCTTCCATGCTCTCCATAAAGTTTACTATTTTTCTTGTTCCTCAAAGGATTGGGAAATGTATTCCACTCCAGTGACTAATTAAGAATAAGTCAGAGGCTGCAGGAAACCAGAGAAATCACAGAGGAGGATGAAGTGTCAGGTAGGCTGCTAGGCATCCAGAAAACATTCAGTTCAGAATGAACCAGGTAGATGATGCCAGTTTGAGAGGGAAACCAGGAACCAAAGAAAGGTTAAGTGCTTTGTAGCCGGAGACTTTTCCATAAATGGACATTTATTGGTATGGCTTTGAAATGTCTACCTGAGAATTTAAAAATAAATCTAAATCTAAATGAAGATGTAAACTGATGAAGAGAAGCAGGATTAAAGCCAAGATAATACCTGTTGCCATAGTTATCTTACTAGGGTATAATTTTTGTGTGATTACAAAGGTGTAAACAATGGATAGTGATACCACCAAAGTTGCTGTGTTAGAATTGGACAAAGAGGAAATGTGTGTATGTGTTTGTCAACATTTACTTATGTATAATAAATCTTGAAACCTGTAAACCCTTATCTCCACATGTTAAGAAATAATTTAATTTCTCTATCAATAGATAAGAAAGAAAAAGAATCATTACATAGAAATGTGGATCTGTATTTCAGAAGAAACTGCTAGCCTGTTTAGTGTGGCCATATTTGTGAAATAGGAGGGTGTTAAATACCCTTGAAAATTATTTACACACAGTGACACTATAATTCATTTCAATTTATTTATTTATTTATTTTATGTGCATTGATATTTTTCTGCATGTATGTCTATGTGAGGGTGTCTGATCCCCTGGAACTGGAATTACAGACAGTTGTGAGCTGCCATGTGGGTGTTGGGAATTGAACCTAGGTCCTCTGGAAGAGCAGCCAGCGCTCTTAACCACTGAACCATCTCTCCAGCCACATACTATAATTTAATTTAAAATATATTATATTTTTTTGGTATAAATGTAACATTTTGTCAATAGTTTTCTTTTGTAAGAGCTGTTTTTCTTGACTTACTGTTGTTCTCTTTGTTGCTTGAAATTAGTAATTGATATTGATTTCAGTTATACTGCTTTATAGGTAAGGGCTACTGTACTGTGACACATAGTATGTAGGAGAGAAGCGTATTATGATACGTTATATATTGCATATAGTATATTATATCATAGTAACTGTCATTTCCTTAGTACATATTATGCATTTGTAATGCTGCTTAGCACCTTCATCATGCTCCATTAGTCTGAGTTGTGACCAATGTGCGATTTCTCTCTTATTCTGTCATTTCTCACTGTGTTGAACTAGCCAAAATCCAGGAAGAGATTGACCATGTGATTGGAAGACACAGAATCCCCTGCATGCAGGACAGGAGTCACATGCCCTACACAGATGCTGTGTTGCATGAGATTCAGAGGTACATTGACCTCCTTCCCACCAGTCTGCCCCATGCAGTGACCTGTGACATTAAGTTCAGAAACTATCTCATTCCCAAGGTAAGCTTCCTTCTACATACATTAATGCTACATACCTTCTTCTAGCATACCTTAATCTTGATTTTGATTCACAGTGTGATTGATTCCAATTTGCTTCCCACATAAGATCAAAGGGGGTAAACACCTCACATCTGGCAGCTGGATGTCATGTTGTTTCTATTAAGAGCCTATATATCTTTAGAACATGTCACTGAATGTGGCACTATATGTCTTTCAAATTGCTCTCCTTTAAAGATAGTTCTTAGCCACCCTTAGCTGCTTAGATTTTAAAAAGAATATTCAGAGAAGTCCAGTTTGCCAATCTTAGGACTTTTTATCAGGGTAATAAGAAATGTATTGTATATTGTGTATGCACATAGTCCCATTAACTCTTTCAATTCAAATGTTTAGATTCCCATTATACTTTAATACTTTAGCTTTATATATACATACATACACACACATATAAATACATATACATACACATACATACATAATACATACACACACATATAAATACATATACATACACATACATACATAATACACACACACACACACACACACACACACACACACATATAAGTTTTTCAAGACAGGGTTTCTCTGTGTAGTTTTGGTGCCTATCCTGGATCTTGCTCTGTAGACCATGCTGGCCTTGAACTCACAGAGATCCACCTGCCTCTACCTCCCAAGTGCTGGGATTAAAGGCCTGTGCCACCACCGCCTGGTTTATTTTATATCCTTTTTTTTTTTTTTGGTTTTTTGAGACAGGGTTTCTCTGTGTAGCTTTGCACCTTTCCTGGAACTCGCTTTGGAGACCAGGCTGGCCTCGAACTCACAGATATCCGCCTGCCTCTGCCTCCCGAGTGCTGGGATTAAAGGCATGTGCCACCACTGCCCAGCTTTATTTTATATTCTCAATTATATTTTGTTTTCAGTGTTGTGGCTCCTAAATATTTTAATAAATATTTCCTGAGTGGTATATAATTTTGTTGCTTTTGAGTTTATCATTCCTTTGCCATTTCTTTGTTCCTGATTCTTGAGCATACACTTGATTTTTATCATTGTGATGACCTTATTTATAGTAACCTTGAGAAGGTGACTACTCATTGCCAATAACTTTATCTTGAGGTTCTTTTGTAAGTTTGAGATGCTTTTTACTGCCACCTGGATTAACATATTAACATTTCTTATTTTATATTCCTTAATTCCTATACTCTAATTTCTAATAACAACATTGTAATGACTAGAATTTCCAGGAGAGAGTTGGACACAGTGGTAGATATACATTTTTCATTTCTACTCTGTAGAGAGGTGTTGAAACTTAGTATCCTATTTCTGAGAATGATGCTTTAAATAAATTTTTGTGGATTATCAAATAAAGAAATTTTCTCTGTTCTCTAATATCTAAAGGAGTTTTTCTGTGTATGAAAATTTCCAGAATTTTATCTAATTCATTTACTTTATCCATGTGTGACTGTACTTATTGGAGACACTTTGCTCACAAATGTCCATATTTTACTTCTATGCACACAGCTGGATTTTCTCTGCTGTATACTATTCATGGCTCCTATTTCTACCACTTAGAGGCTTTGTTGCATTGTTTTTATTCATCAAATTTTTTTATTATTTTTAAATATGAGGATAATGCTTTTCACAGGAAGCTGTGTAAACTGTTCCCTGAAAACCATCTGCTTGTATCACTTTCCCTCACTCCTCTTGTGATCATTTAGTCATATCCTTGCAGTTCTGAGCAACACTTACGTTCTGTTTGAAATGCACGATTTCAGAGGATGATTATCCCCATCCAGAAAGAGTTCCTTTTCTACTAGGAAGTCAGAATTAAGTAATGCTTTTGTCAATGACTCAGAATTGATATAAATAGAAGTGGTGGTTAACTCTAGGCATTAACTGACCTTCTGACATTCTGGCATTCTTTTGTCCCTCAAATACCAAGAATAATTGAATCTACAGCTTTATAAAGCTTGCTAACACATTTTCTGCATTTATCTAGACATTCTGATTATAAAGTTATGAGCTATACTTTCCATGCAAACCCTGGTCTTTACATCCTAACAATGTTTTCTAACACATGGTTTCTGATTATATATGTACATTTAAATCACCAGGTAAGCTACTCTTTCCATGTGAAGTCAGGAATTTCATGTTAAGAATAAAATTATATTGTTATCAGAAACTGAGTACTAAAATTGGCAAGGCTGCAATTACTAATGCTATCCCAGGAAGAATAAGGAATTGACGAGTTTGGCAATAAATGATATGCTTGCTCTGGGGGCGACAGATCTGACATAAAGGTTAGGGCTTCAATCAGCTCTCCTTTCACCAAAAGTCATAAACAGCAGTAAACATCTTTTCTTTCTTTTTTTGGTTTTTCGAGACAGGGTTTCTTTGTGTAGCTTTGTGCCTTTCCTGGAACTCGATTTGTAGACCAGGCTGGCCTGGAACTCACAGAGATCCACCTGCCTCTGCCTCCCAAGTGCTGGAATTAAAGGCGTGTGCCACCACCGCCCGGCAACATCTTTTTCTTAAGATTGGAAACTGAGAGTAATATTAAGAAAAGCAATTTTTCTCCATTGTGAGTCAATAGAAAACAGATTGAGGAAACAATGGGATTTCCAGCATCTCCTATTGATAACACCAGCTTTTGGGATCTGATAGAGGAAAGTGTAGCCATCTCCCAAATTGAAAGCCATTGGTGGTTCATCATCCTGTGTTGTGGCCTTTGAGTCCAAAAAAAAAAAAAAAAAAAAAAAAAAATTCAGAGTCCCTGTGAATGATCTGTTCATGTTTTTTAGGCATAAAACTAGTAGAGACATGAGAAACATTTTGTAGGTAATTCTACTATGTTCAAATAAGGTAAATGACATATTCTTCTATAGACTAGAGTCACTGATTTCAGGGGAGAAAACTAAGAGATGATTAGAGAAATACTTATTTTAACTGGCCATATTTCAGAATTTCTCGGCCACAGGGATTCTGTTGTGTATTTCCAGTTTGCTACTGGAATAGGAAAGCAATTACTGACAGTGTGTAAATTCTGTCTGCAATGGCTGTGACTATTGGCAATGGAAATAGATTTAAACTCTATAGCTTTTGACATATGAAAAATGGTTCTCAAAATTTCTTTTTGATTAAACATCCTCAGATCTTGAGCTAGTCAAAGGAGGTGAAAGACTGAATTTGCACAAGGAATATTGGTCTATGCTTAGAATGACCGTCTAACAGAATATTCTATAATTACTTAAGGTAGATCTGTACATTTGTATCCTATCCGAAAAAACATTTGTCTTTTTCGTACCTTTTAAGTACCAGGTCTTAATGATTTTTCCTCATCATCTTCTAGACACATTCTTAGTTTAGCTTTAAGTATAGTTTAGTAGCTATTTTTAAATTTTGAATTTTGAAGTTTAAGAATTGATCAAGCTTGATATTTTCCTCATTATTTTCTTGAATTAGCCTCATTATTTGAAACAGGTATTTTGAGACAATGACTTCCATTGAAAAAATTTAATTACATTAGTTCGCTAAAACATTGAAGTGACTCAATATAAAATAAAAATTATAGATGTGTTATATATTTTTTCTATTTTTTTATTTTAAATTAAAATTTTAACATCTCCATTATATTCTTTCACCTATATAACTATGTATTGTAGCAGAAATCTTAGAAATCTTATTAATAAAATCAAACCTGAGGCCAGTTATTGGGGTGAATGCTGGAAGATCAGAGAAGCAGAACAAGCCACAGCTTCCTCACCTCGCCAGTTCCTCAATTGGTCTTGTTTCCTCAGACTGCAAGCTTCTGAGTCCTCATCCAAATGGGTCTCAGCTGAACTGATGCTAGAAGCTTAACCAGTCAAATGCTTAACTAGCTCTGGTTCCTGGTTTTCATCCTTATATATCTTTCTGGTTTCTGCCATCACTCCCTGGGATTAAAGGCTCACTTTCTGGGATTAAAGGTGTTAATCACCATGCCTGGCTGTTTCCAATGTGGCCTTGAACTCATAGAGATCCCAGATGGATATTTGCCTATGGAATGCTAGGATTAAAGGTGTGAGTGCCACCATTTTCTAGCCTAAGTATCTAGTGGCTTCTCTGTCCTCTGACCCCAGATAAGTCTATTAGGGAACACAATACCACCACAATGCATGGATGCATGTATATATCTATAGCTCGATATTTCAGTAATTATGTTTCAGCAGCAACTATTATTTTAGGACATAGTACTAATATCATTCATACTCAGTTCTCATTGATAAAATGATATTGTACAATATACAACCTATATTTAAATACCTCAAGAATTTTTATAAAATCACATATATTGATTTATGTATGCATTTGTGTGTGTGTGTGTGTGTGTGTGTGTGTGTGTGTGTGTGTGTGTGTACATGTGTACATGCCATGTGTGGTAGTCAGAGGACAACTTTTAGGAATTATTTATTTTTTAAAATTATTTTATTTATTCATAGAGTATATTTTTATCTTATTCTGTTCTGTTCCCCAACTCTTTCTAGATTCCCCTTCTACCCACCCAAATTCATGCTTTCTCTCTCTCTCTCTCTCTCTCTCTCTCTCTCTCTCTTTCTTTTAAAAACAAAACAATTGAAGGAAGAAAAGAAGAAGCTAAGTTGTCAGTCATTCATTATATGTGACCTGCCTTGTCAATTAAAAAAATTTATTTACTTTTATTTTATGTGTGTTGGTGGTTTGCCTGTATGTATGTCTGTGTGAGGGTGTTGGATCCCCTGGAGCTGGAGTGACAGACAGTTGTGAGCTGCCATGGTGGGTGCTGGGAATTGAACCCAGGTCCTCTTGAAGAGCAGCCAGTTCTCTTAACTGCTCAGCCATCTCTCCAGCCCCTGCCTTGTCAATTTTTAAAATTATTCTAGTAGGCAGTTAACTCCACTCATTTCCACAGACATATTATTGATCTATTCAACAGGCTCACAATGGGCACGTTTGTCATATCAAAATACAAAAACCAAAGTGGCTAAACCAGAACACCTTATTGAGTATCCTAAAAAAGGTAAATGGAGTTGTATCTTCAATCAGAAAGTGATTGGTTATTCCTTAACAATGGTGCTCTCAGTTTCAATTTTTATACTTGCCTGAACTGATGGTCCTGACCCAACTCACAAAATGATTCTGTTTCTGTCTCATCATCCTTTTATTTTTCATGTTGTTCTAAATGTAATAAAATATCCATATTTTTTTAATCAAGCCAAACTTGCTAGTGAAAGCACTGAATAATGTTTTTATTACTTTTGGGTCCTGTTATTCCAGAAGATATTTTTTAACGATATCAGACATGTTTATGAAACATTCTTGTGATGTTTTCTCTACTAAAAACAAACTTCCACATGAGTATGCAAGGTGAATGGTGCAATAACAGCAGTAGTGAACAAGAGCAGTGGGTGTGATAGACACCAGTGTTAAATTAAGCTTGTTGATAATGAAAACAGACTCAGAAGTATTGACACCAAATACCCCATTACTTAGTACTTCAGCCGCTGTTAGAGGCACTGATGCAGCTATTTGTCTACCCTGTGTGTTCTACAATCTTTCTAGCTATGCTTCAGCTCTTGTTTGGTAATGGTTTCCTCATCTCTAGATCTAAAAGTTAAACTATGCCATACCTATTGTTCCTTTTAGCTCCATTACTTTTAGGAAATTTGACTTGTCTATGCTTCTTATTTCTAGGGAACTACTGTAATAACATCACTGACATCCGTGCTACATGATGACAAAGAGTTCCCCAACCCAGAGGTTTGGTCCTGGACACTTTCTGGATGAGAATGGCAAGTTTAAGAAAAGTGACTACTTTATTCCTTTCTCAATAGGTAATTAAAATTTATTTTCAATACAAGGCAACTTGTAGGCATTCCTTGAGGCTTACATTGTATTTTCTCTTGGAACTGTAGATTAACTCTTTAGACATGATCAGATCACTACTCCCAATACCCATGTACTTTCTCTGAGACAAAACATTATTACTGATAAGCCACATTAGAAGGACTTTAGAGTGTTGACCCATCCTTTCCAAATTCGCAAAGCTAGCCCATAATGTGGTTAGATTTTGGTCTGCATTATCACAAAGCTACTATTGAAGTCTTTCTAGACAGTAAGATATATTGCCCTTCTCTGAGGAAGGCAGCTAACTCTATGGCATGATTCAACATCTTCTCTGTGGTGCTTCTCAGTTCACAACTGTAGGGAGATACAAGTCTCCCCAAAACAGAGTAAAGGCATCACACTCAGGAAGGGTAGCAGGAGAGCAAACAGTTTATTACAGTTCCAAAGGAATGGTTGTGATGGTGGGAAACATAAGTTGCTGGAGGGAGGCAGGTGAAAATTATATGGAATAATTTGCTTATCTCTTGCTTCTTGTACCCCACTGCAAAATATGAGATGGACTAGGCAAGATGATAACCCAGAGAACACATGTGAGATGCCTGAGAAGGCAACAAGAGAAGGGGAACAGGCAAGGAATTGTGAGGAGGTAATGAATAACAGTGGGCTTCTCATCCTGGGTGTCAGAAAACCTTCCAAGTAACTCTAGAATGGCAGGATGCACTGTGATGTTCACAGAACACCCTTCCAAAGTCATGACCCAGAGAGTAGACTCTTGGATTTCTACACCTGATGTGTGCTAAGTTTCCAGCCATGGAACCTCCCTTGCTGATATTGTGTCTTTGGACGTCTGCTTTTTGTCTCTTACTATAGACACCGTAATGACAAAGACCAAAACCTTTTTTTAAGAATGCATATTTTGACACACTTGAGGAAAGCAAAACCAGAAAACCATTTTTCAGAAATTCTTGCTGAGGGTGATATTTTATTTATGTTGAAAATAAGAAAGAGAAAAGTATGTTTGGCTACATCTTGAATGTAGTATAGGCATTTAGCCAATAAAATTATAAAATTTTTGAAAACTCATGGTTCTTAGACATCAGTGGAGCTGACAGTAGAGGGTTTGAAGGCCGTAAGAAAAGCTTGTAAAACTCAGACTGGGAATAGGAAAGATGAGCAATGTGGATGTTTCTAGTTCTAAGGATGGGAACATGAAATATGAAAGGGTAGTTCTTTAGTGGGATGTAGATACTTAAGTCAGTGCTTTTAATGAAGCCAATATTCACTATTTTCTTTTTATAAATATTATTACTTATACAAGTTAATGGGAGTAGAGGGGATGGAGATGGCTGAGTTTGAGGAGGGACAAGAGTAAGCTAGTATGGAGTTAGGGAAAAATCTTCAGGAACCCACAAGGATGTCCCCAGCTAAGACTCCTGGCAATGGTGGAAAGGGTACCTGGAGCTGGCATCTCTTATGTTGGCATTCTCAGTTCAGATTTCCTCCTTTCAAATAAGTTTGCATTTTTATGAATTAGAACCCTAAATGGGTTGGGTGCTGCCCTCAGGCCACCTTCTCAATTGTTCCAGAGCAGAGTATATGGTTACTTTTTAATGCCACTAATCTCTTCCACAGCCACAGCATTGTCTGTATCCTTTTTGTCTCTCTGGTGCTCCTGTTCCATGTTTTCTCTCTCTCTGTGGACCCTGATAAGAAGTGTGATCAATAACCATGATGAAGCCCAAATGCTATCCTGTCTTGAAGCTTCTTCCACCAAACAAATTAGTTCACTACAAACAACCCAACCTCACTCAAACTTTTGGAGTACAGGGAATGACCAGATGCTTTGCTTGAATGTGACATGAATGGCCTTCAGGTCATTTCTAACAGAGTCCTTGAAATTTCCATCAGAATGGCATATTGAACTCTACTTACTGAACATTAGACCTTCACTAGCCTATGGCTACAAACTCTGCCATGTTCCTCCCACAAAGCAATTCCTGAGTCACATGCTGAGGTTAATCACTGCAACAGACCTACTACTCTTCCATGTTAATTTTCTGTACAAGTCAATTTTTTTTCTTACAACCAAATATTTGTCAAGGACCAACTTAAAGGTTCACATTTTGAAGACATATGGTATATTGGGGTAGAGAAAGCATGGTAGTAGGTGTCTTTCTTGAGGCTGGAGAGTGCAGCTGGGACCTCTCACATTCTCACATCGTGATGGAATAGGAAGAAGTGAGCAGGTGAGAAGTGGGGGCAGATTATCCTCACTTCCTAAAGGGTCCACAGCATTGTGAAACAGTATTACCAACTGGGGCCCAAATATTTAAACCCATTATTCTTTAAAGAGTATTTCATATTTGTATTCAAACCACAACAAGGTTTATGTCAAAGAAAGACTCTCAAGCAACTGTCTAAGGTGGCCACTGCCTACCTAGTCACAGTTGAGGGGGATTCATGGGGACTTTGCTTGTGATGACATCAGATTTCTTAACTCCCAGAGTAATTTAATTCCTATGATTAGGACTTGTCTGTTAAGATAGCTATGGGCTAGAGTGTCTGCTATGAGACACAGGAGGGTTTTTGATAAAGTTTTCTGATCAGTAAGACGGCTAGCCACCTGTTTATTTAAGTTATTTTGTCTGTATGGTGCCGTCTTCAGTACAATACTATGTCTCTTTTTCTTTCACCTTTATCCCCTTTGAGTGAAGGGACCTTCAGGTGTTGGTCGTGGGAACAGAGGTACTCTACTTCTATTTCTTTTATTCTCCACATTTTCTGGAGTACTCAGCTTTCCTTTTCACACCATCACTTCCCAAGACCCACCAAGGCCACTCATGGCCACTGGCAATTACTTATGTCTTCCTTTGTTTCCATCCTGTGGATGAGACTTACAGTGTTCCGTGTTGCTACTCCACCATCTTGAAATTATTATCTAAATATTTTAATGTTATATTTGGTAATATTAAATATGGAGAAAATATCTCCACTTTTTCTCCATTTATCCACCCAATGGTCCATTTCTCCATCCCTCCAATTATTTGTTTAATAATTATGATACCATCTAGGGGAACAGGAAAGGACTTGACGTCTTTGCCAACTTGAATTAAAAGGCACAAAAGACATAATGACAACATTCATCTAAATTTTATGTAAAGGGAAAACCCACGTACACCATATAGCAGAACACACGAAGAAACCAACTCTCTTCATGGGATGGGGAACCTGAGTTGGTTTCTAAGTAAGCCTGAAGGATTCTTAAATGATTGGAGCAGGGGATGAATTACCTTTCTCTAAACCAGAATAGGCTGCTTTAGGCTATAGTGGCAGATTGATCAACTTGGACAAAGACAGGAAAAACTACTTAGAAAGCTAAGTGGTTCTACCAAAGAGGTATGTTGGCAGGAGATTTGAAAGATTCCCTAAACAGTTTCATAAATGGGTAAGAGCCTGCCAATTCTTTGTTTTAGATAAGAACTCAGAAGTCCACCTTTTTAAGTGAAAGTACATTCATCTATCCAGGATCTCTTTGTCTACTTCCTGGGGAGCTGTCTGAGTATGAAATTCCTTGATAGATATGTATTCTTTCAACATATTCTTTCTTATTTGCAGGAAAACGGATTTGTGCAGGAGAGGGCCTGGCCCGAATGGAGCTGTTTTTATTCCTGACCACCATTTTGCAGAACTTTAACCTGAAATCTCCAGTTGACCCAAAAGACCTTGATACCACTGATAGCCAATAGATTTGCTTCTGTGCCACCTGAGTTCCAGATTTGCTTCATCCCAGTCTGAATGTGTGTCCCCCTGGAGGGCCTCCTCCAGGGCACAGCTGACCTTTTCTGTCAGGCATGTCTCCGTGGCCTCCCATCTCACATTGCCTCATCTCCTCAAGATCCAGGGAATGCCTTTCTTTCATTCTGGCCAACTTCTAGGGTTACTCCAAACACATCTGCAATTCCTTATGCGTGCAACAATTTATTGTCTTTAGCTGACTCTTATCTCATGCCAAATTATTAATATATTTCAGCTAAAGCTGAAAAAAATGATTATAATGTGAGGTGAAGTTCAGTGTCACTCAACCCTTGTGTGTTTTAAATAAAAGCATTATAATTCTGGTCAGTTTTTTAAAGTTTCCTCTTTTTTTTTTTTGAATATGGTCTTATGGTGTCCAGGCTGTACTCAAACTCTATGCAGCTGAACATGACCTTAAATTTCACATCTTTCTGCTTCCATTTACCACATGCTGGGATTCCATGTATGTTCCCTCACACCCTGATGATCTGTCCTCCTTTTGTTCATAAGGCAGGTAAAAATGGATAAAGATAATGTTCCAAGGTGCCTTTGTTTCTTCATCATGCTATGTACTAAATAAAACAAGATGGAAGGCTCTTTAGCTGGGTGTCACCAATAATTATTTCAGTTTGGAACTGAATGAAAAAAATTATGTTCAAAAGGGAAATATAAGCTCAAACACTGAGAGGATTCCATATTGATATGACTTCTTTCTATTTGTTAATGTTACCATGAACATTGGGGAATGCCTTTTATGAAATATACTTCTTTGATGATCCCACAAAATCATTAAGACATTTAAAAAAATTTCCCTGAATCTTGGATCCATTTATTTTATATGAAAGAACTTAGGGGGTGGGTTACTACATGATTAACTTGAATTCATTCAGATACATTCATAACAATTTTATGAATAACTTAGGTTTTTATTAGGATGATTTAGAGGAGATAAAAATCAATACAAACACCTTTTCTGTATGTTCTTAATAAGAAAGATTTTTAATATTTTGTCCTAGTTTCAATCTTTCAGGCACAATGCAGGTAAGAAAGAGAGTCCCTAAAGTACATGCAAGTCCACATAACGGTCAGCACAGTGGCCATAAAGGGGAGGAGGTAGAAAGGCTCCTGCATTTAGTGTTATCTAGCATTAAAGGAGCCATAGTTTTGAAACAGAGCTGAGCTGAGGAGTACCTCCAAGTAGTAGAAAGTTTTTATGTGTCCCAGCCTGCCAGAAGTCAGGACAAATCTCTCCTACTTGCATCCCCCAAATAAAAACAAAGAGGCTTATACTAATTAAAACTGCTTGGCTTACTTACTATTGACTAGCTTTTACACTTAAGCTCAGCCTATTTCTGTTAATCTACATGTCACCACATTTTCCATAGCTTTACCTGTGTGCCCACATGCTGCTCCCTGGACAGCAGGCTGGCATCTCCTGACTCAGCCTTCCTTTTCCCAGAATTCTCCTTGTCTGCTTATCCTGCCTATGCATATCTGATAGAGGTCTATTATCCAAAATACATTAGAAAATCAGGAAACTAGATGTCAAAAAGTCAAATAATCTAATTATTAAAAATGGGGTACAGATCTAAACAGATTCTCAACAGATTAATCTCAAATTGCTGAGAAACAGTACAAGAAATGATCAACATCCTTAGTTATCAGGAAAATGTAAATCAAAACTACTTCTAGATTCCATCTTACACACCTATCAGAATGACTAAGATCAATAATACAAGTGAGAGCTCATGCTGGTGAATATGTGGAGCAAGGAGAACACTCCTGCATTGCTGGTGGGAATGCAAACTTATACAGCCACTATGGAAATCAATATGGTGGTTCTTCAGAAAATTGGGAATCGATCTTCCTCAAGATCCAGCTATACCAGCCTTTGGCATATATCCAAAGGATTCTCCATCATACTTCAAGGACCCTTGCTCAACTATGTTCATAGGAGCATTACTCATAATAGCCAGAAGAGGTACCTGGTATTTCTTAGGCAGCTGGGTCAGTTACATTTTTTTCAAGTCGCCGCCTAAGAGGTACCAGGTACCTCTTCTGGTTAAAGACCTTGGGACCACTGATGAGAGTTGCAGCTGATCTAGACCTGATCCTCAGTTGCCTCTGGAGTGCCTGCTATGTATGAAATTTATCTAAATTGGGAATTTCTCAGACTTTACACTCAAAACGCAACCAATCTAAATGGCCAGCAGAGGGCACTCTTGATTTCAACATCCTTTGATCTTGAATATGTCTGCAGGCACACTGACAAATGGTCTGAGTTCCCTTATGTCCAGGGCTTTTGGGTTCTGTGCACCCACCCCTCCCTTGGTAGCCAAATCTTATCGGACAGGGTTATGGCGCCTCTAGATGCCCTTTCATCCAGGAGCTCCCTGACTGAGTCGCCTTAGTCACTATCACCCCTCACCTCCTATTCCTGAGCCCCGTCTATCCGTTCCCCTTCTTCACTGACACTTACTCCACCTAGTGGCCAGCCTTCTTCCCTTTACCCACCTCTTCTTCCTCCTCCCCTTGAAAACAAAGGTCAGCCTCCTCCTCCCCCCCCCCAACCTGCATTACCCCCCCTACCCCCAGCCGCCTTACCCACTTAACTCCCTCTATCTGCCCCTCTTTCTTCTTTACTTCCCCAAGATGCACCTAATGGTCAACAAGATCCTCTATATCCCCTACCCCTATACCCCCCCAACTCCCAATCCTCCTCCCCTCTCCTGCCTTCTCAGCCACCCAACAACTACCCACACCCTGGTCCACCTCCACACACTGGCCTGATCCCCATAGTGCTCCCCTGTGACTTCTCATACACGATCCTGGCAGATCCCTGTTCTCCCCTGGCCCCTCTGAGAGCTGCCCAGGTGCATGCCCCTTTCTCCCTCCAAGATCTACCCTAAATAAAAAAGCACTGGGTATGGTGGAGCTTTTGGAGCATAGGATTTGTAGAATACAATATTTGGGACCAATGGACATCTTTCTCCAGTAGGGAAGCCTGCAGGCAGTCCTGCTGCAACACCTTTGTGCTCACAAAATAATTAAATTCAATGGCTCACAAGTTACTCCTCTCCTGAAATTCCAACCCTAGAGGAGGTAGGGAATGTTTTGTTTATTTCATACATATTAATGGTTCAATGCCTATAAGTTTTGTTGCAAACATGGAGCAGCAGAGAACTGTGTCAAACTCAGACAAATATATTAATGTATATGTCCACTATACATTTGTTTCTGACTGGTCTTGAATGTGTAAGTTTACTATGTTCCATGTGTCTTGGTAATTGTTCAACTGTTACTGTTGCAACTAGCTACCTGGGCTCAGAATTTACCTCTGGGTTTTGTGGCCACTGAATCTAATGTAATAATAGGAATTCATATGTCATTTGGATGTAAATAATATTAAAGTTGTTTTATGTTGTTTTACTTTATTTAAAAGCTGGCTCTGGAATTGAGTTATGTCTCAGCCTTTTTCAGATCCAGGCATGCTTTCAGAGTCTCTATGTCTGAGGTTAAAACTGCTAGGAAGAAAGAACAAGAACAGAACAGCTAAAGGATTATAGGCTTATACATTATTGGGTATGGTTAAAAATCTGAAATATCAGTAACAAGATTAACTTGAAATTCAACTCTGAGTTGGAGCCATTCTGAGAAACCTCATGTGGTTTGCAACCATCTTAACTAAGGGCAGCTACATGGACAGTTGCCATTTTGACTAGGGTGGGAAAAGGTAGGTGTCATGGGTTCACTGCCACCATGACTGAGGCAACCACATGGTGTGGGCCAATCAAGGAGACAATAGATCTCCAGAGATACTTTTAAATTGGGATGAGATTTTTGTATGATTCCTGTCCTGTCTTAAAAAACAGGTTTATAAAAGATAGGATTTAAAACAATACTTGTTTAACAGGTTATCAAAGCTGCATCTCATTGTGTTCATATATAAGAATATGTTTTGCAGGCAGCCAAACTTTGTAATATAAGAGTAATCCACTTGGTATTGATTTTAGAGACACTGGATTATTTACACTGTTAAGACATGGTTTTGCCTTCCACAAATTATGTTTGTCTTCATTCTTGAAATAAAAAAGTACTTTAATATAATATTACGAGAACACATATTTAAGAGGTCTTAAACTTTTTAAAAAGGGAATTTTAGAATTTTATAAAAAGTTTAATAAACTGGATATTTTATGAAACAGTTTTTAAAATGTTTAAATGTATAAAGATATGAAATATTTTAAATTTTATAAGATATTTTGTTATAATGTCTTGATAAATAGATAAATAAAAGACTATAACTTTGGACCATGAATAAACACCAGAAACTGAGATATTGCTATCTTATGATACCCAAGCAGTCTGGCTAAAACAAAAACTAAAACAAAATAACTTGGAACCACTGATTTAGAGAATGTCCTTACTTAAGATCTATTCAAGCTAAGAGAGACTGATTCAAAGATATATGTCTAACCTCCTTGTTTTTGCTAGCACTGGTAAAGCTATTTGGTAAACTAAGTCACACAGGGAATTGTTATGTTCTGTAATGCTACACTAAGCAAGGACCAAAAAAGTCACCAATCTCATGTACACTTCGTTTTTAAGGCTTATCTTGATACTAAAAGAGTGTCAAATCAAAATAGTTATTTGTATTTGTATTATAAGCTGTGGTGATATTGTGTTCCTCAAAATATTGTGCATCTTAATAAACTTGTCTGGGGTCAGAGGACAGAACAGCTGCTAGATAAACATAGAGGCCAGAAAATGGTGGCACACCTGCCTTTAATCCTATCACTTGGGAGGCAGAGATCCATCAGGATCTTTGTGAGTTCAAAGCCACACTGGAAACAGCCAGGCATGGTGACTCACATCTTTAATCCCAGAAAGTCATGGCAGGAAGCATAAAGGTATATAAAAGGTGTGAAAACCAAGAACTAGGTTTTGGCTGGTTAAGCTTTTAGGCTTTTGAGCAGCAGTTCAGCTGAGACCCATTCAGATGAGGACATAGAGGCTTCCAGTCTGAGGAAATAGGATCAGCTGAGGAATTGGTGAGGTGAGGAAGCTATGGCTCATTCTGCTTCTCTGATCTTCCATCATTCACCCCAATAACTGGCACCGGCTTTGTTTTCATTAATAAGAACTTTTAAGATTCATGCTTCAATAAGCTGTTAGAGATGATTAAGCCTTGAGATGTTCTGGACCATACTTAACAGATAATGGTCCTCTAACTGTCAGAGATTTGCTGAATATTCAAGATATTTAAATGTATATGACAGACAGAGACTCCTAGATCCTAGCAGTGACCCCAAAGGTCTCCACAAAGACAATGGACACAACAATGGATGACTCCACCTGGACTGTAATAATGCTAACTACTGAATAAGACTGCCCCAAAACCTCCACTGCCAGGGCTCAGCCCAAATTGTGGACAAACGGGATACTGGAGAGTTGACTGCCCCACTTTGCCTAGACAAAGTAAGATCAGTTCCTTCCTTCTTCCAAAGAAAATCCTCTCATCTTCTGGGCCTTGCAGACAAGACTGTTGTCTTGGTACACCTGCACCCAATGCCTTGAAGAGCACAAGAGCCTGGGATAATTGTCAAAGTAAAGGATTGTGAATTAATCTGTGTCATTTCCGTTGGTCCTTCTTAAATCTCTGATCACATTGGTGGCTAGTTTAACTGTAGTTTTGTCAGATAGGCAGCAGCAGACAATAAGCTCCGTTCCCTGACTCCCTTAATGCTACAACCACCTTGGTAGTTCATTAGATAGTTAAAGCTACTAGGTCTCTTGTTTGAAAAAGACAAACTACCTTCTCACAGACTTCATATAAAAGGATAAACAGGTTTGTGATGTGGTTTCCCGCTAAAGAAACATGCTTTGCTGTGATTGTTCTCAATAATAACTATTTGTGTTTCTGGTAAATGATTAAACTCCATAAAAGGTCTAAGTTGTGATTGTCTAAGAAAAATATCTTATCCACAATCTCTCCATCCACCTCCCTGTGCCTTCTGGTGAAACTGTCCCTGAAGCTAACACTCTGTGGACAAGCTGAGTTTGCCATAATTTTCCCTTTCTCTTTTAAGCGTGACTCGGGCTGGACACATTGTGCTGTCTTTCTTCCAGCAACAACGGGCATCTCCTTGTCCTCAGCCCTGATGGCATCTGGCTTAGGCACAGATGCCATAGCACACCCAGTTACTGTAACTACAAAATTATCTGAAATGGATTTCATGGATATAGAGAGATACAAAAGACCAATGATTGTTAACTCTTGTTATCTTGCTAGTGGTGATGGTGGTAGTGTGTGTGTGTGTGTGTGTGTGTGTGTGTGTGTTTCCCTTCTTTGCATCTTGCTGGCATGAGATTATTTGTTGGCTTAGTGTTTCTGGGTGTAGTTACACTCTTTGGGTTTAGTTTTCCTTTTAGAACCTTCTGTAGGGCTGAATTTATGGATAGATATTTCTTAAATTTGACTTTGTCATGAAACATCTTGCTTTCTTCATTATGGTAATTGAAAATTTTGATGAGTATAGTAGTCTGAGCTGGCATCCATGGTCTTTTTAAGTATTCAAGTGTTCTGTCCAGACTCTTCTATCTTCCAGAGTCTCAGGTGAGAAGTTGAGTGTAATTTTAATAGTTGAGTGTAATTTTAAGTAGCCTTTATTTGCTACTTGGCCCTATTCCTTTGCAGCCTTTATGATCCTTTCTTCTGTATGTTTAGTTTTGATTATTATGTGATGTAGAAACTTTCTTTTCTGGTCCAATCTATTTGGTGTTCTGTAAGTTTTTCATACCTGCATGTCCTTTTTTAGGTTAGCATTTTTTTTCTATGATTTGGTTAAATATGTTTTCTTGAGCTGGATTCTTCTCCTTCTATTCCTTTTATTCCTGGGTTTGGTCTCTATAGTGTCCCAGGATTTCTGAGTATTTTGTGTTAGGGACATTGTAAATTTTCTTTGACTGATTAATCTATTTCTTCCATTGCATCTTCAATGCCTGAGATTCTCTCTTCCATTGCCTGTATTCTAGTGGTGATATATGCTTCTGTATTTCCTATTTGCTTACTTAGATTTTTCCCTTTCCTGATTTTCTTTATTGTTCTACTTGGATTTTCAGGTCTTGAACAGTTTCCTTCGTCTGTCTGTTTGTTTGGTTTCTTTCTGTCTTTTTTTGGGAGGCATTCTTGACATTCTTTAAGGGTTTTATTGATTTCTTCCATTTGTGTGGCTTGCACCTGAGCAGCTAAAGTCCTCTGGCATTAGAAGCAGGGGTCAGTTGTGGGATGGAGGGTGAGGTGGGAGAAGGGTGGGATGGGTCTTGGGAATGGAATCTAGGGAGTGAAGCAGTTCAACTGGCAGGGTGGTCACTCACTGTTCTTCTGACTGGTGTGGCCTGCACCTGAACCAGCACACGTCTGCACTATATATTTTAAATTACTTTCTTTTTTAAAAATTTATTTAAATTTATTTTATGTGCACTGGTGTGAAGGTGTCAGACCCCCTGGAACTAGAGTTACAGACAGTTGTGAGCCACCATGTGGGTGCTGGGAATTGAACCCAGGTTTTCTGGTAGAGCAACCAGTGCTCTTCACTACTGAGCCATCTCTCCAGCCCCCCTAAATTACTTTTTTAGACACACATAACTTGTATCATTCTTTTTTTTCTTGACCTACATAACTTATTTGTCTTTTTTTCATAACCTTTAGAAACTCCAAATCTTTTTCAGTCTTACCTGTCAGCAAGGTAAACTATACATGTGATAAAGTCTGACCAGGAAGCTTGGTGTGTTCTGTTGTTAAAACTAGTTTGGTTAGACACCAATGTCATCAGAGATCTGTGAAGCATAAGGTTGAGTAGGACTTATAATTTAAATGTTTTTCTTCAGCAATTAAAATGGCAGAGTCTTACTTAGACAGTCATTTAAGGCTTACATGTTTCATTGCAGAAGCAGTTGGTCTTCAGCTGTCAGGAAAGAGCAATATTTAATCTTCAGTTTTCTCAAAGAGCAGTGGGCCTTCAGCTCTGAGACTCAGGTCTGAGGAATTTTTCTTGCAGAGGAAGAACTTGGGGAAATTAACCTTACTTTGATAAAGCAGGGTACAGCAGTCAATGCAGTGTCCACATATTTTGCAGATTCCTGGTGACAGGCAAGGCATGGGGCAGTTTTTCCCAGAGGTTGGCATTGCCATAATCAAGGCAGAGTCACTGGTGCAGTGTCTCATCTGTTCTCTTTGGAGACCTTAAAGGTTTTTTTTTCCCCCCTAGGAGAGGTCTCTGTTTTTTTATGGAAAGGTTTTTATTGAACATTTTTTTCTTTTTCTTTTTTCCTTTTTAAAAATTTATTATATTTGTATTTTAATTTTACACATCAGCCATGAATTTCCCTGTCCTCCCCCCTCTGCCCACCTTCCCCCCATCCCTTCCCCTCCATTCCCATCTCCTCCAGGGCCAAGAGTCCCCTGGGGATTCATTTAAACCAGGGGATTCATTTAAACCGGTGGATTCAGTACAGGCAGGTCCAGTCCCTTCCTTCCAGGCTGAGCAAAGTGTCCTTGTGTAAGCCCAAGGTTCCAAACAGCCAGCTCATGTACTAAGGACAGGTCCTGGTCCCACAGCCTGGGTGCCTCCCAAACAGTTCAAGCTATTCTATTGTCTCACTTATCCAGAGGGCCTGATCCAGCTGGGGGCTCCACAGCCTTTGGTTAATAATTCATGTGCTTCCATTCATTTGGCTATTTGTCCCTGTGCCTCTCCAATCTTGTGCTCAACAATTCACACTCTTACAGTCCCTCCTCTTTCTGGACAATTGGACTCCTGGAGCTCCACCTGGGGCCTGGCCCAGGATCTCTGCATCCACTTTGATCAGTTATTGGATGAGAGTTCCAGCATGACTGTTAGGGTGGTTGGCCATCTGATCACCAGACTAGGTCAGCTCAGGCTTTCTCTCGACCATTGCCAGCAGTCTACAGAGGATATATCATTGTGGCTTTCTGGGGACCTCTCCAGAACTTTGCCTATTCCTGTTCTCATGTGGTCTTCACTTATCATGGTCTGTTATTCCTTGTTCTCCCTTTCTGTTCTTGATCCAGCTGAGATCTCCTGCTCCCCTCATCTTTCTTTCCCTCAAACCTTGCCCTTCATTATTCCCACTGTTGTCCAGGTTGTTCATGTAGATCTCATCCATTTCTCTGTCCTTGGGCAGTCCTTGTGTCTTTTTCCTAGGTTCCCATTTTCTAGGTAGCCTTAAGGAATTGGTCAACATCCCTAATTATCTGGGAAATGCAAATCAAAATGACTCTGAGATACTACCTTACACCTGTCAGAATGGCTAAGATCAAAAACACTGAAAACAGCTTATGCTGGAGAGGATGTGGAGCAAGGGGAACTCTCCTCCACTGCTGGTGGGAATGCAAGCTTGTACAGCCATTTTGGAAATCAATATGGTGCTTCCTTGGAAATTTGGGAATCCATCTCCCCCAAGACACAGCTGTAGCACTCTTGGGCATATACCCAAGGAATGCTCACTCATACCACAAGGGCATTTGCTCAGCTATGTTCATATCAGCATTGTTTGTAATAGTCAGAACCTGGAAACAACCTAGATTCCCTTCAACTGAAGAATGGATAAAGAAAATATGGTACATATACACGATGGAGTACTATTCCACAGAGAAAAACAATGACATCATGAGGTTTGCAGGCAAATGGAGGAATCTAGAAAAAAAATCATCCTGAGTGAGGTAACCCAGACTCAGAAGGACAAACATGGTATGTACTCACTCATAGTAGGATACAAGATTTATTGAACATTTTAAATGCCATATTCAGCAGACCCCTGAGGAGTTTGAGGACCAAGTATCTATTAAGTATTCCTGTACTTAGGCTTAACCTTGAAAGTACATTTGGAGTCTAAATATAGCTTATTTTTGTAGTTTATAATAACTAAAAGCATAGTTATGAACACGTTAAATAATCAGATTATTTATAAGGTAACTGATTATTAACTTGTATGTTTCATTATTATTTTATGGTTTAGTATAAAATAATATAGCTTTAATAAGATCAGGGCTTGCAGCTTTATCCATGTTAACTTTTAGCCTTAAAGCCTGAGTTGAAGATTTTCTTGGAGATCTTTAGCTTGAAAACATTCCATCAACCATAGTGTAGTAAGCTTTTGTCATTAGAGAATATTACAGTTCTTTTTCCAAGAGACTCAGTTTAAAGTGTAGGTAGTGTCATGACAGGAAGTGTTAAGGCAGGCCCATCCTTTTTCACACAAATGATATTGCTGAATGTCATTTTATACAAGTTTCAATTTGCACATGCAATAGCCAGAGTTACTATTTATAGGAAATCGATGCATATAACATCGACCTCTTCTGTAATGAAAACATGTCCAGCCATTAGTGCAATAATGCTATATGCCTATTATTGTCATACAATTCACTTGTCTTCAACTTAAAGTATACAAGAGTTATTTAGAACTATTCAGCCAACATGAAAAATAAAAGGCCTAATAAAAATATGCTATCCTTTCTATTGTAATTCAAGGTCTGTCTATCAATGCACACAATAATTACTAATTAAAGAAAAATAGTTTGATGATTTAGGAAATGGAATTTTTACATATTCTTCAAATATTATATCATGGGCTTTTATTTATGTCATATAAATTCGTGATTTTACAGACACTACTTTATTACAGGTGGAAATTAGCCTAAGCCATACACCATAGGTAACATGTTTCACACACACACACATATACACACACACCTCACTAATATGATTTAGAGGTATCTACTTATCACCTATGTGGTTTTCTTCTCAAATCCATAACTGGAACTACTATATAACACAAATTGGAGGAACATGCTAACATACTCCTGTCCTGAGCTTTTCATTAAGGTCAACATATTGAAAGGAAATGAATAAAAAAAAAACAAAAAATATGATGCCCTTTTCTGACCTCCATGGGCACCAGGAATGCATGTAGTACCCCTGCATACATTCATGAAGGCAAATATTCATACACATAAAAAGAAGAAGAAATAATGAAGAACTGTGACATGAATCTTAAAAGGTATTAATAATAATAATAAAAAAAACCCAGAGCCAGATGTTGGGGTGAAATCTGAGACATCCCGGGAATGAAAAAGCCAGCCACAAGTTCTTACTGCTAGGAAATCCTCAGCCCAAGAAAGATACTTCCTGTGTACTTATGCCTATATAACTTTCTGTACCCTATCACCTTACTTCATCTCTCCACCCACCCATCTACATAACTCTTCTTTCCACCCAGCTCTATCACTTCTTGTTGTCTGTATAGACCTGCAGATCTCTATGGTTAACTAGTGCTGGGATTAAAGCCATTTGCCACCACACCTGGTTCTGTTCCCAATACGGCCTTGAACTCACAGTGATCTGGATAAATCTCTGCCTCCCGAATGCTAGGATTAAAGGCATATGCTATCACTGCCTGACCTCTATATTTAATATAGTGGCTAGCTTTTTCCTCTGGTCTCCTGATAAACTTTATATGTAGGAGAACAAATAAAATATCACTGCAAAGGATGTAACATGCTTTTTTATTTGTGAGTGCTTAACTATAATTGTCTTTGAATATTCATGAATTGAACATGAGTAGTGAGTGACCTTTGAAATTCTTGTATCTTGTCATCTGTAAGCTTTTCTAGACCTGAGAGAATTTTTTAAAGAAATAAATTTATTTATTTTTACATCCCAGGTGCTGTTTCACCTTGCTCCTCTCATCCCAGACCCTCCCTGGACCTCCACTCCTCTGTTCCTACATTCCCAATCCACTTCTCCTTCATTTTGTTTAGGAAAGGGCAGGTCTCTCATGAGTATTAACAAAACATGGCATATCAAGTTGCAGTAAGACTAAGCACCTCTTATGTATTAAGACTGGACAAGGTGACCCAGTATGTGGAATAGGGTCCCCAAAGCGAGGAAAAGTGTTTCCTTGAGGGTTTACTATTCTTTGAAGATATCAAGTACAAGATGACTTCTTCCTCTCCATGCCTATCATAAACACAAAACATACCTACCTCAATTTCCAACCCAGGAATACAGCTGTGAGCATCCTTCACAGAGATGCCAGCCTTGCATTGCAGACAAGATATAGGGCAATGGGATTATTGGACACCAACCCTGTCCCTAAAGTACTTCACTTTGGTGAGCTGGGAGAGTTAGACATCCTAAGCAGTAGATGGCTAATGACCTCAAGGCTAGCCGGAAGGCATACTGGGAAGAGAAAAGAAAGGGGAACATAAATTTTTGTAGGCTATTCATATCATGGATTGTTTTCCTTCTTCATCTGTGATAGATAGTTTTGTTATATACATTACTCTAGATTGGCAGTAGTGGTCTCTTAGGGCTTTGAATGCATTGCTACAGGCTCTTCTGGCTTTCAAGGTTTCTATTGAGAGACCAGTCATTTTATTGTTGTGTTTTTCTTCATATATAGTTTGTGCTTTTCTCTGGTAGCTTTCAATACCTGTTTTGTTCTATATACTTAATTTTTCAACCATGATATGTTGTGAAAAGTTTCTTTTCTGATCTTGACTTTTTGGTGATATGAGTGCTTCTTGTACTATTGGGTAAGTTTTCTTCTATGATTTTGCTAAAGATCTGATCTATGAACATTCCCCCTCGTCTATTGCTATAATTCAAAGGTCTAATCTTTTCATGCTGTCTCACATTCCCTGCATGATCCTCTCATGTGCTTTTAACTTTTTCATATTCTTCGATTACTTTGTCTTGATCTTCTCTGTATCCTTCTCATTCTATTTTCTGCTTTATTCATCTGCTTCTTAGGCTTTCTCTTGAGTTTTTTTACTTGGGTTATTGGGTTTTCAATTCCAACTTCCTTTTATCTTGATTCCTCTTCAATGTTTCTATCTCTTGATTGAATTACAGTTTCTAACCCCTAATTGTATTCATCATTTTCACCAAGCTTCTGCTTGAATTTTCATGGGCATCACTCTGGTGTTGGTATTTTTTTCAATTCCTTCTCTTTAAGTTCATGGAGCATCTTCTTTTTGTCTTTTTTTAAACTTGAATTTTTAGTTGATGTATTTTATGTATACCAGTGCTTTGTCTGTGTGAACACCTACATACCAAAAAAGGGAATCAGATCCCATCATAGATGGTTGTGAGCCACCATGTAGCTGCTGGGAATTGAACACAGGATCTCTAGAAGAGCAGAACAGTCAGTGCTCTTAACCATATAGTCATCTTTCCAGCCCCTCCTTGATTTTTTTTATGATATGCAAGAGTCTTCTTTAAATTCTGTGTCCTGGGGTTCATCTTAGGTAATTCTCTTTGGCAAACAGTTCTATAGGACTGGTGGATTTTGTAGAGAAAATACTGCTTTTATCTTTCATATTGTTTGTATTTTTGTAGTATGATCTGAGCATGTTGACTTCTTTTGTTAGTTCTATGTCTGATATGGACAGAGCAGGTTTGGATTGAATACAGGACATGTGAGGTAGGGTAGGCCTAAAGATTGGAAATGACTTAGATGGAATAATGTCAGATGGAAACATAAAGATCAGCTGACGTAAGTCTTGCAGTGTGGGCAAACACCTTTAATCCCAGCACCTGGGAGGCAGAGCCAGGCATATTTCTGTGAGTTCAAGGCCAGCCTGGGCTAAAAAGTGAGTTCCAGGAAAGGCACCAATGCTACACAAAGAAATCATGTCTCAACCCCGCCACCCCCAAGAAAAAATAAATATTAAAAAAAAAAGATCAGATAATGTGAAGAAAATATGTCCTTGTCAAAGTTTGGTGTTAAGGTGTATATCTGGGGTTGTACAGTGTGTAAGAAGAGCATGATCAGGCTGAAGTACCCTGTTCAACACTGGAGCAAGATATACAGGATATGGTGGAATATAGAGGTTGGAAAGTCTAAAGGGGCCTGTAGTTTGAGGGCAAGTGAAGGGTATGTTTTGCCCAGTGCCTGAAAGTTTGGATTCACACTTCAGGAGCGGCTATACTAAATCAAGATATATGGTTTCAGAAGTGTGGATGCTGGTAATCTGTACTCATGTCTTCATTCTTGTGCCATAAGTGCTTTCAGCTGCTGAAACACCTCATTCATTAAAAAAAATCAAAGAATTCATAAATGTTAGGAATATAATGATATATGAAAATGGGTATATTACCCAAAGACACATTATAACTATGACAAAATTTATGATTTTATATGCATATAAAATATATATACATGTGATATAGAAGAAATAGAAAGGGTAAACAATGTGAAAGCCAGTCAAGTAGTACCACATATGCATAAAAAACACAGATGTAAAGATCAGAGACAAAATGAGGAATAATAGTTGAGGCCCACAAAATATTCAGGAGGATTTTTTTTATATTAAAGGAAATATGTTATATAGCTGAAGATGTTTACTGCCAGTAAATGAAGAATTTTACAATAAAATTTTTTCCTATAAAGTATGGAAAAAACCATATTTTAAGATATCATGGGGGAATCCATTTTACAAATGATGGGTCAAGATTCTGTAGGTTTTCTAGTTTCCCCAAATCAACATAGCCCATTATAATTCATTAAAAAGTGCCTGAAGATGGTTTCTCAGAAAATTGGGAATCAATTTCCCTGAACACCCTGCTATACAACTCTTGGGCATATACCCAAGGAATGCTCATTCATACCAAAAGGACACATACACATAATCAACTATGTTCATAGCAGTCTTATTTGTAATAGTCAGAACCTGGAAACAGCCTAGATGCCCTCAACTGAAGAATGGATTAAGAAAATGTGATACATATACACAATGGAGTATTACTCAGCAGAGAAAAACAATGACATCATGAAATTTGCAGACAAATGGATGGAACTAGAAAATATCATCCTGAGTGAGTTAACCCAGACTTAGATGGACAAATATTGTATGTACTTACTCATAAGCGGATACTAGATGCAAAGCAAAGGATAATTAGAAAACAACCCACAACTCCAGAGAAGCTAACTAACAAGGAAGACCCCAAAAGGCATTTATGGAATGCCCTGGGATAGGGAAATAGATGAGATCTCCATGAGTAAACTGGGGATGAGTTGTGGGCAATTGAGGGTAGAGGATAGGGGATGAGACCATAAGGGAATGGGATGGTTGAACTGGAACAGGGATGGAGTGGGAAAGCAATGAAAGAGATACCATGATAGATGGAGAGATCATGGGGATAGAGAGAATCCAAGGGCTAGGGAAATTTCCTGGCATCCCCAAGGATGACTACAGCTTGGGCAACTAGAAATAGTGGAGATGATGCCCGAACTGAACTGACTTACCCTAGTGATAAGACTGGTGTGTACCCTAACTCTCATCACAGAGCTTTTTTACAATGACTGATGGAGGCAGATGCAGACATCCACAGCCAAACACCAGACAGAGGTCCAGGAGTCCATTCAAAGACAGAGAGTAGAGGGATTCTATAAGCAAGTACATCAAGATAATGATGGGGAAACCTGTAGAGATGACCAAACCGAACTAGTGGGAACTCATGAAAATCACATCAATGGCTGTGGAACCTGTATGGGACTGGACTAGGCCCTCTGCATGGTAAGACAGTTGTGTAGCTTGATCTGCTTGGGAAGCCCCCTGGAAGTAGGGTCAGAATCCATCCCTGGTTCATGAATGGGCTTTTTGGACCCATCTACCTGTGATGAGACACCTTTTGCAGCCTTGAGGCAAGGGGAAGGGCTTGGACTTGCCTCTACTAGATGTGCCTCTCCATAGGAGTCCTTGCCTTCTTGTGGCATGGAGTGGGGGTGGTTTGGGTGGGGAGGCTGGGGGTGGGTGGGAGGAGGGAAGGGAGGATCTTTGGTGTATAAAATAAATGAAAATATTTTCTTAATAAAATGTCTGAAGGATAGAAAAATGAATTATTTACACTCTATAAATATATGCTCAGCAAACTTTAAGATAAATAATAAAAACAATGTCAAGAAAATAACTTCTTTAATTGCTAATTTTTCTTAAGAGACAGACCTAATAAGATAGATAGGTAGAAGCATAGATTGAAAGACATAGGAAAGAGAGACTAGATACATAGATATATGAAAGATAATAGAGAGATATATAGATGATAGATAGAGTTAATTAAAGCAGTTGGTTCACCTGGTCTTAGAACTGAGAATACAAATACTTCCAGTGACTCTAAGTGATGCTTGGCCAAAGAGCTTTGGTATCACCTTCCTTTTCACATTTTGTTATACATGTATGAATGTGGGTGTATAAATGTGTGTGTATAATCAGGTGCATATATGTGAAAGTCAGAGGTGAACCTTGGGTGTTGTTTCTCAGGAGATGACAAGCTTGTTTTCTGAGATAGTGTATCCCACCAGGACACAAGGCTCACTATTTATGCTGGGTTGGGTATCCAGCAAGCTCCCAGGATCTCCTGTTCTTTCTTCCCAGTGTTGGTATAACAAGCACACACCTCAAAGCCTGGTCACTATACATATGCTGCAGATTGGATTTAGGTCTTCAGGTTGGTGTGGCCAGTACTGTAGTGAATGAACTTTCTCTAGCTCCCTAGCTTGGATTCTCTGTGGTTCACAATATGTGTACCAGTGTGATGTGTTGTGATCTCTGTTTTTTTTTCATTTTTTACCTGAATTGTAAGCAAGTCTAATAACAGGTATGTAAGTCACATGTATTTATTATTGAGAACATGCAGAAGAAAAATGACCAAGAATTATCTTACTATATTAGTTATTTCACAATGAAGTTCTATTTTAACTCAAGGCCAGATACACATTAGCACAAGGGATAATAACACTGTTCCAGAGAATAGAAAATAGCAGTGTAATTGTGCAATGACTCCAGAAATTGCAAAATGGTTGACAGGTGTTTCCTGGGTCTTGACAGAATGAGAATACATGAGAGGGAAGGAAGGACAGCTTGTCCCTGATCAGAAGGAGGTGGATGAAGGTCTGAAGCAGATTGCAGAAAACACCACAGCCTGGGTTAGGAATTCTGATCTTCTTTAGACAGGAATGAAGCAGATCTTGTAAGGGGGTGGCACAGAGGTTAATCCATTGGCCACTGGGGTAATGTTGATGTCCTTAGTGTGATGCAGCGATTTCAGATTAAAGGTCTGTAAAATGGTGGTCAGGAATAGAAACAGCTCCATGCGTGCAAGGCCTTCTCCTACACAAATCCGTTTTCCTAGGGGGAAGAAAGAAGGAGATTACTATTCTCATTTGTAAATGTAAGAATCATTGTCCTTGTACCTGACTCAGGAGACTATGAATGAAAGGTAAGTTATTGAATTGGTGGGTTGATGAATGGCTGCATGAAAGGACAACTATTTATGCAAATAAAAAACAGGGAACAAATTTGTTTGTCAATTAACCTACATTCTTAAGAAATACATTCTTCAAAAATACATTTTAGCTAGGCGTGGTTATTCACATCTGTAATCAGACTGCCTAGGAGACTGTGGAAGAGGGATTCTGTGTTCATTATCACAAATAACAAAGCCTAGGACTGAAACTGCATATCCAAAGGCAGCATACACAATGCAGGTGTGGACTCAATATCCGTTGTTCTCATCATGAATGAGAAGGAACAATGTTCACAATAATCTTTGCAAAATGTCCTTACACATCTACAATGTCTCCAACATCTTATGATGATCTTGAAGTTCCTAGATTTCTGAACTAATTAAAAATTCTGTGATGTAATGGTTTATGAACTTTTTTTAAAATGATGTGCAATTTCTTTCAATAATTCTCCACTACCAATGCCTTTTGAGACTGCTAGGAAGTCATTTATTAGAATGTTGCTCTATATTTGCCTTAATACATAAGAGCTGATAAATAAATATGTATATATATTTAAATATATATAAATATGTATATTTATATCCTGATTTATCTACAATAGCCCAGAGATCTGGAGGTCTTTCTCATTGCCCTAGTCCAACTGAAATATGACAAGTATTGTTCATTTATGTGTTTACCATATACACTTGAGGCTCTTTGGTAATTTTCAGTATTTTGGAGACCTGTAATTGCATACTTGAGCATGGAAGTGAGTGACAGAGCAAACAAAGACCTGAATGTAAATTATGATGTCTCCATTTTCATGGTGAGTGAAGTGTCAATGAAGTTTTCTTTCTTTGGTATTTCTGTGATGTAGCTAAAGGAAGATAAAACAAACTCTTTTCTGTAACTTTCTCAGTTTTGAACAATGGATGAACAATCAAAGCCTCAGTTTCATAGCCTGACAGGGAAGAAATCTCTTAATCATGATGGTGCATGGACAATGAGAGTCATATTCCTGATCATTACAAGTCTGCTGGCTCTTAGGTTGCCACTTGCTGTTTGAAGATTTCCTGCGTTCTGCCTGGTCCCAAAGCCCCTCATCCCCAAATAAACACGCAGAGGCTTATATTATTTCTAAACCATGGCCATAGCAGTTTTCTTGCTATCTAGCTCTAATATCTTAATTTAACCCATAATTCTTATCTATGTTTAGCCATGTGTCTTGGTACCTTTTCTCAGTTCTGCCTTGTCTTCTTGCTTCTTCTGTGTCTGGCTGGAGACTACTGACTCAGCTTTCCTTTTCCCAGAATTTTCCTTGTCTGCTTATACTACTTGCCTGGCTACTGGCCAATCAGCATTTTATTTCTCAACCAATCAGAGCAACACACATTCACAGCATACAGAAAGACATTCCACAGCAGCCACTGTGTAAGTCTCCACAGATTCTCATGTCACTGGAGCCATGGAAATGAGTTTTTATTACCTGCTGAGAAAGGCATGAAGTAGTCACTCTTTTTAAAGTTTCCATTCTTATCTAGAAAGTGTCCAGGGTCAAATACCTCTGGGTTGGGGAATTCCTTGCTGTCATGCAGGACTGATGACAGTGATGTTATTACTCTTGTTCCCTATAACAACACACAGAGAGCAATCAAGTCACAAAGAAATCATAGAGCTAAAACACATTAGGAAAATAACCTAGTTCACCTTCTGCTCCATAGTCAGGGGCAAGTACAAAGAACAGCAGGGCAATTTCAACACGCAGAGCAGGTGATCAAAGGGAAGAGGTTGAGGCAAGGCACAGTGGTGTGGCTAAAGTGTCATCCAGTGAGATTTCACATGAGTACTTGGACTAAACCTTCCTAGTGTCTTCTTCCTTTCTTTCAGATTAGACTCATGCTCCTCTGACCACTGGCTGCTCTAGCTATCACATCTTTCTACATACCCCTCACTTGAATCAGGATTCAGATGGAATAATTCATTGAGTTTTTGATAGAATATGAGACCACTAATTGAGTATAATAGGGAAGATTTTGAAAGACAAATACCATTCCTTTTTTTCTCATTTACAGAATCTGTCTATATATCTCTGTATTTATATAAGGGAGTAAATGCAGGGCTGTGTGCCAGAGTAGATGTGTGCAGTAATATATGTAATCTATCTAGCTATATGAATGCACAGAGACAAACACAGGAATCCATATATGTATATGTGTCAGAAAAGCAGGATTAGTACTCTCTGGGAGAAGGAAAGAAAGGAATGGAATGGGGAGGAGAGTGAAAAAATAAAATTAAATAAAATAAGATGAGGGTAAGATGATCTGGTGGCAGCTAAATCAATAAAACTTCTGAAGATACTTAGAAATCACTGGGAGCTGGTGCTGGCAAGTTCTGTTTAAGTAGTTCACAAACTAACCTCATATCCATTCAAAGTTTCTAGGAATGAGCTTTACAAAGCTTTTACAAGGATGACACACATATTATAATGTATCTTAACTAAATATGTTTAAAGTTTTAAAGCTAAAAGGAATATTATTGACATATATAAATTGTGTGAAAATTAAGAGTTAGTGTCAATAGATATTGAACCTATTATATTTATAACCAATTGTTTACACGTTGGCCATGACTGCTTCTCCACTACAGTGACAGAGTTTCTGAAGGGACAGCACAATCCCCTTGGCCTAGAAAGTCTTAAATCTACCAGAACAATTATGGCAAATATTACTGCTTCCTTCTTATCCTGTCAGTGGCTCCAGTCTGATCAAAGAAATCACTTATCCTCCTTGTCAGAAGGGAGAATCACCTATGAAGTTGTGCTTATTTCTCCACCACGTTATTTCATAAAGGAAAAAAATGGAATATTCTACTTGGCAAGATTCAAATGAGACAAGCCATACCATGATACAGCAGCAGAGGGATGAAAGGATATAAGTTTAGATGATGCAATACTTTCCTCAAACTAGGCTCTAATGCCAAGGAAGCTAGAGAAGATACGTGCTGTGGGATGTCTTTCTGTATTCTGTGAGTATGTGTGGCTCCCATCAGATACTAAATAAAGATGTTTTGGCCTAAGGCAAGGAAACTTACAGCCAGGGGTCAAATCCAAGCAGAGATACAAGGAGAGGAAAGGCAGAGTCAAGGAGAAGCCAGCCACCGCCAAAGGAACAACAAAATGCCAGCAATCTGGTAACACCACAGCCACATGGCAACATAGATTAAAAATGCGCTTATTTAAGATGAAAGAGTTAGCTAGTCAGAAGCTAAAGCCATAGGCCAATCAGTTTGTAATTATTATAAGCCTCTGAGGAATTATTTTATAAGTGGATGCTGGACCACTGATGGGAGAGATTTGTCCAGACTGTGGGACTGGGCAGGACCAGATAAACTTCTGGCTACAGATATATCACTCTTTACTTGTGCTCTATATACCATTTAGGTGGGTTTAAGGATATAAACAGAAACAAGTTTTGTATATTAGCCATAGACATCAACAATCTTATTTCAGGAGTGTCCTGTAGCCAGAGCAGACTGGCAACATAATCCATATACTAAGTCTGTTATCACACAGCAAAACCCACTGCCACTGGCAAAGCTAGTTCTTTCATCTCCACATGATGTTAGTAACAGGAACCTAACCAATATATTTTTTGTCCCAACCCTACCCCCCAAAATACAGGACTGCCCAGTAGAGAGCAATTTTATCCTTTCTGGATGAAGTCATTAATAGAAAGATTCTTCATTTTTCACCTGTAATATCTCATAACCAATGAACAGTTTTAGATGTTTGCAAAGTAAGTGGCCACGGAAATGAACTAAGTACAAACAGAACCACATCAGGGAACATTTTTAACTTAATTTTATGCCAACAGCTCTGTTTTAATATAAAAAAAAATCTAAAAATTTTAGGGAAGAAAACTTATGGGCAGAAATTTCTTTATATAGAATTATAACACAACTCTTAAAAGGTCTTATTAATAAAAAAAACCCCAGAGCTAGATATTGGGGTAAAACCTGAAGATCAGAGAAACAGAGCAAGCCACAGCCAACTTCACCTGGCCAACTCTTCAGCCCATCCTGTTTCCACCAATCTTCAGTCTAAAAGCCTCTGAGTCCTCACCCTGGAGAGTCTCAGTTGAACTGCTGCTTAGTTCCTGTCTGCTCTCAATTTATATACCCTTCTCCACTCAGCCATGTCACTTCCTTGGATTAAAGGCATATGTACTTATCAAGCAAAGGCATGAGATCTAAAGTGCTGGCATTAAAGGAGTGTGCCACCACTGCCTGGCTCTGTTTTCAGTCTGACCTTGAACTCAGAGATCCTGAAGGATCTCCGCTTCTCAAGTGATTAGACTAAAGGTGTGTGCCATCACTGTCTGGCCCTATGTCTAATCTAGCGGCTGTGTCTGTCTTCTGATCCCCAGATAAGTTTATTAGGGTACACAATATATTGGGGTACACAATATATCATCACATCTCCCCTTTTCTGTCTAACATAAGAAAAGAAGGTTATAACTAAAATAAGAAAAACTATATACAATAAGTACAATAAGTATATACAATATATACATTCAAGAACTACATTAACAATGTCCAGTCCATTAATATTTGACAAATTCAAACAAAAACTCCATTATTCACCCTATTTTGGTGAATCCAAAATGTTGTACCAAAATGTAGTACACTTTCTATCCTAACATGTATTACCAACACAAAATTATCTTTTGATGTCTTTCAAACTTACACACTTTACACTCTTTAGTGAGTTTCTCTTTTTAATTTATTAACAAGGAAAACTATAACTATCTAGTCTTCAGCTTCCTCAGAGACCCGAGAAGGTAATAATATTACCTAAATAAATAGGAAATACAAACAAGCGACTTCCAAAAAATGTGAGAAATGATAGGAACAGCTGGCTTCCTGGACAGTCACCCAAGATTACTCGGCAACATTGGGGCATTTCTTCGGCCTATAGGTCTAGCACATCTGACAGACCCATCGGTGTAGCAGGACTTTCTAAAGAGCCTTCCTACCTTGTCTTGGCAAGGATTGGCAGTCCTTTCTTTTATCTTCTGCTTGTCCAATTATATAACATAGAGTCATCACTCAGGGTAAGAGCACTTTCTTGCCCAATAGCTAACTTTTGCCACAATGAAAGCAATCTCCATGAGGAGTTTGTTCAATGCCCATTATCTTCTCTGAAGTAGATTGGTGCTGCCTGGAGCAGACATTTCTCATTGTCATAAAAAGAATGTATGTTATTAAAATATCTTAAGTGATATATTCTGTAGATCTCTGAAGTGTTTGAAGATGACCTATCTAAAAGATAATTCTGTTTGACCTTGAAAACATATCTAACATAGCTACAAGTTCAATTGTAATGACTAACTTTCTTTTCTTTATATCCTAAGTGGTTTGTGAAAATAACTTTCAAGGACTAGCAATTTGCATTACATTGTTAAATAAACTGTTTAGGTACAATACCTTGAACAAGATTAGACATTTTTTCTAACAAAAATGTACACTATTTTCTAACAAAATCAATATCATATTTTAATCAATATACATAATTTGCATACTATATACAAAAATCCAATTGAATGTCAAATATTTAAAACTAGTAGTTGCTTTCTAAAAGTAGATTCAATAATCTCTTTTTAATCTTATCATATCCATATTCTCTCCTTTTTTTGAAGTTGATTCAATAATATACCCTTTATTCTATAATTTTTAAATCTTTTTTGAGAGTAGATTCAATAATCTACCTTTTTTCTTATCATATCTTGGTTGGGGATTTAGCTTAGTGGTAGAGCACTTGCCTAGCAAGCACAAGGCCCTGGGTTCGGTCCTCAGCTCAAAAAAAAAAAAAAAAAAAGATCATATCTATAGCCTCTTTTTTCCTCTTCAGAGTAGTAGATTCAATAATATACCCTTTATACATCATTTCTATATCTTTTTTAGAGTAGACTCAATAATCTACCTCTTATCTATATCCTCTTTTTTTCCTTTTACTTTTCAAACAAATACCCAGAATGTAATTTTCTTTGTTCATCTTTTTCCTGACCACTAACAATTAACAACTTTTAACAGTGTTAACAATTAACATTAACAAATAACCAACCATTGTAAACAATGACAATTATCCGCAATCCATTGAATGACCAAAAACCACCCGCCCCCACCTCTTGTGAATGTGGGTGTTGCATTCTTAAAATTACTTCCCGCTCTCTAGGGTGAAGGCATCTTTGGGCAATCCTGAAAAAATGGTTTTGGGTTAGTTGCCAAGTCCTGGGAGAGTTAGCTGTATCATTTGTCCAGTCTCTGCATAATGGAAAGTGCAGGGCTTGTCTCAAGCCCTTGCTCATGTAGTCTGTGAGGGTGGTTCATCTCAGCTAGCCAATATGAAATTGTCTTGAGCAGTTTGTAGTCCAAAGCCAATCTTTGAGTGGTGTTTGTCAGCATAGTGGTATTATCATTATCCTGATGGAACTGTAATTGCAGGGATATCAGCAAACCATCTTGAAATTGTCCTGAGCAGTTTGTAGTCTAAAGCTGACCTTCGGGTGGTGTTTACTCTGTGGTTTGGAGCAATATCAATTGTATCTGTGTCAAAATCATGTCTCACAGTCAGTGCTTAGTTTGCAATACAACAGGTTCCATTCCTCTTCTCCAAGATATTCTTGATTTCCAGTCTCTGTGAGCAATAGCTGGCTTTCCTTGGGTACTAATAATCTCCATGTAAAGATGGGCGGTAGTGGGTAGCCATTCCAGCATTGGCCTGTAATTCCAACCCCCATTGAGACTTCAGTAACATTCACGCATACAAGGTAGGGCCAAGAGAGGACACTGAAGACCCAGGATCTAAAGGAGAAGGATCTCTTGGTTCCAGGACCCTGGACCCTGGAGGTAGACAGAGCAGAGTTCTCCAGAGAACATCACCGGACTGTGCCATACCTTTCCCAGACCCTGCTAACTATCCCTTCATTTGTAAGTTACCCCACAAAATAAACCTCTCTTTTAACTACGTGGAGTGGCCTTAATAATTTCACCAATATATGGCGCCCAACGTGGGTCGCGAACCCACAACCCTGAGATTAAGAGTCTCATGTTCTACTGACTTGATCTTTAGAAGTAAGTTCATTAATCTAGCCTTTCATCCTATTATATCTATACCAATGGGCAAGACTGCTTGCTGTTGACAGAGTGAGTTTGATCATTTCTTCCACTGTAACTGTGTATTTATTCAAGTTATCCAAAAAAGGATCCATGCTCATGGTTATCAGACATCAGTTATGGCTGAGTCCATGTGATATTGTCTTTGTTGTCTGTTGCTATAAATCCTAGGATGTTTTCCTGGTGTGACATAACAGTCTGATAAATCTCTGCCTTTGAGTAACATGGATGTTCTTCCCTAGAAGAGATTGTCTTCACAGCATTTTTTTCTACCTGCCAATTGCTTATTAAAACTTCTCCAAACCAACTTTTGACAACGCATTCATGTAGTACAATGGTCCTGGTAATTGTACTCTGAACAAGCAGAGGTAAACTTTTCATCCCCATTGGCAGCATTGCTGCTGCCACCAACACAATTAGAAGCAGTTGATGATGCAGAGCAGTAGCTGCAGCCTCCATAGTCCTGCTGCCACTGTTTGTGGCCTAGCCTGTCCCCTGCTGCAATTTCTCCCCAGCTAGCCTCCCAGGCTGGCCTTGAACTTGGCATCCTTCTGCCTCCACTTCCTTCACCAAATTCTACCTAAGTGTACCATCAAAACCAGCTGTGTGCAGCTCGGGCCTGAGCTAGGGACTACAAGGCCAGAGGCAAGCAGCTTTTTATTGAATTTGTGCTACAAAGCAAAGTGGGATAGAAAAAATACAATGTACATTTGTGTTTATAACATATACAGTCAGTGTTCAAAGGGTAAACAATACATTGAACCATGTAATAGGTGCAGAGAATAATCTTGAAAATTATGTACAGACTTTGGTGAATAAAAGTCATTTCAAAGTAAAATTCTCTGTTCTGGGTCATGCTCACACACAATTGGCTCAACAATAAAGTATCTCTTATACCATTAAAAGAATCAGGCCAAAAATTTTCATCGGATCTACACAACTGTCAGTTTATTCCAAAAACCATTAAACTTGATAGGGAAATATTATATTTACAATCCTTCATCCTAATCATCAATAAGTGATGCCCATTGCACCAGAGTCTGTTCATCATTATACTGCAATTCATCAAAATGAAGAGAAACTATGACCACAGGAATGTGAAAAGTCTATAGAAAAGTATTAGCCCACATAACAACTTCAAATTCCACATACATTTAAAGATGTCTCATTAGAAATAATAATATTCACATGTCTAGATGAAAATAAGAACAATGAAATGATTACATCAATTGTTTCCATTAAGCAGATGGAAAGAAGAGCAGAGAATTATAGAGAAATAGTAACAAAGATATTCACCCAGATGTATTTGTATCTGAAGTAGAGCAGCCCTCCAGATTGTGAAGCAGTATAAGCCACCAGCAGCACCAGGTGACACAAAGGACTAGAACTGCACTGTGATCTGGGAACATCAGGAGCACAGAGGTGCAGCAGAGAATATAGACAAGCTTACCTTGGGTATAAGGTAGTTCCTGAACTTAGTGTCACAGGTCATTGCATGGAGCAGGTTGGTGGGGACGAGGTCAATGAATCTCTGGACCTCATGAATCATGGCATCTGTGTAGGGCATGTGGTTCCTGTCCTGCATGCAGGGGCTGCGGTGTCTGCCAACCACATGATTAACCTCTTCCTGGACTTTAGCTGGTTGGTCACAGTGAGAAATTGGGAAATTGTTGAAAAGTGACATGTTTGGTGTAATGGTAGGTCATACACAGTATAATGTAAGTGTTCCAAAAGAATTATAAATGTGCATTTTTTTATTCAGGAATAAAAGTATACATATTTATAAAGAAATGCTGTATTGTGGATTCATATTATCCTATATAGATATTATAAATCAGCATATACTTATTATTTAGTAGACATAACAGCATATAAGATACAAGTAAATAAAAGTATCAAATAAAACAGGTATTATTAGTCAATATGCTTTAGTCTGTGGTAAAGAACATTAGATGTCAGATACTAAATCTGTATCCAAATACAATATTCTTTTACACTCACTTTCTTTTTTTTTTTCCATCTTGCTGAAGACCGAACCCAGGGCCTTGTACTTGCTAGGAGCTAAATTGCCAGCCCCTATACTCACTTTCTAATGCATGTGTATTTATGATAGTGTGACAGTACTTCAGGAAGAAGAGACTCTACCTCAAGATCCACCTGCACCACCCTTGGGCATATACCTAATAGCTGCTTCAGCCTATCACAGAAACACTTGCTCAATCATGTTCATTGCTTCTTTATTCATAATAGCCAGAAAATGGAAACAAAGTAGATGTCCATAAATAGAAAAACAGACTTTTTAAAATGTGGTACATTTATACAATGGAGTGTTCCTCATCCATTAAAAAATGAAATTCTCATGTAAATAGATAGGGCTAGAAAAAATCCACCCTGAATGATATAATCCAGACTCAGAAAGACAAATATGGTATGCACTCACTTATATGTAGATATCATCTTTTAAATAAATGATAACCAAGCTACACTCTGTAGAACCACAGAGAGTAGATGTAAAGTAAGGGACTATGGAGGACAGATAGATCTTGTTAGGAAAGGGAGATAGAATAGATAGTTATGGATATATTGGAGTGAGGCCTGAGTGGGGAGGGGAGACAAGGTGGAGGGGGGAATATAGGGAGAAATACCTAAAATTCAGGGTCATTTGAGGGATAGTATGGAATCTTAATACAGTACAAACTTCATAAAACATATATGAAGGTGATCTAAATGAAATATCCAAGAGCCCTAGCTGAAAATCCCTTGTTACTAAATGAAACTTACAGTACCAGGGTTAGGTTACATTTAATTGAGTTGTTGGTCAAAGGAGTTCCATAGAAATCTCAAAAGACCCAGTCTGGTGGCAAGACAATAAGTTGCTCTCCACAAACTGACAGCATAGATCCATTGTTGAAGCAACACCCATACAACACTGTGAACACGGACAAGTCAGGCTGATGCCTACATAGAACCGTCACCCCTATGTTCTAGTATCTTTAGTGCAGGAATATACTCTGCATACTGTCAAAAGAGCATCATAAACACCAAGACAACAATAAATCCTTTGATCAAAATGGTGCCTTGCCTACAGGATATGCTAGGGGAATGGTGGCATAAAACTTGAGGGAGTATCCAACCAAGAACTGATTTAACTTAAGGCTCAATCTATGTTATAAAACCCATCCTGAAACTGCTGGGGGGCCAATAATGGGAGACTAGAGAGCCCAGGAACCTATGTTAAAATCAAATACTCTGTTTTAGAACAAAACATTAACAACAGAACACAGAACAAAAACATAGCAATAAAATGACTCCTAACAACATTCTGCTATACTCTTAGATCACTGTCTTGCTCAGCCATCTTAAGGGAAGCTTCAACTTTCATCAGATACCAACAAATACACTGACCCTCAATCAGACATTGTACAGAGAATGAGAGCCCTTGGAATACTTAACACTAAATGGAATGTCTCCATCAAATCCCTCCCCTCAGGGATCAGGGAATCCCGTGGAATAGGAAGCAGAAAGAGTATGAGAACCAGAGGGGATGGAGGATATTAAAAAAAATTAAGATCTTATAAAATCAAAATAATCAAAGAACATATAAACTCACAGAGACTGAGGCAGCATGCACAGGGCCTGCACAGGTCTGCATCAGGTCCTTTGCATATATATTATGGTTTCCAGTTTAGTGTTTTTTTTGAGATTCTTTGATGTGCAAAGGAATAGGTCTCTGTTTCCTGTGCCTTCTCTTGTGTTCTTTTCCTTTGTTCATTTTTTCCAATTCTAGTGGTTTTTTATGTTGTGTCATATTGTATTTTTTACATTGTATTATATTATATATTATTTTTTAGAAGTCTTTTTGTTTTCTAATGAGAGGCAGAAAATGATAATCTGGAATGAGAGGAGGTAAAAGACAGAGTAAAGGGAGGGGGAAATTCTAGTCATAACATATTACATAAGCAAAAAATCGAGGTGAGTGCCTGGGGTTATAGTCAGAGAGGCAACCGCCCCTGGGTCCCACCCCTGGGCACTATCCTGGGAGGACCTGCTCAACTTGGCCCCAGTTTCCAGCCAATTGGAGGGCTCTGTGGGAAGGCTCCCCTTTTCAAAGACTGCAGGCACACCCTGCAGTCTCCACACCCTGCCCCCAAACCCATTTGCCTGAGACCCCAGCCACTTCCTGAGACTCAGAGACCAGCCCCCAGCTCCCAACCACACCAGAACTCCCATCTGGACCAGAGAAACCCTCAGGTGGACATTACAACCTTAACGCCTTGCCCCCACAACCATCTGCTGGAGACCCCAGCCACTTCCAGAGACTTAGAGAGCAGTGTCCAGCATTCCATCCTGGCTGGAACTCCCATCAGGACCAGAGAGCCCCCAGCTCCCATCCTCCCTGGAACTCCCATCTGGACCAGAGCTTCCATCCTGTCCCGGAACTCCCATCTGGACAAGAGGAGCTCCCATCTGGACATGATAAGGAGACCCCAGGGACTTCCTGAGACTCAGAGTCCAGCCCCCCAGCTCCTATCTGGCCTGTACTCTCAGCCAGCCCAGAAATTCCATCTGGACCATAGAGAGGCTCCCTAAATCTGTTAGCTCTGTCTGGACCAAGTACACTGTTAAGACCAAGAACGAATCCACAAGCAGATGGGCAGACACCAAGGCAGAAGTACATACAACAAAATAAAGAGCAATACAGCATCCCCAGAAACTAGCCCTTCTCCAACAGCTAGACCTGAACATCACAGAATGGAAGAAGAAGAAGAAAACAACCTTATAAGTAAAATCATGAAGAGGCTAGAGCCTTATATAGAAGAAATCAAAAATAACGTAGAGAAGAAAACAATAAGTCCCTGAAAGAAAATCATGAAAGAGCAACAAAACAGATGAGGGAAACAGTCCAAGACCTGAAGAGGGAAATAGAAAAAATGAAGAAGACACTAGCAGAAGGAATGCTGGAAATAGAAAATCTGAGTAAACAAACAGGAAATTCAGAGACAAGTATAAACAACAGAATGCAAGAGATGGAAGAGAGGATCTCTGGTGTTGAAGATACGGTAGAAGAAATAGATTCATCAGTCAAAGAAAACAGTAAAACCAACAAAGTCATGACCCAAAATGTCCAAGAAATTTGGGACACCATGAAAAGACCAAACCTATGAATAATAGGGACAGAGGAAGGAGAAGAATACCAACACAAAGTCACTGAAAATATATTTAACAAGATCATAGAAGAAAATTTTCCCACCTTAAAGAACGAAATGCCTATGAAGATACAAGAAGCCTGTAGAACACAAAACAGACTAGACCCCCCCAAAAAAGTCCCTGCGCCACATAATAATTAAACAACTAAATGTATAGAATAAAGAAAGAATATTAAGGGCAGCAAAGAAAAAAGGCCGAGTGACTTATTAAGGCAAATCCATCAGAATAACACCCGATTTCTCAATGGAGACTTTGAAAGCCAGAAGGCCTTGGACAGATATAATGCAGACACTAAGAGACCATGGATGCCAGCCTAGACTAATATACCCAGCAAAACTTTCAATCATCATAGATGAAATGAACAAGACCTTCCAAAACAAAACCAGATTTAAACAATACTTATCCACAAACCCAGCCCTACAGAAAGCACTAGAAAGAAAATTCCAACCCAAGGAAGGCAGATAAACCCATGAAAACACAAGCAATAGATAACACTACAGCAGTAAACCCCAAAGAAGAGAAGTACACACACACTACTACCAAAAAATAAAAATAATAACAGGAACCAACAATCACTGGTCATTAATATCCCTTAATATCAATGGACTTAATTCACCTATAAAAAGACACAGGCTAACAGAATGGATATGAAAACAGGACCCATCTTTCTGCTGCATACAAGAAACACACCTCAAATTCAAAGACAGACACTTCCTGAGAATAAAAGAGTGGAAAAGACTTTCCAATCAAATGGTCTTAAGAAGCAAGCTGGTGTAGCCATCTTAACATCCAGCAAAATAGACTTCAAACTAAAATCAATCAAAAGAGATGATGAAGGACATTACATACTCATCGCAGGAAAGATCCACCAAGATGAAGTTTCAATTCTGAACATTTATGCCCCAAACACAAGGGCACCCACATGTGTAAAAGAAACATTACTAAAGCTTAAATCACATATAAAACCCCACACATTAATAGTGGGAGACTTCAACACCCCACTTTCACCTCTGGACAGATCGGACAAATTGAAACTAAACAGAGATATAATGGTCTTAACTGATGTTATGGCTCAAATGGACTTAGTCTATATCTACAGAACATTCTACCCAAACAAAAAAGAATATACCTTCTTCTCAGCACCCCATGGAACCTTCTCTAAAATCGACCACGTACTTGGCCACAAAGCAAATCTCAACAGATACAAAACAATTGGAATAACCTCCTCTGTTCTATCGGACCACCATGGTTTAAAATTAGATTTCAACAACAACAAAAACTACAGAAATCCTACAATCTCATGGAAACTGAATATTGCTCCACTGAATCACCAATGGGTTAAGGAAGAAATAAAGAAATTAAAGACTTCCTAGAGATCAATGAAAATGAATACACCACAAACCCAAACTTATGGGACACTATGAAAGCAGTTCTAAGAGGGAAATTCATAGCACTAAATGCCCACATAAAGAGGCTGGAGAAATCTCACTCTAGTGACTTGACAGCACACCTGAAAGCCCTTGAATAGGAAGAAGCAAAGTCTCCCAGGAGGAACAGATCCCAGGAAACTATCAAATTGAGAGCTGAAATCAATAAAATAGAAATAAAGAGAACAATACAAAGGATTAATGAAACAAAGAGTTGGTTCTTTGAGAAGATCAACAAGATAGACAAGCCCCTATCCAAACTAACCAAAAGTCAGAGAGAGAGAGCATCCAAATTCACAAAATCAGAAATGAAAAGGGGGACATAACAACAGACAATTAGTTAATCCAGAGAATCATCAGGTCATACTTCAAAAACCTCTATTGCACAAAACTGGAAAATCTAAAAGAAATGGATAATTTTCTGGATAGGTACCACATACCTAAGTTAAATCAAGACCAGATAAACCATTTAAATAGTCCAATAACCCCCTAAGGAAATAGAATCAGTCTCCCAACCAAAAAAAAAAAAAAAAAAAAGCCAAAGACCAGATGATTTCAGTGCAGAATTCTACCAGATCTTAGAAGACTTAATACCAATACTCTTTAAATTGTTCCACACAATAGAAGCAGAAGGAATATTACCAAACCTCTTCTATGAGGCTACAATTACCCTGATTCCTAAACCAAACAAAGATGCAACAAAGAAAGAGAACTGTAGACAGAGCTCCCACATGAACATTGATGCAAAAATACTCAATAAAATACTGGCGAACAGACTCCAAGAACACATCAAAAAATTATCCACCATGATCAAGTAGGCTTCATCCCAGGGATGCAAGAGTGGTTCAATATACAAAAGTCCATCAATGTAATACACCACATAAACAAACTCAAAGGAAAAAAAAACACATGATCATCTCACTAGATGTAGAAAAGGCATTTGAGAAAATCCAACACCCCTTCATGATAAAGGTCTTGGAGTGATCAGGAATACAGGGAACATACTTAAACATAATAAAGGCAATATACAGCAAGCCAACAGCCAACATTAAATTAAATGGAGAGAAACTCAAAGCAATACCACTAAAATCAGGAACAAGGCAAGGCTGTGCCCTCTCCCCATACTTATTCAATATAGTACTTGAAGTTCTAGCCAGAGCTATAAGACAACATAAGGAGATTAAGGGGATACAAATTGGAAAGGAAGAAGTCAAGCTCTGCCTATTTGCAGATGACATGTTAGTATACATGAGTGATCCCAAAAATTCAACCAAGGAACTGATACAGCTAATAAAAACCTTCAGCAAAATAGCAGGATACAAGATCAACTCAAAAACATCAGTAGCCCTCCTATGTACAATAGACAAACAGGCTGAGAATGAAATCAGAGACACATCACCTTTTACAATAGCCACAAGTGATATAAAATAGCTTGGGGTTACTCTAACTAAGCATGTGAAGGACCTATATGACAAGAACTTTAGGTCCCTGAAAAAAGAAATTGAAAAAGATGTCAGAAAATGGAAAGACCTCCCATGGTCATGGATATGCAGGATTAACATAGTAAAAATGGTGATCTTACCAAAAACAATCTACAGATACAACACAATCCCCATCAAATTACCAACACAATTCTTCACAGAAATGGAAAGAATAATTCTCAACTTCATATGGAAAAACAAAAACCCAGGACAGCCAAAAGAATCCTGTACAATATAGCAACCTCTGGAGGCATCACAATCCCCAACCTTAAGCTCTACTATTGAGCTACTGTAATAAAAACAGCTTGGTACTGGCATAAAAACCAACATGTCATCCAATCAAATTGAATTGAAGACCCTGACATTAACCTGCACACCTATGAACATAAAAATTTTGACAAAGAAGCCAAAACTGTACAATGGAAAAAAGAAAGCATCTTCAACAAATGGTGCTGGCATAACTGGATGTCAACATGTAGAATGCTGCAAATAGATCCATATCTGTCACTGTGCACAAAACTTAAGTCCAAGTGGGTCAAAGACCTCAACTTAAATCCAGTTACTCTGAACCTGATAGAAGAGAAAGTAGGAAGTATTCTTGAACACATTGGCACCAGAGATCACTTTCTAAATATAACACCAGTAGCACAGACACTGAGAGAAACAATCAATCAATGTGACCTGTTGAAACTGAGAAGCTTTTATAGAGCAAAGGACATGATTAACAAGACAAAGCTACAGCCTATATAATGGGAATTGGTCTTCACGAACCCCACATCTGACAGAGGCCTGATATCCAGAATACATAAAGAACTCAAGAAATTAGACATCAAAATTCCCAACATTCCAATTAAGAAATGCACTATAGAACTAAACAGAGAATTCTCTACAGAGAAAGTTCAAATGGCTGGAAAGCATTTATGGAATTGCTCAACATTCCTAATTATCAGGGAAATGCAAATCAAAACGACTCTGAGATACCACCTTACACCTGTCAGAGTTGCTAAGATCAAAAACACAGAAGACATCTTATGCTGGAGAGGATGTAGAGCAAGGGGAACTCTCCTCCACTGCTGGTGGGAATGCAAGCTTGTACAGCCACTTTGGAAATCAATATGGTGCTTACTTAGAAAATTGGGAATCCATCTCCCCCAAGACCCAGCTGTAGCACTCTTGGGCATCTACCCAAGGAATGCTCAATCATACCACAAGGGCATTTGCTCAGCTATATTCATATCAGCGTTGTTTATAATAGCCAGAATCTGGACACAACCTAGATGCCCTTCAACTCAAGAATGGATAAAGAAAATATGGTACATATACACAATGGAGTACTACTCAGCAGAGAAAAACCATGACATCATGAGTTCTGTAGGTAAATGGATGGATCTAGAAAAAAATCATCCTGAGTGAGGTAACCCAGACTCAGAAGGACAAACATGGTATGTACTCACTCATAGGAGGATATTACATGTAAAAGAAAGATGACTAGACTGCTATTCACAACTCCAGGGATGCTACCTAGAAAATGGTACCCTAATAAAGACACAGGGATCACCGAATGACAGAGAAATGGATGAGATCTACATGAACAACCTGGAAGACAGTTGGAGTAATGAAAGGCAAGGTTTGTGGGAAAGAAAGCTTAGGAGAGCAGGAGATCCCAGCTGGATCAGGAACAGAAAGGGAGAACAAGGAATAACAGACCATGATAAGTGAAGACCACATGAGAACAGGAATAGGCAGAGTGCTGGAGAGGTCCCCAGAAATCCACAATGATATATCCTCTGTAGACTGCTGGCAATGGTTGAGAGAAAGCCTGATCTGACCTAGTCTGGTGCTCAGATGGCCAAACACCCTGACAGTGGAGCTGGAACTCTCATCCAATAACTGATCGAAGTGGATGCTGAGATCCTCAGCCAGGCCCCAGGTGGAGCTGTTGAGCCCAAGTTTGGAAAAAGCACAGGGACAAATAATCAAATGAATGGAAGCACATGAATTATGAACCAAAGGCTGTGGAGCCCCCAGCTGGATCAGGCCCTCTGGATAATTGAGACAATTGAATAACTTGAACTGTTTGGGAAGCATCCAGGCTATGGGACCAGGACCTGTACTTAGTGCATGTGCTTGCTGTGTGGAACCTTGGGCTTACTCAGGGACACTTTGCTCAGCTGGAAGGAAGGGCCTGGACCTACCTGTACTGAATCCACCAGGTTTAAACAATCTCCAGGGGAATCTTGGCCCTGGAGGAGATGGGAACGGAGGGGAGGGGATGAGGACAAGGTGGGTGGGGGTGGGTGCGGGAGGGGGGAGGACAGGGGAACCCATGGCTGATGTGTAATATTATAACACAAATATAATAATAATAATAATAATAATAATAATAATAATGATAAAAGAAAAATCTATTTTCAATAAAAGGAAAAAGCAGCAGATTAGATTATAATACTTTGTTATACCAATTCATTGTTAGATCAATTGCAATTAAATAAAGATTATTCATTATTATGAAAATCATGATTATTTTCCAGTATTAGAAGTCCTCTAGATAATTGGATGCATTTTCATTTGTTCATAATTTTCATTTTTTTTACTTAAATTCATGCTGGAAATTTAGGTATATATTTTTAAGTGCTGGGAATATATACTCAATTAAAAGGAGCATTAGACTATGAACTGTTTCTCTTTCATCCTTCATTTTTTGATAAAGAACACCCACATGGTCAATGTTGAATTGGGAGATTCCCAGATCTGGTACCTATCAACCCTTACCCTCCAACAAGAGTTATTCAGGCTTCTGGATCCCATGACTAACTGTGACTTCACTTCAGATAGTGGGATAAAAAACATTCTCAATATTTTTATGAAAAAATGGAAAATTGGACAAAAATTATTGCAAACCTGGAGCTGTAATCTACCTTCTGTTTTAGAAACTCATAAGAAAATACCTGATCCTGAGACTTCTTGTGTAGTCTCAATCAGAATAGTTTGTATGAGACTCAGTAATCTCCCTGGAGATATTCATGATTATGTTCAATCCTGAACATCCATGTGTCTATCTTGGGTGAATGTTTTGAATCTATCTGAATAATACAAGACAAATATTTTCTATTAATGTGGTGAAATAAGGAGTTATAATTTATTTCCTTTGTCTGGAGGATAGACCCTGCTGCTTCAATTCATGGAACAAGGCAGAGAAAAAGCTCTGAGAACCAGAATTCTGGGACTCATATGCCCCTAGGCTACCATTGCTCATTGCCTGTCAATCATCAATGTCTCAGGTTAAAGGCTTCTTAGACTCAGTTTCTTTCAAGAATTTTATTTTCCTGGAGTTGGGTCACCTGCTGAATGGGAATAGGAAGAGGACATCACCAAGGTGAGCACCCTGTAATCATCTTTATTCTCTACATGAACTTCCATTCCTTTGGAACAAGACCCTTCACTGGTCTGTAGATACAGATCCACAGCTTGTTTTCTTACCACATGCATGTTAATCTAACATTTATGTTTCAACATTATCTTTCTTGCTTTATAGTTTCTCATTCCTCACATTATTGTTTCAGTAGTTTGCTGAAGTCTCTTTGTCTGCTATTGTTATCTCTCCCCATCCTAAAAATACAAATTTTGATTCACATATGTGTTTTTATCATGTATTATATATTGAGCACAGGAAAGAAATTGTGTTTCATATATGCTGGACCACTGGCTCTGTTTTAATGTACAGTGTAAAAGAAAACATGATTGGTACAGTTGAAAAAATCATTATCCAACAGAAGTTTAAGGAAATGGACTTCTGAAGAGATAAAATCCCTTAATCTACATTTTCTGCATTAAAGGAAAAATGTTTTTAGAGAATCTAAATATTTTGAACACTTCTCAGAATGCACAGTCTCTCAGCCAGACTCAGTACATTCTACGCTTTTTGTTTATGCTTCCATGAGGTGAATTTTCTTTTCTCCACCCCAAAGTTAGATGCATCAGAATAAAGAAAGGAAACCAAAATATCTCAGCTGATCTAAAAACATGACTTTTAATAATAAAAGAACATGTTTCCACAGGACAATGTATACTGGCCATGCCTATTGGAGTTTACCTTCCAAATAACTAAGACACTGACCAGAATTTGGTTGCTTTTCCTACTGTCTTAGTCATGCTGTTCTTTACAGCCAGTGAGTGACACAAAAGGTGAAGGACTGAGAGGTCTCTAAGAATAACACACAGGACACTAACAGAGTCTTTCAAGCATCTTATAGGAACTCTGTGTGTCACCATCTGTATCCTCACCTGTGACATGTGGGTGCTTCAGCAGGAGCAGGAGAGCATATCTCAGTGTTGTGCTTGTTGTCTCTGTCCCAGCAGTAAACAGATTACTCACAGTTGCTGCCAGATTTTCAAGTGTAAATTCTGATTGTTGATTGTGGTTTTCCTAAGAATAATTTGATGCAATAATCTGGTAAATTCTTTATCAGCACATCTGATTACAATGGTTCTACAGTTTTACACAGTTTATATATTTGTTACTGAATGTATAAAATTTAGAGTAAAACTCCATAGTTCCCATTCCAAATGGTTGTTCTAACTGTATAAAAATTTGCTGAGCTGCATAGTGTTGGGGGTCTAGTTAACTTGACATGAGCACTTATTCTTTTGCAATTATTTTAAATTAAGATGTCTGCAAAATGTTTGTTTTATATTGTTGCCAACAAAAATTCTGAAATGTAGAGTAGAGGAGAAATTATGGCACCAATTTTTATAATTTTCAATTTCACCCTAATTCCTTACTAGCCTAACTTTTGCATTGATATGATTATCTGCACATAAGTGTGTATAGTTTTGTACTTTCATGCCCTAAAATAATAAACAAAACATTTTTTTCATTAATTATTTTCTCCCATCAAAATCATATGAAAAAGAATTGTGTTAGGTCTAATTGTGGGGTACACAGATTCATGCATAAAAATGAGGGCCTATGTACTTTAAATGGTGAAGAATACTGGAGGACATTTGACTCTATCTCTGCAAATTCTGTATTAAACTAAGATGGATCTGTAATGAGAATGTTTGCATTTTCCATATACTGATATATTTTGGATATAAGCTCAGAAGTAAAGTGCCTGGGTCCCATGACATACAGAGAGAGAGAGAGAGAGAGAGAGAGAGAGAGAGAGAGAGAGAGAGAGAGAGAGAGAGATTGAGTAAGTAGAAGACCTCTGACATTGTTTTCCACAATGGCTCTAATAATTGACACTCTCATCAACATTATATTTAGTGTCCTTCTCATTTCATTATCACCTGCAGTTTTTTCTTTGATAAAGTTCTGCAGTTACTACTGTAGTGCCAAATCTCATTGTGATATCTTTTGTCCTTCCAGTTGGAAAATGACATCCATAATTGTATTGGTCATTTGAACTTATGCTTTGAAGGATAATATCTAAAACTATGGGGAACTGAACCTGACTGAACTGAATCCACCAGGTTTAAATGAATCCCCAGGGGAGTCTTGGCCCTGGAGGAGATGGGAATGGAGGGGAGGCGATGGGGGGAAGGTGGGGTTGGGTGGGGAGAGGGGAGGACAGGGGAACCCATGGCTGATGTGTAAAATTAAAACACAAATATAATAGTACAAAAAAGAAAAAAATGAATAACAAAACAATATGAAAATGGCACAGTGTAAAATTTTAAAGACTACAAACTATGACGAAGTGGTAATTACCCCCAAACTCTATGGTTATTTAAAAAAAAAATCAGTCACCATACTATAATTCTGTGGTGATATATTGTGTACTTCAATAAAGCTTGCCTGATGATCAGAGGACTGAGCCAGGCACTAGATTAGAAATAGAAACAGGCAGTGTTGACACACACCTTTAATACCATCACTTGAGATCTCCTGCCTTTGCTTGGAAAGCACACTCACCTTTAATCCCAGGAAGTGATATGGCAGGGCAGAGAAAGGCATATTAGTTGGGGAGAAACTGGAACTCATTCTCTTTAGACTGAGAATTTTGTAGAGGTAAGAACTAGTGACTGGCTGTTGAGTTTTTCTTTCAGCTTACACCCTGATATCTGGCTTTGGGTTTTTTATTAAAAGACCATCTAATTTTCAAACAACAGGCATCCAAATTGTAGAGCATGAATTCACAAAATGCCACTTGCCTGTGGTCTTGCAGGCCCTGGCTTATGTAGAGCTGCATGGAGCCACTGTCACCACCCCATATGGGCTCGAATCCCTAACCTTCTAGCTAAGATTTTGTTGCAGCCTCTGCAGCAAACTCTGTAAGTTTTTTGTTTTGGCTTTAAAACCCATAGGAGTTAGCCACTTTCTTGAGTTCCCTCATGCAGATGACTGACTCTTTGGGTTCTTCTCTCCTGGTGGGTTGTGGGCTCTGCCTGGGTCCCTATCTCAGACTGCTACCACACTAGGTAGCTACCTTGAAACCTGTTGGGCTTCTACTGTTCTACATAGAAGTAGTCAGCCACTCATCTGAATTGTCACTGTTGGCAATTAGTATTTTTTTAAAGGGAGAAAATAGTTAAAAGAGAATTTTTGTCCGACATTAAGAAATGCTAAATATTTTTACAATGGAGGGAATTTGGTGTTTGTTTGATAATACAGTTGATGGTCTAAAAATGGAAGAACTGAATGAGGGGTAATTAAAATAGATGGGATTTATGTAATGTCAATTATATATATTTTTGTTTGATTATTTCTGTTTTATCATCAAAAAAGTTGGTTAATATGAGTGCCAAGATGAAAGTTTTAGAAAAACTTATTGAAACAGTTCATAGAAAAACTCAAACTTAAAAGGAGAACCAATCTCAGCATTGCATTATATGAGTACAGAGAAACATCCTAAGGTTTCAAACAGCCATCTTTAATGTGTCTAGTAACCCTGCCAAATGCTCAAGGCTGTGTACAAGCTAACTGAAATCCTGTGGAAATGTTACATTTGAGGAGATTCAGAGAAGCTATAGTGTTATATGCATTCCCCATATGAGAAGCAAATGTCAAACTTGTGGTCAGCATATAATAGAATTATGCCTCTAGACTGGAGAGATATGATTACAGCTGTCTTAGAGGCTGGTCCACAATTACAGTGGAGGGCTTGGAGAAGGATGAGGCTAAGATCATTGGACAACAAAATAGGGTGAGAGGTATGGAAATCTCCCAAGATCAAGTTCTTGGGAAGGGAGATTATTTTAATGTGGAAAGACAATTTCTATATGATGACCACATCCTGGCTTTATGTTGAATGGCAGCCTTGGGATGGATTGAAGAAGTAGGAAAGAAAATTGAGTCATTTCCCAAAGTTATACAGGACACAAAAGAAACCTTCACTCATTACTTACAAAGTCTGACTTCATAAGTAAATAGAATGATATCAAATTCAGAAACTATACAGAGAGTAATTGAATCTCTGACTTTTGCAAATGCTAAAACACAATACAAAAGATAATTGGGCCATTAAAGGCAAGATCAGCACCTGTGGAGGAATGGATCCAAGATCCAAATACTATTGAATCTCATGGCCATGATGATACTTGGATAGGAGAGGTGATTTCCAGAGGTTTGAAGAAAACTAATAATGTCAGATGTTTTAATTGCAGTAAACAATATCACCTAATAAGGAACTATAAATCCTGGAAATAATGTTTTCTCAAGGAATAATTCCAACAGAGCATCCCTCCCTTCTGGATTATGCAAAAGATGTGGCAAAGGCAGACACTGAACTAACAAATGTAGATCAACAAGGGACAGACAAACTAATCATTGCCTTTGCCATCAGGAAACTCCCTGAGGGGCCTCTCTCTTGCCCCCATATCAAATTCCATTCAGTCAGTTCCTGTAATTGTGGGGAAAACTCCTTCCCAGAGAAATTGACAAACCTAATCCCTATTGTAAAAAAAAAAAACATACAATAGATGATAGAATAGCTATAGAAAAAATAACAAAAAAATTCAGGAAAAACCATAAATCAAAATTGATGTAGATCAGATTTGAAACTCCTCAAAGTTAGGGTTGGGGACGGTTTTTTTTTTTTTTTTGACATTTCAGGATAACAAAAACAACCATCTTGAGGAATTTAAAGACTTTTGGACAAATAGTCATCCCATGAAAAGGGAGAAATACCTGGAAAAAATTACCAAGAAAAAAAGTAATCTGACCTAATTCGATCTCTAAAATATGGAGGATAATACCCCAAAACAATGATTCCAGATGGACTATGACAACGATATTAAGCTGACAAACACCACCCAAAGATCATCTACAAACTGCTCAGGGCAATTTCGCGAAGGCTAGCTGAGATGACCACATTGCGTCCAAGAGTCAGAAGCATAATAGGTGTAAAATGGTAATGATATTCCTCAGAATAATCTAATGAATCACTTTTATATGCACTGAAATTCTAATGGGAAAACAAATCTTCAAATTCAAGTGGCACAGCACCACAAACAATAACAAAAATTATAGAAAGCCTACAATATCATGGAAACTGAAAAATGCTCAACTGAAGCACCAATGGGTCAAGGAAGAAATAAAGAAAGAAATTAAAGACTTCCTAGAGTTCAATGAAAATGAATGCACTGCATACCTAAATTACATGCCACAATGAAAGCAGTGCAAAAACAGAAAATTGGTAGCACTAAAAGCACACATAAAGAAGTTGGAGAAATCACACACTGGTGACTTAACAGCACACCTGTAAACTCTAGAACAAGAAGGAACAAAGTCACCCAGGTGGAATAGACCAAGAAATAATCAAATTGAGAGAAGAAATCAATACAATAGAAACAAAGAGAACCATCCAAAGAACCAATGAAATAAAGAGTTGTTTCTTTGAGAAAATCAACAACATTGACAAGCTCTTATCCAGACTAACCAAAAGACAGAGAGAGAGAGAGAGAGAGAGAGAGAGAGAGAGAGAGAGAGAGATTAACACAATCAGAAATGAAAACAGAGATATAACAACTGACAATGGGAAATCCAGAGAATCATCAGGTCATACTTCAAACATCTGTTCTCCACAACATTGGAAAATCTAAAAGACATGGACAATTTTCTGGATAGGTACCACATACAAAGTTAAATCAAGACCAGATAAACTACTTAAACAGACCAATAACTCCTAAGGAAATAGAAAGAGTGATTAAAAGTCTCCCACCCATAAAAAGCCCAGGACCAGATGATTTCAATGTAGAATTATACCAGATCTTCAAAGAGTTTATACCAATACTCTTCAAATTGTTCCACACAATAGAAAAAGAAGGAATGTTACAAAACTCCTTCTATGAGGCTACAGTTACTCTGATTCCCAAGCCACACAAAGATGCAACAAAAATGAGAATTAGAAACCAATATCCCTCATGAATATTGATGCAAAAATTCAATAAAATATTAACAAACCAACTCCAAGAATACATCAAAAACATTATCCACTATAATCAAGTAGGCTTCATCCCAGTGATAGAAAGATGGTTCAACATATGAAAATCTGTCAATGTAATACATCATATAAAGAAACTGAAAGAAAAAAACACACATGATCATTTCATTAGATGTTGAAAAGACCTTTGACAAAATCCAACAACCCTTCATGATAAAAATATTGGAGAGAAACTCAAAGGCATTCCACTAAAATCAGGAACAAGACAAGGTTGTCTGCTCTCCCCATATTTATTAAAAATAGCACTTGAAGTTCTAGCTAGAACAATAACACAGGACAAGGAGAACAAGGGGACACAAATTGTAAAGAATAAAGTCAAACTTTCACTATTTGCAGATGGTAGGATATTATACATAAGTGACCGCAAAAATTCTACCAGGGAACTCCTACAGCTGATATATGCCTTTAGCAATGTGGCAGGATACAAGATTAACTCAAAAAAATTAGTAGCCCTCCTATATACAAATGATAAATGGGCTGAAAAAGAAATCAGAGAAACATCAGCCTTTACAATAGCCACAAATAATATAAAATACATTAAGGTAACTCTAACTAAGCAAGTGAGAGATTTGTATGACAAGAACTTTAAGTCTCTGAAGAAAGAACTAGAAGAAGATACCAGAAAATGGAAAGATCTCCCATGCTCTTGGACAGGCAGGATTAACATAGTAAAAATGGCAATCTATTCCTATCTCCTCCAGGGCCAAGATTCCCCTGGGGATTCATTTAAACCTGGTAGATTCAGTACAGGCAGGTCCAGTCCCCTCCTTCTAGGCTGAGCAAAATATCCCTGTGTAAGCCCAAGGTTCCAAACAGCTAGCTCATGCAATAAGGACAGGTCCTAGTCCCACAGCCTGGATGCCTCCCAAACAGTTTAAGCTATTTAATTGTCTCACTTATCCAGAGGGCCTGATCCAGTTGGGGGCTCCATAGCCTTTGGTTCATAATTCATGTACTTCCTTTCCTTTGGCTATTTGTCCCTGTGCTTTGAGCAATCTTGATCTCAACAATTCACGCTCTTACAGTCCCTCCTCTTTCTCGACAGTTGGACACCTGGAGCTCCACCTGGGGCCTGGCTGTGGATCTCTGCATCCACATCCATCAGTTATTGGATGAGAGTTCCAGCACAACTGTTAGGGTGTTTAGTCATCTGATCACCAGACTAGGTCAGATCAGGCTATCTCTCAACCATTGCCAGCAGTCTACAGAGGATGTATCATTGTGGATTTAAGGGGATCTCTTGAGCACTCTGTCTATTCCTGTTCTCATGTGGTCATAATTTATCATGGTCTGTTATTCCTCATTCTCCCTTTCTGTTCTTGATCCAGCTGGGATCTCCTTACCCTAAATCTTGCCTTTCTTTACTCACACTGTCGTCCAGGTTGTTCATGTAGATCTCATCCATTTCTCTGTCATTGGGCTATCCCTGTGTCTTTCTTAGGGTCCTGTTTTCTAGGTAGCCTACCTGGAGTTGTGTAGCAGTCTAGTCATCTTTGTTTTACATCTAGTATCCTAATATGAGTGAGTACATACCGTGTTTGTCCTTCTGAGTCTGGGTTATCTCACTCAGGATGATTTTTTCTAGATCCATCCATTTGCTTGCAAACCCTGGGAGGCATCCAGGCTGTGGGACCAGGACTTGTCCTTAGTGCATGAGCTGGCTGTTTGGAACCTTGGGTTTACACATGGACACTTTGCTCCACCTGGAAGGAGGGGACTGGACCTGCCTGTTCTGAATCCAGCAGGTTTAAATGAATCCTCAGGGGAGTCTTGGCTCTGGAGGATGTGGGAATGGAGGGGAAGGGATGAGGGGAAGGTGACGGCGGGAGTGGGAAGGGGGAGGACAGGGGAACCCATGGCTGATGTGAAAAAGTTAAACACAAATATAATAATAATAATAAAAAACCAAACCAAAACAAAAAAATAGCAGTCTTTTGAAAAGCAATCTATAGATTCAATGCAATCCCCATCAAAATCCCAACACACCTTTTCACAGACCTGAAAAGAACAATATTCAACTTCATTTGGAAAAACAAAAAACTCAGGATAGCTAAAAGAATCCTGTATAAGAAAGCCATCTCTTGAGGCATCACCTGCTCTAACAAGCTCTATTACAGAGGTATAGTAATAAAAGCAGCTTGGTATTGGTATAAAAACTGACATGTGCACCAATGGAATGGAACAGAAGACCCTAAAATCAACCCACACACCTATGAACACCTGATTTTTGACAAAGAAGCCAAAACTCTACCATGGGAAAAAGAAAACATCTTCAAGAAATGATCCTGGCATAACTGGATGTCACATAACTAGATGTCAACATGTAGAAGATTGCAAATAGATCCATATCTATCACCATGCACAAAACTCAAGTTGAAGTGGATCAAAGGCCTCAATATAAAACCACTTACACTGAACCTGATAGAAGATAAAGTAGGAAATAGTCTTGAACGCATTGACACAGGAGAACACTTCCTTAATATAACACTGATAGTACAGACACTGAGAATAACAATTGATCAATGGGACCTCCTGAAACAGAGAAGCTTCTGTAAGGCAAAGGGCATGTCAAATGAGACAAAATAATAGCCTATAGAATGAGAAAATATTTCACCAACCCTACATCTGACAGAGGTCTGATCGCTAAAATATATAAACAACTCATGAAACTAGACATAAAAATAACAAACAATCCAATTTAAAAAATGGGTTATAGAGCTAAAGAGAGAATTCCCAAAGGAAGATTTTCAAATGGCTAAAAGACATTTAAGGAATTACTCAGCCTCCTTAATTATCAGGGAGATGCAAATAATGACTCTGAGATACCATCTCATATCTGTCAGAATGGCTAGGATCAAAAGCACTGCAGACAGCTTATGTTGGAGAGGATGTGTAGCAAGGGGAACACTCCTCCACTGTTGGTGGGAGTGCAAACTGGTATAGCCAATTTGGAAATATAGTAGCTTCTCAGAAAATTGGGAATCAATCTCCCTCAAGACCCAGCTATATCACTCTTGGGCATATAACCAAGGAATTTTCAATCATACCACAAGGACACTTGCTAACTATGTTTATAGCAGCATTATTCATAATAACCAGAACCTGGAAACAACCTAGATGCCCCTCAACTGAAGGATGGATTAAGAAAATGTGGTACATATACACAATGGAGTACTACTTAGCAGACAAAAACCATGACATCATGAAATTTGCAGGCAAATGGATGGAACTAGAAAATATCATCCTGAGTGAGGTAACTCAGACTCTGAAGTACAAACATGGTGTGTACTCACACATAAGTGAATACTAGATATAAAGCAAAGGGTAATCAGCAAACAACCCACAACTCCAGAGAAGCTAACTAACAGAGAAGAACCAAAGAGGGATGCATGGACTGCTCTGATAAGGGGAAATAGATGATATCTCTATATGAGTAAACGGGGGTGAGGGGTAGGCAATGGAGGGTAGTAGCTAGGGGATGAAAAAATAAGGGAATGGGATGGTTGAGCTATAATAGGGATGGAGGGGAAAGGCAATGAAAGAGGGAGAGATCATGGTGATGGAGAGAAACCCAGTGATAGGGAAGTTTCCAGGATTCTTCAAAGATGACCCCAGGCTGGACTACTAGTAATGGTGGAGAGGGTGCTGAAATGAACTGGCTTGCCCCAGAGATCAGACTGGTGAATACCCTAACTGTCATCACAAGCTTTTCTCTAATGACTGATGGAAAACAATGCAGAGATCCACAGCTAAACACCAGACAGAGCTGCAGGAGTCCAATCAAAGAGAGAGAAGAGGGAGTCTATGAGCAAGTGCATCAAAATCATGATAGGGAAACATGCAGAGATGACCAAACCAAACTAGAGGGAACTCATGAAAGTTGGATCAACAGCTATGGAGCCTACATGGAACTAGACTAGGCTCTCTGCCTGGTGAGACAGCTGTGTAGCTTGATGTGCTTGGGAGACCTCCTGGTGGTAGGATCATCCATCCCTGGTGCATGAGTGGGCTTTTTGGAGCCCACTACCTATTTTGGGACACCTTGTACAGTCTTGAGGCAGGAGGAAGGGCTTGGACTTGCCTCTACTGGATGTGCCTCCCAATGGGAGGCCTTGCCTTCTTTTGGGTGTGAGATGGGGTGAATTGGGAGGGGGATGCTGGGGAGGCAGGAGGAGGGATAGGGGGATTTTTATTGTTGTGTAAAACAAATGAAAACATGTTCTTAATAGAAAAGGGGGAAAAAGAAAAAAAAACAGGTATGTAATGGGTATCTGTAGGAAGATCAGCTCTGACCTTCTCCCACCTTTTGAAGGGTTCTTAGGTGGAGGAGAGAGGAATTAAGAAATGACAGATAGAAAGAGAGACCTAGATAATGACCAGAAAGACAGAAACACAGGATAGCTTTGGGAGGGTCTGGGTCAGTACCCAACAGCCTTGTTCTTTATTCAAAAGAGCTTTTTATAATAAGCCAAGGGGAGAGGCAAAAGACCTCCTCCTTGCAAGATCAAAGTACACTGAACAGCCAAGTTTAGACTTTTCCAAATACCTGGTAAACACACCTGTGGCCAAATCATCCCTTTACACAGACCTGGTGGGTAGAACAATCTCAGATTCTCTGACCCTGAAAAAAAATGGGCCACTACAGTTTCTAAAAACAAACAAACGAACAAACAAACAAACAAATAAATAAATATAAATGGGATAAAATAAAGCCAAAGAAGAAGCATAAGAACCATACATGTCTGGATAGGTACCACATACCTAAGTTAAATCAAGACCAGATAAACCATTTAAATAGTCCAATAACCCCTAAGGAAATAGAATCAGTCATTAAAAGTCTCCCAACCAAAAAAAGCCCAAGACCAGATGGTTTCACTGCAGAATTCTACCAGATCTTCAAAGAAGACTTAATACCAATACCCTTTCAATTGTTCCACACAATAGAAGCAGAAGGAATATTACCCAACTCCTTCTATGAGGCTACAATTAACCTGATTCCTAAACCAAACAAAGATGCAACAAAGAAAGAGAACTACAGACAGAGCTCCCTCATGAACATTGATGCAAAAATACTCAATAAAATACTGGCAGACTCCAAGAACACATCAAAACAATTATCCATCATGATCAAGTAGGCTTCATTCCAGGCATGCAAGGGTGGTTCAACATATGAAAGTCCATCAATGTAATACACCACATAAACAAACTCAAAGAAAAAAACCACATGATCATCTCACTAGACTCAGAAAAGGCATTTGACAAAACCCTGACATTAACCTGCACACCTATGAACATATAATTTTTGACAAAGAAGCCAAAACTGTACATTGGAAAAAAGAAAGCATCTTCAACAAATGGTGCTGGCATAACTGGATGTCAACATGTAGAAGGCTTTAAATAGATCCATATCTGTCACCATGCACAAAACTTAAGTCTAAGTGGATGAAAGTCCTCAACATAAATCCAGTTACTCTGAACCTGATAGAGAGTAAGTAGGAAGTAGTCTTGAACTCATTGGCACAGGAGGTCACTTCTTAATTATAACACCAGTAACACAGACAGTGAGAGAAACAATCAATCAATGGGATCTCTTGAAACTGAGAAGCTTTTGTAGAGCAAAGGACATGGTCAACAAGACAAAGCAACAGCCTACAGAACGGGAAAAATTCTTCACCAACCCCACATCTGACAGAGGGCTGATATCAAGAATATATAAAGAACACAAGAAATTAGACATCAAAATTCCCAACAGTCCCATTAAGAAATGGACTATAGAACTAAACAGAGGATTCTCAACAGAGGAAGCTCAAATGGCTGAAAGACATTTAAGGAATTGCTCCACATCCCTAATTATCAGGGAAATGCAAATCAAAATGACTCTCAGATACCACCTTATGCCTGTCAGAGTGGCTCTGATCAAAAACACAGAAGACAGCTTATGCTGGAGATGATGTGGAGCAAGGGGAACTCTCCTCCACTACTGGTGGGAATGCAAGCTTGTACAGCCACTTTGGAAAACAATATGGCACTTTCTTAGAAAATTGGGAATCCATCTCCCCCAAGACCCAGCTATTGCACTCGGGCATATACCCAAGGAATGCTGTAGTGGATAGCCATCCCAGCATTGGCCTTGAAGTTCCAACCCCCATTGAGGCTTCAGTAATGGTCACGCCCACAAGGCAGGGTGGAGGAGGAAGCGGAAGACCAAGGATCGGGAGGAGGTTGCGCTCTTTGTTCGGTGACCCTGGACGCTGGAGGTAGACCGAGCAGAGTTCTCCAGAGAACACCGCTAGACTGAGCTATACCTTTGCCAGACCCTGCAACCTACCCCTTCATTTGTAAGTTACCCCACAAAATAAACCTCCCTTTTAACTATGTGGAGTGGCCTTAATAATTTCACCAATAGAATGCTCAATCATATCACAAGGCATTTGCTCAGCTATGTTCATATCAGCATTGTTTGTAATAGCCACAACCTGGAAACAAACTAGATGCCCTTCAACTGAAGAATGGATAAAGAAAATATGGTACATATCCACAATGGAGTTCTACTCAGCAGTGAAAAACAATGACATCATGAGATTTGCAGGCAAATTGATGGATCTAGAAAAAAAGCATCCTGAGTGATGTAACCCAGACTCAGAAAGACAAATATGGTATGTCCTCACTCATAGAAGGATACTAGATATAAAACAATGATGACTAGACTGCTACACAACTCCAGGGATGCTACCTAAAATACTGGACCCTAAGAAAGACACTGGGATTGCCCAACGACAGACAAATGTATGAGTTCTACATGAACAACCTGGACAACAGTGGGAGTAATAAAGGGCAAGGTTAAAGGGAATTAGAGTTTAGGGGAGCAAGAGATTCCAGCTGGATCAAGAACAGAAAAGGAGAACAAGGAATAACAGACCATGATAAATGATAACCACAGGAGAACAGGAAGAATCAAAGTGCTAGAGAGGTGCCCAGAAATTCACAATGATACATCAACTGTAGACTACTGGGAATGTTTGAGAGAAAATGCCTGCTCTGACCTAGTGTGGTGATCAGATGGCCAAACACCCTATCTCTCTTGCTGGAACTCTCATACAATAACTGATGGAAGTGGATGCAGAGATCCTTCCACAGGCCCCAGGTGGAGCTCCACAAGTCCAATTGTCGAGAAAGAGAAGGGAGTATAAGAGAATGAATTGTTGAGACCAAGATTGGAAAAGCACAGGGATAAATAGCCAAACTAATGGAAACTCATGAATTATGAACCAAAAGCTGAGGAGCCCCCAACTGGATCAGGCCCTCTGGATAAGTGAGCCAATTGAATAGCTTGTAGTGTTTGGGATGCATCCAGGCTGTGGGTCTGGGACCTGTCCTTAGTGCATGAGCTGGCTGCTTGGAACCTTGGGCTTACACAGGGACAGTCTGGGAGGAGGGAACTGGACCTGTCTGTACTGAATCTACCAGACTTAGCTGAATCCCCAGGGGTGTCTTTGCCCTGAAGGAGATGGAAATGGAGTGGAGGGGCTGGGAGGAAGATGGGGGGTGTGGTGGGAGGGGGGAGAACAGGGGAACCCATGGCTGATATGTAAAATTAAAACACAAATATAAAATAAAGAAACATACAAGATGCTGAGACACACAGGTCTGCACACATAGAACATAAATAAAAACAAAATCAAGAACTCTATGTATTATGAAAATATCTTTAAAATCAAAACAAAACTAACTCAAACAAAGCATTATGAGATAAAAGCAAGTCCAAAAATATCTGGAGTTTATTTTGTACTGGCCATCTACTGCTGAGCTTGGGGGCCTGCCTTTAAGTAAGTATGGTTTATCTGCCCATGAAAGACTGTTGCAGGAAAGTAATTATTCCTTTGCAAGTGGTTATTAACTGGTGATAGCTTCTAGGTTAGGGATGGAGAGTATGTATTTTCCCTTCTCGTTACTGGGTCCCTATCTAGCTTAGACCTGTGCAGGTGGTGTGCAAGCAGACCCATTCTCTATGAGTTCACTGTACATCAGTCCTGTTGGGTCTAGAAGGAAATTTCCTTGGTGTTTTCCATCTCTACTGCTCTTACAATCTTTCTTCCTCCTCTAGCATAGAATTCTCTGGGCCCTGAGAAAAGGAGTGATGTTTTTGACCAGTTATCTGTTATAAGACACTGGCTTATTTTTCAGGTATTGGTTATTATGAATAAAGATGGTATCATCTGATTTATTTTAGACACAGGGGCTTGTTATGTAGTCCAGGATGGCCCTGAACTCAATATCATTCTTTGTTAGTTGCCTCAAGTGCTGGGTTTACAAGTATATTCCAAGAGTATATTATGTGCATATATTTCTGTATTGATGCGAACTTTCACTTTTCTGGGATTATATAGGTTGTTCACATATATCTTTTTCCTTCCTTCCTTCCTTCCTTCCTTCCTTCCTTCCTTCCTTCCTTCCTTCCTTCCTTCCTTTCTTCCTTCCTTCCATCCTTTCTGTCTGTCTTTCTTTTTGAGGTAGGTTTTCACTGGGTAGCAGAGGCTGGCCTAGACCTCAATATGTAGGCCAAGCTGGCTTGGATCTCACACAGATCTCTGGCCTCTGCCTCTCAAGTGCCGAGATTAAAGGTGTCTACTTTTATGCCTGGCCATTTATATATTAATTAATTAATTTTTGAGACAGGGTCTCAACATATATCTCTGGCTGTCCTGGAACTCTTTGTGTAGATTAAGTTGGACTTGATCTCACAGAGATCCTTTTCTGCCCCTGCTGGGATTAAAGATGTTCACAGACAGACCGAAGCACCAAGACATGCCTGGTAGAGGGTGCCAGAAGCAAGCATGTGCTGGAGAGATGGGTGAGAAAGGGAAGCTTCGTGGTTTGTGTGCTACAAAGAGAGACAGAACTGGAGAAGCAATGAGAGTGAGGAACAGCCTGAGGTGACAACCCTGCCCAGCCAGTCTACCATGCAAGCCCAGCTTCAGGGCTTTGAGTTGGCTCACCCTACTTCCTCCCTGGAATTGTGAAGGGGCCCGGCATGCAGATACATAGTTGCAGGATCTTCATAACTGAGGAAACAGCAGGATGTCTGAGAGTCTCTATGAGGGTCCAATATTGATGTTGTAGCAGAAGTCAGCAATAAGTGAACTAGCCTGACGACTCATCGCAATGACCATTTGTAAGTAACATTGTTTGGCAAAAGTGTATGCTGTGTGACACACCATAACTTCCAATGCCACTTCGACAAAAATGTGATGGAGATTTGGGAAAGACAGAGGCTCAAATGGGGCCTTTTCTTCCTTCCTTTTCTTTTCTTTTCTTTTCTAATTTTTATTTATTTTATTTTATTTACTTTTGTGGGGGAGGCTACAAGGGTGAAAGGTGGATATGGAGGGACTGGGAAATCAGTGGGATTGGGTGCATGATGTGAAAAGCACAATGATCCAATAAAAAATTATGATGTTAGTTTAAAGAAAGTACAACCTTGTGCCTCGAAAAAGAAGAACGTGAAAAGTACAACCTACAGAATGGACATATGTTTTCATGCCATTTATATGAAGAGATACATACACAATTCCATAAATTCACAGCAAGCAAAGCAATGGCCAAAATATTGGAATAAAAATTTTCTGAAGACACATAAATGCCAAAGAGTACCTAAAATGATGTCCACATTCTCTGCTTGTTAAGAAAATACCCATCAAATCTGCCTTGAGGCTCCACTTCACACTCACTGGGTTGCTGTGAATAATCAACTTTCAAAATTACACCTTTTGGCATCTATTTGGAAAATAAGGGACCATATAGACATGGATAGTGTATTTATGTGAATTTGTTTAGCAGTTGCTCAAAAGAGACAAACAGAAAGAAAAATATTATCATTTCACTCAGAAACCCGAGTCCTAGGGATATAGACAGAGGAAGTAAAAATAAGCTATGAATACACGTATCCACATATATTCATATGTGTAGCTTAGAGGAGCCACATGTAGGAACAACAGGAATATCCTTCTATGAGTAATAAGTGCAGTGTGCTGTTAATGCATGAAAACGAAGTTTGCTTCAAAGAAAGAAGAAAGTATTGAACAAGGTGAATGTAGATAAATGTCTAAGATTTTATGCAAGTGCAAGGCAGAAATTGAAAGCCACTCATACTGAGTCAGTTTAGATGATCCATTCATCATCGGCAAATCTATACACACAGAAATCACACTAACAACTACTACAGATAGTGTGGGGAGGTGGGCGTGGTTTTTTCATTGTAATGAAATGCTTTCCAACCAGAAGGAGATGGTAGTTGCAGTGTTTTGTAATCACATGAAGTACCACCATAAGTTAAACATGGTTTCAGCCCTGAGGTATCACTTTGCATTCAGTAGTCTTTGTGAACTGAATCTTACAAATTTAAAAGGCACAAACTAGACCAAATAGCCTGTCAAAAGAAAGCAACATCAGGGGACTCAGATGCCAGGATATTAAGTAATGTTACTCAGTTGCAGTAATAAAGAATTTAGTGTAGTAAATTGCTAGCAAAGGACAATCTAAGATCAGTGGAGTAGAATCCATGCCCACAATGAAACCCAAACATCTACATTCAGCTGGTTTTTACTGAGTCCTCAGGAAATCCAATGTAAAATTGTCTTTTGAATAAACTATACAATGCCAATGCAGATCATGCTGACAGGATACCCAGTAGATACCAATCCTTAACCTCTTTTGGTGAAAATTAGCTTGAACTTACACTCAAAGCCTTACTCTTCCATAAACATCCTTTTCCCCACCACATGACTCTCCATACATCACTCAGTGATTCTGAAATTAATTCCTGGATCTCTCATTTTAAAATAAACACTATGTCCAGATCAATTTTAATCCACTCGACATGCAGGAAATCTAGCCTCACTATGTGCATATAAGGTGCCAATTTTCATTCTGCCATGACAGTTGGTTATTTTCTACCTGATTAGAATTTTTCCCATCTTACCTGTACCTTGTATTGTATTCTCTTCTGCTACACTTTTTAAAGAACAGAGGGAATGTGCTCCAGTTAACAAATTGCCTTTATTTTTATCAGTATCCATATGGTGTATCCCAATACACAATAAATATTAAAACTGTTTTTCAAATGATACCAATTTTAAACCATCTCCGACAAACATTTCAGTGTTCAATTAACCACAAAATGCTGAAGAGATAAAATAAATTAATATTCACATTTTACCTGCTTTTGTTTAATCAGGTAATAATCAACAAAGTCCCGAGGGTTTGCAACATTCAATGATTCCTGATGTTCTTTTATTTTCTCCATAATGTAACTTCTGTTGTAAGCAACATTTTTCAAAAATGTTTGATGACTTCCTGGACAATAGTCAATTAGTGAAGGGAAATTATTGCAGACCTACAAAATCAGACCAAGAATTTTTTGGTAAGATGCATTGTTTTACTTTTAATTGTGTGTGTGGTGTGTGCATGTATGAATAACTGTGTGTGCCATCTCTGTGTTGGTAACTGGAGGCCAAAACTATCAGATCCCCTGAATCTAGTGGTTTTGAGCCACCTAACATGGATCCTGAAAATTGGAATCAGGTCCTTTGGAAGATCAATGTACACTCTTAACCACTGTTCCATCTCTCTAGCCCTTGCCAAAGAACTTTTTAACCAACAGATTTGAGGAAATACACACACATATATAATACTTATCACTACCAAGTTTGGTTTATATATTCAGACATGAATGAAAAATGGTGTCCAGCACAAGGAAGGGGTATTTTATTTCATGCATGGAGCAATTGTACATGATAGTAGAGAGATTTGGGGGATAAATTCCTGAACAAATGATCAAGACTCATAATCAAGTTCCCACATTCTTGAATCCTTTTTAGTGTAAAGCATATTTATGAAAATTCACTGATGGCTTGTACCATTTATTTGCAACAAATCTGAAATATATGATGTAAATTATTGTCCTTGACAGGTTTTAGATGGTGGCAGAAGTGAAGAGAGTTGTGTAAGTACTTTATAGCAAAAAAGTAGCCTGTGCATATTTAACTCCTGTAAACCAGCTTATGACATGAAATGAGTATTCAGAAGTGGGTGAGGCTCCAAGAGTCTTTAAAGCAAAAGTATACCACAGCCCTTAGTGGTTTCTCTATGATCACAGTGATTCTTTCTTTACCTTGCTTTTTATTTATTCTTTGTGTCCCTCACACCATGCATCTTTATCTCCTCCCCTTGCATCCACCCTTTGCCCTTACAACATCCCCCACCGCCAAATAAAATAAAATAAAATACTGCTGGTGGGAATGCAAGCTTGTACCGCCACTTTGGAAATCAATATGGTGCTTCCTTAGAAAATTGGGAATCCATCTCCCACAAGATCCAGCTATAGCACTCTTGGGCATATACCCAAGGAATGCTCAATCATACCACAAGGGCATTTGCTCAGCTATGTTCGTATCAGCTTTGTTTGTAATAGCCAGATCCAGGAAACAACCTAGATGCCCTTCAACTCAAGAATGGATAAAGAAAATATGGTACATATACACAATGGAGTTCTACTCAGAAGAGAAAAACAATGACATCATGAGGTTTGCAGGCAAATGGATAGATCTAGAAAATATCATCCTGAGTGAGGTAACCCAGACTCAGAAGGACGAACATGGTATGTACTCACTCATAGGAGGATACTAGATGTAAAACAAAGATGACTAAACTGCTACACAATTCCAGGGTGGCTACCTAGAAAACTGGACCCTCGGAAAGACCCAAGATTACCCAATGACAGAGAAATGGATGAGATCTACATGAAAAACCTGGAGGACAGTGGGAGTAATGAAAGGCAAGATTTGAGGGAAAGAAAGCTTAGGGGAGCAAGAGATCCCAGCTGGATCAAGAACAGAAAGGGAGAATGAGGAATAACAGACCATGATAAATGAAGACCACGTGAGAACAGGAATAGGCAGAGTGTTGGAGAGGTCCCCAGAAATCCACAGTGATATATCCTCTGTAGTCTGCTGGCAATGGTGGAGAGAAAGCCTGATCTGACCTAGTCTGGTGATCAGATGGCCAAACACCCTAACAGTCGTCTTGGAACTCTAATCCAATAACTGATGGAAGTGGATGCAGAGATCCTAAGCCAGGCCCCAGGTGGAGCTCCAGGTGTCCAACTGTCAAGAAAGAGGAGGGTCTGCAAGAGCGTGAATTGTTGAGACCAAGATTACAAAAAGCACAGGGACAAATAGCCAAACCAATGGAAGCACGCGAATTATGAACCAAAGGCTGTGGAACCCCCAGCTGGATCAGGCCCTTTGGATAAGTGAGACCATTGAATAGCTTGATCTGTTTGGGAGGCACCCAGTCTGTGGACCAGGATCTGTCCTTAGTGCATGAGCTGGCTGTTTGAAACCTTGGGCTTACACAGGGACACTTTGCTCAGTCTGGAAGGAGGTGACAGGACCTGCCTGTACTGAATCCAGCAGGTTTAAATGAATTCCCAGGAGTGCCTTGATCCTGGAGGACATGGGAATGGAGGGGAGGGGCTGGGGGGAAGGTGGGGGGGAAGAAGGGGGTGGACAGGGGAACCAATGGCTGATGTATAAAATTTAAAACACATAATAATAAAGAAAAAATATTAAAAAAATAAAATAAAATAATATTTAAGAGAAAAAATAAAAGTGGGGTTGTGGAAGCTGTAGTGTGACACAGTGAGTTATATAGTACCCACTATTATCCACATATCTTTACTTGCAAGTGTTCACTACTAAGAATCATTGGTCTGGCTCAAGGCCTCTGTTTTCTGTTACACTATAAATATTGGGCCCTCACTGGGAGTTCTCTTGGATATCCTGTTTTGCCCTCTTCTGTGAAGATCTTGCAGCCCTGGGTCTCCAGGACTAGCCCCTCAATGTGCTTCAGCAGATCATAGGATAAAAATTATGCATAGAAGAATGTCCTGTGAACATCTGGGCACACTTCTAGATATGAATGCAATAATACATTGAACAGACAATTCTGTGGACATTAGTTGGAAAATAAATCGATAGGGAACTGTAGTATGAGTCTTAAGTGTTTTTATTAATAAAATAAAACCTGAGGCCAGTTATTGGGGTGAATGCTGGAAGATCAGAGACACAGAACCAGCCACGACTATCTCACCTTGCTAGTTCCTCCAGTGATCCCGTTTCCTCAGCTGGAAGTTTCTGAGTCCTCCTCCACATGAATCTCAGTTGAACTGTGTTGCTCCAAAGCCTGAACGCTTAACCAACCAAATGCTTAACTAACTACATGCTTTTCTTTTCTAATTCCTTGTCCTCACGCCTTATATACTTTTCTCTTTCTGCCCCCACTCCTTGGGATTAAAGGTTGGGTTTCTGGGATTAAAGGCGTGTGTCACCATGCTTAGCTGTTTCTAAAGTGGCCTTGAACTCAGAGATCCACCTGGCTCTGCCTCCCAAGTGCTGGGATTAAAGGTGTGTACCACCACCGCCTAACTTCTGCTATGGCTTACTCTTCCCATTTTCTAGCCACCATTTTTGGCTTTGTTCTAGTGGCTGTCTGTTCGCTGACCCAGATATGTTTATTTAGGGGAACACACAATATTTCAGGGAACAAAATACCCACCAGGCATGCTTCACCTTGCATTTGCCATTCAATTTTGCTATTTGTATAGCAATTGGCTTAGATATGTCTTTCAGATATTCTTTTCATAATATATTATTCCAAACTGTGGTGTCTGGTCATCTTACTTCTGGGTTCATATTGAATTTAAACTCTGAGAATGAAAGATTATATATGTGTTCTAAAAATGAAAAGATCTTGACTTCACCTGCAACCAGGAGGAGCTCAGAATCCTGCCATTCTCTTCCATTCTTTTCATCAAGTTAAGAAAATCCTGATCTTTATAATCAAAACGATTCTGGAAAATAATGGAGCAGATGACATTGCATGGAGCATAGCTCAGGATGAAGGTGGGATCACAGGGTTCTCCTGAAGAATTACAAAAAATTGGAAAAATACCATTAAAATATACAAAGAAGACATTTTGCTTCTGTTAACAGGTAAAGAGTCTTTAGACTCTAAAGAATACATATTATCTTAATCTTAAAAACGAATTGGCCTCAACCTCACTACTTAAATAAGAACAGATCAAATCTGTTATACAAATTTTTACACTTTTATCTATCTGATACTTGAAATAAAACAAAAAGAAACCTAAAATTTTTAGTATTCAGAAGAGAATTGTTCCTTACTGGAATGCCTAAGTGTCATATAACACTGGGATTTAAATAGAGGAGTCTACACCTGGAAGATCTGCAGCCATAATGAGTAACCAAAGAAGCAAGTATTGATCCAAGGAAGGAGGAAATGACAACACTGCAGGTGAGTTCTGGTACTAGAAGAAAAAATGGGGGGAATTCCTTCTCCTCACATGACAAAAATATGTAATCTCAAGGGCAGCCACTCCCATGTGGATTTGTTTTCATTACTAAATAACTGAAGAATAGATAAATAAAATGTGGCATGTATATACAATGGAGTATTACTCAGCAGAGAAAAACAATAACATCATGAGGTTTGCAGGGAAATGGATGAAACTAGAAAATATCACCCTGAGAGAGGTAACCCAGACTCAGAAAGACAAACATGGTATGTACTCACTCATAAGCGGATACTATATGTAAAGCAAAGGATAAACAGACTGTAACCCACCGCTCCCAGGATGCCAGCTAGTAAGGAGGACCCTAAGAAAGACTCAGGAATCACCCAGTGTCAGAGAAATGGATGAGATGTATATGAGCAAATTGGATGTGAGGGGAGGTAATGGAGGCCAAGGGTCAGGGAAAGAGAGCTTAGGGAAGCAGGAGGTCCCAGCTGGATCTGGAACAGAGTGGGAGAACAAGGAAAGAGATACCATGATAAATGAAGACTCCATGGGAATAGGAAGAAGCAGAGTGCCAGAGAGGTCCCCAGAAATCCACAAAGATACCTCCACTATAGACTACTGGCAATAGTCGAGAGAGTGCCTGAGCTGACCTACTCTGGTGATCGGATGGCCGAACATCTTAACTGTCATGATAGAACTCTCATCCAGTGACTGATGGAAGCAGATGCAGAGATCCATGGCCAAGCCCCAGGTGGAGCTCCAGGAATCCAATAGATGAGAGAGAGGAGGGATTATATGAGCAAGATCTATCAAGACCATGATTGGAAAAAGCACAGGGACAAATAGCTAAACTAGCAGAAACATTTGAACTGTGAACCAATAGCTGTGGAGCCCCCATAGAACTGGACCAGGCCCTCTGAATAAGTGAGACAGTTGATTAGCTTGAACTATTTAGGAGGCCCCCAGGCTGTGGGACTGGGACCTGTATTTGGTGCATGATCTGGCTTTTTGGAACCTAGGACCTGTGATGAGACACTTTGCTCAGCCTTGGTGCAGGGAGGAGGGGACTGGACCTTCCTCATCTGAACCTACCAGACTGGGCTGACTCCCCAATATGGTGATAGTTTATTTGTACTGAAATGTGATTTTATTTGTATGTTAATAAATAAAGTTGCCTGGGAGTCAGAGCTAATAGCAAGCCATAGCAGAAGTCGGGTGGTGGTGTCACCCGCCTTTAATCCCAGCACTTGTGAGGCAGAGCTAGGCGGATCTCTGTGTGTTCAAGGATACAGCCAGTATGGAGACACAAGCCTTTAATCTCAATACAATCATAGAAGACCTGGAGGTTTGTATAGATGGGCATTGACGAGGAGGTCACTTGGTTGGGTATACAACCAATGAGAAAGCAGAATAGAAAGTCTATAAAAGGACAGAGACACATGAAGTAAACCTCTCTCTTGCTGAGGGAAGGACAGGAGCAGTAGAGAAGTGTAAGGTTTTTAGCTCTTAGCTATTATTCTGACCTCTTGGGCTTTCATCTCTGCATTGGCTCTGTGTTTCTTATTTAATAAGACAGTTGCATCTACATTTGGCTCCCATGTGGCAAGAATTCATTAAAAATTCATTTATTAGCACAACCAACCTTAGCTATAAGCAGTTACTGCAGCTGGAATTACTTGCTTAAAAAGCCAGTGCTATAACAACTCAGGCCTGCAGGAGCTACTGCTAATTGCAGTAGCTACAGGCAACTGCCCATAGGCTGCTTTTGGCTGAAATGCCAATGCACTTGGTTGGAGCTTAAGGAAGCCAGAGCAAGCTCAACTTGGCTCAAGTGGTAACACATGGTTGGTTTCAAGCTTTTAGCCAGAACTTGTGGCTATGCTTTCTCTCTGTCTCTGTCTGTCTAAATTTGGATGCTAGGTAGCTGTTTTGAAATTCCTTCGGATATCTACAGTTCTATGCAGACTTGGTAAGTCAATTATATCAAATATTTTAAAGGAAACTATTAAAAAGAGAAAAAAATTTTCCACATTAAAAAAATGGGTTTTATGTGTACATTGGAAGAAAGTTGGGCTTTGTTTGAAATTTTAGACAGAAAATGGAACAACTATATGAGATTAATGTTGATGGAGTTATGCACATTATTACTTTTCTTATCCTTATTTTACTATTTAAAAAGATAGTCAATTTAAGTGCCACGATAAAAGTTTTAGAAAAACCTGTTAAAATGGATTATAGAGAAATTCAGATTCAGACAGAAGAAATTAACAGTGAAGTTGTTTCAGAATTGGATTATAAGGTTACAGAAAGAAAGCTTGTTTCCACACAACCACCCTTAATTTATCTGGTAACCATACAGCAGCTACTTGGTCAAGAGAATATACAAAATATTTGGACTCCAGTTGAAATGTTGGACTTACAAAGGTTTAAGGAGGCGATAATATCTTATGGCATGCATTCCTTATATGTAAAGCAAATGTTAAACTCCTGGTCAACTTAGAATAGGATTATACCACAGGACTGGTGGGAGCTGGCTCATGCTGTTCTGGAACCCAGACAACAGCTCCAGTGGCAAATGTGGTTCAAAGAGAAAGCTAAAAACGTAGTAAAATAATGTAGGGATAAAAGTATACAAGTCTTATAGGATCAGCTTGTTGGAGAAGGCCAATATGCTGCAGTACAAACACAATGTTTATATGATATCCAAACCCTCATTCTATGTTGAATGGCAGCCTTGAATGTATGGGACAGAGTTGAGGAACCAGGAAAGAATATGGAGTCATTTACAAAGGTTATACAGGGCCCAAAAGAATCTTTCACAGATTTCTTACAAAGACTGACTTCAGCAGTAAAGAGAATAGCCCTGAATTCAGAAGCAAGCCAGATATTGGCAGAGGGAAGATATTATATTGGAATGGATATTTTTACAAAATAAACTGAATAAAAAATTAAAAACTTATGTGGAAAAAATCTGACTTAATTTTGAAAGGAAAATTGAGACTTTGTCAATTAGAAGGAATAGACCCAGCAGACATTTTTGTACCTTTAACTAAGGAGGACATTGAAAAATTATGGATAAAAAGTGAACCCTGGCAAAGAGCTTGCAGTAATTTTTTGGGAGAGATTAACAGCAAATATCCCAAAATCAATAGAATTGATCTTATAAAGAAAGCTGATTGGATCTTGCCTCAAATTGTATGGGAAAAACTCATATCTGGAGTACATATTGTTTTATACAGATGCCAACAAACAAGGAAGGGCAGGGTACAAATTAGAACATTTAAGTAAAGTGGTTCAAAGTCCTTATAATTCAGTTCAAAAATTGGAATTGTATGCTATTCTGTTGGTATTAATGGATCTTTCAGAAACTCTGAACATAGTTACTGACTCTCAGTATGCTGAAAGAGTGGTATTACATATTGAGACTGCAGAATTTATCCTTGATGCTTCAGAATTAACTTCACTATTTGTTCAATTACAAGATACAATCAGGGAAAGTAGTCATCCTTTATATATAACTCACATATGTACCATACTAGTCTGCCAGTCCTTCTAGCACAAGATAATGATGAGATTGATAAATTATTGATAGGAAATGTGCTGGAGGCTTCAGAATTTCATAAAAAAGTCATGTTAATAGTAAAGGTTTAAAAAAGGAATTTTCCATAACCTAGAAACAAGCCAAGGAAATTGTAAAGAAATGTCCTACTTGTTCCTTCTACAATCAGACACCACTACCAGCAGGATGTAACCCATAGGGTACTCAGAGGAATGAAATCTGACAGATTGATGTGTTTCACTTTGTGGAATTTGGAAAACTGAAATATGTACACTATACCATCGATACTTATTTAGGATTTCGATGGGCAACTGCTTTGAGTTCTGAAAAATCTGATTCTGTAATCACTCATTTGCTAGAAGTTATGGCCATCATGAGTATACCTGCACAAATTAAAACTGACAATGCTCCAGCATATGTCTCTGTTAAAATGAAACAGTTTTTTGCTTCCTACCATATAATGCATATTACAGGTATACCACATAATCCTACAGGCCAAGCAGTTATAGAAAGATCAAATAGAACTCTAAAGGATATGCTAAATTAACAGAAAGGGGTAACAAGAACCCCCAGAAATAGACTGCATAATTTTCTATTAACTTTGAATTTTCTCAATTCTACCGAGAAAGGAACAACAGTTGCAGAGAGTCATTGGATAATAGAAAAAACTACAGAATTAAATCTGCCTATATACTTCAAGGATTTGCTGACTTCTGAATGGAAACCAGGATATATGTTGCATTGTGGACAAGGTTTTGCTTTTGTTTCTGCACGAGAAGATAAGCTGTGGATACCATCAAAATTGATAAAGGTTTGATTAGAGAGGATGTGGAGCAAGGGGAACACTCCTCCACTGATGGTGGGAATGCAATCTTGTACAGTCACTTTGGAAATCAGTATGGTGGTTTCTTAAAAATTGGGAATCAGTCTTCCTCATGACCCAGCTATACCACTCTTGGGCATATACCCAAGGTATGCTCATTTATACCACAAAGACACATACTTAACTATGTTCATAGCAGCATTATTTGTAATATCCAGAACCTGGAAACAACCTAGATGCCCTTCAACTGAAGAATGGATAAATAAAATGTGGTACATATACACAATGGAGTCCTACTCAGCATAGAAAAAGAACATCATGAGGTTTGTAGGCAAATGGATCTAGAAAATATCATCCTGAGTTAATTAAACCATCTCAGAAAGACAAACATGGTTTGTACTCACTCATAAGTGGATACTAGATGTAAAGAAAAGGATAAGCAGATTGCAACCCACAGTTCCAGGGAGGCTGGCTAGAAAGAAGGACCCTAGGAAAGAAACAGGGATGGCCCAACAATGGAGAAATGGATGAGATCTACATGAGCAAACTGGGTGTGAGGGTGGGCAAAGGAAGTCAAGGGTCAGGGGAAAGGGAGCTTACCGGAGTGGGAGTTTCGAGCTGTATCAGGAACACTGTAGGAGAACAAGGAAAGAGATACCCCAATAAATTAAGACACCATGGGAATATGGAAAAGCAGAGTGCTAGGGAGGTCCCCAGGAATCCACAAAGATACCTCCATCATAGACTACTGGCAATGGTTGAGATGGTGCCTGAATTGATTGGATATGCTGGTGATTGGATTGCTGAATACCCTAACTCTCATGATAGAACCCTCATACAGTGACTGATGAAGCAGATGCAGAGATCCAAGGTTGAGTTTCAGGAGGAGCTCCAGGAGTCCAATAATAGTGAGAGAGGAGGGATTCTATGAACAAGAGATATTGAGACCATGAGTTGAAAAATTACAGAGACAACTAGCCAAACTAGTGGAACCAATATCTGAGAAGTCCCCATGGTACATGCCTAGGTTCTCCTGATAAGTGAGACAGTTTTTCAGCTTGAACTAATTAGGAGGCCCCCTGGCAGTGGGAAGAGGACCTGTCTCTAATGCATGAGCAAGCTTTTTGAATCCTACTGTCTTTGGTGAGATATTTTGTGCTGCTTTGGTGCAGGGAGGAGGGACTTGGACCTGCCTCAACTGAATGTACAAGGCTTGGCTGACTCCCCAGGGGAGATTGGAAGTGGTGGTAAAGGAGGTGGTTTGGGGGGATAAGGCTAGGGGATGAGAGGAGGGAGGAGGATGAGAGGAGGTTGATATGTAAAATGAATAGAAAATCTCTTAATAAAATAAAAAATTGAAAAAAAAAAAGATCAGGGCAAGCCAAAGACAAAATTTATCCTAACGCAGAGATGGAAGTTGGGAATGATGTTATACCCCTAATATAGATGCTATTGGCATTCACCTGTTTTTGGAAGAGGAAGGGTCCATTTTCTCTAAGAGTATAGACACTGATAAATCAATCATGAATTGGTAGAAAGTCATATATACAAGAATATTTCAACAGCACACATTGGCCTTTGTAGAAAAATTACAAAAAAAATGGTTAGGAAGAAAAGATGGGTAGATGTGGGAAGAATTGGAGAAGGGAGAATGAATATGATAAAAAGTGAGACAACTTTGTAGAGCCAGTGAGGTGATGGGCCTTATAAAAATATTTACTACCATGTTTGCTTGACCAGCATAATTGTTTAGTGTATGCTGAGTCATATCATTATATGTATAGGTATGTGTATCTACCACCCCTTATTAATGAGATTTCTTGTTACAGCAAATGGAGTCCATCCTAGAAAGTCACCATTGAATATAATGCAGACACCTATGAAATCCCCAGCCTCAAGAGATACAAATACATCACAACTCCTGCATCTATGACTCAAGAAACATCACAGAAGAGGAGGCAGAAAGATTACAAGAACCAGAATATCAAGAAGTCTGCTATAAAAAAATCTCTCCTACAATTGAATGTAAACCAAGATTGGAAAAATAGCAAAGTGAAAAGATGTGCTAATGTGGAAATGGAAAATTTTCAGAATCCTTCCCCTAGACAGGGAACTACACACAACTAATGACTCCTGGGGTAAGAATAATTATCCTTGCCAAAGGTTAATCTTTCTTATTGGTTGTCCAAGTGCAGAGTGGTCAGCCCTGAAATCATATGTACGATATCCAACAACAAAGAGTACTCCAGATGCTGTGTATGTCTGTGTGCATGTGCATACACACACACACACACACACACACACACACACACACACACACACACACACACCAAGAAAAAAACCTACCAACTTGAGAGTGGGAAAGACATGAAGAGGGGTCAAGGCAGGGCATCTGGGATGGAACAGAAGGAGAAAAAGGGAGGAATTAGGTAATTGTGTCAATTCAAACATATTTTTAAATAAGTACTAAATTCTGAAAGCACTAACAAAATATTTCTTAAAAAATCAAATGTGTCAAGCACAAATCAGGTTTCTTGGCTATTAAATAAAGAGACAACACAAAGTAGGGTAGATAGGAAAGTGGTATGGATCTCAGAGGTGTTGGTAGGTGATCATGATCAAGACACATTGTATAATATTCGCAATGTAGTAAAAGTTTTTAAACAAATAACAATATAATTTTGATATCATGGTATAGCTCCCACAATAATTAATGAAAATTCTATTATACTCAGCTAAGAAATGAAAGCCGTAAATCACATCTTTTGTTACCAAAGACTGTAAACATTGGCCTACAAGAATCCCTGTACTGCCCAGTTAATTTGCTCAAACCTTGTAGTACTATGCAGAAACATATGTAGAAATCCATAGTTCTGCAGCTCAGCGAAAATTAACATGAAATTCACTGTTTCTGATTTAAAAACACAGAAAAATTTTAGAAAAGATATGATCAACATGACATACACACATACCTAGACTAAGATATAAATTCATAAACCTACACTTACCATTGGTTTTCCTCAGTTCTTCTACAAGACACTGTGCTTCCTCTTGAACACGGTCCTCAATGGTCCTTTTACCCATGCCCAAATTCCGCAGAGTCATGAGTGTAAAGCGCCTTGTCTCTTTCCATCTGCTTCCATTGCTAAAAGCAATGCCTAAAGAAATGGTAAAAACACTAGAAAGAGATTCTGGTAACAGATGAGAGATCTGATGGGTGGAAACCATAGGGAGGTCCAAAGTGTATGTAAGGAGGAAGTCCAGTCCTTCCTTTCAGTCTCACTTCCACTGTAAGCACTGTGCAGCACTCATGAACGTGCACACTTACTTACCAAGGCCTTTATTAATTTTTTCAAATATTGGGATATTTCCTCTTCCAGCAAACTCCTCCCCATGATCAATCAGAGCTTCCTTCACTGCTTCATACCCATGCAACACCACAGTGGGCTTCCTGCCCAAGTACAGGGTGAACACAGGGCCATAGACTTTTGAGAACTGAAAATAGGAAAGAAAAATGTAAATATTAGCAAAAAAGTACTTTAATCCCCATGGAGTCAACCTCATTCACACTGATATTATCATTTACCCTGTTTTAATAATTTTTATTCAGGCAATACTCAGTTTCAAATGCTTCTGATGCCTATTTATATCTCATTATTATTTGGGGCGTAGGTATTTGTTACATAAAGATAACGTCAAATTTTCACATCAGAACACTCAGCAAGATACTAGCCACCAGAACTCCATGTAGGCCACTCATCTACCTAATGACTGCCTCCCTCTCTCAGTGCCTGACTACCCAACCCACAATCATCCCTCCCTTCCTGCCCATTATGCCCCAGCCCCCCAACTCAGGCAGAAACACCCTGTAAAAACAGAGACCAGTCCATTCTGACATACAGAAGTCCAGCCTATAGGTGTGGAGACACTCTACTCAAACATAGGTCACTCCAACAAGAAGAACAGAGAAACAGCAGAAGCCAAGAAACAAAACACTCATACTTCTAAACCCTTACTAACGTATTTACAGATTTTATGCTATACATCAAACTTCTGATGCCATATTTACTGGTTTAGAAAAACAACAGAATACTTCATATGGGACCACAAAGAATCAAGAATAGTCCAGGCACTCCTAAGGAGTGAAAACACTGTTGGTGGTATAACAACTCCTGACCTAAAATTATATTATTTAGAGGTATAGTGATATAAATAGTCTGGCACTCACAAAAATGTACAAGTAGACCATGGAATAGATGAAATGATGTAGAAATACAGCAAAATAGCTAGGCCTGCTTATTTTTGAAATGTAAACTTGTAAGTCATCATAAATGATTCTGTTCAGGTGTCCAGATTTGGCAACTGCTACTACAAACACAGAGAGTGGGCTCCACAGAAGCTGCACCATAGGCATGCAATATTTCTTGGAAAAACAGTTCCTTGCTTGGCAACATACTTAGCCCAAGAGTTAGTTGTTGCAAAAATTAAAACTGTATATAAATATCCCCAGATATGCTGAAAGCTTGGCTTCTTTCTTGCATTTCTTGTGTTAATCCATGTCCATGGATATTTAGTTAAATTAGGCATGAGTGCTTTAGAGTCCAGCATCAAATAGTTTACTCAGCAAAAATGTATGTCTAAAGTTCTACCTGACTTATTGAATGCAATATTACTCACTTTTGTCCTTCAACCAAAAATAACAGAAAAGTTGGGAATTGTTTTTTTTTTTAGTATTATGTGTTTTAATTTTATACATCAGCCATGGGTTGCCCTGTGCTCCCCGCTCCCGCCTCCACCCCCCCCTTCCCCCGAGCCCCTCCCCTCCATTCCCATGTCCTCCAGGACCAAGAAACCCCTGGGGACTCATTTAAACCTGGTGGATTCAGTACTGGCAGGTCATGTCCCCTCCTTTCAGGCTGAGCATGTGTCTCTGTGTAAGCCCAAGGTTCCAAACACCAGCTCATGCACTAAGGACAGGTCCCTGTCCCACAGCCTGGGTGCCTTCCAAACAGTTCAAGCTATTCAACTGTCTCACTTTAAGATAGGAAATATTCAAAAATTTTGCAGGAATTTTTTCTTATTTCATAAAATACAATGAAATAAATATCTTTTCACCTGTTCATTACTGAATTCCTGACAATATACTGCTGTAAATGCATGAGTTGCACAATACTCTGCAAGAATTTTGACTTTATGATTATTTTTAGCAGTATTTCCTCTTCTATTAGATTTTCATTAAAGTAGCTTTTATTTTATAATCTTTATCAAGGTATTGGAGGAGCACAAAGGATACTTACATTGGTCAAAGATTGGCTGATGTTCTTTGCATCTATCTGGAGGAAATTGCCAATAATCGGGAGAGGAGTGGGACCAGGAGGGAGCTTCCCTCTCTCAGACCTCTGTCTCCAGAGTGAGAGGAGAAGCAGACAGGAGAGACTGAGCACCAGGACCACGACTGGATCCATGGACACCCTCCTCACTGACACAGCTGTCATCAGCCAGCATGGAGCTTTTATAACTCTACCTGCTGAATCAACATGTCCCTCATTTGAAACGTCACTGACTGATCTATCAGATAACTTTTTTTTAAAATCAAATAACCTTCAAAATCTCTCTCTCTCTCTCTCTCTCTCTCTCTCTCTCACACTCACACACACACACACACACACACACATAGACTTTGTCCTTTTGATAGAGAAAAATAAGATGCTCTTTATCCTTGTCCTTTACAGGATACACATTTGAATTTCTGGTTTAATGGTACTGATAGGTGTACAACTAGTGCCAATAAAAATAAACAAACATATTTATAATGTTCAACTATTCCTGAGAAGCAATAGGTTAATTTTGAGATGGAAGAATATTCAACCTTTACATGCTCAAGTTAGTGGCAAAGTAGGAATTTATGACTTACAGATAGTTTGTATATTCTATAAAATATATTTATTTTTTGACAAAGTCTTACTATGTAGCTTAGATTTACCTCAAACTGCCAATTCTTTTGCTAAATTGACACAATACCTAGAAATATATTTGTGCACCACCATGGTCATGTATATTTAAAATATTCCTTTGCTATATTAAACATTTGAACATATTTTGCTCAACAATGTAAGCCTTATAGCTCATTATTTCACTCTTTGGCTGTTTATAAATCTGGGATAACAAAACAAACCTTTCAGTCACACATCTTAAATCAGAAGATATATATGACACTTAGCCAAAGAAAGTTGTTTCTTTTTCAGTGTTATGTAATTCATCCATGAAAGATCTTTTTAAAGGGAATGAAGGAGAAGGAACTGTCCGTGTCTCACAGCTCATAGCTGGAATAACTTAGAAATTAAAGAGACTGTCTAATGGGTATATTTACTCCCTTGGCTATATAATAGATTCTTAAAGAAAAGTATTAGAATTCTCCTTGTCTCACTAGTGCTGGTGTAAAGAGGATAAGCACAATAGTCTCTAGAGACAGTAACAATAATTGATATGACCTAAACTTCCCCAAATAGAACCACCAAATGAGTACTAAGTATTCAAATGCTTTAGCCTCTGGGGATATTTCTAATTTAATTCACATTTCTTGCATTTTGCCCCCTCCTCTGAAAAAAAGCATTCAGTTTCATGATGCCTATCACAATTTCTTGACTGTGCACTGTGGTGCTATCCTGATCATAATCACTAACATTCACAGTAAACATGAATCTAGTTAATAATTACATCATCACAGTTTGAACAAGAAGTCAGAAAAGTTTGCTCAAGTTTTGTAATCTTGCTCAAAGATTACAAAAAAAAAATAGCTACAAAAGGATCTAAGATAAATTTCCATAATGCAAAGTCATGGTTATCCTCATATTTGCAATGAAGCAAGCAATAATTTGTTGCCCAATCATATTGCTCTAAAGTACCAATGAATAGATTTGAATAAAACAGTCTTGGCAGATATCTTTTCAATTAAGTAATACTTAATTTGGCATATTTCTAAGTCAGCATGATGCTTTGGACCAACTTTTCCTTTTATAGAATATAAGAATCAAAGAACACTTAAAGAGAGATGGGTTTCTGAGTTCAACTGGTCTACATTTCCTTACTTTTGAAAATAAAAAACCTGTTGGTGATGCATGGAGTATAACCAGTTGTAGTAATTCAATCAAGATAAATTGACTCTTGGGAAAACTTTTTAGTGACCCTTCATTACATTTTATTTGTTGACTTGTCTCTTCTTTCATTGATATCATATCATTTTGGTATTTTTATAGAAAAATTCCTAGTGCATATTCATTATACAATTGAATAGATTTCATAATGCCATTTTTATTCAAGTATAGCATGAGTGTGACATTATAAACATCCTTTCTTTACCATGTTGATGCCTCCTCCTCTTTCTCTTCTGAAATACTCCTTCTTCTATGGCTAAGAAATTGCTTTCACTCAAATAAAAAGAAAAAATTTATTCTGGAGACAAATACACAGGACCATGGCTGAAAAAACTTGAATAATGTTTTCCCCATTACCTCGTTCCAACATGGGAACAATTTCAAAGAAAACCATAAATGAAGCCTTTGTCAAATGTATCAATGGATGCATTAGGTAAGGTGATTATAAAATGTGGAGAAATCTGCTCTTACAGTCCCTCCTCTTTCTCGACAATTGGACTCCTGGAGCTCCACCTGGGGCCTGGGGTAACAGGCCTCAGATGCTTGCTGACATTCTTAGCATTTTGGTCAGTAGAAGCTAGGAATCTATTTATATATTCAAAAAGATTACCAAATAGTCACAAAGATGATAGGTCATATAAAGATTTGGGAAAAACTGCTAAAAAAGAAGCTGAGATGGCTTGAGGTCATTTGGTTCTTGACTTGCAAACATTCAAGCCTCTTCACAGCACTGAAGTTCTTTTTTTTCCCTTGAAACATAGAAACATTTATTAAACAAACTTGGACTTGATATTATTATTTTATCAATTAGCAGAACTTTTTTCCTAGGACAAATATATAAAAATATAAATAGTTACAAACAGAAATCTTGGTGATTTTTAATTGTGCATCAGGATTATAAAATAGGAAAATAAAAACTGGCTTTTTTATTCCACACTATAATTTTAGGTGAGACAGCAAGTATTAAATATGTATTAAATATAAATATTTCCCTCAGTCCAATCCTCATAGGGCCTCTTTGGCTTTAAACATTGCTCAAACCTTTGTGACTCTATTACATCTGTGTCCTAGTGAAAAAGCAATGGCTATTGTCAATGTTGATGCAGTCTTGGACTTAACTCTATTTCTCTTTATCAGTTTACGTGTTTTCCTTCTACTGGAATTATTTTGAAATATTCAGGTAGATGTTTCAAAGTCTTTCCAACACTTGTCCAATTATGGAGAAGTCTCAGACTATCAACCACTTATTTCCCTTTTGTTCTTGGTTCTCTCCTCACACCTTCACCATCCGTTGGTCTATTCTGAACTGGATATTTTCTAGGTGTGATGCTAAGCAGCATATCTGACAGTCTCATCCTTGCCCTTGAGTTCTCTGGATTCCTGTAGGACCTGGGGTCTCTAGATTTCTGGAGGACCTGGGTTCAATTCCCATCATTCATATAGTGGCTTATAACCACCTGTAAATTTCAGTTCTAGGTATCTGATGCCCTCTTCTGATCTCTGTGGGCATCAGGCATGCGCATGGTACACACACATAAATACAGGCAAAACTTTCATATACATAGAATATTTTTAATTTAAGATAAAATTAGAACACTTTCCCAACAATCCATCATATGTTAAATAGTGTTTTATGGAAACTTATTTCTAAAATAATAAATCAAATTCCTTTATAAATTCTGCCCACATAGGAATGTCTTTTCAGTGGATCTATGCTTTTGGAATAATTTTCAGGCATATGTCTCCCTAAATTCTAGAATTGTTATTTCTTTTTCTGTAAGGAGAGTTTCTATTCCAACCATAGAATTGTCAGAATAAGGAAAAATGTTCTCAAGAATATATCTTCTATTCAATATGACTTTTTCCAATTTAAACTAATTTGCATTTTAAAAAGTTTCAGTGGACAAAGTCACTTCTCATGAAATCCAGGCACTAGAACAATTCTTTATTGACCTTTCCTCCTGCCTTTCACCTTTACTTCTATGAAGCATCCTCCTCTGTTATGGGCTAAGACATCTCACTTCAGTCCTCCTGATAAATGTAGCAGATTGTAGGGGCACAAAATGTTAAATTATGAAGATTCCATGAGACAAACAAAATCAAGGACTCCTAGTGTACCTTCCAATTCCTTTCTGAAACTCACTAGCTTCCCACCTGTATCCATACCTGTGACTTCAGGGTACTTGAGCAGGAGCAGCAGAGAGTACCTCAGTGTTGTGCTTGTTGTCTCTGTCCCAGCAGCAAACAGGTCACCTGTTGAGAAGACCAAGTTTTCAAAAGTAAACACTATCTTTAGGTTGTGCTTTTTCTAAGAATGGTTTGACTGTGTTAGCTAACAAATTATTTGTCCGCATAATTATTACAGTGAATAAAATCATTTAAGAGAGGAGTTTTACTAGACAAACCCTGGAGACTGCAGCAGGAGAAGAAACTGACATGTGTTCAAGAGACATGTAGAGCCCCAGACCCATCTTCACCACCCACACCCAGTTTTCTTGTCTGAAAAAAGATCTTTCATGAGACTCCTCAGGCAGTGAGCCATTATTCAGTGTACCATTTTTCCAAAGAGACATAAACAAAAGAATGATGCTCATTTCCTTTATTTTTTTTAAGATTTATTTATTTATTATGTATACAGAAGAGGGCGCCAGATCTCATTACAGATTCTTGTGAGCCTCCATGTGGTGGCTGGGAATTGTACTCAGGACCTCTGGAAGTGCAGAAGGTGCTCTTAACCTCTGAGCCATCTCCCTATTTCCTTTGTTAAATGTTTCATTCAAAACACACCTAAAAAGGAGGAGAAAAGGCAGACAGAATGTTATTTGAGGGCTAGTCAGGAAGATGAAGATCTCAGCTGTAAAAGTGGTAAAGATGGAAGGCCCCTGACTTTCATGAGGGATGTATACTGCTTGAATAAGGATAGTAACTCCAGGACTCAGCTACAAAAAGGGTTCAGTGAAGCAGAATGGAGAGCTCACAAAACAAAACAAAACAAAACAAAACAAAACAAAACAAAACAAAACAAAACAAAACCCACCTTATTATGATGAGTGCTAACAATGTCCAATGAACATAAGTGCTTTCAATAAGTGGAGCCATGACAGAAGCATTTATTCCCATAGGTACCTGACAGACATCCATCTTATTTCCATGTCCATGCCATTTCACTTGAATTTACGCTCTTTTCATCCTTGGCACTAATCATTCTGTTCTCACACCACAACCTACACTTCATAATTCATCTGCAAATCTTTCACCATCCACAGCTAATATTTTAAGATTTAGTTCACTCTATAGACACTATAGGAAGTTTGGCTAGCTTGAGCATCTTTTCTGTTTCCATACATTGTCTGCAAAGACAACGTTCATCTATATATCATGTCGTGACATTTTTTTCTGAGAGTTTTGGAAATATCTCCATTCCATGAGCTTATTGCATTATATTATTCTTCAACTACATTATTTTTGTCTAAAATAACTAGGGTTAATATATTCAAAATATTTACTATGTATGTAAATGTAAGCTAGCTTTAACTGTATATGTGTGTATGTAACTTTTATATATCCAAACGTTCATTTGTGTACAAGTAATGCTTTAAACAGTAACCACATGGCTTCCCTTCATCTTGGCTGGTGACCTCATGGCCAGTCACTTCACTGGTAGCCATTTTTCTTAAGGTTATAAATATCTACTCAGATTAACAACTAAGTACTTATGTCTTTACCAAGTGTTCAACAACAAGGTTCTAGAAAATTTTAATAGATGGCAACAAATGTTTAATAAATAAGGTATTTAATAAATATTAAAGCTGCACCTCAAAGCTTTTATACATAGGAATATATCTTACTCTGGCAGCTATACTTTGTAATTTAAGGTTGACCCATGTAATAAAATTATAATGGTTTTCAAGAAATGAAATGATCATAGGGAACAGCTGAGGTTTGCAAATGTATAGTAGGACTGGAGTTCCAAAGAGAGTGTAGTTACAATGGTGGAGCTTAGCAGTTTTGGAAATGCCAGTGCCAGGTGATGATCATTGGAAGCACCAGCCATAATGAAATGGAGCAGGCAGGCTATGTATGTACTGCAAAGTGTAGGGTCAAAGAAATCATCCAAGCCTCTAAGTAAAAGAACCAAAAGGATTATTGAATGATTCCAGATATTAAACTTTGGGATTGTTTGCACTTTGGAGCTTGGTTTTACTTTATACAGATAGTGGTGATGCCATGTTTACTCCTTATTTAAAAAATACTTTATTGTTGATATTACAGAAGACATTTGAGAGAGCTTAATCTTTTTTTATTAATCTTTTTCTTTTAAAATTTTTTTTAAAATTTTATTTTATTTTCCAGAGCTGAGGACTGAACCCAGGGCCTGGTGCTTGCTAGGCAAGCACCCTACCACTGGGCTAAATCCCCAACCCCTCTTTTTTTCTTTTTCCTTTTTCTTTTTTCTTTTTTTTAAAAAGATTTATTTATTTATTGTGTACACAGAAGATGGTTCCAGATCTCATTACAGATGGTTGTGAGCCACCATGTGGGTGCTGGGAATTGAACTCAGGACCACTGGAAGAACCATCGGTCCTCTTAACCTCTGAGCCATCTCTCCAGCCCCTTTTTTTATTTTTTATTAAGAAACTTTTTTCATTCATTTTACACACCAATCAAGATCCTCCTCTTACCTCCTCCCCCACTCGCAGCCTCCATCTCCCAACCCACTCCCCACTCCCACCTACAAGAAGGCAAGGCCTCTCATGGGGAGACACATCCAGTAGAGGCAAGTCCAAGCCCTTCCCCATGCCTCAAGGTTGCAGGAGGTGTCCCATCACAGGTAGTGGTTTGAGCTGGACATCCAAAGGAGTCAACAAAGAATGTCTGACATCAGATACCAGGAGAATCCAAAAGTAAATGGTAATGTAATCTGTTTTATAATGATTCCTATCAAAATGCTGTTTTTTGTGTGATTCAACATAAATATGTCATTGAGGTCAGAGCCTGGAGCCTTGGCTTTCACTTTCTACAGTTATCTGACCTCTGTGCAGCCTGCATGCAGGTGTGTGTGTGTGTGTGTGTGTGTGTGTGTGTGTGTGTGTGTGTATGGCTGTACCTACCTATAGCAGCCTGTGTGTGTCATTGTGTGCCTGCTGACTGTTGCCTAACTAAGGGCCTTTGCCTGTGACTTCAGTCTCTTGTGTATAATAAACACAGGTGTATATGGCCATATGATATTCAGCTGGGATCCAAAGAATATGAGATAATCTGTTTAATAAATATTATTTGGAAAAAATGATTGCTAGAAAAGAAACTATTTTAAACAATTAACCTACATTTTACACTAACAAGGAATATCAAAGGCTTAAAAACAAGAATTGGAACTGTAATATCTCAGAAGAGACCTTCTTGATGATGGCTATGGTAATGAATGAAGCACATGGAAAACCACCAAAATTATCCAAATGAGTTTACATCAAAATGGATCTTGTATACATAACAAAAACACATAAGTGAAAAGAAAACTCATAAGTGTGAGCAAATACATACAATATATGTGATAAAGGATTTATAATTTTAACATTTCAGGAGATTTTACAACTCTAATTAGTAAGCGTGACATATAAAGATGAGCGAAGGAAATATATCTGCAAATGTGGATGGCTGTTTGGAACCTTGGGCTTACACAGGGACACTTTGCTCAGCCTGGAAGGAGGGGACTGGACCTGCCTGTACTGAATCCAACAGGTTTAAATGAATCCCCAGGGGAGTCTTGGCCCTGGAGGAGATGGGAATAGAGAGGAGGTCATGGGGGGAAGGTGGGCGCAGGAGTGGGAGGGGGAGGACAGGGGAACTCATGGCTGATGTGTAAAATTAAAACACAAATATAATAATAAAAACAATGCCCAAACAAAAAAAAATGTAGCTATAGAGATCTTAATCTTTTAAGAACAGTTGTAAAAATATATTCAGCTTATAAAATGGGGCTAGAAATTAGGGTCACAGCCATAAATAATCACCAAATACTAACCAGATACTGGGCTGTTCATTTCTTGTGATGCAGCAAGACAATGGCCCAAGAAAGTGCTTAAAATAGCTTCTGATTCCATGGGTCTTCACACTTTGGGAGTTAAAAAATCTTTTTACAGGGTGGGCCTAGGACCACCTGTATGTCAGATGTTTGCATTGAGAATGGCAAAAATCAACAATGGCAAAACTGCAGTTATGAAATAGCATTGAGAAAGTTAAAAACCAGTGACTTGGAGAATGTTTCTCCTTACCCAAGGTACATTCAGGCTTAGGAATGTTGTCTAGCCTCCTTGTATGTGCTAAGTTTGTTAAGCTTAAGCTATTTGGATAAACTGGATAAAAATACATGTTTTATATTGATGATTCGTTTTGGTTTATTTAAAAACCTGTATTGGATGCTAGAAGAGCTTCCATTTAAAATCATTGTTTTTAAGGCTATTTATTGTAGATTGTTAGAGAACATAAGTAAATAGTCAGTCATAAATAATGAAGTTTTTAAAATTGTAGTCAGTGTAAGTACCGATGTAGTATTATACAGATAAGTTTACTCAGTCCTTTGCATAGGTTTTCAGGGTTGAGCTTGAAACAAGTAACTAGAGAACAAAGTTTGTCTATTCATATGTACCTGGACAGCCCTCATAATTCAGAGATCTGCAGAATATGGCATTTAAATGTTGATCTAAAAGCTTATTATATCAGACAGACTTCCAGATCCTAGCAGTGACCCAAGGTCTCCAAAGAAGATTACGTAAGAAGGCAATGACTCTGCCTGGATTACAACAACACTGACCACAGGGCAAGATGTCCCAATGCAACACCTGCCACCAGGACCTGGCACAGACTGTGGACAAGCAGCAGGACACTGGAATTGATTGCACCCTTTTGCCTGGACAAGGTCAGTCTTCCATGTCCCTGTTCTACAGGGAAAAAACTCTGCCTTATGGGCCTGATGTCAGAAGAGGATTGCTGCTGTTCTGACTGGTGCCACCAATGCTATGGAGACCTGGGTATGGATTGGTCCCTGTCATTTATAGGATTGTAAGCTGCTAGGTCTCAACTCAGACATAATTGATCCTTTCAGATCTCTGATAGTACCAATGGCTAGACAAGCTATAACTTTGTCATCTTGACAGCAACAGACAACCAGATCCTTTTACAAGGCTATAGCCAGCTTGTTAGCTCATTTTTAAGAAAATGTTCTAAGATATAAAAGTTTACATTAGTTATAAAGGTTCAGATATGAGTTTAAGAAATATCTGAGTATATAAAATCTTCTAAGCTTTGAAGATCTCAGAAAATAATTTAAGATAAAAAAGAATCAGTTGCTCTCCTGTTCTATAATATAACAGTTTAGAGCCCAACATTTATATTTTTGGTTGTGAGCCTAGCCTTTAATGGCTGAGCCAGAGCCTAACATTTAATAGAGTTCTGATAAGCTAGTAGAGCAATGACTACTTACTGTTCAGTCGCAAGCTCAGCATTTTAGATTTATTTTAGTTGTAATCTAAATATATCTAAATATAAACCTAGAAGTGCTTCTCATCACACCAAAAATCTCTGTTCAATTCATACCTTGCTCTCTGGACAGAAGAAAATGCACAAGCTTTTAACCCAAATCTGTAGTTCTTGTTGAGACTCAAAGGTATGAGTCCACTTGTGCTGTTTTACAGATATCCATTACCTGCTTTGTCTACGATATGGATTTCAGTACAGATTGGTAATACTAATGTATCTAAAACTTTTATGTCATTTTGTAAGATAGTTTGTGTAGGCCCCAGAGGGTTAAAAGAGTCCTAAAACTTGGATCCACTTCACAGAGTTTGGAAGGATTCCAGATAAGTGTAGCTTATTCCTAAGGATGGTATTTTTCCTCTCTCCTGGTGTTGGCACTCGTGTGTTTCCCAATTACTAAGCCCAAGTGTTCCAAATAAGTTAATAAATTTTAACTTCTGTCCCTAGTTGGTTTGTCTCAACAAATTTCCATTTGGATGGCAGACACCTCTAAGCTTCAGTTGCTGACTGTACTGCTCCAGATGACTATGAGCTCCAGACTTGCTAAAATCTGATGTGGACCAACCCAGCCAGTGTGATCATTCCCTGTCTCTATGGGGTCAGATAGCCACATGCTTCTGACAGATGCCCCATTGACCAGCCTTTGACCAGCCTTTCATCCTTTTGGGGGCCCTGACAACGGCACCCCATGCCAGCTCAAAGCAGTTCCAGAAGAGACTAAGTCATCCCATGTTCCCTGTTCAGAAAAGGCTGAAATGCTGGGTCAAAAGGAAACATGGAGACAAGAAGGTCAGCTATACATGGCCATTATTAGAGAGGGATACTTATGAGCTTACTGCCCAAAACCCATGAGTGGGTTTTATTAGGCACATGAAAAGGGGGAAGTGTGAGACCAAAATGAGAGCAAAATGCTTACACCTTAGAAAGAAGGCCTAAGCTTTCTCTGTTTTAGGTATAGGCCTTGAGTTACTGGAACAGGCTTTGAGTTACTGAAACCAGTCAATCCAGAGTCCAGAAATTATAAAGTGCAAAGTACAGAGTCACAAGGTATTCATTTGGTGATAACTGTTTAACCAAGGAATGTTCCAATCCTGGTTTCCAGGCTAACTAGCCACAGAAATGTCCCCACCTGAGGCAGCCAATGAGAAATGGTGACCCGCAACCACCCCTTAGAAGTTAGATTAAGTGATGATTTCTAGAAAGTCTCTAGAAATGAGCCAATCAGAATTATATCCTTAATAGCACCCTTAACTGATGTAGCCTTGTGGTTTTTGCCTTTAAAAACTGAGCTTGTAGAGGGGCGGGCACTTCCTCCAGCCTCCACTGTATTGGCTCTGTTGGACAAAGTCCCTACCTAGGCTTGTATTTCTTTTGGATATCCTGAATTAAGCCTTTCTTTCGCATTCCAGCTATATATATATACAATACCCTTTACAATAACCTCAAATAATACAAAATATCTTGAAGTAACTCTAACCAAGCAACTGAAAGACTTATATGATACAAACTTTAAGTTTTTGAAGTAAGAAATTGAAGAAGATATCAGAAGATGGAAATATCTGCCATGTTCATGGATCACTAAGATTAAAATAATAAAAATTGCCATCCTACAAAAAGCAGTTTATAGATTATATTGGAGTTTTAATGTAATCCCATCAAAATTCCAACCCTACTTCATACATATGTTGTGAGGACAATTCTCTACTGCATATAAAAAAAAACCAGGATAGCAATCCTGAACAATTAAAGAACTGCTGGAGGTATCACAATCACTTTTTTCAAGCTGTACTACAGAGCTATAGTAATAAAAAACACATGGGATTGGTATTAAAAACTAACACATTGATTAGTAGAATCAGACTAAAGACACAGACATAAATCTACCTACCTATGGATATCTGATTTTGATAAAGAAGCTAGAAATATAAAATGGAAATAAAGAAAGCATCTTCAACAAATGGTCCTGTTAAAACTGCATGTCATCATGGAGAAGAATGCAACTAGATCTGTATCTGTCACCCTACACAAAACTCAAGTCCAATTGTATCAAAGACCTTGACATAAATTCATATATATTGAATCTGATAGAAGAGAAATTTGTGAACACATTGGCACAGGAGACAACTTCCTGAACATAACACCTAACCTATAGTGCAGGCACTAAGATCAACAATTAAAAAATGGGTCCTCATGAAAATGAAAAGTTTCTGTAAGGCAAAGGACACTGTCAATAGGGCAAAATGACAGCCTACAGGGTGGGAAGAAATTTACACCAACACCACATCTAATAGAGGTCTAATATCCAAATTATGTCAAGAACTCAAGAATCAAAAGCCAAATAATCCAATTTTAAAAATAGAGAACAGATCTAAACAGAGAAGTCTCAAGAGATGAATCTGAAATGGTTGAGAAAAATTAAAGATATGATCAGCATCCTTAGCTATCAGTGAATTTCAAATCAAAGCTACGTCTAGATTCCATCTTATACCTGTTAAAATGTCTGATATCAATAACACAAGTGACAGCTCATGCTGATGAGAATGTGGAGTGAGGGGAACACTCCTCCATTGCTGGTGGGAGTGGAAACTTATTCATCCAGTATGGAAATCAGTATGGTGGTTTCTCAGAAAATTGGGCATCAATCTACCTCAAGATGCAGCTATACCAGACTTTGGCATATATTCACAGAATTCTCCATCATACCTCAAAGACTTTTGCTCAACTATGTTCATACCAGCTTTTTTCCATAATAGCCAGACACTGAAAGCAATTTAGATTTCCCTCACTTGAAGAAAGGATAAAGAAATTGTGGTACATTTACATAATGTAAAATTACTCAGCTGTTAACAGTTGGGGATGAGAAGAAGGCTTATATGGGGAGGGAAAGTGATGGAGGGAGAGGATATAGGGAGCGACAGCTGGAACTGGGAGTCGGGGGAACCTAATGAAGGGGAAACTTCCTGGAATCTATGAGTGTGACCCTACTGAGGACTCCTAGTAATGGAGGATACACAGCCTGAACCTGGTCTTCATTGATAACCAGGCAAGGCTTCCCAGTGGTGGGACTGGGCTGCATTTGGTTGAGCGGTTGCCTGAGGGGATTCTGTGGAGTTCTTTAAACAACCCAGGCTGATGCTAGGACAGAAGGTCCCCTTCTGAAAACTGAGAGCAGGGCCCCATTGCTAAGGAAAACGTGCACACAGCTCACTGAATGTAGAGAGGCAGAGGTGGTGTGGGCATGGAGCCTTCACCCTTACATTCTAGTTTCTTTGGTGTGAAAAGGTACTCTGCAGACTACAGAAAGAGAAAACTAGACCTCAACTCAGCCTCAAAACCTTCGACCTGCAATTGGCCCTGCTTGCCAGATGTGCTGGGACAATGGCGGTGCAGATTTGTAGGAGAGGCCAACCAATATTTGGTTTAACTTGAGGTTTAACCATGAGATAGATCCCATGCCCTGTTCTGTTGGTACCCCTGCTTGCACCTCCACAAGTTGGAAACCCTGTAGGCCCTACTTCCCAGACTAAAAAACTCTGAACAAAGGAATGACACCCAAAACACAGGTCCATATTCCTGGCAGCCAATGAAATCCTCCTTTCTGACATTGCCAGTCGACCCCGGGGCCTGCCTGGCCATTAGCTCTTCACTATACTTCTGAACTATGACTTCCAGCTGACATGTCATCACCTCTCACCTAAAAGCTGTGAATTCTCTGGCCCCATTCTTTGAAATTGGAGTACCTGCCCAGAAGGACACCAAACATATCTGCATTTATCTGTTTCTAATATGGTCTGATCTAGCCTTTTGAATTGGCAGAAACCTATCATCTGGTGCCAAAAAAAGAAGTTGTGACCCCAGCCTGGAGAGCTCAGGTCTCAGGCAACTTGGGGACCACTTCCCTCCACTCTCCGTCTCCCTGACATAATTGACTTATAATTTGGGGTCAGTCGTCCTTTTCCTAGCATCTACCTTAGAGGTACCAGATCCCTCTTCTGGTTCAAGACCTTGGAATTCTATGCCAAGAGTTGCAGCTTAGCCAGGGTAAGTACCATCTGGATCAGAGATGGTCTCTGTTTAGAAGAGCCTCAGATGGGAGATGTTCCTCCCCAGGCCACTGAACCTCCACTGCTTAACCACAGCCTACCGTGGAGTATGCCTCCCTCTAGTCGTCAGTCTCCAGCACAGGCTCGGGAATGGCCAACATCAGTCTAAACCTGATCCTCAGTTGCTTCTGGGGTGCCTGCTATGAAATTTTTCCAAATTGGGGATAAGACTTTACGACCAAAGCACACCCACTCTAAATGGCCAGCAGAGGGCACTCTTGATTTCAACATCCTCTGATCTTGAAAATGTCTGCAGGCACACTGACAAATGGTCTGAGCTCCTTATATCCAGGTCTTTTGGGTCTGTTCTCCCTCCCCTCCCTTTGTAGCCAGTGCTTGAAGTCCCAAATCTCATTGGCTAGGGTTAGGGCACCTCTAGATGCCTTTTCAGCTAGGAGCTCCCTGACTGAGTCTCCCTAGTCACTATTACACTCTGACTCCTACTCCAGAGTCTCACTTACCCCTTTGCCTTCTTCACTGACACTTACTCCACCTAGTGGCCAGCCTTCTTCCCTTTATGGACCCCTTCTTCCCTCTCCTTGATAACAAAGGTCAAGGGTCAGCTTCTCTCCATTACCCAACTCTCTCTTCTTGCTCCTCCTACTGCCCCTCCTTCACTACCACCCTCAGCTGCACCTAATGGTCAACCTGTCCCCTATATCCTCCTTCCTCCCCTCTCCTGCCTTTTCTGCCCTCCCTAATCACTATAACACCCTGGTCCACCTCCACACACTGGCTTACTCCCCCTGAGTGCTCCCCTGTGACTTCTCATACATGATCATGGAAGATCCCTGTTCTCCCCTATCCCCTCTGAGAGCTGCCCAGGTGCATGTCCCTTTCTTCCTCCAAGATCTATCCCTAAAAAAAAAAAAAAAAAAAACAACAACAACACTGGGTATGATGGAGCTTTTGGAGCATAGGATTTGTAGAATACAATATTTGGGACCAATGGATATCTTTATCCAGTAGGGAAGCCTGCAGGCAGTCCTGCTGCAACACCTTTGTGCTCACAAAATAATTAAATTCAATGGCTCACAAGTTACTCCTCTCCTGAAATTCCAACCCTAGAGGAAGTAGAGAAAGTTTTGTTTATTTCATACACATTAATGGATCTATGCCTATAAGTTTTGTTGCAAACAGGGACCAGCACAGAAGAGTGTCAGACTCAGTTCAATATGTGAAAGTATATGTCCACTATACATTTGTTTCTTACTGGTCTTGAATGTGTAAGTTTACTATGTTCCATGTGTCTTGGTAATTGTTCAACTGTTATTGTTGCAACTAGCTACCTGGGCTCAGAATTTACCTCTGGGTTTTACTTCTGGCTACTGAATCTAATGTAATAACAGGAATTCATATGTCATTTGGATGCAAATAATATTAAAGTTGTTTTATGCTATTCTACTTTATTTAAAAGCTGGCTCTGGAATTGGGTTATGTCTCAGCCTTTTTCAGATCCAGGTATGCTTTCAAAGTATCTATGTCTGAGATTAAAAACTGCTAGGAAGAAAGAATAAAAACTGAACAGCTAAGGGATTATTGGCTTATAAGTTATTGGGTATGGTTAAAAATCTGAAATATCTGTAACAAGATTAATTTAAAATTCAACTCTATGGTGGAGTAATACTGCAAAACATCATGTATTTTGCAACCATTTTAACTAAGGGCAGCTACATGGACTGTTACCATTTTGCGGAGGGTTGGAGAAGGTGGAATATCATGGTCTCACTCCCACTTTGGCTGCAGGAAGCCACAAGGTGTGGGCCAATCAAGGAGACAACAGATCTCCAGGGACACTTTTAAATTGGGATGAGATTTTTGTATGATTCCTGTCCTGACTTAAAAAACAGGCTTACAAAAATAGAATTTAAAACAATACTTGTTTACCAGGTTATCAAAGCTGCATCTCATTTTGCTCCTATACAAGAACATGTCTTATAGGCAGCCAAACTTTGTAAGTAATATAAGAGTAATCCACTTGGTATTGATTTTAGAGACACTGGATTGTTTACACTGTTAAAACATGGTTTTGCCTTCCATAAATTATGTTTGTCTTCATTCTAAAATGAAAATGTAATTTCATTTTTAATATTACTGGAACACACAGTTAAGAGATCTTAAACTTCTTTAAAGGGGAATTTTAGAGTTTTATAGAAAGTTTAGATAAAAGAAATATATATATAAGAAACAGCTTTTAAATGTTTAAATATATAAAGCTATGAAATATTTTAAATTTTATAAGATATTTTATTATAATGTCTTTGCTAATATATAATCCTGATAAATAGATAAATAAAAGGCTATAACTCAGAACCACAGATAAACACAAGAGACTGAGATACTCCTGTCTTATGATACCCAAGCAGTCTGGCAAAAACAAAAACAAAACAATAACAAAAACAAAACAAAACAACTTGGAACCCCTGGTTTAGAGAATGTCCTTACTTAAGGTCTATTCAAGCTAAGAGAGACTGATTTAAAGATGTATGTCTAAACTCCTTGTTTTTGCTAACACTGGTAAGCTTTGCTATTTTGGTAAACTTAGTCAAACAGGGAAGTGTTTTATTCTATATTGCTACACTAAGTAAGGACCAAAAAAGTTCCCAATGGCATGTACACTTTGTTTTTAAGTTTTATCTTGACACAAAAAGTGTCAAATCAAACTTGTTATTTGTATTATAAGCTCTTAAAGATGATTAAACTTTGAGATGTTTGGACCATATGTAATAGATAATGGTCCTCAAACTGTCAGAGATTTGCTGAATATTTAAGATATTTAAATGTTTATGACAGACAGAGACTCCTAGATCCAACAGTGACCCCAAAGGTCTCCACAAAGACAATAGACACAGCAATGGATGACTCCACCTTGACTGTAATAATGCTAACTACTGAATAAGACTGCCCCAATACCCCCACTGCCAGGGCTCAGCCCAAATTGTGGACAAACAGGATACTGGAGAGTTGACTGCCCCACTTTGCCTAGACAAATTAAGGTCAGTTCTTCCCTTCTTCCAAAGAAAATCCTCTCATCTTCTGGGCCTTGCAGACAAGACTGTTGTCTTGGTACACCTGCACACAAGTGCACCTGCCTTGAAGAGCATAAGAGCCTGGGATAATTGTCAAAGTAAAGGATTGTGAATTAATCTGTGTCATTTCCGTTGGTCCTTCTTAAATCTCTGATCACATTGGTGGCTAGTTTAACTGTAGTTTTTCAGATAGGCAGCAGCAGACAATAAGCTCCGTTCCCTGACTCCCTTAATGCTACAACCACCTTGGTAGTTCATTAGATAGATAAAGCTACCAGGTCTCTTGTTTGAAAAAGGTAGACAAACTACCTTCTCACAGACTTCATATAAAAGGATAAACAGGTTTGTGATGTGGTTTCCCGCTAAAGAAACATGCTTTGCTGTGATTGTTCTCAATAATAACTATTTGTGTTGTTGGTAAATGATTGAACTCCATAAAAGGTCTAAGTTGTGATGGTCTAAGAAAAATCTCTTGTCCACAGTCTCTCCATTCACCTCCCTGTGCCTTCTGGTGACACTGGTCCTGCCGCTAACATTGTATGGACAAACTGAGTTTGCCATGGTTTTCCTAATGGTGAAATTATTTAGGCCACTCTACGTAGTTAAAAGGGAGGTTTATTTTGTGGGGTAACTTACAATGAAGGGGTAGGTTGCAGGGTCTGGCAAAGGTATAGAGCAGTCCGGTGGTGTTCTCTGGTGAACTCTGCTTGGTCTCTCTCCAGCATCCAGGGTCCTGGAACCATGTGAGCGAACTCCTCTTGATCCTTCGTTTTCCGTTTTCTTCTCCGCCCTGCCTTGTGGGCGTGACCATTACCGAAGCCTCAATGGGGGTTGGAACTTCCAGGCCCATGCTGGGATGGCTATCCACTACATTTTCCCTTTCTCTTTTAAGCATGACTTGGGTCAGGCACATTGTGCTATCTTTCTTCCAGCAACAATGGGGCATCTCCTTGTCCTCAGCCCTGATGGCATCTGGCTTAGGCACAGATGCCATAGCATATCCAGTTGCTGTAACTACAAGATTATCTGAAGTTGATTTCATGGATATGGAGAGACACAAATGACCAATGATTGTTAACTCTTGTTATCTTGTTGGTGGTGATGGTGGTAGTGTGTGTGTGTGTGTGTGTGTGTGTGTGTGTGTGTGTGTGTGCGCGCGCGCGCGCGCGCGCGCTCCCCTTGTTTGCATCTTGCTGGTATGAGATTATTTGTTGGCTCTGTGTTTCTGGGTGTAGTTACACTCTTTGCATTTAGTTTTCCTTTAAAGCCTTCTGTAGGGCTAAATTTATGGATAGATATTGTTTAAATTTGACTTTGTCATGGAACATCTTGCTTTCTTCATCTATGGTAATTGAAAGTTTTGATGAGTATAGTAGTCTGAGATGGCATCCATGGTCTTTTTAAGTATTCAAGTGTTCTGTCCAGACTCTTCTATCTTCCAGAGTCTCAGTTGAGAAGTTGAGTATAATTTTAATAGTTGAGTGTAATTTTAAGTAGCCTTTATGTGCTACTTGGTCCTTTTCCTTTGCAGCCTTTATGATTCTTTCTTCTGTATGTTCAGTTTTGATTATTATGTGATGTAGAAACTTTCTTTTCTGGTCCAATCTATTTGGTGTTCTGTAAGTTTTTCATACCTGCATGTCCTTTTTTAGGTTAGCAATTTTTTTCTATGATTTGGTTAAATATATTTTCTTGAGCTGGATTCTTCTCCTTCTATTCCTTTTATTCCTGGGTTTGGTCTCTATAGTGTCCCAGGATTCCTGAGTGTTTTGTGTTAGGGACATTGTAGATTTTCTTTGACTGATTAATCTATTTCTTCCATTGTATCTTCAATGCCTGAGATTCTCTCTTCCATTGCCTGTATTCTAGTGGTGATATATGCTTCTGTAGTTCCTATTTGCTTACTTAGATTTTTCCCTTTCCTGATTTTCTTTATTGTTCTACTTGGATTTTCAGGTCTTGAACAGTTTCCTTCGTCTGTCTGTGTGTTTGGTTTCTTTCTGTCTTTTTTTTGGGAGGCATTCTTGACATTCTTTAAGGGTTTTATTGATTTCTTCCATTTGTGTGGCTTGCACCTGAGCAGCTAAAGTCCTCTGGCATTAGAAGTAGGGGTCAGTTGTGGGATGGAGGGTGAGGTGGGGGAAGGGTGGGATGGGTCTTGGGAATGGAATCTAGGGAGTGAAGCAGTTCAACTGGCAGGGTGGTCACTCACTGTTCTTCTGACTGGTGTGGCCTGCACCTGAACCAGCACACATCTGCACTATATATTTTAAATTACTTTCTTTTTTAAAAATTTATTTAAATTTATTTTATGTGCACTGGTTTGAAGGTGTCAGACCCCCTGGAACTAGAGTTACAGACAGTTGTGAGCCACCATGTGGGTACTGGGAATTGAACCTGGGTTTTCTGGTAGAGCAACCAGTGCTCTTCACTACTGAGCCATCTTTCCAGCCCCCCTAAATTACTTTTTTAGACACACATAACTTGTATCATTCTTTTTTTTCTTGACCTACATAACTTATTTGTCTTTTTCTCATAACCTTTAGAAACTCCAAATCTTTTTCAGTCTTACCTGCCACCAAGGTAAACTATACATGTGATGAAATCTGACAAGGAAGCTTGGTGTGTTCTGTTGTCAAAACTAGTTTAGTTAGACATCAATGTCATCAGAGATCTGTGAAGGATAAAGTTGAGTAGGACTTATAATCTAAATGTTTTTCTTCAGCAATTAAAATGGCAGAGTCTTACTTAGACAGTCATTTAAGGCTTACATGTTTCATTGCAGAAGCAGTTGGTCTTCAGCTGTCAGGAAAGAGCAATATTTAATCTTCAGTTTTCTCAAAGAGCAGTGGGCCTTTAGCTCTGAGACTCAGGTCTGAGGAATTTTTCTTGCAGAGGAAGAACTTGGGGAAATTAACCTTACTTTGATAAAGCAGGGTACAGCAGTCAATGCAGTGTCCACATATTTTGCAGATTCCTGGTGACAGGCAAGGCATGGGGCAGTTTTTCCCAGAGGTTGGCATTGCCATAATCAAGGCAGAGTCACTGGTGCAGTGTCTCATCTGTTCTCTTTGGAGACCTTAAATGTCTCTTTTTTTCCCCTTTCTTTCTAGAGGAGGTCTCTTTTTTTGTGGAAAGGTTTTTATCGAACATTTTTTTCTTTTTTAAAATTTATTATATTTGTGTTTTAATTTTACACATCAGCCATGGGTTCCCATTTCTTCCCACCTTCCACCCCTGCCTCCACCTTCCACCCATCCCTTCCCTTCCATTTTCATCTCCTCCAGGGCCAAGACTCCCCTGGGGATTCATTTAAACCTAGTGGATTCAGTACTGGCAAGTCCAGTCCCTCCTTCCAGGCTGAGCAAAGTGTCCCTATGTAAGCCCAAGGTTCCAAACAGCCAGCTCATGTACTAAGGACAGGTCCTGGTCCCACAGCCTGATGCCTCCCAAACAGTTCAAGCTTTTCAACTGTCTCACTTATCCAGAGGGCCTGCTCCAGCTGGGGGCTCCACAGCCTTTGGTTCATAATTCATGTGCTTCCATTTGTGGCTTTTTGTCCCTGTGCCTCTACAATCTTGGTCTCAACAACTGACACTCTTACAGTCCCTCCTCTTTCACGACAATTGGAGTCCTGGAGCTCCAATTGGGGCCTGGCTGAGGATCTCTTCATCCACTTCCATCAGTTATTTGATGAGAGTTCCAGCACAACTGTTAGGGTGTTTGGCCATCTGATCACCAGACTAGGTGAGATCAGGCTTTCTCTCGATCATTGCCAGCAGTCTACAGAGGATGTGTCATTTTGGATTTCTGGGGACCTTTCCAGCACTCTGCCTATTCCTGTTCTCCTGTGGTCATCATTTATCATGGTCTGTTATTCCTTGTTCTCCCTTTCTGTTCTTGATCCAGCTGGGATCTCCTGTTCCTCTAAGCTTTCTTTCCCACAAACCTTGCCCTTCATTACTCCCACTGTCCTCCAGGTTGTTCATGTAGATCTCATCCATTTCTCTGTCATTGGGCGATTCCGGTGTCTTTCCTAGGGTCCTGTTTTCTAAGTAGCCTACCTGGAGTTGTGAATAGCAGTCTAGTCATCTTTGTTTTACATCTAGTATCCTACTATGAGTGAGTACATACCATGTTCGTCCTTCTGAGTCTGGGTTACCTCACTCAGGATGATTTTTTCTAGATCCATCCATTTGCCTCCAAACCTCATGGTGTCATTGTTTTTCTCTGCTGAGTAGTACTCCATTGTGTATATGTACCATATTTTCTTTATCCATTCTTGAGTTGAAGGGCATCTAGGTTGTTTCCAGGTTCTGGTTGTTACAAACAATGCTGATATGAACATAGCTGAGCAAATGCCCTTGTGGTATGATTGAGCATTCCTTGGGTATATGCCCAAGAGTGCTATAGCTGGGTCTTGGGGGAGATGGATTTCCAATTTTCTAAGGAAGTGCCATATTGATTTCCAAAGTGGCTGTACATGCTTGCATTCCCACCAGTAGTGGAGGAGAGTTCACCTTGCTCCTGTACTCTTCAGCATAAGCTTTCTTCTGTGTTTTTGATCTTAGCCATTATGACTGGTGTAAGGTGGTATTTCAGAGTTGTTTTGATTTGCTTTTCCCGGATAATTAGGAATGTGGAGCAAGTCCTTAAATGTCTTTCAGCCATTTGAACTTCCTCTGTGGAGAATTCTCTGTTTAGTTCTATAGCCCTTTTCTTAATTGGACTGTTGGGCATTTTGATGTCTAATTTCTTGAGTTTTTTACATATTCTGGATATCAGCCCTCTGTCAGATGTGGGGTTGGTGAAGACGTTTTCCCATTCTGTAGGCTGTTGCTTTGTCTTGTTGACTGTGTCCTTTGCTCTACAAAAGCTTCTCAGTTTCAACATATCCCATTGATTGTTTCTCTCAGTATCTGTGCTATTGGTGTTATATTTAGAAAGTGATCTCCAGTGCCAATGAGTTCAAGACTACTTCCTACTTTCTCTTCTATCAGGTTCAGAGTAACTGGATTTATGTTGAGGTCTTTGGTCCGCTTAGACTTAAGTTTTGTGCACGATGACAGATATGGATCTATTTGCTGCCTTCTACACATTGACATCCAGTTATGCCAGCACCATTTGTTGAAGATGCTTTCTTTTTTCCATTGTACAGTTTTGGCTCCTTTGTCAAAAATTTTATGTTCATAGGTGTTCCGGCTAATGTCAGGGTCTTCAATTCAATTCCTTTGGTCCACATGTTGGTTTTTATGCCAGTACCATGCTGTTTTTATTATGGTGGCTCGATAGTAGAGCTTGAGGTCGGGGATCATGATGCCTCCAGAGATTGTTTTATTGTACAGATTTCTTTTTGGCTATCCTGCGTTTTTTGTTTTTCCCTATGAAGTTGAGTATTATTCTTTCCATGTCTGTGAAGAATTGTGTTGGTTAATTTGATGGGGATTGTATTGAATCTGCACATTGCTTTTGGTAAGATGGCCATTTTTACTACGTTAATCCTGCCTATGCATGAACATGGGAGATCTTTCCATTTTCTGACATCTTCTTCAATTTCTTTTTTCAGGGACTTAAAAAGTTCTTGTCATATAGGTACTTCACATGCTTAGTTAGCATAACCTCAAGGGATTTTATATCATTTGTGGCTATTGTAAAGGGTGATCTATCTCTGATCTCCTTCTCAGCCTGTTTGTCTATTGTATATAGGAGGGCTGTATCTTGCTGTGTTGCTGAAGGTGTTTAAGAGCTGTGTCAGTTCCTTGTTTAAATTTTTGGAGTCACTCATGTATACTATCATGTCATCTGCAAATGTGGAATGCTTCACTTCTTCCTTTCCAATTTGTATGCCTTTAATCTCCTTATGTTGTCTTATTGCTTTGGCTAGCACTTCAAGTACTATATTGAATAAGTATTGGGAGAGGGGCAGCCTTGCCTTGTTCCTGATTTTAGTGGTATTGCTTTGAGTTTCTCTCCATTTAATTTGATGTTGGCTGTTGGCTTGCTGTAAATTGCCTTTATTATGATTAGGTATGTTCCCTATATTCCTGATCACTCCAAGACCTTCATCATGAAGGGGTTTTGGATTTTGTCAAATGCCTTTTCTGCATCTAGTGAGATGATCATGTTTTTTTTTTCTTTGAGTTTGTTTATATGGTGTATTACATTGATGGATTTTGTATGTTGAACCAACCTTGTATACCTGAGATGAAGCCTACTTGGTCATGTTGTATAATTGTTTTGATGTGTTCTTGGAGTCTGTTTTCCAGTATTTATGGAGTATTTTTGCATCAATGTTCATGAGGACTACGCCCTCTGCATGGCAAGACAGTTGTGTAGCTTGATCTCCTTGGGAAGCCCCCTGGAAGTAGGATCAGAATCCATCCCTGGTGCATGAATGGACTTTTTGGACCCATCTACCTGTGATGGGACACCTTGTGTAGCCTTAAGGCAAGGGGAAGGTCTTGGAATTGCCTCTACTAGATGTGCCTCTCCATAGGAGTCCTTGCCTTCTTGTGGGAGGGAGTGGGGGTGGTTTGAGTTGGGAGGCTGGGGTAGGTGGGAGGAGGGAAGGGAGGACCTTTGATTGGTGTGTAAAATAAATGAAAATATTTTCTTAATGAAAATGCCTGAAGGATAGCAAAATTAATTATTTACACTCTATAAATATATGCTCAGAAAACTTTAAGATAAATAATAAAAACAATGCCAAGAAAATAACTTCTTTAATTGCTAATTTTTCTTAAGAGACAGACCTAATAAGATAGATAGGTAGAAGCATAGATTGATAGACATAGCAGAGACAAGATACATAGATATATAAAAGATAAAGGATATATAAATATACTTCCAGTGACTCTAAGTGATGCTCAGCCAAAGAGCTTTGGTATCACCTTCCTCATCACATTCTGTTATACATGTATGAATGTGGGTGTGTAAATGTGTGTGCATATTTAGGTGCATATATGTGAGAGAGTGCATGTCCATATACATACACATATGTGAAAGTTAGAGGTGAACCTTGGTGTTGTTTCTCAGGAGATGACAAGCTTGTTTTCTGAGATAGTGTATCCCACCAGGACATAAAGCTCACTCTTTAGGCTGGGTTGGGTGTCCAGCAAGCTCCCAGGATCTCCCTTTCTCTCTTCCCAGTGTTGGTATAACACGTACACACCTCAAAGCGTGGTCATTATACATATGCTGCAGATTGAATTTAGGTCTTCAGGTTGGTGTGGCCAGTACTGTAGTGAATGAACTTTCTCTAGCTCCCTAGCTTGGATTCTCTGTGGTTCACAATATGTGTACCAGTGTGATGTGTTGTGATCTCTGTTTTCTTTCATTTGTTTACCTGAATTGTAAGCAAGTCTAATAACAGGTATGCAAATCTCATGTATTTATTATTGAGAACATGCAGAAGAAAAATGACCAAGAATTATCTTAGTATATTAGTTATTTTACAGGGAAGTTCTATTTTAACTCAAGGCCGGATACACATTAGCACAAGGGATAATAACACTGTTCCAGAGAATAGAAAATAGCAGTATAATTGTGCAATGACTCCAGAAATTGCAAAATGGTTGACAGGTGTTTCCTGGGTCTTGACAGAATGAGAATACATGAGAGGGAAGGAAGGACAGCTTGTCCCTGATCAGAAGGAGGTGGATGAAGGTCTGAAGCAGATTGCAGAAAACACCACAGCCTGGGTTAGGAATTCTGATCTTCTTTAGACAGGAATGAAGCAGATCTTGTAAGGGGGTGGCAGAGAGGTTAATCCATTGGCCACTGGGGTAATGTTGATGTCCTTAGTGTGATGCAGTGATTTCAGATTAAAGGTCTGTAAAATGGTGGTCAGGAATAGAAACAGCTCCATGCGTGCCAGGCCCTCTCCTGCACAAATCCGTTTTCCTAGGGGGAAGAAAGTCAAAGAAGATTGCTATTCTCATTTGTAAATGTAAGAATCATTGTACTTGTAACTGACTCAGGAGACTATGAATGAAAGGTAAGTTATTGAATTGGTGGGTTGATGAATGGCTGCATGAAAGGACAACTATTTATGCAAATAAAAAACAGGGAACAAATTTGTTTGTCAATTAACCTACATTAAGAAACACATTCTTGTCTGTCTGCTCCGGAACTCCCATCTGGACCAGAGGTGAGTGCCTGGGATTATAGGCAGAGAGGCAACTGCCCCTGGGTCCCACCGCTGGACAGAGGCCATCCTGGGAGGAACTGCCCAACTTGACCGAGTTTCCGGCCAATCAGTGGGCTCTGCTCTACTCTAACTAAGCAGGTGAAGGACCTATATGACAAGAACTTTAAGTCCCTGAAAAAAGAAATTGAAAAAGAGGTCAGAAAATGGAAAGATCTCCCATACTCATGGATAGGCAGGATTAACTTACTAAAAATGGAGATCTTACCAAAAGCAATCTACAAATTCAATGCAATTGCCATCAAATTACCAACACAATTCTTCACAGAAATGGAAAGAATAATACTCAACTTCATATGGAAAAACAAGAAACCCAGGATAGCCAAAAGAATCCTGTCCAATAAAACAACCTCTGGAGGCATCACAATCCCCAACCTCAATCTCTACTATAGAGCTACTGCAATAAAAACAGCTTGGTGCTGGCATAAAAACTGACATGTGGACCAATGTAATTGAATTGAAGACCCTGACATTAACCCGCACACCTATGAACATTTAATTTTTGACAAAGAAGCCAAAAATGTACAACTGAAAAAAGAAAGCATCTTCAACAAATGGTGCTGGCATAACTGGATGTCAATGTGTAGAAGGCAGCAAATAGATCCATATCTGTCACCATGCACAAAACTTAAATCCAAGTGGATTAAAGACCTCAACATAAATCCAGTTACTCTGAACCTGATAGAAGAGAAAGTAGGAAATACTCCTGAATGCATTGGCACTGGAGATCACTTTCTAAATATAACAACAGCAGCACAGACACTGAAAGAAACAATCAATGGGACATGTTGAAACTGAGAAGCTTTTGTAGAGCAAAGGACACAGTCAACAAGACAAAGCAACAGCCTACAGAATGGGAAAACGTCTTCACCAACCTCACATCTCACAGAGGGCTGATATCCAGAATATATAAAGTACTCAAGAAATTAAACATCAAAATCCCCAACAGTCCAATTAAGAAATGGACTATAGAACTAAACAGAGAATTCTCCAGAGAGGAAGTTCAAATGGCTGAAAGACATTTAAGGAATTGCTCCACATCCCTAATTATCAGGGAAATGCAAATCAAAACGACTCTGAGATACCACCTTACACCTGTCAGAGTAGCTAAGATAAAAAACACAGAAGATAGCTTATGCTGGGGAGGATGTGAAACAAGGGGAACTCTCCTCCACTGCTGGTTGGAATGCAAGCTTGAACAGCCACTTTGGAAATCAATATGGCACTTCCTTAGAAAATTGGGAATTCATCTCCCCCAAGACCCAGCTGTAGCACTCTTGGGCATATACCCAAGGAATGCTCAATCATACCACAAGGGCATTTGTTCAGCTATGTTCATATCAGCATTGTTTGTCAAGCCAGAACCAGGAAACAACCTAGATGCCCTTCAACTCAAGAATGGATAAAGAAAATATGGTACATATATGCAATGGAGTACTAACTCAGCAGAGAAAAACAATGACATCATGAGGTTTGCAGGCAAATGAATGGATCCTGAAAAAATCATCCTGAGTGAGGTAACCCAGACTCAGAAGGACAAACATGGTATGTACTCACTCATAGGAGGATACTAGATGTACAACAAAGATGACTAGACTGCTATTCACAACTCCAGAGAGGCTACCTAGAAAACGGGACCCTAGGAAAGACCCAGGGATCATCCAATGACAGAGAAATGGATGAGATCTACATGAGCAACCTAGATGACAGTGCCAGTAATGAAGGGCAAGGTTTGTGGGAAAGAAAGCTTAGGGTAACAGGAGATCCCAGCTGGAACAAGAACAGAAAGGGAGAACAAGGAATAACAGACCATGATAAATGAAGACCACATGAGAACAGGAATAGGCAGAGTGCTGGAGAGGTCCCCAGAAATCTACAATGATATATCCTCTGTAGACTCCTGGCAGTGGTCGAGGGAGGGCCTGATCAGACCTAGTCTGGTGATCAGATGTCTAAACACCCTAGCAGTCATCTTGGAACTTTCATCCAATAACTGATGGAAGTGGATGCAGAGATCTTGGGCCAGGCCCCAGGTGGAGCTCCAGGTGTCCAACTGTCAAGAAGGAGGAGGGACTGCAAGCGCTGGATCAGCCCCTCTGGGTAAGTGAGACAATTGAATAGCTTGATCTGTTTGGGAGGCTCCCAGACTGTGGGACCGGGACCTGTCCTTGGTGCATGAGCTGGCTGTTTGGAACCTTGGGCTTACACAGGGACACATGCTCTACCTGGAAGGAGAGGACTGGACCTGCCAGTACTGAATGCACCAGGTTTAAATGAGTCCCCAGGAGTGCCTTGATCCTGGAGGACAAGGGAATGGAGGGGAGGGGCTGGGGTGATGATGGGGATGGGGGCAGAATGGGGGAGGCCAGGGGAACCCATGGCTGATGTGTAAAATTAAGACACATAATAATAATAAAAAAAAGAAAAGAAAAACATTTGTCAAAAATACATTTTAGCTAGGTGTGGTTATTCACATCTGTAATCAGATTGCCTAGGGGAATAAGGAAGAGGGATTCTGTATTCATTATCACAAATAACAAAAGCAAGGACAGAAACTGCACATCCAAAGGCACCATACATACTGCAGGTGTGGACTCAATATCCATTGTTCTCATCATGAATGAGAAGGAACAAGGTTCGCAATAATCTTTGCAGAATGTCCTGACTCATCTACAGTGTCTCCATCATCTCATGATGATCTTGAAGTTCCTAGAATTCTGAACTGAGTAAAAATTCTCTGATCCTATGGTTCATGAACTTTTTTTAATGATGAGATTTCTTTCAATAATTTTCCATTACCAATGCCTTTTGAGGCAGCTAGGAAGTAATTTATCAAAATGTTACTCGATTTTTGCCTTTATATAATGTTTTTTTTTATCCACAATAATTTATCCTAATTTATCCACAATAACCCAGAGATCTGGGGTCTTTCTAATTGCCCTCGTCCAACTGAAACATGACAAGTATTGTTCATTTATGTGTTTACCATGTACACTTGAGGCTCGTTGGTAATTTTCAGTATTTTGGAGACCTGTAATTGCATACTTGAGCATGGAGGTGAGTGACAGAGCAAACAAAGACCAGAATGTAAATTATGATGTCTCCATTTTCACGGTGAATGAAGTGTAAATGAAGTTTTTTTTTCCCTTAGGTACTTCTGTGATGTAGCTAAAGGAAGATTAAACACACTCTACTCTTCAACTTTCTCAATTTTCAACAATGATAACAATGAAAGCCTCAGTTTCATAGCCTGACAGGGAAAATATCTCTTTATCATGACTGTGCATGGACATTAAAAGTCATACTCTGGATCATTACAAGTCTACTGGCCATTTGGGTATCCCTTGTAGTTGTAAGGTTTCCTGTCTTCTGCCTGGTCCAAAAGCCCCTCATCCCCAGATAAACACACAGAGGCTTATATTATTTCCAAACCATGGCCATAGCAGGCTTCTTGCTAGCTAGCTCTTATATCTTAATTTAACCCATAATTCTTCTCTATGTTTAGCCATGTGTCTTGGTGCGTTTTCTCAGCTCTGCCTTGTCATCTTGCTTCTTCTGTGTCTGGCTGGAGACTTCTGACTTAGCCTTCCTCTTCCCAGAATTCTCCTTGTCTGCTTATACTACTTGCCTGGCTACTGGCCAATCAGCATTTTATTTCTCAACCAATCAGAGCAACACACATTCACAGCATACAGAAAGACATTCCACAGCAGCCACTGTGTAAGTCTCCACAGATTCTCATGTTATAGGAGTCATGAAATGAGCTTCTATTACCTGCTGAAAAAGGCATGAAGTAGTCACTCTTTTTAAAGTTTCCATTCTTATCTAGGAAGTGTTCAGGGTCAAATACCTCTGGGTTGGGGAATTCCTTGCTGTCATGCAGGACTGATGACAGTGATGTCATTACCATTGTTCCCTATAACACACACAGAGAGCAATCAAGTTACAAAGAAATCATAGAGCTAAAACACATTAGGAAAATAACCTAGTTCACCTTCTGCTCCATAGTCAGGGGTATGTACAAAGAACAGCAGGGCAATTTCAACATGCAGAGCAGGTGATCAACAGGGAAGAGGTTGAGGCAAGGCACAGTGGTGTGGCTAAAGTGTCATCCAGTGAGATTTCACATGAGTACTTGGACTAAACCTTCCTAGTGTCTTCTTCCTTTCTTTTAGATTGGTTACATGCTTCTCTGACCACTGGCTGCTCTAGCTTATCACCTCATACTACATACCCCACACATGAATCAGGTTCCAGATGGAATAATTCATTGAATATTTTTTAACGTTGATAATTTTTATTGAGCAATTTTTAAAAAATTATATTTGTGTTTTAATTTTACATATCAGCCATGGGTTCCCCTGTCCTCCTGGCTCCTGCCCCCAACCCCGAATTCCCGCCAGGCCCTCTCCTCCATTCCCATCTCCTCCAGGGTCAAGACTCCCCTGGGGATTCATTTAAACCTGGTGGATTCAGTCCAGACAGGTCCAGTCCCCTCCTTCCAGGGTGAGCAATGTGTCCCTGCATAAGCCCAAGGTTCCAAACAGCCAGCTCATGCACCAAGGACAGGTCCGGGTCCCACTGGCTGGGTGCCTTCCAAACATTTTAAGCTATTCAATTGTCTCACTTATCCAGAGGGCCTGATCCAGTTGGGGGCTGTTCAGCTTTTGGTTCATAATTCATGTGTTTCCATTAGTTTGGCTATTTGTCCCTGTGCTTTTCCAATCTTGGTCTCAACAATTCACAGTCTTACAGTCCCTCCTCTTTCTAGAATATTGGAGTCCTGGAGCTCCACCTGGGGCATGGCTGAGGATCTCTGCATCCACTTCCATCAGTTATTGGATGAGAGTTCCAGCATGATAGTTAGGGTGTTTGGCCTTCTGATCACCAGAATATGAGACCACTGTTTGAGTATAATAGGGAAGATTTGGAAAGACAAATACCATTCCTTTTTTTTCTCATGTACAGAATTTGTTTATCTATCTCTGTATATATAAGGGAGTAAATGTGGGGCTATGTGCCAGAGTAGAGGTGTGCAGTCGTGTATGTAATCTATCTATATGAATGCACAGAGACAAACACAGAAATCCATATATGTATATGTGTCAGAAAAGCAGGATGAGGACTGTTTGGGAGAAGGGAAGAAATTAATGGAATATGCAGGAGAGGGAAAATAATATTAAATATAATAAGATGAGGGTAAGATGATCTGGTGGCAGCAAAATCAATAAAACTTCTGAAGATACATAGAAATCGCTGGGAGCTGGTGCTGGCAAGTTCTGTTTAACTAGTTCACAAACTAACCTCATATCATTTCAATGTTTCAAAGAATGTGCTTTACAAAGCTTTCACAAGGATGACACACATATTATAATGTAGCTTAACTAAATATGTTTAAAGTTTTAAAGCTAAAAGGAATATTATTGACATATATAAATTGTGTGAAAATTATGATTTAGTGTCAATAGATATTGAACTTATTATATTTATAACCAATTGTTTACAAATAGACCATGACTGCTTATCTACTATAGTGCCAGAGTTTCTGAATGGACAGCACAATCCTGTTAGGCTAGAAAGTCTTAAATCTACCAAACAATATGGCAAATATCATAGCTTCCTTCTTGTCCTGTCACTGGCTCCAGTCTCATCAAAGAAATAACTTATCCTACTTGTCAGAAGGGAGAATCACTTGTGAAGTAATGCTTATTTTCCTACCATGTTATTTCATAAAGGAAAAAAATGGAATATTCTTCTTGATTAGATTCGAAAGAGATCAGTCATACTATGATCCAGCTGCACAGGGATGAGAGGATATAATTTTAGATGATGCAATACTCTCCTCAAACTAGGCTCTAAACCCAAGGAAGCTATGAGAACATATGTGCTGTGGGATGTCTTTCTGTATTCTGTGAGTATGTGTGGCACCCATTGGATACGAAATAAAGATGTTTTGGCCTAAGGCAAGAAAGCTTACAGCCAGGGGTGAAATCCAAGCTGAGATACAAAGAGAGGAAGGGCAGAGTCAAGGAGAGGCCAAGAAATGAGCAACAAAATGCCAGCAAATTGGTAACACCACCACCACATGGCAACATAGATTAATAATGGGTTTATTTAAGATGAGAGAGTTAGCTAGCCAGAAGCTAAAGCCATAGGCCAATCAGTTTGTAATTAATATAAGCCTCTGAGTAATTATTTTAAAAGAGGCTGCTGGACCACTGATGGGAGAGATTTGTCCAGACTGTGGGGCTGGGCAGGACCAGAGAAACTTCTGGCTACAGATATGTCACTCTTTTCTTGTGCTCTATTTACCATTTAGGTGGGTCTAAGCACATAAACAGAAACAAGTTTTGTATATTAGCCATAGACATCAACAATCTTATTTCAGGAGTGTCCTGTAGCCAGAGCAGACTGGCAACATAACCCATATAGTAAGACTGGTATTATGGAGCAAAACCCACCGCCACTGGCCAAGTTAGTTATATCATCTCCACATGATGTTAGTAACAGGAACCTAACCAATATCTTTTTGACCCAACACCCCCCCCAACCCAAAATACAGGACTGCCCAGTAGAGAGCAACTTCATCCATTCTGGATGAAGTTATTAATACAAAGATTCTTCATTTTTCATCTGTAATATCTCATAACCAATGAACAGTTTTTTATGTTTTCAAAGTAACTGGCCACAGAAATGAACGAAGTACAAACAGAACCACATCAGGGAACATTTTTAATTTAGATTTATGCCAACAGCTCTGTTTTAATATAAAAAAATCTAAAAATTTTAGGGAAGAAAACTTATGGGCAGAAATTTCTTTATATAGAAGTATAACACAACTCTTAAAGGGACTTATTAATAAAAAAAAAACCCAAAGCCAGATATTGGGGTAAAACCTGAAAGATCAGAGGAACAGAGCAAGCCACTGCCAACTTCACCTGGCCAACTCCTCAGCCCATCCTGTTTCCATCAATCTTCAGTCTAAAAGCCTCTGAGTCCTCACCCTGGAGAGTCTCAGTTGAACTGCTTCTTAGTTCCTATCTGCTCTTGCTTTATATACCTATCTCCACTCAGCCATGTCACTTCCTGGATTAAAGGCATATGTACTTTTCAGCAAAGGCATGAAATCTCAAGTGCTGGAATTAAAAGAGTGTGCCACCACTGCCTGACTCTGTTTTAAGTGTGTCCTTGAACTCACAGAGATCCAGAAGGATCTCTGCCTCCCAAGTGATTAGAATAAGGGTGTGTGCTGCCACTGTCTAGCCTCTATGTCTAATCTAATTGCTGTTTCTGTCTTCTGATGGCCAGATAAGTTTATTAGGGTACACAGTATATTGGGGTACACAATATTTCACCACATTTCCCCTTTTCTGTCTGAAATAATACAAGCAGGTTATAACTAAAATAAGAAAAACTAAATACAATAAGTACAATAAATATGTACGATATATACAGTCAAGAATTACATTAATAATGTCCAGTCCATTAACATTTGACAAATTCAAACAAAAACACCATTATTCACCTGATTTTGGTGAATCCAAAATGTTGTACCAAAATGTAGTACACTTTCTATCCTAACGTGTATTACCAACACAAAACTATCTTTTGATGTCTTTCAATTGTACACACTTTACACTCTTTAGTGAATTTCTCTTCTTAATTTGTTAGCAAGGAGAACTATAACTATAACTATCTAGTCTTTAGCTCCCTCAGAGACCCAAGAAGATAGTAATATTACCTAAGTAAACAGGAAGTACAAACAAGCAACTTCCAAAAAATGTGAGAAATGATAGGAAGAGCTGGCTTCCTGGACAATCACCCAAGATTCCTTGGCAATATTGGGGCATTTCTTCAGCCCACAGGCCTAGCACATCTGACAGACTCATCGGTGTAGCAGGATTTTCTAAAGAGCCTTCCTACCTTGTCTTGGCAAGGATTGGCAGTCCTTTCTTTTATGTTTTGCTTGTCCAATTATACAAAATACAGTCATCACTCAGGGTAAGAGCACTTTCTTGCCCAATAGCTAACTTTTGCCACAATGAAAGTAATCTCCATGAGGAGTTTGTTCAATGCCCATTATCTTCTCTGAAGTACATTGGTGCTGCCTGGAGCAGACATTTCTCATTGTCATAAAAAGAATGTATGTTATTAAAATATCTTAAGTGATATATTCTGTAGATCTCTGAAGTGTTTGAAGATGACCTATCTAAAAGATATTTCTGTTTGACATTGAAAACATAACTAACATAACTACAAGTTCAATTGTAATGACTAACTTTCATTTCTTTATATCCTAAGTGGTTTGTGATAATAACTTTCAAGGACTAGCAATTTGCATTACATTGTCAAGTAAACCATATAGGTACAATACCTTGAACAAGATTAGACACGTATGAACAGTATTTTCTAATAAAATCAATCTCATATTTGTATCAATATATGTAATTTGCATACAATATACAAAAATCCAATCAAATGTAAAATATTTAAAACTAGTAGTTGCTTTCTAAAGTATATACAATATCTCCCTTTTAACCTTATCATATCCATATTCTCTCTTTTTTTGAAGTTGATTCAATAATATACCCTTTATCCTATCATTTATATATCTTTTTTGAGAGTAGATTCAATACTCTACCTTTTATCTTATATCTATATCCTCTTTTTTCTCTTCAGAGTAGTAGATTCAATAATGTACCCTTTATACATCATTTCTATATCTTTGCTTAGAGTAGACTCAATAATCTACCTCTTATCTATATCCTCTTTTTTTCTTTTCCTTTTCAAACAAGAACCTCAAATCTAATTATCTTTGTTTATCTTTTTTGACCATTAACAATTAACAACTTTTAACAATGTTAACAATTAACATTAACAAATAACCAATCATTGTAAACAATGAAAATTATCCACAATCCATTGAATGACAAAAAACCACCCTCCCCACTCTTGGAAATGTGGGCTTTGTGTTCTTAAAATTATGTCCTGCTGTTTGGGGTGATCGCATCTTTGGGCAATCCTGAAAAAATATGTTTGCGTTAGTTGCCAAGTCCTGGGAGAGTTAGCTGTATCATTTGTCCAGTCTCTGCATAATGGAAAGTGCAGGGCTTGTCTCAAGCCCTTGCTCATGTAGCCTGTGAGGCTGGTTCATCTCAGCTAGCCATCTCGAAATTGTCTTGAGCAGTTTGTAGTCCAAAGCCGATCTTTGAGTGGTGTTTGTCAGCATAGTGGTATTATCATCATACTTATGGAATTGTCATTCAGGGATCTCAGCAAACCAACTTGAAATTGTCCTGAGCAGTTTGTAGTCCAAAACTGACCTTCGGGTGGTGTTTACTCTGTGGTTTGGAGCAATATCAATGTATCTGTGTCAAAATCATGTCACACAGCCAGTCCTTACGTTTCAATACTACAGGTTCCATTCCTCTTTTCCAAGATATTCTTAATTTCCAGTCTCTGTGAGAAATAGCTGGCTTTCCTTGGGTACTAATAATCTCCTCGTGAATATGGGCAAGATTGCTTGCTGTTGACAGAGTGAGTTTCATCATCTTTTCCACTGTAACTGTATATTTATTCAAGTAATCAAACAAAAGAGTCCATGCTCATGGTTATCAGACATCAGTCACAGCTGAGTCCATGTGCTATTGTCTTTGTTGTCTGCTGCTATAAATCCTAGGATGTTTTCATGGTGTGACATCCAAGTCTGATAAATCTCTGCCTTTGAGAAACATGAATGTTCTTCCCTAGAACAGATTATCTTCACAGCAATTTTTTCTCCCCTCCACTTGCTTTATCAAAGTTCTGGAAACCAATCTTTGGGAATGTTTTCTTATAGTACAGTGATCCTGGCAATTGTTCTCTGAACAAGCAGAGGTAAACTTTTCATCCTCATTAGCAGCATTGCTGCTGCTACCAACACAATGAGAAGCAGGTTGCAATGCAGGGCAGCAGCTGCAGCCTCCACGGTCCTGATGCCACTTTTAGTGGCCCAGCCTGGCCCTGGCTGCAGCTTCTCCATAGCAAGCCTCCCAGGTTGGCCTTGAACTTGGGATGCTCCTGCCTCCACCTCCTTCAGCATATCCTACCTGAGTATACCACCACAACCACTTGCGTGCAGCTTGGGCCTGAGCTAGGGACTACAAGGCCACAGGCAAGCGGCTTTTTATTGAATTTGTGCCTCAAAGCAAAGTGGGATAGAGGAAATACAATGTACATATGTGTTTATAACATATACAGTCAGTGATCAAAGGTAAACAATACATAGCACCATGTAATAGGTGCAGAGAACAATCTTGAAAATAATGTACAGATTTTTTGAGAATAAAAGTCACTTCAAAGAAAAATTCTGTGTTCCTGGGTCATGCTCACACACAATTGGCTCCACAATAAAGTATCTCTTATACCATTAAAAGATCAGGCCATAATTTTTCTCTGATCTACACAACTCTCAGTGTATTCCAAAAAACATCAAACTTGATAGGGAGATATTAAATTTACAATCCTTCATCCTAATCAACAATGAGACAAGTGATGCCCATTGCACCTGGGTCTGTTCATCATTATACTGCAATTCATCAAAATGAAGAGAAACTATGACCACAGGAATATGAAAAGTACATAGAAAAGTGTTAGCCCTCATAACAACTTCAAATTCCATATACATTTAAAGATACCTCTTTAGAAATAATAAAATTCACATGTCTAGTAGAAAATAAGACCAATGAAGTGATTACATCAATTGTTTCCATTAAGCATATTGAAAAATAGTAGTGGCACTATAGAAATAGTAACAAAGGTATTCACCCAGATGTATCTGTACCAGCAGAAGGTCTGCTCTCCAGATTGTAAAGCAGTATAAGCCACCAGCAGCATGAGGTGACACAGAGGACTAGAACTGCACTGTGATCTGGCAACATCAGGAGCACAGAGGTGCAGCAGAGAAGAGACAAGCTTACCTTGGGGATAAGGTAGTTCCTGAACTTAGTGTCACAGGTCACTGCATGGGGCAGGTTGGTGGGGAGGAGGTCAATGAATCTCTGGACCTCATGAATCATGGCATCTGTATAAGGCATGTAGTTCCTGTCCTTCATGCTGGGGCTGCGGTGTCTGCCAACCACACGATTAACCTCTTCCTGGACTTTAGCTGGTTGGACACAATGAGAAATAGGGAAATTGGTGAAAAGTTACATGTTTGGCCCAATGTTAGGTCATGCACAGTATAATGTAAGTGTTCCAAACGAATTATAAATGTGCATTTTTTATTCTGGAATAAAAGCATTTATACATATATTTATAAAGAAATGCTGTATTGTGGATTCATATCATTATCCTATATAGATATTATAAATCAGCATATACTTATTATTTAGTAGACATAACAGCATATAAGAAACAAGTAACTAAAAGTATCAAATAAAACAGAGTATAATTAGTCAACATGTTTTTGTCTGTGGTAAAGAACATTAGATGTTAGATACTAAATCTGTATCCAAATACAATATTCTTTTACACTCACATTCTAATGTATGTGTATTTATGACAGTGTGACTGTACTTCAGGAGAAGAGAATCTACCTCAAATATGGCTGCACCACTCTTGGGCATACACCTATCAATTGCTTCATGCTTTTAACAGAAATACTTGTTCAACCATGTTCATTGCTGCTTTATTCATAATAGCCAGAAAATGGAAACAAAGTAGATGTCCATAAATAGAAAAACAGACTTTTTAAATGTGGTACATTTATACAATGGAGTGTTCCTCATCCATTAAAAAATGAAATTCTCATGTAAATAGATAGGGCTAGAAAAAAAATCACCCTGAATGATATAATCCAGACTCAGAGAGACAATTATGGTATGCATTCACTTATGTGTAGATATTATCTTTTAAATCAATGATAACCAAGCTACACTCTGTAGAACCACAGAGAGTAGATGTAAATTAAGGGACTGTGAGGGACACATAGATATTGTTAGGAGAGGGAGATAGAATAGATAGTGATGGATATATTGGGGTAAGGTCTGAGTGCGGAGGGGAGACAAGGACGAGGGGGGAATGTAGGGAGAAACACCTAAAATTCAGGGCCATTTGAGGGATAGTATGGAATCTTAATACAGTACATACTTCATAAACATATATGAAGGTGATATAAATGAAATATCCAAGAGCCCAAACTGAAAATCCCTTGTCCCTAAATGAAACTTCCAGTACCAGGGTTAGGTTACATTTAATTGAGTTGTTGGTCAAAGGACTTCCATAGAAATCTCAAAAAACCCAGTCTGGTGGCAAGACAATAAGTTGCTCTCCTCAAACTGACAGCATAGATCAATTGTTGAAGCAACACCCATACAACACTGTGAACACGGACAAGTCAAGCTGATGCCTACATAGAACCGTCACCCCTATGTTCTAGCATCTTTAGTGCACGAATATACTCTGCATACTGTCAAAAGAGCATCATAAACACCAAGACAACAACAAATCCTTTGATCAAAATGGTGTCTTGCCTGCAAGATGTGCTAGGGGAATGGTGGCATAAAACTTGAGGGAGTATCCAACCAAGAACTGATTTAACTTAAGGCTCAATCTATGTTATGAAACCCATCCTGAAACTGCTTGGAGGCCAATACTGGGAGACTAGAGAGCCCAGGAACCTATGTTAAAATCAAATACTCTGTTTTGAAACAAAACATTAACAACAGAACATGGAACACAAACATAGCAATAAAATGACTCCTAACAACATTCTGCTATACTCTTAGATCACTGTCTTGCTCAGCCATCTTAAGGGAAGCTTCAACTTTCATCAGATACCAACAAATACAGAGACCCTCAATCAGACGTTGTACAGAGAATGAGAGCCCTTGGAATACTTAACACTAAATGGAATGTCTCCATCAAATCCCTTCCCTCAGGGATCAGGGATTCCTGTGGGATAGGAGGCAGAAAGAGTGTGAGAACCAGAGGGGATGGAGGATATTAAAAACATAAGATCCTATAAAATCAAAATAATCAAAGAACATATAAACTCACAGAGACTGAGGCAGCATGCACAGGGCCTGCACAGGTCTGCATCAGGTCCTCTGCATATATGTTATGGTTTCCAGTTTAGTGTTTTTTTTTTTTTTTCTTGAGATTCTTTGATGTGCAAAGGAATGGGTCTCTGTTTCCTGTGCCTTCTCTTGTGTTCTTTTCCTTTGTTCGTTTTTTTCCAATTCTAGTGTTATTTTTTGTTGTGTCATATTGTATTTGTTACATTGTATTATAGTATATATTATTTTTTTAGAAGTCTTTTTGTTTTCTAACGAGAGGCAGAAAATGATAATCTGGAATGACAGAGGTAAAAAGACAGAGTAAAGGGAGTGGGAAATCCTAATCAAAACATATTACATAAGAAAAAAATCCATTTTGAATAAAAGGAAAAAGCAGCAGATTTGATTATAATACTTTGCTATATCAATAGTCATTGTTAGATTAATTGCAATTACATAAATATTATTCATTATCATGAAACTTATGATCATTTTCCATTATTAGAAGTCCTCTAGATAAATGAATGTATTTTCATTTGTTCATAATTTTCATTTTTTTGATTTAAATTCATGCTGGAAATATAGGTATATATTTATAAGTGCTGGGAATATATATTCAATTAAAAGGAGCATTAGACTCTGAACTGTTTCTCTTTCATTCTTCATTTTTGGATAAAGAACACCCACACGGTCAATGTTGAATTGGGAGATTCCCAGATCTGTTACCCATCAACCCTTACCCTCCAACAAGAGATCTTCAGGCTCCTGGATCCCATGACTAACTGTGACTTTACTTCAGATAGTACGGTAAAAAACATTCTCACAAATTTTATGAAAAAATGGAAAATTGGACAAAAATTATTGCAGACCTGGAGCTGTCATCTACCTTCTGTTTTAGGACCTCACAAGAAAACAGCTGATCCTGAGAATTCATGTGTAGTCTCAATCAGAATATTTTATATGAGACTCAGTGATCTCCCTAGAAAGATTCATGATACTATTCAATACTGAACATCCATGTGTCTATCTTTGGTGAATATTTTGAATCTATCTGAATAATACAAGACAAATATTTTCCATTAGTGTGCTGAAATAAGGAGTTATAATTTATTCCCTTTGTCTGGAGGATAGACCCTGCTGCTTCCATTCATGGAACAAGGCAGAGAAAAGGCTCTGAGAACCAGAATTCTGGGACTCATATGCCCCTGGGCTACCATTTCATCCCTATGCATTGCTCATTCCCTGTCAGTCATCAATGTCTCAGGTTAAAGGCTTCTGAGACTCAGTTTCTTTCAAGAATTTTATTTTCCTGGAGCTGGGTTACCTGCTGAATGGGAATAGGAAGAGGACCTCACCAAGGTGAGCATTCTGTAAACAACTTTATTCTCTACATAAACTTCCATTCCTTTGGAACAGGCCTCTTCACTGGTCTGTAGATATAGATCCACAGCTTGTTTTTCTTACCACGTGCGTGTTCATCTAACATTTATGTTTCAACATTATCTTTGTTGCTTTGTATTTTCTCATTCCTCATATTATTGTTTCAGTAGTTTTGCTGAAGTCTCTTTGTCTGCTTATTGTTATCTCTCCCCATCCTAAAAATATAAATTTTGATTCACATATGTGTTTTTGTCATGTATTATATATTGAGCACAGGAAAGAAAGCATGTTTCATGTATGCTGGACCATTGGCTCTGTTTTAAATTACAGTGTAAAAGAAAACACGATTGGTACAGTTGAAAAAAAATCATTGTTCAACAGAAGTTTAAGGAAATGGACTTCTGAAGTGATAAAATTCCTTAATCTATATTTTCTGCATTAATGGAAAAATGTTTTTAGAGAATCTAAATATTTTGAACACTTCTCAGAATGCACAGTCTCTCAGCCAGACACAGTACATTCTACGCTTTTTGTTTATGCTTCCATGAGGTGAGTTTTCTTTTCTCCACCCCAAAGTTAGACGCATCAGAATGAGGAAAGGAAACCAAAATATCTCAGCTGATCTAAAAACATGACTTTTAAGAATAAAAGAACATGTCTCCACAGGACAATGTATCCTGGCCATGCCTGGTGGAGTTTACCTTCCAGATAACTCAGATACTGACCAGAATTTGGTTGCTTTTCCTACTGTCAGAGTCTGTTTCTCTTAGTCATGTTTTTCTTTACAGCAGTGAGTGACACAGAAGGTGAAGGACTGAAAGGTCTCTAAGAATAACACACAGGACACTAACAGAGTCTTTCAAGCATCTTATAGGAACTCTGTTTGTCACCATCTGTATCCTCACCTGTGACATGTGGGTGCTTCAGCAGGAGCAGGAGAGCATATCTCAGTGTTGTGCTTGTTGTCTCTGTCCCAGCAGTAAACAGATTACTCACAGTTGCTGCCAGATTTTCAAGTGTAAATTCTGATTGTTGATTGTGGTTTTCCTACGAATAATTTGATGCAATAATCTGATAAATTCTTTATCAGCACATCTGATTAGAATGGTTCTACAGTTTTACATAGTTTATATATTTCTTACCAAATGTATAAAATTTAGAATAAAATTCCATAGGTCCCATTCCAAATGGTTGTTCTAACTGTATAGAAATTTGCTGAGCTACATAGACTTGGGGTCTAGTTAACTTGACATGAACACTTATTCATTTGCAATTATTTTATATTAAGATGTCCGCAAGATGTTTGTTTTATATTGTTGCCAACAAAAATTCTGAAATGTAGAGTAGAGGAGAAATTATGGCACCGATTTTTATAATTTTCAATTTCACCCTAATTCCTTACTAGCCTAACTTTTGCATTGATATGATTATCTGCACATAAGTGTGTATAGTTTTGCACTTTCATGTCCTAAAATAATAAACAAAACATTTTTTCATTAATTATTTTCTCCCATCAAAATCATATGAAAAAGTATTGTGTTAGGTCTAATTGTGGGGTACACAGATTCAGGCATAAAAATGAGGGCCTGTGTACTTTAAATGGTGAAGAACACTGGAGGACATTTGACTCTATCTCTGCAAATTCTGTATTAAACTAAGATGGATCTGTAATGAGAATCTTTGCATTTTCCATATACTGATATATTTTGGATATGAGCTCAGAAGTAAAGTGCCTGGGTCCCATGACATACAGATAGATAGATAGATAGATAGATAGATAGATAGATAGATAGATAGATAGAGAGTAGAAGACCTCTGACATTGTTTTCTACAATGGCTGTAATAATTGACACTTTCATCAACATTATATTTTGTGTCCTTCTCATTTCATTATCACCAGAAGTTTTTTCTTTGATAAAGTTCTGCAGTTACTACTGTAGTGTCAAATCTGATTGTGATATCTTCTGTCCTTCCAGTTGAAAAATGACATCTGTAATTTTATTGGTCATTTGAATTTATTTTTGAAGAATAATATCTAAAACTGTGGGGAAATTAAAATGAATAACAAAACAATATGAAAATGGCACAGTGTAAAATTTTAAAGACTACAAACTATGACAAAGTGGTAATTACCCCCAAACTCTACGGTTACTGAAAAAAAATCAGTCACCATACTATAACTCCGTGGTGATATATTGTGTACTTCAATAAAGCTTGTCTGATGATCAGAGGACAGAGCCAGGCACTAGATTAGAAATAGAGCCAAGCAGTGATGGCATACACCTTTAATACCATCACTTGAGATCTCATGCCTTTGCTTGGGAAGCACACTCACCTATAATCCCAGGAAGTGATATGGCAGGGCAGCGAAAGGCATATTAGTTGGGGAGAAACTGGAACTCATTCTCTTTAGACTGAGAATTTTGTAGAGGTAAGAACTAGTGACTGGCTGTTGAGCTTCTCTATCTTTCAGTTTACACCCTGATATCTGGCTTTGGGTTTTTTTTTTTTTTTTATTAAAAGACCATCTAATTTTCAAACAACAACAGGCATCCAAATTGTAGAGCATGAATTCACAAAATGCCAATTGACTGTGTTCCTGCCGGCCCTGGCTTAGGTAGAGCTGCATGGAACCAGTGTCACCACCCCATATGGGCTGGAATCCCTAACCTGTTGGCTAAGATTTTATTGCAGCCTCTCTGCAGCAAGCTCTGTAAGTTTTTTGTTTTGGCTCCAAAACCCATAGGAGTTAGCCACTTTCTTGAGTTCCCTCATGCAGATGACTGACTCTTTGGGTTCTTCTCTCCTGGTGGGTTGTGGGCTCCCTCTGGATCCCCATCTCAGACTGCTACCACACTAGGTAGCTACTTTGAAACCTGTTGGGCTTCTACTGTTCTACACAGAGGCAGTCAGCCACTCATCTGAATTGTCACTGTTGACAATTAGGATTTTTTAAAGGGAGAAAATAGGTAAAAGATAATATTTGTCCCACATTAAAAAATGCTATATGTTTTTACAATGGAAAGAATTTGGTGTCTGTTTGATAATACAAATGATGGTCTGAAAGTGGAAACTGAATGAGAGGATAATTAAAATAGATGGGATTTATGTAATATCAATTATACATATTTTTGTTTGATTATTTCTGTTTTATCATCAAAAAAGTTGGTTAATATGAGTGCCAAGATGAAAGTTTTAGGAAAACTTATTGAAACAGTTCATAGAAAAATTCAGACTCAAAAGGAGAACTAATCTCAGCATTGCATCATATGATTACAGAGAAACATCCTAAGGCTTTCAAACAGCCATCCTTAATCTATCCAGTAACCCTACAGGAACTGCCAAATGCTCAAGGCTTTGTACAAGCTAATTGGACTCCTGCGGAAATATTAGATTTGAGGAGATTCAGAGAAGCTATAGTGTTATATGCATTCCCCATATGTGAAGCAAATGTCAAACTGTGGTCAGCATATAATAGAATTATCCCTCTAGACTGGAGAGATTTGATTACAGCTGTCTTAGAGGCTGGTCCACAATTACAGTGGAGGGCTTGGAGAAGGATGAGGCTAAGATCATTGGACAACAAAGTAGAGTGAGAGGTATGGAAATCTCCCAAGATCAAGTTCTTGGGAAGGGAGATTATTTTAATGTGGAAAGACAATTTTTATATGATGACCACACCCTGGCTTAATGTTGAATGGCAGCCTTGGGATGGAATTGAAGAAGTAGGAAAGAAAATTGAGTCATTTCCCAAAGTTATATAGGACACCAAAGAAACCTTCACTGATACTTACAAAGTCTGACTTCATAAGTAAATAGAATGATATCAAATTCAGAAACTATACAGAGAGTAATTGAATCTCTCACTTTTGCAAATGCTAAAACACAATACAAAAGATAATTGGGCCATTAAAGGCAAGATCAGCACCTGTGGAGGAATGGATGCAAGATCCAATTACTATTGAATCTCATGGCCATGATGATACTTGGATAGGAGAGGTGATTTCCAGAGGTTTGAAGAAAACTAATAATGTCAGATGTTTTAATTGCAGTAAACAAGATCACCTAATAAGGAACTATGAGTCAGGCATTCCTGGAAATAATGTTTTCTCAAGGAATAATTCCAACAGAGCATCCCTCCCTTCTGGATTATGAAAAGATGTGGCAAAGGCAGACACTGAACTAACAAATGTAGCTCAACAAGGGACAGACAAACTAATCATTGCCTTTGCAATCAGGAAACTCCCTGAGGAGCCTCTCTCTTGCCCTCATATCAAATTCCATTCAGTCCGTTTTTGTAATTGTGGAGAAAACTCCTTGTAGAGAAATTGACAAACCTAATCTCTATTGTAAAAAAACATACAATAGATGATAGAACAGCTATAGAAAAAATAAAAAAAATTCAGTAAAAACCATAAATCAAAATTGATGTAGATTAGATTTGAAACTCCTCAAAGTTAGGGTTGGGGATTTTTTTTTTTTTTTTTAACATTTCAGGATAACAAAAACAACCATCTTGAGGAATTTAAAGACTTTTGGACAAATAGTCATTCCATGAAAAGGGAGAAATACCTGGAAAAATTACCAAGAAGAAAAATAATCTGACCTAATTCGATCTCTAAAGTATGGAGGATAGTACCCCCAAATAATGATTCCAGATGGTCTATGACAATGACATTAAGCTGACAAATACCACCCAAAGATCATCTACAAACTGCTCAGGGCAATTTCGAGATGGCCAGCTGAGATGACCTAACCTCACAGACTACACATGCAAGGACTTGAAGCAAGCCCAGCACTTTCCCATTATGCAGAGGCTGGACAAAATGATACTGCTACCTTGCCTAGGACTTGAGAATTAACCCAAAATTTTTCTCTTCAGGATTCCCTAATGATGCCTTCGCTCCCCCTCAGACATCAGTAAGTCATTTTAAGAATATGATGGGCCCATTCCCAAGAGGTGTGATGGATGTGTTTTGGTCATTCCATGTGTTAAGGATAATTGTCTTTGTTTATTGTGGTTGGTTACAAGTTGTTAATTGTTAATGGCCAGAAAAAAAGCTAAACAAAGGAAATTAAATTCATGGTCCTTGTTTAAAAAAGGAAGAAAAAAAGATATGGATATGATAAGATAAAAGGTAGATTATTGAATCTACTCTCAAATAAAAGATTTAGAAATGATAGATAAAGGGTAGATTACTGAATCTACTCTGGAAAAAAAGGACAGGGATATGATAAGATAAAAAGACAGATTATTGAATCTACTTTTAAAAAGCAACTAGTTTTAAATATTTTGCTTTGGATTAGAAGTTTTTATATTGTATAAAAATCATGTATATTGATACAAATTAGAGATTGATTTTGTTATAAAATACTGTATGTACATTTCTAAGCTTGTTCAAGATATTGTACCTATACAGCTCATTTAACAATATAATGCAAATTTTAGTCCTTGAAAGGTATTATTACCAAATCATCATGATATAAAGAAATGCAAGTTAGTAGTTAGTCATTACAATCAAACTTGTAAGTCATATTAGTCATGTATTCAAGGTCAAACAGAGATAAAGCTTAGATATACAGGTCATCTTCAAACACTTCAGATATCTATAGAATATGACATTTAAGATGTTTTAATTACATAGTTTTTTTTTATGACTATGAGACATGTCTCCTCCTGGCAGCACTAATCTACTTCAGAGAAGATTGTGTGTATTGAAGAAAATCCATATGGACTTTAGATGCTTTGTGGCAAAAGTTAGCCACTGGGCAAAAAAATGCCTTTGCCTCAACTGCTGACTATATGCTGTCCAAAAACAGACAAACAGGACACAACAGAAAGGACTGTTGAACCTTGCTAAGACAAGGTATGAAGACCCTTCAGAAAACTCTGCTTCACAAATGAACCTGTCAGATATGCTAGGCCTGTAGGCCAAAATATGGATGCCCCAACATTGCAGAGAAATTTTGGGTGACTGTCCAGACAGACAGTTGTTTCTGTCATTTCTCACATTTTTTGGAAGTTTCTTGTTTGCACTTTCTGCTTACTCATTTAATATTATTTCCTTCTTGGGTCTCTGAGTGGGTTGAAGATTAGATAGTTATAGTGTTCCTTGTTAACAAATTCAGGACAGAAACTCACTAAAGTGGTATAAAGTGTGTAAGTTTGAAAGACATCAAAAGATAGTTTTTGGTTGGTATTATATGTTAGAATATAAAGTGAATTATGTATAACATTTTGCACTCTTCAAAACAGGACAGATAATGGAGGATTTTATCTGAATTTGTCAAATGTTTATGGACTGAACATTGCTAATGTATTTCTTGACTATATATTGTAGACAGTCATTGTATATGGTTTCTCTTATATTAGTTAAATCCTTCTTTTATTATTTTACACAAGAAAAAGGAAAATGTGGTGATATATTGTGTACCCTAATAAAACTTGCCTGAGGATCAGATGAGAGAGCCAACCACTAGAGTAGACATAGAGACACAGAGATCAAGCAGTGGTGGCACACACCTTTAATACAAACACTTGAGATCTCATGCCTTTGATTGTAAATCACACATGCTTTTATCTCAGGAAGTAATATGGCAGCTTAGAGAAATGTACATAAGGCATGTGGAAACTGGAACTCACTCTCTTTAGACTGAGTATTTCATAGATTTAAGAACTAGTGACTGGCTGTTCAGCTTCTCTGATCTTTTAGCTTTCATCCTGATATCTGGCTTTGAGGTTTTTTAAATTAAAAACCCATCTAAGATTCAAAAAACAGAACTCTTTATTAGAACAAAAGAAACAAGGGCACATGCTCATTACAATTAACAAAGAAAAGCAGTTGACAATTGTTGATACAAACATTCATGGCACAAATACTTAGAAAGTATGGATAGATGACAAGGAAAGTACCACAAAGAACATTTAGGAACATTAAAAATATAGGATACATTGTGTTACAAAAGTTCAAAAGTTTAGTCTAAATTTAGTATAAAAATAAACTCTAAGAGCATGTACTTTTGAACTATTTGATATAATCCTGGAAAACTTAGTCTGATAAGTTAAAGAAATAAATAAAATAAGGAAATTCAAATTAGAAATGATAAAACATAATGATATTTATGAAGGAATGTGATAAAATGTGTTGAAAATTACATGTTAATCAGAGTTGGATAAAATCAATTAAAACTAATAAATGATTGTAGTACAATTTCAGGACAACAAATAATTAAGTCCAGTTATGATTCTATACAGCAGAAATTAATAATGCGAAGTGAAATCAGGGAAATAATAACATATACAATAGCTGCAAAAGGGTGAAAGATCTAAGAATGCATAATCAAAGACATAATGGGGACACAAACTTAAACTTAGTGATAAGAAATAAAAAGTATCCAAAGAGATAGAAAACCACATTGTACCCAAGAGTCAGAAGATATAATATTGATAAAATTATAATAATATTCCTCAGAATAATCTAATGAATCACTTTTATATGCATAGAAATTCTAATGGGAAAATAAATCTTCAAATTCAAGTGGCACAGCAAGAGAGGTCTGAGTCCTCAAACTTCAAAAATGAAATTATTATCTCTGAGATACCACCTTACACCTATCCGAATAGCTAAGATCAAAAACACAGAAGACAGCTTATGCTGGAGAGGATATGGAGCAAGGGGAACTCTCTTCCACTGCTAGTGGGAAAGCAAGCATGTTTAGCCACTTTGGAAATCAATATGGTGCTTCCTTAGAAAATTGGGAATCCATCTCCCCAAAGACCCAGCTGTAACATTCTTGGGCATATACCAAAGGAATGCTCAATCATACCACAAGGGCATTTGCTCAGATATGTTCATATCAGCATTATTTGTCATAGCCAGAACCTGGAAACAACCTAGATGCCCTTCAACTGAAGAATGGATAAAGAAAAAAATGTGGTACATATACACAATGGAGTACTACTCAGCAGAGAAAAAAGATGACACCATGAGGTTTGCAGGCAAATGAATGGATCTAGATAAAATCATCCTGAGTGAGGTAACCCAGTCTCAGAAGGACGAACATGGTATGTACTCACTCATAGGAGGATACTAGATGTAAAACAAAGATGACTAGACTGTTATTCACAATTCCAGGGAGGCTACCTAGAAAATGGGACCGTAAGAAAGACACAGGAATTGCCCAATGACAGAGAAATGGATGAGATCTACATGAACAACCTGGACAACAGTGGGAGTAATGAAGGGCAAATTTCAAGGGAAAGAGAGCTTCAGGGAGCAGGAGATGCCAGCTGGATCAAGAACAGAAAGGGAGAACAAGGAAAACAGACCATGATAAATGATGACCACATGGGTATAGGAGGAATTAAAGTGCTAGAGAGGTACCTAGAAATCCACAATGACACCTCCTCTGTAGACTGCTGGCAATGGTCGAGAGAAAGCCTGATCTGACCTAGTCTGGTGATCAGATGGCCAAACACCCTAACTGTTGAGCTGGAACTTTCATCCAATAACTGATGGAAGTGGATTCAGAGATCCTTGGCCAGGCCCCAGGTAGAGCTGCAGGAGTCCAATTGTCGAGAAAGACGAGGGACTGTAAGTGCGTGAATTGTTGAGACCAAGATTGGAAAAAGCACAGGGAAAAATAGCCAAACTAATGGAAACACATGAACTTTGAACCAAAGGCTGTGGAGCCCCCAGCTGGATCAGGCCCTCTGGATAAGTGAGACAATTGAATAGCTTGAACTGTTTGGGAGACACCCAGTCAGTGGGACCTGGACCTGTCCTTCGTGCATGAGCTGGCTGTTTCGAACCTTGGGCTTACATAGGGACACTTTGTTTAGCCTGGATGGCGGGGACTTACCTGCCTGTACTGAATGCACCATGTTTAAATGAATCCCCAGGGGAGTCTTTGCCCTTGAGGAGATGGAAATGGGGGCACCTGGGGGGAATACAGGGGGGTAGGATTGGAGTGGACAGGGGATCCCATGGCTGATATGCAAAATTAAATTAAATTGAAAAGCATGTAAAAGAATAAGAAAAAAGAAAAAATGAGAAACATCCTTAAAAAATAAAAAGAAATGCATCAAACATTAAACAATATTTAAAACAATCTTATTGCAGAGCTACAGTAGTGAAAGTAGTGAAGTGTTGACACAATCAACATCACAACCAGTAGCGTTGTGATAGCCAGGAGTTAACCGAAACACCTGTGGCCAGACTTTTACAACTGAGTTCCAAACCTGCTCCATTTAAAGGAAGAGACTTCAGCATGATGACAGAACAGCAGCATAACTACCTGAAAAGAAGGATTCTGGAAGAGTAAACGAGGCATAATGCTTGTTCCCTATGGTTTGGACTCTTAGATTTCAGAACAAAGTACCAAAAACCCAGATAAAGCAGATTTATCTGTTGAAAATGCTAATGTGTTTCAGACATAATTAAGAATGTGAGAGGCGCTGGACACACCAGTCCCTGGGAACCCCCACCCAACTCTGCCCAAGTTGCTGAACAGCAGGGACTCCCTTTGCTAAGCTCCCCACCAAAACTCCCCATTGGACTGTGCAATCTAAAAGACCCTTGTCCTACCCCAATACCCATCTGCCTGCAACCCAAGTAACTTCCTGAGACCAAGAATCCTCAAGCTCCCATTAGTCTAAAAATAACTTTCTGAGGCTTCCTGAGACACAGAATCCACCAGCTTTGACTGGACCAAGAGCCCTGATAAGACCAAGAGTGGCTCAGAGAGTCACAGAATCAGCTAGCTTGTACTGGGCCAAGAGCACCTCCCTCAGATGCAGAATCTGCCAACTCCAATTAGAGCAAGAACTCAGATTGGACCCAGAAAGGCCCCCTGAGACACAGATACAACAAGCACAGAGTAGACCAATAGCAGCTTGCTCAGACATAAGCACCTCTTGCACTGACTAGAGGAAGAGGTGGGCAGATATCTTAGCAAAAATACATACAACATAAAGAGCAATATGGCATCACCAGAACCTTGCCCTCCTGCAACAGCAAAACCTGAACATCACAATGTAGAAGAAGCAGAAGAAAGCAACCTTAAAAATAGCTTCATGAAGATGCTAGAGGCCTTTAAAAAAATTCCCTTAAAGAAATTGAGGAAAAGACAAACAAAAATTAGAAGAAATCAATAAAGAAATTGAAGAAAATACAAATAAAATTTGGAAGAAATCAATAAATTCCTTAAAGGAAGGCAAGAAAACCATGAAAAAGCAATGAAACACATGAAGGAAACATTTCAAGATCTGAAAATTGAAATAGAAACAATGAAGAAGACACAAACAGAGGAAATGCTGGAAATAGATAATCTGAGTAAACAAACAGAAACATAGGTACAACATAATACAAGAGATGGAAGACAGAATATATTGTGTAGAAGATACAGTAGAGCAAATAGATTCATCAGTCAAAGAAAACACTGAAGTCAACAAAGTCATGACCCAAAATGTCCAGGAAATCTGGGACAGCATGAAAAGGTCAAACCTAAGAATAATAGGGCTAGACAAAAAGGAGAAGAATACCAACTCAAAGGCACAGACAATATATTCAACAAAATCATGGAAGAAAATTTTCCCAACTTAAAGAAGAAAGTACCTAAGAAGATACAAGAAACTTATAGAACACCAAATAGACCATGCCCCTAAGTCACCTCACCAGTTAATAATTAAACCACCAAACATAATGAAAGAACATTAAGAGCAGAAAATGAAAAATGCCAAGTGACTTATAAAGGCAGTCCCATTAGAATAGCACCCAACTTCTCAATGGAGACTTTGAAAGCCAGAAGGTCCTGGACAGATGTAATGCAGACACTAAGAGACCCTGCATGCCAGCAAAACTTTCAATCACCAAAGATAAGTGAACAAGATATTTCAATACAAAACCAGAATTAAATAATACCTATCCACAAATCCAACCCCACAGACAGCACCAGAAGGAAAACTCCAACCTAAGGAAGTCAGATACCCCCATAAAAACATAGACAATAGAAAACGCCACAGCAGTAAATCCCAAAGAAGAGAAATGCACACATACTGCCACCAAAAGATAACAGGAATTAACAATCCCTGGTCACTAATATCCCTTAATATCAATGGACTTAATTCATACATAAAAGACACAGGTTAACAGAATGGATACCAAGCATGACCCATCTTTCTGCTGCATAAAGGAAACATACCTCAACTTCAAGACAGACACTACCTGAGAGTAAAAGGCTGGGAAAACTCTTTCCTATCAAATGGACTTAAGAAGCAAGCTGGGGTAGCAATCCTAATATCTTTTTTTTTTTTTTGAGCTTCTGAAACTTCTTTTTTTAATTATTATTATGTGTTTTAATTTTATACATCAGCCATGGGTTCCCCTGTCTTCCTCCCTCCCGCACCCATACCTACCTTCCCTCCAGACCCTCTCCTCCATTCCCATGTCCTCCAGGACCAAGACACCCCTGGGGATTCATTTAAACCTGGTGCATTCAGTACTGGCAGGTCCAGTCCTCTCCTTCCAGGCTGAGCATGTGTCCCTGTGTAAGCCCAAGGTTCCAAACAGCCAGCTCATGCACCAAGGAAAGGTCCTGGTCCCATAGCCTGGGTGCCTCCCAAACAGTTCAAGCTATTCAGTTGTCTCACTTATCCAGAGGGCCTGATCCAGCTGGGAGCTTCACAGCCGTTGGTTCATAATTCATGTGCTTCCATGGGATTGGCTATTTGTCCCTGTGCTTTTTGCAATCTTGGATTCAACAATTCACGCTCTTGCAGTCCCTCCTCCTTCTTGACAGTTGGACACCTGGAGCTCTACTTGGGGCCTGGCCGAGGATCTCTGCATCCACTTTCATCAGTTATTGGATGAGAGTTCCAAGAAGACTGCTAGGGTGTTTAGTCATCTGATCACCAGACTAGGTCAGATCAGACCCTCCCTCGACCACTGCCAGGAGTCTACAGAGGATATATCATTGTGGATTTATGGTGACCTCTCAAGTACCCTGCCTATTCTTGTTCTCATGTGGTCTTCATTTATCATGGTCTGTTATTCCTCATTCTCCCTTTCTGTTCTTGATCCAGCTGGGATCTCCTGCTCCCCTAAGCTTTCTTTCCCTCAAATCTTGCCCTTCATTACTCCCACTGTCGTCTAGGTTGTTCATGTAGCTCTCATCCATTTCTCTGTCATTGGGTGATCCCTGGGTCTTTCCCAGGATCCCGTTTTCTAGGTAGCCTACCTGTAGTTGTATAGCAGTCTAGTCATCTTTGTTTTACATCTAGTATCCTCCTATGAGTGAGTACATACCATGTTTGTCCTTCTGAGTCTGGGTTACCTCCCTCAGGATGATTTTTTCTAGATCCATTCATATGCCTGCAAACCTCATGATGTCATTATTTATCTCCCCCAAGACCCAGCTGTAGCATTCTTAGGCATATACCCAAGGAATGCTCAATCATACCACAAGGGCATTTGCTCAGCTATGTTCATATCAGCATTGTTTGTAATAGTCAGAACCTGGAAACAACCTAGATGCCCTTCAACTGAAGAATGGATAAAGAAAATATGGTATATATACATAATGGAGTACTACTCAGCTATCCTAATATCTAAGAAAATAGACTTCAAACTAAAATCTATCAAGAGAGATGTAAAAGGATATTACATGTTTATAACAGGAAAGATCCACCAAGATGAAGTTTCAATTCTGAACATTTATGCCCCAAATTCAAGGGCGCCCACATTTGTAAAAGAAATAGTACTAAATCTTAAATCACACATCAAACCCCACACATTAATAGTGGGAGACTTCAATGACCCACTCTCACTCTGGACAGATCGGTCAGCTTGAAACTTAACAGAGACATAAGGGACCTAATTGGTGTTATGAGTCAAATGAACTTAATCAATATCTACAGAACCTTCCACCCTAACAAAAAAGAACACACCTCCTTCTCAGCACTCCATGGAACCATCTCTAAAATAAACCACATGCTCAGTCACAAAGCAAATCTCAACAGATATAAAAGTATTGGAATAACCTCCTGTATTCTATCAGACAACAATGCTTTAAAGCATTTTTTTCTGGTTTTTCGAGACAGGGTTTCTCTGTGTAGCTTTGTGCCTTTCCTGGATTTCACTCTGTAGACCAGGCTGGCCTTGAACTCACAAAGATGCACCTGCTTCTGCCTGCTACGTGCTGGGATTAAAGGCTCGCACTACCACCACAAACAATAACAAAAATTATAGAAAGCCTACAATATTATGGAAACTGTAAAATGCTCAACTGAAGCACCAATGGGTCAAGGAATAAATAAAGAAAGAAATTAAAGACTTCCAAGAGTTCAGTGAAAATGAATGCACTGCATACCTAAATTACATGCCACAATGAAAGCAGTGGTAAAGAGGACAATTTGTAGCACTAAAAGCCCACATAAAGAAGTTGGAGAAATCACACACTGGTGACTTAACAGCATACTTTTAAACTCTAGAACAAGAAGGAACAAAGTCACCCAGGTGGAATAGATGAAGAAATAATCAAATTGAGAGCTTAAATCAATAAAATAGAAACAAAGAGAACAATCCAAACAACCAATGAAATAAAGAGTTGTTTCTTTGAGAAAATCAACAACATTGACAAGCCCTTATCCAGACTAATCAAAAGGCAGAGAGAGAGAGAGAGAGAGAGAGAGAGAGAGAGAGAGAGAGAGAGAATCCAAATTAACTAAATCAGAAATGAAAACATAGATATAACAACTGACAATGAGGAAATCCAGAGAATAATCAGGTCATTCTTCAAACATCTGTTCTCCACAAAATTGGAAAATCTAAAAGACATGGACAGTTTTATGGATAGGTACCACATACCAAAGTTAAATCAAGACCAGATAAACTACTTAAACAGATCAATAACTGCTAAGGAAATAGAAAGTCATTAAAAGTCTCCCAACCATAAAAAGCCCAGGACCAGATGGTTTCAATGTAGAATTATACCAGATCTTCAAAGAAGAGTTTATACCAATACTCTTCAAATTGTTCCACACAATAGAAAAAGAAGGAATGTTACAAAACTCCTTCTATGAGGCTACAGTTACTCTGATTCCCAAGCCACACAAAGATGCAACAAAAAAGAGAATTAGAAACCAATATCCCTCATGGATATTGATGCAAAAATTCAATAAAATATTAACAAACCAACTCCAAGAATACATCAAAAACATTATCCACTATAATCAAGTAGGCTTCATCCCAGTGATAGAAAGATGGTTCAACATATGAAAGTCTGTCAATGTAATACACCATATAAACAAACTGAAAGGAAAAAAATCACACATGATCATTTCATTAGATGCTGAAAAGGCCTTTGACAAAATCCAACAACCCTTCATGATAAAAATATTGGAAAGAAACTCAAAGGGGTTCCACTAAAATCAGGAACAAGACAAGGTTGTCTGCTCTCCCCATATTTATTAAATATAGTACTTAAAGTTCTAACTAGAGCAATAAGTCAGAAAAAGGAGAACAAGGGGATACAAATTGTAAAGAATGTAGTCAAACTTCCACTATTTGCAGATGCTATGATATTCTACATAAGTGACCCCAAAAATTCTACCAGGGACCTCCTACAGCTGATATATGCCTTTATCAATGTGGCAGGATACAAGATTAACTCAAAAAATTAGTAGCCCTCCTATATACAAATGATAAATGGGCTGAAAAAGAAATCAGAGAAACATCAGCCTTTACAATAGCCACAAATAATATAAAATACATTAAGGTATCTGTAACTAAGCAAGTGAAAGATTTGTATGACAAGAACTTTAAATCTCTGAAGTAAGAAATCAAGAAGATATCAGAAAATGGAAAAATTACCCATGCTCATGTAGAGGCAGGATTAACATTGTAAAAATGGAGATCTTTTAAAATGCAATCTATAGATTCAATGCGATCCCCATCAAAATCCCAATACAACTTTTCACAGACCTGGAAAGAACAATACTCAACTTCATTTGGCAAAACAAAAAACTCAGGATAGCTAAAAGAATCTTGTACAAGAAAGCCATCTCTTGAGGTATCACCCTCTCTGACAAGCTCTATCATAGAGTTATAGTAATAAAAACAGCTTGGTATTGGTGTAAAAACTGACATGTCGACCAATAAAATGGAACAGAAGACCCTAAAATCAACCCACACACCTATGAATACCTGATTTTTGACAAAGAAGCCAAAACTCTACCATGGGAAAAAGAAAACATGTTCAAGAAATGATCCTGGCATAACTGGATGTCACATAACTAGATGCCAACATGTAGAAGATTGCAAATAGATCCATATCTATCACCATGCATAAAACTCAAGTTGAAGTGGATCCAAGGCCTCAATATAAAATCAGTTATACTAAACCTGATAGAAGATAAAATTAGAAATAATGTTGAGTATATTATGTGCATATATTTCTGTATTGATGCGAACTTTCACTTTTCTGGGATCATATAGGTTGTTCACATATATCTTTTTCCTTCCTTCCTTCCATCCTTCCATCCTTCCTTCCTTCCTTCCTTCCTTCCTTCCCTCCTTCCTTCCTTTATTCCTTCCTTCCATCCTTCCTTCCTTTCTGTCTGTCTTTCTTTTTGAGGTAGGTTTTCACTGGGTAGCAGAGGCTGGCCTAGACCTCAATATGTAGGCCAAGCTGGCTTGGATCTCACACAGATCTCTTGCCTCTGCCTCTCAAGTGCCGAGATTAAAGGTGTCTACTTTTATGCCTGGCCATTTATATATTAATTAATTAATTTTTGAGACAGGGTCTCAACATATATCTCTGGCTGTCCTGGAACTCTTTGTGTAGATTAAGTTGGACTTGATCTCACAGAGATCCTTTTCTGCCCCTGCTGGGATTAAAGATGTTCACAGACAGACCGAAGCACCAAGACATGCCTGGTAGAGGGTGCCAGAAGCAAGCATGAGCTGGAGAGATGGGTGAGAAAGGGAAGCTTCGTGGTTTGTGTGCTACAAAGAGAGACAGAACTGGAGAAGCAATGAGAGTGAGGAACAGCCTGAGGTGACAGCCCTGCCCAGCCAGTCTACCATGCAAGCCCAACTTCAGGGCTTTGAGTTGGCTCACCCTACTTCCTCCCTGGAATTGTGAAGGGGCCCGGCATGCAGATACATAGTTGCAGGATCTTCATAACTGAGGGAACAGCAGGATGTCTGAGAGTCTCTATGAGGGTCCAATATTGATGTTGTAGCAGAAGTCAGCAATAAGTGAACTAGCCTGACGACTCATCGCAATGACCATTTGTAAGTAACATTGTTTGGCAAAAGTGTATGCTGTGTGACACACCATAACTTCCAATGCCACTTTGACAAAAATGTGATGGAGATTTGGGAAAGACAGAGGTCCGAATGGGGCCTTTTCTTCCTTCCTTTTCTTTTCTAATTTTTATTTATTTTATTTTATTTACTTTTGTGGGGGAGGCTACAAGGGTGAAAGGTGGATATGGAAGGACTGGGAAATCAGTGGGATTGGGTGCATGATGTGAAAAGCACAACGATCCAATAAAAAATTATGTTGTTAGTTTAAAGAAAGTACAACCTTGTGCCTCGAAAAAGAAGAACGTGAAAGGTACAACCTACAGGATGGAAATATGTTTTCATGCCATTTATATGAAGAGATACATACACAATTCCATAAATCAACAAGCAAACCAATGGGCAAAATATTGGAATAAAAATTTTCTGAAGATACATAAAGGCCAAAGAGCACCTAAAATGATGTTCACATTCTCTGCTTGTTAAGAAAATACCCATCAAATCTGCCCTGAAGCTCCACTTCACACTCACTGGGTTGCTGTGAATAATCAACTTTCAAAATTTCCCCTTTTGGCAGTTATTTGGAAAGTAAGGGAGCATATAGACATGGATAGTGTATTTATGTGAATTTGTTTAGCAGTTGCTCAAAAGAGACAAACAGAAAGAAAAATATTATCATTTCACTCAGAAACCCGAGTCCTGGGTATATAGACAGAGGAAGTAAAAATAAGTTACGAATAAACGTATCCACATATATTCATATGTGTAGCTTAGATGGGTCAGATGTAGGAATTACAGGAATATCCTTCTATGAGTAATAAGTGCAGTGTGCTGTTAATGCGTGAAAATGACATTTGCTGCAAAGAAAGAAGAAAGTATTGAACAAGGTGAATTTAGATAAATGTCCAAATTTTTTTGCAAGTGCAAGGCAGAAATTTAAAGTCACACATACTGAGTCAGTTTAGATTATCCATTCATCGTAGGCAAGTTTATACATGCAGAAATCACACTAACAACTACTACAGATAGTGTGGGGAGGTTGGCGTGGTTTTTTCATTGTAATGAACAGCTTTCCAACCAGAAGGAGATGGTAGTTGCAGTGTTTTGTAATCACATGAAATACCACTAAAAGTTAAACATGGTTTCAGCCCTGAGTTATCACTTTGCATTCAGTAGTCTTTGTGAACTGAATCTTACAAATTCAAAAGGCACAAACCAGACCAAATAGTCTGTTAAAAGAAAGCAACATCAGGGGACTCAGATGCCAGGATATTAAGTAATGTTACTCAGTTGCAGTAATAAAGAATTTAGTGTAGTAGATTGCTAGCAAAGGACAATCTAAGATCAGTGGAGTAGAATCCATGCCCACAATGAAACCCAAACATCTACATTCAGCTGGTTTTTACTGAGTCCTCAGGAAATCCAATGTAAAATTGTCTTTTGAATAAACTATACAATGCCAATGCAGATCATGCTGACAGGATACCCAGTAGATACCAATCTTTAACCTCTTTTGGTGAAAATTAGCTTGAACTTACACTCAAAGCCTTACTCTTCCATAAACATCCTTTTCCCCACCACATGCCTCTCCATACACCACTCAGTGATTCTGAAATTAATTCCTGGATCTCTCATTTTAAAATAAACACTATGTCCAGATCAATTTTAATCCACTCGATATGCAGGAAATCTAGCCACACTATGTGCATATAAGGTGCCAATTTTCATTCTGCCATGACAGTTGGTTATTTTCTACCTGATTAGAATTTTTCCCATCTTACCTGCCCCTTGTATTATATTCTCCTCTGCTACACCTTTTAAAGAACAGAGGGAATGTGCTCCAGTTAACAAATTGCCTTTATTTTTATCAGTATCCATATAGTGTATCCCAATACATAATAAATACTAAAATTGTTTTTCAAATGATACCGACTTTAAACCATCTCTGACAAACATTTCAGCGTTCAATTAACCACAAAATGCTGAAGAGATAAAATAAATTAATATTCACATTTTACCTGCTTTTGTTTAATCAGATAATAATCAACAAAGTCCTGAGGGCTTGCAACATTCAATGATTCCTGATGTTCTTTTATTTTCTCCATAATGTAACTTCTGATGTAATCAACATTTTTCAAAAATTTTTGATGACTTCCTGGACAATAGTCAATTAGTGAAGGGAAATTATTGCAGACCTACAAAATCAGACCAAGAATTTTTTGGTAAGATGCATTGTTTTACTTTTAATTGTGTGTGTGGTGTGTGCATGTATGAATAACTGTGTGTGCCATCTCTGTGTTGGTAACTGGAGGCCAAAACTATCAGATCCCCTGAATCTAGTGGTTTTGAGCCACCTAGCATGGATGCTGAAAATTGGAATCAGGTCCTTTGGAAGATCTTAACCACTGATCCGTCTCTCCAGCCCTTGCCAAAGAACTTTTTAAATCAACAGATATGAGGAAATACACACACATATATAATATTTATCACTACCAAGTTTGGTTTATATATTCAGACATGAATGAAAAATGGTGTCCAGCACAAGGAAGAGGTATTTTATTTCACACATGGAGCAATTGTACATGATAGTAGAGAGATTTGGGGGATAAATTCCCGAACAAATGATCAAGACTCATAATCAAGTTCCCACCTTCTTTAATACTTTTTAGTATAAATCATATTTATGAAAATTCACTGATGGCTTGTACCATTTATTTGCAACAAATCTGAAATATATGATGTAAATTATTGTCCTTGACAGGTTTTAGATGGTGGCAGAAGTGAAGAGAGTTGTGTAAGTACTTTATAGCAAAAAAGTAGCCTGTGCATATTTAACTCCTGTAAACCAGCTAATGACATGAAGTCAGTATTCAGAAGTGGGTGAGGCTCCAAGAGTCTTTGAAAGCAAAAGTATACCACAGCCCTTAGTGGTTTCTCTATGATCACAGTGATTCTTTCTTTACCTTGCTTTTTATTTATTCTTTGTGTCCCTCACACCATACATCTTGATCTCATCCCCTTGCATCCACCCATTGCCCTTACAACATCCCCCACCGCCAAATAAAATAAAATAATATTTAAGAGAAAAATAAAAGTGGGGTTGTGGAAGCTGTAGTGTGACACAGTGAGTTATGTAGTACCCACTATTATCCACATATCTTTACTTGCAAGTGTTCACTACTAAGAATCATTGGTCTGGCACGAGGCCTCTGTTTTCTGCTACACTATAAATACTGGGCCCTCTTGGAGTTCTCTTGGATATCCTGTTTTGCCCTCTCCTGTGAAGATCTTGCAGCCCTGGGTCTCCAGGAATAGCCCCTCCATATGCTTCAGCAGATCACAGGTGTGGTGGATGTTGGGGTGGGCCAACTCATAACCCTTTCTCTGAGCCTGGAAAATTGCAGGGTTGCCAGCTCTCTGCCACCCTCAGGATGAAGGTGGGCTCTTTGGCATTGCCCTGGCTAGTTCACCCCCTATTGCAATGAGCTGCTTTCATGCCCTCAGAGTTGGCTCTCCCACACCTACACTATCAGTTCCTTTTCTACTGTGTACCCAGGCAAGGTGCAGGGGCCACTCTGCAGAGTGGTACTACTGGTTAAAGGAAGGGCTAGCTCTCCCATTATTATGACCTCAAAGCCAGCCCTCCCATCTGCCCCAGGCTGTGAGGGAGGGGAGGGAATCTCTTTCCCACCCATACCACAACAAGGCAGATGAGGGGAGGGGCTTGATCTCTCATTCACATTCTCTGGGCTGGTTCATACTCTGCTCTCCCTCCCCTACATCAATAGGTTCATACAGGTCATCTCTTCTGTGCTGCTTTGACAAGGTGCAGGACCCACTTTCCAAGGTGCTGAAGCTGGTAAGGGGAGGGTCAGTTCCCTCACCCACCGCAGATGGCAGGGGGAAGTCATCTTTCCCTTTCCCTCACCAACACATGGCAGATGATGGAGGTGTGGCCAGTTATCCCATTCTCTCATGCTCAGGTCCAGCTCACCCATGCCTATGCCAAAAGGGTCAGCTCTACTGTGCTCTACTCAGGCTAGGAGCATGGCTTGCTTAACAGAATGCTGTAGCTGGTAAAGGTAGGGGTCACCTTTATTCTGTCTGAGGCTGCAAGAAGTGAAGAGTAAAGGGGGAAAGTCTCACCCAATCATACCAGAATATAACAGATAATCAGTGGGGCCAACTCTCCCACACTCACAACTTTGGGGCTGACTCAACTATTCTCTACTCCACTGCCCAGGCAAAGTGCAGAGTCTGATCTCCTGAGTTTAACACTAGGTGGGGACAAGATCAGCTCTCCCACTCTTACAATGTCAGGGCCAGCTCTCCCACCTTCAGTTGGTGGAGCATCTCTTCCCTACCCATGCTACCATATGTCAGATGAGGGGCATGGTCAGATGACCTCAGCTCACATACTTGGGAATGGCTCTCCCTACCCCTGTCAATGGGATCAACTCCATTGTGCTGCCCATAGGAGGTAGAGGGCCTGATCTCCCTAGTGACATAGAGAGGAAGTGGGCAGAGGTAACTGTAAAGCCCTTTCCTCTTGGCCTTTGGTGGTATCAGGAGCCCATGGACATCAATCCTGTCCATGACTGCAATTGGAACATGAACCCGGACATGGGCCCTGACAGCAGCAAAGGTCCAGACATCACCATGGCCCTGGGTAGCAATCACCTCTGCCACCTGCGCACTGCTTTCACCTCTTCGGAAGTGCCTCTGTCCATAGGATATGGACCGTTCCATCTCTCTCTTTCCCATATCACAACACCCATTTGCTCACTATTGTACTGCCCAACTGCCCAAAGCCTTGTTGCACTGGGCAACCCTGATCACAAGTATTCTTTATGGAAAGTTCAGGAGATTCCAGTTCAGCCTAGGACAATGCTGAGAACATGTGTGTGGGCCAAACAACATTAAACCACTTGTCTTCTCATTTCTAGCTGTCATCTTGTCAACTAGGATATCAGTTGACACATCAAACCATTGAAACTACTCATTGTTTCCTAGCAGATTTATTGCCATTAATATTCTTATTCCTTTAAGAGAATATTCTTTGTAAACTAAAATATTCCTGCCTAGTACTATGGTGAAGATGTGTTTGCTCATTGCAAGGAGGATAAGAGTTGTGCATAGAAGAATGTCCTGTGAACATCTGGGCACACTTCTAGATATGAATGCAATAATACATTGAACAGACAATTCTGTGGACATCAGTTGGAAAATAAATTGATAGGGAACTAGCAGGCATGCTTCACCTTGCATTTGCCATTCAATTTTGCTATTTGTATAGCAATTGACTTAGATCTGTCTTCCAGATATTCTTTTCATAATATATTATTCCAAACTGTGGTGTCTGGTCACCTTACTTCTGGGTCCGTATTGAATTTAAACTCTGAGAATGAAAGATTATATATGTGTTCTAAAAATAAAAAGATCTTGACTTCACCTGCAACCAGGAGGAGCTCAGAAACTTGCCATTCTCATCCAGTCTTTTCACCAAGTTAAGGAAATCCTGATCTTTATAATCAAAACGATTCTGGAAAATAATGGAGCAGATGACATTGCATGGAGCATAGCTTAGGATGAAGGTGGGATCACAGGGTTCTCCTGAAGAATTACAAACAATTGGAAAAATAGCATCAAAATATACAAAGAAGACATTTTGCTTCTGTTAACAGATAAAGAGTCTTTAGAAGTTTTAAACCATATTTTATATACAATTTTACTAAGAGCTAAGCATTTGTTGTATATACAATCAACATATTACCTTAATCTTAAAAACGAATTGGCCTCAACCTCACTACTTAAATAAGAACAGATCAAATCTGTTATACAAATTTTTACACTTTTATCTATCTGATACTTGAAATAAAACAAAAAGAAACCTAAAATTTTTAGTATTCAGAAGAGAATTGTTCCTTACTGGAATGCCTAAGTGTCATATAACACTGGGATTTAAATAGAGGAGTCTACACCTGGAAGATCTGCAGCCATAATGAGTAACCAAAGAAGCAAGTATTGATCCAAGGAAGGAGGAAATGACAACACTGCAGGTGAGTTCTGGTACTAGAAGAAAAAATGGGGGGAATTCCTTCTCCTCACATGACAAAAATATGTAATCTCAAGGGCAGCCACTCCCATGTGGATTTGTTTTCATTACTAAATAACTGAAGAATAGATAAATAAAATGTGGCATGTATATACAATGGAGTATTACTCAGCAGAGAAAAACAATAACATCATGAGGTTTGCAGGGAAATGGATGAAACTAGAAAATATCACCCTGAGAGAGGTAACCCAGACTCAGAAAGACAAACATGGTATGTACTCACTCATAAGTGGATACTATATGTAAAGCAAAGGATAAACAGACTGTAACCCACCGCTCCCAGGATGCCAGCTAGTAAGGAGGACCCTAAGAAAGACTCAGGAATCACCCAGTGTCAGAGAAATGGATGAGATGTATATGAGCAAATTGGATGTGAGGGGAGGTAATGGAGGCCAAGGGTCAGGGAAAGAGAGCTTAGGGAAGCAGGAGGTCCCAGCTGGATCTGGAACAGAGTGGGAGAACAAGGAAAGAGATACCATGATAAATGAAGACTCCATGGGAATAGGAAGAAGCAGAGTGCCAGAGAGGTCCCCAGAAATCCACAAAGATACCTCCACTATAGACTACTGGCAATAGTCGAGAGAGTGCCTGAGCTGACCTACTCTGGTGATCGGATGGCCGAACATCTTAACTGTCATGATAGAACTCTCATCCAGTGACTGATGGAAGCAGATGCAGAGATCCATGGCCAAGCCCCAGGTGGAGCTCCAGGAATCCAATAGATGAGAGAGAGGAGGGATTATATGAGCAAGATCTATCAAGACCATGATTGGAAAAAGCACAGGGACAAATAGCTAAACTAGCAGAAACATTTGAACTGTGAACCAATAGCTGTGGAGCCCCCATAGAACTGGACCAGGCCCTCTGAATAAGTGAGACAGTTGATTAGCTTGAACTATTTAGGAGGCCCCCAGGCTGTGGGACTGGGACCTGTATTTGGTGCATGATCTGGCTTTTTGGAACCTAGGACCTGTGATGAGACACTTTGCTCAGCCTTGGTGCAGGGAGGAGGGGACTGGACCTTCCTCATCTGAATCTACCAGACTGGGCTGACTCCCCAATATGGTGATAGTTTATTTGTACTGAAATGTGATTTTATTTGTATGTTAATAAATAAAGTTGCCTGGGAGTCAGAGCTAATAGCAAGCCATAGCAGAAGTCGGGTGGTGGTGTCACCCGCCTTTAATCCCAGCACTTGTGAGGCAGAGCTAGGCGGATCTCTGTGTGTTCAAGGATACAGCCAGTATGGCGACACAAGCCTTTAATCTCAATACAACCATAGAAGACCTGGAGGTTTGTATAGATGGGCATTGACGAGGAGGTCACTTGGTTGGGTATACAACCAATGAGAAAGCAGAATAGAAAGTCTATAAAAAGACAGAGACACATGAAGTAAACCTCTCTCTTGCTGAGGGAAGGACAGGAGCAGTAGAGAAGTGTAAGGTTTTTAGCTCTTAGCTATTATTCTGACCTCTTGGGCTTTCATCTCTGCATTGGCTCTGTGTTTCTTATTTAATAAGACAGTTGCATCTACATTTGGCACCCATGTGGCAAGAATTCATTAAAAATTCATTTATTAGCACAACCAACTTTAGCTATAAGCAGTTACTGCAGCTGGAATTACTTGCTTAAAAAGCCAGTGCTATAACAACTCAGGCCTGCAGGAGCTACTGCTAATTGCAGTAGCTACAGGCAACTGCCCATAGGCTGCTTTTGGCTGAAATGCCAATGCACTTGGTTGGAGCTTAAGGAAGCCAGAGCAAGCTCAACTTGGCTCAAGTGGTAACACATGGTTGGTTTCAAGCTTTTAGCCAGAACTTGTGGCTATGCTTTCTCTCTGTCTCTGTCTGTCTAAATTTGGATGCTAGGTAGCTGTTTTGAAATTCCTTCGGATATCTACAGTTCTATGCAGACTTGGTAAGTTAATTATATCAAATATTTTAAAGGAAACTATTAAAAAGAGAAAAAAATTTTCCACATTAAAAAAATGGGTTTTATGTGTACATTGGAAGAAAGTTGGGCTTTGTTTGAAATTTTAGACAGAAAATGGAACAACTATATGAGATTAATGTTGATGGAGTTATGCACATTATTACTTTTCTTATCCTTATTTTACTATTTAAAAAGATAGTCAATTTAAGTGCCAGGATAAAAGTTTTAGAAAAACCTGTTAAAATGGATTATAGAGAAATTCAGATTCAGACAGAAGAAATTAACAGTGAAGTTGTTTCAGGATTGGATTATAAGGTTACAGAAAGAAAGCTTGTTTCCACACAACCACCCTTAATTTATCTGGTAACCATACAGCAGCTACTTGGTCAAGAGAATATACAAAATATTTGGACTCCAGTTGAAATGTTGGACTTACAAAGGTTTAAGGAGGCAATAATATCTTATGGCATGCATTCCTTATATGTAAAGCAAATGTTAAACTCCTGGTCAACTTAGAATAGGATTATACCACAGGACTGGTGGGAGCTGGCTCATGCTGTTCTGGAACCCAGACAACAGCTCCAGTGGCAAATGTGGTTCAAAGAGAAAGCTAAAAACATAGTAAAATAATGTAGGGATAAAGGTATACAAGTCTTATAGGATCAGCTTGTTGGAGAAGGCCAATATGCTGCAGTACAAACACAATGTTTATATGATATCCAAACCCTCATTCTATGTTGAATGGCAGCCTTGAATGTATGGGACAGAGTTGAGGAACCAGGAAAGAATATGGAGTCATTTACAAAGGTTATACAGGGCCCAAAAGAATCTTTCACAGATTTCTTACAAAGACTGACTTCAGCAGTAAAGAGAATAGCCCTGAATTCAGAAGCAAGCCAGATATTGGCAGAGGGAAGATATTATATTGGAATGGATATTTTTACAAAATAAACTGAATAAAAAATTAAAAACTTATGTGGAAAAAATCTGACTTAATTTTGAAAGGAAAATTGAGACTTTGTCAATTAGAAGGAATAGACCCAGCAGACATTTTTGTACCTTTAACTAAGGAGGACATTGAAAAATTATGGATAAAAAGTGAACCCTGGCAAAGAGCTTGCAGTAATTTTTTGGGAGAGATTAACAGCAAATATCCCAAAATCAATAGAATTGATCTTATAAAGAAAGCTGATTGGATCTTGCCTCAAATTGTATGGGAAAAACTCATATCTGGAGTACATATTGTTTTATACAGATGCCAACAAACAAGGAAGGGCAGGGTACAAATTAGAACAGTCACTTTGGAAATCAGTATGGTGGTTTCTTAAAAATTGGGAATCAGTCTTCCTCATGACCCAGCTATACCACTCTTGGGCATATACCCAAGGTATGCTCATTTATACCACAAGGACACATACTTAACTATGTTCATAGCAGCATTATTTGTAATATCCAGAACCTGGAAACAACCTAGATGCCCTTCAACTGAAGAATGGATAAATAAAATGTGGTACATATACACAATGGAGTCCTACTCAGCATAGAAAAAGGACATCATGAGGTTTGTAGGCAAATGGATGGATCTAGAAAATATCATCCTGAGTTAATTAAACCATCTCAGAAAGACAAACATGGTTTGTACTCACTCATAAGTGGATACTAGATGTAAAGAAAAGGATAAGCAGATTGCAACCCACAGTTCCAGGGAGGCTGGCCAGAAAGAAGAAGCCTAGGAAAGAAACAGGGATGGCCAAACAATGGAGAAATGGATGAGATCTACATGAGAAAACTGGGTGTGAGGGTGGATAATGGAGGTCAAGTGTCAGGGGAAAGAGAGCTTACAGGAGTGGGAGGTTCGAACTGTATCAGGAACACTGTAGGAGAACAAGGAAAGAGATACCCTGATAAATTAAGCACCATGGGAATATGGAGAAGCAGAGTGCTAGAGAGGTCCCCAGGAATCCACAAAGGTAACTCCACCATAGACTACTGGCAATGGTTGAGATGGTGCCTGAGTTGACCTATTCTGGTGATTGGATTGCTGAATATCCTAACTCTCATGATAGAACCCTCATACAGTGACTGATGAAGCAGATGCAGAGATCCAAGGTTGAGTTTCAGGAGGAGCTCCAGGAGTTCAATAATAGTGAGAGAGGAGGAATTCTATGAACAAGAGATATTGAGACCATGAGTAGAAAAATTATAGAGACAACTAGCCAAACTAGTGGAACCAATATCTGAGAAGTCCCCATGGTACATGCCTAGGTTCTCCTGATAAGTGAGACAGTTTTTCAGATTGAACTAATTAGGAGGCCCCCTGGCAGTGGGAAGAGGACCTGTCTCTAATGCATGAGCAAGCTTTTTGAATCCTACTGTCTTTGGTGAGATACTTTGTGCTGCTTTGGTGCAGGGAGGAGGGACTTGGACCTGCCTCAACTGAATGTACAAGGCTTGGCTGACTCCCCAGGGGAGATTGGAAGTGGTGGTAAAGGAGGTGGTTTGGGGGGATAAGGCTAGGGGATGAGAGGAGGGAGGAGGATGAGAGGAGGTTGATATGTAAAATGAATAGAAAATCTCTTAATAAAATAAAAAATTGAAAAAAAAAAAGATCAGGGCAAGCCAAAGACAAAATTTATCCTAACGCAGAGATGGAAGTTGGGAATGATGTTATACCCCTAATATAGATGCTATTGGCATTCACCTATTTTTGGAAGAGGAAGGGTCCATTTTCTCTAAGAGTATAGACACTGATAAATCAATCATGAATTGGTAGAAAGTCATATATACAAGAATATTTCAACAGCACACATTGGCCTTTGTAGAAAAATTACAAAAAAAATGGTTAGGAAGAAAAGATGGGTAGATGTGGGAAGAATTGGAGAAGGGAGAATGAATATGATAAAAAGTGAGACAACTTTGTAGAGCCAGTGAGGTGATGGGCCTTATAAAAATATTTACTACCGTGTTTGCTTGACCAGCATAATTGTTTAGTGTATGCTGAGTCATATCATTATATGTATAGGTATGTGTATCTACCACCCCTTATTAATGAGATCTCTTGTTACAGCAAATGGAGTCCATCCTAGAAAGTCACCATTGAATATAATGCAGACACCAACGGACTATGAAATCCCCAGCCTCAAGAGATACAAATACATCACAACTCCTGCATCTATGACTCAAGAAACATCACAGAAGAGGAGGCAGAAAGATTACAAGAACCAGAATATCAAGAAGTCTGCTATAAAAAAATCTCTCCTACAATTGAATGTAAACCAAGATTGGAAAAATAGCAAAGTGAAAAGATGTGCTAATGTGGAAATGGAAAATTTTCAGAATCCTTCCCCTAGACAGGGAACTACACACAACTAATGACTCCTGGGGTAAGAATAATTATCCTTGCCAAAGGTTAATCTTTCTTATTGGTTGTCCAAGTGCAGAGTGGTCAGCCCTGAAATCATATGTACGATATCCAACAACAAAGAGTACTCCAGATGCTGTGTATGTCTGTGTGCATGTGCATACACACACACACACACACACACACACACACACACACACACACACACACACACACTAACCAAGAAAAAACCTACCAACTTGAGAGTGGGAAAGACATGAAGAGGGGTCAAGGCAGGGTATCTGGGATGGGACAGAAGGAGAAAAAGGGAGGAATTAGGTAATTGTGTCAATTCAAACATATTTTTAAATAAGTACTAAATTCTGAAAGCACTAACAAAATATTTCTTAAAAAATCAAATGTGTTAAGCACAAATCAGGTTTCTTGGCTATTAAATAAAGAGACAACACAAAGTAGGGTAGATAGGAAAGTGGTATGGATCTCAGAGGTGTTGGTAGGTGATCATGATCAAGACACATTATATAATATTCACAATGTAGTAAAAGTTTTTAAACAAATAACAATATAATTTTGATATCATGTTATAGCTCCCACAATAATTAATGAAAATTCTATTATACTCAGCTAAGAAATGAAAGCCATAAATCACATCATTGTTACCAAAGACTGTAAACATTGGCCTACAAGAATCCCTGTACTGACCAGTTAATTTGCTCAAACCTTGTAGTACTATGCAGAAACATATGTAGAAATCCATAGTTCTGCAGCTCAGCAAAAATTAACATGAAATTCACTGTTTCTGATTTAAAAACACAGAAAAATTTTAGAAAAGATATGATCAACATGACATACACACATACCTAGACTAAGATATAAATTCATAAACCTACACTTACCATTGGTTTTCCTCAGTTCCTCTACAAGACACTGTGCTTCCTCTTGAATACGGTCCTCAATGGTCCTTTTACCCATGCCCAAATTCCGCAGAGTCATGAGTGAGAAGCGCCTTATCTCCTTCCATCTGCTTCCATTGCTAAAAGCAATGCCTAAAGAAATGGTAAAAACACTAGAAAGAGATTCTGGTAACAGATGAGAGATCTGATGGGTGGAAACCATAGGGAGGTCCAAAGTGTATGTAAGAAGGAAGTCCAGTCCTTCCTTTCAGTCTCACTTCCACTGTAAGCACTGTGCAGCACTCATGAACATGCACACTTACTTACCAAGGCCTTTATTAGTTTTTTCAAATATTGGGATATTTCCTCTTCCAGCAAACTCCTCCCCATGATCAATCAGAGCTTCCTTCACTACTTCATACCCATGCAACACCACAGTGGGCTTCCTGCCCAAGTACAGGGTGAACACAGGGCCATAGACTTTTGAGAACTGAAAATAGGAAAGAAAAATGTAAATATTAGCAAAAAAGTACTTTAATCCCCATGGAGTCAACCTCATTCACACTGATATTATCATTTACCCTATTTTAATAATTTTTATTCAGGCAATACTCAGTTTCAAATGCTTCTGATGCCTATTTATATCTCATTATTATTTGGGGCGTAGGTATTTGTTACACAAAGATAACGTCAAATTTTCACATCAGAACACTCAGCAAGATACTAGCCACCAGAACTCCATGTAGGCCACTCATCTACCTAATGACTGCCTCCCTCTCTCAGTGCCTGACTACCCAACCCACAATCATCCCTCCCTTCCTGCCCATTATGCCCCAGCCCCCCAACTCAGGCAGAAACACCCTGTAAAAACAGAGACCAGTTCACTCTGACATGCAGAAGTCCAGCCTATAGGTGTGGAGACCCTCTACTCAAACATAGGTCACTCCAACAAGAAGAGCAGAGAAACAGCAGAAGCCAAGAAACAAAATACTCATACTTCTAAACCCTTACTAACGTATTTACAGATTTTATGCTATACATCAAACTTCTGATGCCTTATTTACTGGTTTAGAAAAACAACAGAATACTTCATATGGGACCACAAAGAACCAAGAACAGTCCAGGCACTCCTAAGGAGTAAAAACACTGTTGGTTGTATAACAACTCCTGACCTAAAATTATATTATTTAGAGGTATAGTGATATAAATAGTCTGGCACTCACAAAAATGTACAAGTAGACCATGGAATAGATGAAATGATGTAGAAATACAGCAAAAAGCTAGGCCTGCTTATTTTTGAAATGTAAACTTGTAAGTCATCATAAATGATTCTGTTCAGGTGTCCAGATTTGGCAACTGCTACTACAAACACAGAGAGTGGGCTCCACAGAAGCTGCACCATAGGCATGCAATATTTCTTGGAAAAACAGTTCCTTGCTTGGCAACATACTTAGCCCAAGAGTTAGGTTTTGCAAAAATTAAAACTGTACATAAATATCGCCAGATATGTTGAAAACTTGGCTTCTTTCTTACATTTCTTGTGTTATTCCATGTCCATGGATATTTAGTTAAATGAGGCATGAGTGCTTTAGAGTCCAGCAGCAAATAGTTTACTCAGCAAAAATGTATGTCTAAAATTCTACCTGACCTATTGAATACAGTATTACTCACTTTTGTCCTTCAACCAAAAATAACAGAAAAGTTGGGAATTGTTCTTTTTAAGATAGGAAATATTCAAAAATTTTGCAGGAATTTTTTCTTATTTCATAAAAACAATGAAATAAATATCTTTTCACCTGAATCCTTGTTCATTACTGAATTCCTGACAATATACTGATGTAAATGCATGAGTTGCACAATACTCTGCAAGAGTTTGACTTTATGATTATTTTTAGCAGTATTTCCTCTTCTACTAGATTTTCATTAAAGTAGCTTTTAATTTATAATCTTTATCAAGGTATTGGAGGAGCACAAAGAATACTTACATTGGTCAAGGATTGGTTGATGTTCTTTGCATCTATCTGGAGGAAATTGCCAATAATTGGGAGAGGAGTGGGACCAGGAGGGAGCTTCCCTCTCTCAGACCTCTGTCTCCAGAGTGAGAGGAGAAGCAGACAGGAGAGACTGAGCACCAGGACTACGACTGGATCCATGGACACCCTCCTCACTGATACAGCTGTAATCAGCCAGCGTGGAGCTTTTATAACTCTACCTGCTGAATCAACATGTTCCTCATTTGAAACGTCACTGACTGATCTATCAGATAACTTTTTTTTTTAAATCAAATAACCTTCAAAATCTCTCTCTCTCTCTCTCTCTCTCTCTCTCTCTCTCTCTCTCTCTCTCTCTTTCATACACACACACACACACACACACACACACACACACACATAGACTTTGTCCTTTTGATAGAGAAAAATAAGATGCTCTTTATCCTTGTCCTTCTTTACAGGATACACATTTGAATTTCTGGTTTAATGGTACTGATTTAAATTAAACAAAAACATTTATAATGTGCAACTATTCTTGAGAAGAAATTGGTTAATTTTGAGATGGAATAATACTCAACCTTTACATGCTCAAGTTAGTGGCCAAGTAGGAATTTATGACTTACAGATAGTTTGTATATTCTATAAAATATATTTACTTTTTGACAAATTCTTACTATGTAGCTCTGATTTACTTCAAACGGCCAATTCTTCTGCTAAATTGACACAATACCTAGAAATATATTTGTGCACCACCATGGTCTTGTATATTTAAAATATTCCTTTGCTACATTAAGCATTTGGACATATTTTGCTCAACAATGTATGCCTTATAGCTCATTATTTCACTCTTTGGCTGTTTATAAAACTGGGATAATAAAACAAACCTTTCAGTCACACATCTTAAATCAGAAGATATATATGACACTTAGCTAAAGAAGGGTGTTCTTTTTCAGTGTTATGTAATTCATCCATGAAAGACCCTTTTAAAGGGAATGAAGCAGAAGGAACTGTCAGTGTCTCACAGCTCATAGCTGGAAGAACTTAGAAATTTAAGAGACTGTGTAATGAGCATACTTACTCCCCTGGCTATATCATAGATTCTTAAAGAAAAGTATTTGAATTCTCCTTGTCTCACTAGTGCTGGTTTAAAGAGGATAAGCACAATCGTCTATAGAGATAGTAACAATAATTGATATGACCGGAACCTCCACAAATAGAACCACCAAATGAGTACCAAGTATTCAAATGCTCTATCCTATGGGGATATTTCTAATTTAATTCACATTTCTTGCATTTTGCCCCCTCCCCTGAACAAAAACATTCAGTTTCATGATGCCCATCAGAATTTCTTGACTGTGCACTCTGGTGCTTTCCTGATCATAATCACTAACATTCACAGTAAACATGAATCTAGTTAATAATTACATCATCACAGTTTGAACAAGAAGTCAGAAAAGTTTGCTCAAGTTTTGTAATCTTGCTCAAAGATTACAAAAAAAATAGCTACAAAAGGATCTAAGATAAATTTCCATAATGCAAAGTCATGGTTATCCTCATATTTGCAATGAAGCAAGCAATAATTTGTTGCCCAGTCATATTGCTCTAAAGTACCAATGAATAGATTTGAATAAAACAGTCTTGGCAGATACCTTTTCAATTAAGTAATACTTAATTTGGCATATTTCTAAGTCAGCATGATGCTTTGGACCAACTTTTCCTCTTAAAGAATATAAGAATCAAAGAACACTTTAAGAGAGATGGGTTTCTGAGTTCAACTGGTCTACATTTCCTTACTTTTGAAAATAAAAAACCTGTTGGTGATGCATGGAGTATAACCAGTTGTAGTAATTCAATCAAGATAAATTGACTCTTGGGAAAACTTTTTAGTGACCCTTCATTACATTTTATTTGTTGACTTGTCTCTTCTTTCATTGATATCACATCATTTTGGTATTTTTATAGAAAAATTCCTAGTGCATATTCATTATACAATTGAATAGATTTCATAATGCCATTTTTATTCAAGTATAGCATGAGTGTGACATTATAAACATCCTTTCTTTACCATGTTGATGCCTCCTCCTCTTTCTCTTCTGAAATACTCCTTCTTCTATGGCTAAGAAATTGCTTTCACTCAAATAAAAAGAAAAAATTTATTCTGGAGACAAATACACAGGACCATGGCTGAAAAAACTTGAATAATGTTTTCCCCATTACCTCGTTCCAACATGGGAACAATTTCAAAGAAAACCATAAATGAAGCCTTTGTCAAATGTATCAATGGATGCATTAGGTAAGGTGATTATAAAATGTGGAGAAATCTGCTCTTACAGTCCCTCCTCTTTCTCGACAATTGGACTCCTGGAGCTCCACCTGGGGCCTGGGGTAACAGGCCTCAGATGCTTGCTGACATTCTTAGCATTTTGGTCAGTAGAAGCTAGGAATCTATTTATATATTCAAAAAGATTACCAAATAGTCACAAAGATGATAGGTCATATAAAGATTTGGGAAAAACTGCTAAAAAAGAAGCTGAGATGGCTTGAGGTCATTTGGTTCTTGACTTGCAAACATTCAAGCCTCTTCACAGCACTGAAGTTCTTTTTTTTCCCTTGAAACATAGAAACATTTATTAAACAAACTTGGACTTGATATTATTATTTTATCAATTAGCAGAACTTTTTTCCTAGGACAAATATATAAAAATATAAATAGTTACAAACAGAAATCTTGGTGATTTTTAATTGTGCATCAGGATTATAAAATAGGAAAATAAAAACTGGCTTTTTTATTCCACACTATAATTTTAGGTGAGACAGCAAGTATTAAATATGTATTAAATATAAATATTTCCCTCAGTCCAATCCTCATAGGGCCTCTTTGGCTTTAAACATTGCTCAAACCTTTGTGACTCTATTACATCTGTGTCCTAGTGAAAAAGCAATGGCTATTGTCAATGTTGATGCAGTCTTGGACTTAACTCTATTTCTCTTTATCAGTTTACGTGTTTTCCTTCTACTGGAATTATTTTGAAATATTCAGGTAGATGTTTCAAAGTCTTTCCAACACTTGTCCAATTATGGGGAAGTCTCAGACTATCAACCACTTATTTCCCTTTTGTTCTTGGTTCTCTCCTCACACCTTCACCATCCGTTGGTCTATTCTGAACTGGATATTTTCTAGGTGTGATGCTAAGCAGCATATCTGACAGTCTCATCCTTGCCCTTGAGTTCTCTGGATTCCTGTAGGACCTGGGGTCTCTAGATTTCTGGAGGACCTGGGTTCAATTCCCATCATTCATATAGTGGCTTATAACCACCTGTAAATTTCAGTTCTAGGTATCTGATGCCCTCTTCTGATCTCTGTTGGCATCAGGCATGCACATGGTACACACACATAAAAACAGGCAAAACTTTCATATACATAGAATATTTTTAATTTAAGATAAAATTAGAACACTTTCCCAACAATCCATCATATGTTAAATAGTGTTTTATGGAAACTTATTTCTAAAATAATAAATCAAATTCCTTTATAAATTCTGCCCACATAGGAATGTCTTTTCAGTGGATCTATGCTTTTGGAATAATTTCCAGGCATATGTCTCCCTAAATTCTAGAATTGTTATTTCTTTTTCTGTAAGGAGAGTTTCTATTCCAACCATAGAATTGTCAGAATAAGGAAAAATGTTCTCAAGAATATATCTTCTATTCAATATGACTTTTTCCAATTTAAACTAATTTGCATTTTAAAAAGTTTCTGTGGACAAAGTCACTTCTCATGAAATCCAGGCACTAGAACAATTCTTTATTGACCTTTCCTCCTGCCTTTCACATTCACTTCTATGAAGCATTTCAGGAGATTTTATAACTTTAATTATTAAACATGACATATAAAGATGAGTGAAGGAAATATGTCTGCAAATGTGGCTACAGAGATCTTAATCTTTTAAGAACAGTTTTTAAAATATTTTCAGCTTATAAAATGGGGCTAGAAATTAGGGTCACAGCCATAAATAAGCACCAAATACTAACCAGAACCTGGGCTATTCATTTCTTGTGATGCAGCAAGACAATGGCTCAACAAAGGGTTTAAAATAGCTTCTGACTTCATGAGTCCATGAGTCTTCACACTTTGGGAGTTAAAAAAATCTTTTACAGGGGCGGCCTAGGACCACCTGTATGTCAGATGTTTGCATTGAGAATGGCAAAAATCAAAATAGCAAAACTGCAGTTATGAAATAGCATTAAGAAGTTAAAAACCAGTGACTTGGAGAATGTTTCTCCTTACCCAAGGTACATTCAGGCTTAGGAATGTTGTCTAGCTTCCTTGTATTTGCTAAGTTTGTTAAGCTTAAGCTATTTGGATAAACTGGATAAAAATATATGTTTTATGTTGATGATTTGTTTAAAAACCTGCATTGGATGCAAGAAGAGCTTCCATTTAAAATCATTGTTTTTAAGGCTATTTATTGTAGATTGTTAGAGAATGTGAGTAAATAGTCAGTCATAAATAATGAAGTTTTAAAAATTGTAGTCAGTGTAAGTACTGATGTAGTATTATACGGATAAGTTTACTCAGTCCTTTGCATAGGTTTTCAGGGTTGAGCTTGAAACAAGTAACTAGAGAACAAAGTTTGTCTATTCAGATGTACCTGGACAGTCCTCATACTTCAGAGATCTGCAGAATATGGCATTTAAATGTTGATCTAAAAGCTTGTTATATCAGACAGACTTCCAGATCCTAGCAGTGACCCAAGGTCTCCAAAGAAGATTACGTAAGAAGGCAATGACTCTGCCTGGATTACAACAACACTGACCACAGGGCAAGATGTCCCAATGCAACACCTGCCACCAGGACCTGGCACAGACTGTGGACAAGCAGCAGGACACTGGAATTGATTGCACCCTTTTGCCTGGACAAGGTCAGTCTTCCATGTCCCTGTTCTACAGGGAAAAAACTCTGCCTTATGGGCCTGATGTCAGAAGAGGATTGCTGCTGTTCTGACTGGTGCCACCAATGCTGTGGAGACCTGGGTATGGATTGGTCCCTGTCATTTATAGGATTGTAAGCTGCTTGGTCTCAACTCAGACATAATTGATCCTTTCAGATCTCTGATAGTACCAATAGCTAGACAAGCTATAACTTTGTCATCTTGACAGCAACAGACAACCAGATCCTTTTACAAGGCTATAGCCAGCTTGTTAGCTCATTTTTAAGAAAATGTTCTAAGATATAAAAGTTTACGTTAGTTATAAAGGTTCAGATATGAGTTTAAGAAATATCTGAGGAGATAAAAGCTTCTAAGCTTTGAGGATCTCAGAAAATAATTTAAGATTAAAAAAGCATCAGTTGCTCTTCTGCTCTATAATATAACAGTTTAGAGCCTAACATTTAATAGATTTCTGATAAGCTAGTAGAGCAATGACTACTTACTGTTCAGTCGCAAGCTCAGCATTTTAGACTCATTTTAGTTGTAATCTAAATATATCTAAATATAAACCTAGAAGTGCTTCTCATCACACCAAAAATCTCTGTTCAATTCATACCTTGCTCTCTGGACAGAAGGAAAATGCACAAGCGTTTAACCCAAATCTGTAGTTCTTGTTGAGACTCAAAGTTATGAGTCCACTTCTGCTGTTTTACAGATATCCATTACCTGCTTTGTCTACGATATGGATTTCAGTACAGTTTGGTAATACTAATGTATCTAAAACTTTTATGTCATTTTGTAAGATAGTTTGTGTAGGTCCCAGAGGGTTAAAAGAGTCCTAAAACTTGGATCCACTTCACAGAGGTTGGAAGGATTCCAGATAAGTGTAGCTTATTCCTAAGGATGGTATTTTTCCTCTCTCCTGGTGTTGGCACTCGTGCGTTTCCCAATTACTAAGCCTAAGTGTTCCAAATAAGTTAATAAATTTTAACTTCTGTCCCTAGTTGGTTTGTCTCAACAAATTTCCATTTGGCTGGCAGACACCTCTAAGCTTCAGTTGCTGACTGTACTGCTCCAGATGACTGTGAGCTCCAGACTTGCTAAAATCTGATGTGGACCAACCCAGCCAGTGTGATCATTCCCTGTCTCTATGGGGTCAGATAGCCACATGCTTCTGACAGATGCCCCATTGACCAGCCTTTGACCAGCCTTTCATCCTTTTGGGGGCCCTGACAACGGCACCCCATGCCAGCTCAAAGCAGTTCCAGAAGAGACTAAGTCATCCCATGTTCCCTGTTCAGAATAGGCTGAAATGCTGGGTCAAAAGGAAACATGGAGACAAGAAGGTCAGCTATACATGGCCATTATTAGAGAGGGATACTTATGAGCTTACTGCCCAAAACCCATGAGTGGGTTTTATTAGGCACATGAAAAGGGGGAAGTGTGAGACCAAAATGAGAGCAAAATGCTTACACCTTAGAAAGAAGGCCTAAGCTTTCTCTATTTTAGGTATAGGCCTTGAGTTACTGGAACAGGCTTTGAGTTACTGAAACCAGTCAATCCAGAGTCCAGAAATTATAAAGTGCAAAGTACAGAGTCACAAGGTATTCATTTGGTGATAACTGTTTAACCAAGGAAAGTTCCAACCCTGGTTTCCAGGCTAACTAGCCACAGAAATGTCCCCACCTGAGGTCAGCCAATGAGAAATGGTGATGGGCAAACACCCCTGAGAAGTAAGATTAAGTGACAATTTCTAGAAAGTCCCTAGAAATGAGCCAATCAGAATTGTATCTGTACTAGCACCCTTAACTGATTTAAGCTTGTGTTTTTTGTCTTTAAAATCTGAGCTTGTACAGGGGCGGGCACTTCCTCCAGCTTCCACTACATTGGCTCTGTTGGACAAAGTCCCTACCTAGGCTTGTATTTCTTTAGGATATCCTGAATTAAGCCTTTCTTTTGCATTTCAGCAATATATACATATTACCCTTTTCTTTCGACAAATACATGGAACTTGAAAAAGAAATCCTCCTGAGTTCCTGAGTGAGGAAACTCAGACCCGGAAAAACAATGATGGTATATATTCATTTATAGGTGGATATTAGCTTTTAAGTAAATGATAACCAATCTACAATCCACAGACAAAGAAAGGCTAGATAAAAAGGAGTGTTCTAGAGGAGATGCATGGCCCTCCCTGTTAAGAGGGAATAGAATATATTTTGTGAGTAGATTGTGGACAGTTGGGGATGAGAAGAAGAAGGCTTATATGGGGAGGGAAAGTGATGGAGGGAGAGGATGTAGGGAGCGACAGCTGCAATTGGGAGTGGGGGGAACCTAATGAAGGGGAAACTTCCTGGAATCTATGAGGGTGACCCTACTGAGGACTCCTAGTGATGGAGGATACACAGCCTGAACCTGGTCTTCATTGATAACCAGGCAAGGCTTCCCAGTGGTGGGACTGGGCTGCATTTGGTTGAGCGGTTGCCTGAGGGGATTCTGTGGAGTTCTTTAAACAACCCAGGCTGATGCTAGGAGAGAAGATCCCCTTCTGAAAACTGAGAGCAGGGCCCCATTGCTAAGGAAAATGTGCACACAGCTCACTGAATGTAGAGAGGCAGAGGTGGTGTGGGCATGGAGCCTTCACCCTTACATTCTAGTTTCTTTGGTGTGAAAAGGTACTCTGCAGACTACAGAAAGAGAAAACTAAAAGCTTCGACCTGCAATCGGCCCTGCTTGCCAGATGTGCTGGGACAATGGCGGTGCAGATTTGTAGGAGAGGCCAACCAATATTTGGTTTAACTTGAGGTTTAACCATGAGACAGATCCCATGCCCTGTTCTGTTGGTACCCCTGCTTGCACCTCCACAAGCTTGGAAATCCTGTAGGCCCTAATTCCAAGACTAAAAAACTCCGAACAAAGGAATGACACCCAAAACACAGGTCCAAATCCTCCTTTCTGACATTGCCAGTTGACCCCGGGCCCTGCCCAGCTATTAGCTGTTCACTATACTTCTGAACTGACACGACTTCCAGCTGACATGTCATCACACCTCACCTAAGGGCTGTGAATTCTCTGGTCCCATTCTTTGAAATTAGAGTACCTGCCCAGAAGGACACCAAACATATCTGCATTTATCTGTTTCTAATATGGTCTGATGTAGCCTTTTGAATTGGCAGAAACCTATCATCTGGTGCCAAAAAAAAAAAGAAGTTGCGACACCAGCCTGGAGAGCTCAGGTATAGGCAACTTGGGGACCACTTCCCTCCATTCTCCCTCTCCCTGACTTAATTGACTTTTTATATTTTATTATTATTATCATCATCATCATCATCATCATCATCATTATTATTATATTTGTGTTTTAATTTTACACATCAGCCATGGGTTCCCCTGCCCTCCCCTCTCCCAAACCCACCCTTCCCCTCTGCCCATCCCCTCCCCTACATTCCCATCTCCTCCAGGGCCAAGACTCCCCTGGGGATTCATTTAAACATGGTGGATTCAGCACAGGCAGGTCCAGTCCCCTCCTTCCAGGCTGAGCAAAGTGTCCCTGTGTAAGCTCAAGGTTCCAAACAGCCAGCTCATGCACTAAGGACAGGTCCGGATCACACAGCCTGTATGCCTCCCAAACAGTTCAAGCTATTCAATTGTCTCACTTATCCAGAGGGCCTGCTCCAGCTCGGGGCTCCACAGCCTTTGGTTCATAATTCATGTGCTTCCATTCATTTGGCTATTTGTCCCTGTGCTTTTTTCCAATCTTGGGCTCAACAATTCACACTCTTACAGTCCCTCCTCTTTCTTGACAATTGGACACCTGGAGCTCCACCTAGGGAGTGGCTGAGGATCTCTGTATCCACTTCCATCATTTATTGGATGAGAGTTCCAGCTCGACTGGTAGGGTGTTTAGTCATCTGATTACTAGACTAGGTCAGATCAGGCTTTCTCTCGACCATTGCCAGCAGATATACAGATATAAATATATGCTCAGCAAACTTTAAGATAAATAATAAAAACAATGTCAAGAAAAAAACTTCTTTAATTGCTAATTTTTCTTAAGAGACAGACCTAATAAGAAAGATAGGTAGAAGAATAGATTGATAGACATAGGAGAGACAAGATACATAGATATATAAAAGATAAAGATATATATATATATATAATAGATAGAGTTAATTAATTAAAACAATTGGTTTACCTGGTCTTAGAACTGAGAATACAAATACTTCCAGTGACTCTAAGTGATGCTCAGCCAAAGAGCTTTGGTATCACCTTCCTCTTCACATTCTGTTTTACATGTATGTATGTGGCTGTGTAAATGTGTGTGCATAATCAGGTGCATATAAGTGAGAGAATGCATGCCCATATACATACACATATGTGAAAGTCAGAGGTGAACCTTGGGTGTTGTTTCTCAGCAGATGACAGCTTGTTTTCTGAGATAGTGTATCCCACCAGGACACAAGACTCACTCTTTTAGGCTGGGTTGGGTGTCCAGCAAGCTCCCAGGATCTCCTGTTATTTCTTCCCAGTGTTGGTATAACAAGCACACACCTCAAAGCCTGGTCATTATACATATGCTGCAGATTGGATTTAGGTCTTCAGGTTTGTGTGGCCAGTACTTTAGGGAATGACCTATCTTTCTAGCTCCCTAGCTTGAATTCTCTGTGTTATACAATATGTGGACCAGTGTGATGTGCATTTCATTTTTTACCTGAATTGTAAGCATGTCTAATAACAGGTATACAAATCACATATATTTATTATTGAGAATGTGCAGAATAAAAATGACCAAGAATTATCTTACTATAATAGTTATTTCATAAGGAAGCTCTATTTTAATTCAAGGCCAGATACACATTAGCACAAGGGATAATAACACTGTTGCAGAGAATAGAAAATAGCAGTGTAATTGTGCAATGACTCCAGAAATTGCAAAATGGTTGACAGGTGTTTCCTGGGTCTTGACAGAATGAGAATACATGAGAGGGAAGGAAGGACAGCTTGTCCCTGATCAGAAGGAGGTGGATGAAGGTCTGAAGCAGATTGCAGAAAACACCACAGCCTGGGCTAGGAATCTGATCTTCTTTAGACAGGAATGAAGCAGATCTTGTAAGGGGGTGGCAGAGAGGTTAATCCATTGGCCACTGGGGTAATGTTGATGTCCTTAGTGTGATGCAGCGATTTCAGATTAAAGGTCTGTAAAATGGTGGTCAGGAATAGAAACAGCTCCATGCGTGCCAGGCCCTCTCCTGCACAAATCCGTTTTCCTAGGGGGAAGAAAGAAGGAGATTACTATTCGTATTTGTAAATGTAAGAATCATTGTACTTGTAAATGACACTGGAGACTATGAATGAAAAGTAAGTTATTGAATTGGTGGGTTGATGAATGGCTGCATGAAAGGACAACTATTTAGGCAAATAAAAAACAGGGAACAAATTTGTTTGTCAATTAACCTACATTCTTAAGAAATACATTCTTCAAAAATACATTTTAGCTAGGCGTGGTTATTCACATCTGTAATCAGACTGCCTAGGAGACTGTGGAAGAGGGATTCTGTGTTCATTATCACAAATAACAAAGCCTAGGACGGAAACTGCATATCCAAAGGCAGCATGCACACTGCAGGTGTGGACACAATATCCATTGTTCTCATCATGAATTAGAAGGAACAGGGTTCACAATAATCTTTTCAAAATGTCCTTACACATCTACAATGTCTCCAACATCTTATGATGATCTTGAAGTTCCCATATTTCTGAACTGATTAAAAATTCTCTGATGTAATGGTTTAAAAACATTTTTAAAATGATATGTAATTTATTTCAATAATTCTCCATTACCAATGCCTTTTGAGACTGATAATAAGTCATTTATTAGAATGCTGCTCTATTTTTGCCTTAAAACATAAGAGCTGATAAACAAACAAACAAACAAACAAACAAACAAATAAATAAATAAATCCTGATTTATCTACAGTAGCCCAGAGATCTGGGGGTCTTTCTCATTGCCCTAGTCCAACTGAAATATGACAAGCATTGTTCATTTATGTGTTTGCCATATACACCTGAGGCTCTTTGGTAATTTTCAGTATTTTGGAGACCTGTAATTGTTTACTTGAGCATGGAGGTGAGTGACAGAACAAACAAAGACCTAAATGCAAATTATGATGTCTCCATTTTCATGGTGAGTGAAGTGTCAATGAAGTTTTCTTTCTTTGGTATTTCTGTGATATAGCTAAAGGAAGATTAAACAAACTCTTTTCTGCAACTTTCTCAGTTTTGAACAATGGATGAACAATCAAAGCCTCAGTTTCATAGCCTGACATGGAAGAAATCTCTTAATCATGATGGTGCATGGACACTGAGATTCATATTCCCGATCATTACAAGTCTGCTGGCCCTTAGGGTGCCACTTGCTGTTTGAAGATTTCCTGCATTCTGCCTGGTCCCAAAGCCCCTCATCCCCAAATAAACACGCAGAGGCTTATATTATTTCCAAACCATGGCCATAGCAGTTTTCTTGCTATCTAGCTCTTATATCTTAATTTAACCCATAATTCTTATCTATGTTTAGCCATGTGTCTTGGTGCCTTTTATCAGCTATGCCTTGTCTTCTTGCTTCTTCTGTGTCTGGCTGGAGACTACTGACTCAGCTTTCCTTTTCCCAGAATTTTCCTTGTCTGCTTATACTACTTGCCTGGCTACTGGCCAATCAGCATTTTATTTCTCAACCAATCAGAGCAACACACATTCACAGCATACAGAAAGACATTCCACAGCAGCCACTGTGTAAGTCTCCACAGATTCTCATGTCACTGGAGCCATGGAAATGAGTTTCTATTACCTGCTGAAAAAGGCATGAAGTAGTCACTCTTTTTAAAGTTTCCATTCTTATCTAGAAAGTGTCCAGGGTCAAAAACCTCTGGGTTGGGGAATTCCTTGCTGTCATGCAGGACTGATGACAGTGATGTTATTACTCTTGTTCCCTATAACAACACACAGAGAGCAATCAAGTCACAAAGAAATCATAGAGCTAAAATACATTAGGAAAATAACCTAGTTCACTTTCTGCTCCACAGTCAGGGGCAAGTACAAAGAACAGCAGGTCAATTTCAACACGCAGAGCAGGTGAACAAAGGGAAGAGGTTGAGGCAAGGCACAGTGGTGTGGCTAAAGTGTCATCCAGTGAGATTTCACATGAGTACTTGGACTAAACCTTCCTAGTGTCTTCTTCCTTTCTTTCAGATTGGACTCATGCTCCTCTGACCACCGGCTGCTCTAGCTATCACATCTTTCTACATACCCCTCACTTGAATCAGGATTCAGATGGAATAATTCATTGAGTTTTTGATAGAATATGAGACCACCAATTGAGTACAATAGGGAAGATTTGGAAAGACAAATACCATTCCTTTTCTTTTCTCATTTACAGAATCTGTCTATATATCTCTGTATTTATATAAGGGAGTAAATGCAGGGCTGTGTGCCAGAGTAGATGTGTGCAGTAATATATGTAATCTATCTAGCTATATGAATGCACAGAGTCAAACACAGAAATCCATATGTATATGTGTCAGAAAAGCAGGATGAGGACTCTTTGGGAGAAGGAAAGAAAGGAATGGAATGGGGAGGAGAGTGAAAAAATAAAAATAAATAAAATAAGATGAGGGTAAGATGATCTGGTGGCAGCTAAATCAATAAAACTTCTGAAGATACATAGAAATTGCTGGGAGGAGGTGCTGGCAAGTTCTGTTTAAGTAGTTCACAAACTAACCTCATATCCATTCAAAGTTTCTAGGAATGAACTTTACAAAGCTTTTACAAGGATGACAAACATATTATAATGTATCGTAACTAAATATGTTTAAAGTTTTAAAGCTAAAAGGAATATTATTGACATATATAAATTGTGTGAAAAATAAGAGTTACTGTCAATAGATATTGAACCTATTATATTTATAACCAATTGTTTATACGTTGGCCATGACTGCTTCTCCACTGCAGTGAAAGAGTTTCTGAAGGGACAGCACAATCCCCTTGGCCTAGAAAGTGTTAAGTCTACCAGAACAATTATGGCAAATATCACTGCTTCCTTCTTATCCTGTCAGTGGCTCCAGTCTGATCAAAGAAATCACTTATCCTACTTGTCAGAAGGGAGAATCACCTGTGAATTTGTGCTTATTTCTCCACGACATTATTTCATAAAGGAAAAAAAATGGAACATTCTACTTGGCAAGATTCAAAAGAGACCAGCCATACCATGATACATCAGCAGAGGCATGAAAGGATATAAGTTTATATGATGCAATACTTTCCTCAAACTAGGCTCTAATGCTAAGGAAGCTAGAGAAGATATGTGCTGTGGGATGTCTTTCTGTATTCTTTGAGTATGTGTGGCTCCCATCAGATACTAAATAAAGATGTTTTGGCCTAAGGCAAGGAAACTTACAGCCAGGGGTGAAATCCAAGCAGAGATACAAGGAGAGGAAAGGCAGAGTCAAGGAGAAGCCAGCCACCTGGTAATACCACAGCCACATGGCAACATAGATTAAAAATGGGTTTATTTAGGATGAAAGTGTTAGCTAGCCAGAAGCTAAAGCCATAGGCCAATCAGTTTGTAATTATTATAAGCCTCTGAGGAATTATTTTATAAGTGGTTGCTGGACCACTGACAGGAGAGATTTGTCCAGACTGTGGGCCTGGGCAGGACCAGATAAACTTCTGGCTACAGATATGTCACTGTTTTCTTGTGCTCTATATACCATTTAGGTGGGTTTAAGGATATAAACAGAAACACATTTTGTATATTAGCCATAGACATCAACAATCTTATTTCAGGAGGGTACTGTAGCCAGAGCAGACTGGCAACATAATCCATATACTAAGTCTGTTATCACACAGCAAAACCCACTCCCATTGGCAAAGCTAGTTCTTTCATCTCCGAATGATGTTAGTAACAGGAACCTAACCAATATCTTTTTGTCCCAACCCTACTCCCAAAAATACAGGACTGCCCAGTAGAGAGCAACTTTATCCTTTCTGGATGAAGTCATTAATACAAAGATTCTTCATTTTTCATCTGTAATATCTCATAACCAATGAACAGTTTTAGATGTTTGCAAAGTAACTGGCCACAGAAATGAACTAAGTACAAACAGAACCGTATCAGGGAACATTTTTAACTTAATTTTATGCCAACAGCTTGTTTTAATATAAAAAATCTAAAATTTTAGGGAAGAAAACTTATGGGCAGAAATTTCTTTACATAGATTTATAACACAACTCTTAAAAGGTCTTATTAATAATAAAAAAACCCAAATCCAGATATTGGGGCAAAGCCTGAGGATCAGAGAAACAGAGCAAGCCACAGCCAACTTCACCTGGCCAACTCTTCAGCCCATCCTGTTTCCACCAATCTTCAGTCTAAAAGCCTCTGAGTCCTCACCCTGGAGAGTCTCAGTTGAACTGCTGCTTAGTTCCTGTCTGCTCTCATTTTGTATACCCTTCTCCACTCAGCCATGTTACTTCCTTGGATTAAAGGCATATGTACTTATCAAGCAAAGGCATGAGATCTCAAATGCTGGGATTAAAGGAGTGTGCCACCACTGCCTGGCTCTGTTTCCAGTGTGACCTTGAACTCACAGTGATCCTGAAGGATCTCTGCCTCCCAAGTGATTAGACTAAGGGTGTGTGCCACCACTGTTTGACCTCTATGTCTAATCTAGTTGCTGTCTCTGTCTTCTGATCCCTTGATAAGTTTATTAAGGTACACAATATATTGGGGTACACAATATATCACCACATCTCCCCTTTTCTGTCTAAAATAATGATTAAGATTATAACTAAAATTAGAAAAACTATATACAAAAAGTACAATAAGTATATCCAATATATACATTCAAGAACTACATTAACAATATCCAGTCCATTAATATTTGACAAACTCAAACAAAAACTCCATTATTCACCCTATTTTGGTGAATCCAAAATGTTGTACCAAAATGTAGTACACTTTCTATCCTAACGTGTATTACCAACACAAAATTACCTTTTGATGTCTTTCAAACGTACACACTTTACACTCTTTAGTGAGTTTCTCTTCTTAATTTGTTAACAAGGAAAACTATAACTATAACTATTTAGTCTTCAGTTTCCTCAGAGACCAGAGAAGGTAATAATATTACCTAAGTAAACAGGAAGTACAAACAAGCGACTTCCAAAAAATGTGAGAAATGATAGGAACAGCTGGCTTCCTGGACAGTCACCCAAAATTCCTTGGCAACATTGGGCCATTTCTTTGGCCTACAGGCCTAGCATCTGACAGACTCATCGGTGTAGCAGGATTTTCTAAAGAGCCTTCCTACCTTGTCTTGGCAAGGATTGGCAGTCCTTTCTTTTATGTTCTGCTTGTCCAATTATACAACATACAGTCATCACTCAAGGTAAGAGCACTTTCTTGCCCAATAACTAACTGTTGTCACATGAGGAGTTTGTTCAATGCCCATTATCTTCTCTGAAGTACATTGGTGCTGCCTGGAGCAGACATTTCTCATTGTCATAAAAAGAATGTATGTTATTAAAATATCTTAAGTGATATATTCTGTAGATCTCTGAAGTGTTTGAAGATGACCTATCTAAAAGATATTTCTGTTTGACCTTGAAAACATAACTAACATAACTACAAGTTCAATTGTAATGACTAACTTTCATTTCTTTATATCCTAAGTGGTTTGTGAAAATAACTTTCAAGGACTAGCAATTTGCATTACATTGTTAAATAAACTGTATAGGTACAATATCTTGAACAAGATTAGACATTTTTTCTAACAAAAATGTACACTATTTTCTAACAAAATCAATATCATATTTGAATCAATGTACATAATTTGCATACAATATACAAAAATCTAATCAAATGTAAAATGTTTAAAACTAGTAGTTGCTTTCCAAAAGTAGTTTCAATAATCTACTTTTAAATCTTATATCCATATTCTCTCCGTTTTTGAAGTTGATTCAATAATATACCACTTATTCTATCATTTTTTATCTTTTTTTGAGAGTAGATTCAATAATCTCCCTATTATATTATATATATACCTTTTTTTTCTCTTCAGAGTAGTAGATTCAATAATATACCCTTTATTCATCATTTCTCTATCTTTTTTAGAGTAGACTCAATAATCTATCTCTTATCTATATCCTCTTCTTTTCCTTTACCATTCAAACAATTACCCAGAATCTAATTTTCTTTGTTCATTTTTTTCCTGACCATTACCAATTAACAACTTTTTACAATGTTAACAATTAACATTACCAAATAACCAACCATTGTAAACAAAGACAATTATCTACAATCCATTGAATGACCAAAAACCACCTGCCCCCACCTCTTGTGAATGTGGGTGTTGCATTCTTAAAATTACTTCCCGCTCTCTGGGGTGATGGCATCTTTTGGCAATCCTGAAAAAAATATGTTTGGGTTAGTTGCCAAGTCCTGGGCGAGTTAGCTGTATCATTTGTCCAGTCTCTGCATAATGGAAAGTGCAGAGCTTGTCTCAAGCCCTTGCTCATATAGTCTGTGAGGCTGGTTCATCTCAGCTAGCCATCTCAGAATTGTCTTGAGCAGTTTATAGTCCAAAGCCGATCTTTGAGTGGTGTTTGTCAGCATAGTGGTATTATCATTATCCTGATCCAACTATAATTGCAGGGATATCAGCAAACCATCTTGAAATTGTCCTGAGCAGCTGACCTTCGGGTGGTGTTTACTCTTTGCTTTGAAGCAATATCAGTTGTATCTGTGTCAAAATCATGTCTCACAGTCAGTGCTTAGTTTGCAATACAACAGGTTCCATTCCTCTTCTCCAAGATATTCTTGATTTCCAATCTCTGTGAGCAATAGCTGGCTTTCCTTGGGTACTAATAATCTCCATGTGAAGATGGCCTGTCGTGGGTAGCCATTCCAGCATTGGCCTGTAATTCCAACCCCCATTGAGACTTTGGTAACATTCATACATACAAGGTAGGGCCAAAAGAGGACACTGAAGACCCAGGACCTAAAAGGAGAAGGATCTCTTGGTTCTAGGAATCTGGCTGCTGGAGGTAGACAGAGCAGAGTTCTCCAGAGAATATTGACAGACTGTGCCATACCTTTCCCAGACCCTGATACTTATCCCTTCATTTGTAAGTTACCCCACAAAATAAACCTCCCTTTTAACTACGTGGAGTGGCCTTAATAATTTCACCAATATATGGCGCCCAACGTGGGTTGCGAACCCACAACCCTGAGATTAAGAGTCTCATGTTCTACTGACTTGCTCTTTAGAAGTAAGTTCATTAATCTAGCCTTTCATCCTTTTGTATCTATACTAATGGTCAAGACTGCTTGCTGTTGATAGAGTGAGTTTGATCATCTCTTCCACTGTAACTGTGTATTTATTCAAGTTATCAAAAAAAGAGTCCATGCTCATGGTTATCAGACATCAGTCATGGCTGAGTCCATGTGATATTGTCTTTGATGTCTGTTTCTATAAATCCTAGGTTGTTTTCATGGTGTGACATAACAGTCTGATAAATCTCTGCCTTTGAGAAACACGAATGTTCTTTCCTAGAAGAGATTGTCTTCACAGCAATGTTTTCTCCTCGCCAATTGCTTATTAAAACTTCTCTAAGTCGACCTTTGCCAATGCTTTCTTGTAGTACAATGGTCCTGGCAATTGTACTCTGAACAAGCAGAGGTAAACTTTTCATCCCCATTGGCAGCATTGCTGCTGCCACCAAACACAATTAGAAGAAGTTGGCAATGCAGAGCAGTAGCTGCAGCCTCCATGGTCCTGCTGTCACTGTTTGTGGCCCAGCCTGTCCTCAGCTGCAGCTTCTCCCCAGCTAGCCTCCCAGGCTGGCCTTGAACTTGACATCCTCCTGCTTCCACCTTCTTCACCAAATTCTACCTGAGTGTACCATCACAATCAGCTGTGTGCACCTCGGGCCTGAGCTAGGGACTACAAGGCCACAGGCAAGTGGCTTTTTATTTGCCTCAAAGCAAAGTGGGATAGAGAAAATACAATGTACATTTGTGTTTATAACATATAGAGTCAGTGATCAAAGGGTAAACAATACATGGAACCATGTAATAGGTGCAGAGAACAATCTTGAAACTAATGTACAGACTTTTGTGAATAAAAGTCATTTCAAAGTAAAATTCTGTGTTCCTGGGTCATGCTCACACACAATTGGCTCCACAATAAAGTATCTCTTATACCATTAAAAGAATCAGGCCAAAAATTTTCATCTGATCTACACAACTATCAGTGTATTCCAAAAACATCAAACTTGATAGGGAGATATTAAATTTACAATCCTTCATCCTAATCAGCAATGAGATAAGTGATGCCCATTACACCTGGTTCTGTTCATCATTACACTGCAATTCATCAAAATGAAGAGAAACTATGACCACAGGAATATGAAAAGTACATAGAAAAGTATTAGCCCACATAACAACTTCAAATTACACATACATTTAAAGATACCTCTTTAGAAATAATAAAATTCACATGTCTAGATGAAAATAAGAACAATGATATGATTACATCAATTTTTTCCATTAAGCAGATGGAAATAAGAGCATAGAATTATAGACAAATAGTAACAAAGATATTCACCCAGATGTATTTGTATCTGAAGTAGAGCAGCCCTCCAGATTGTGAAGCAGTATAAGCCACCAGCAGCACCAGGTGCAGGAGAGAAGAGACAAGCTTACCTTGGGGATAAGGTAGTTCCTGAACTTAGTGTCACAGGTCACCGCATGTGGCAGGTTGGTGGGGGCGAGGTCAATGAATCTCTGGACCTCATGAATCATGGCATCTGTGTAGGGCATATGGTTCCTGTCCTGCATGCAGGGCCTGCGGTGTCTGCCAACCACACGATTAACCTCTTCCTGGACTTTAGCTGGTTGGACACAATGAGAAATGGGAAAATTGGTGAAAAGTGACATGCTTGGCACAATGGTAGGTCATACACAGTATAATGTAAGTGTTCCAAAAGAATTATAAATGTGCATTTTTTTCAGGAATAAAAGTATACATATTTATAAAGAAATGCTGTATTGTGGATTCATATCATTATCCTATATATATATTATAAATCAGCATATACTTATTATTTAGTAGACATAACAGCATATAAGATACAAGTAAGTAATAGTATCATATAAAACAGAGTATTATTAGTCAACATGCTTTAGTCTGTGGTAAAGAACATTACATGTCAGATACTAAATCTGTATCCAAATACAATGTTCTTTTACACTCACTTTCTTTTTTTTGTCAGTGCTGAGGACCAAACCCAGGTCCTTGTGCTTGCTAGGAGCTAAATTGCCAGCCCCTATACTGACTTTCTAATTCATGTGTATTTATGATAGTGTGACAGTACTTCAGGAAGAAGAGACTCTACCTCAAGATACAGCTGCACCACACTTGGGCATACACCTAATAATTGCTTCAGTCTATCCCAGAAACACTTGCTCAATCATGTTGATTGCTGCTTTATTCATAATGGCCAGAAAATGGAAACAAAGTAGATATCCATAAATAGAAAAACAGACTTTTTAAAATGTGGCACATTTATACAATGGAGTGTTCCTCAGACATTAAAAAATGAAATTCTCATGTAAATAGATGGGGCTAGAAAAAAATCAATGATAACCAAGCTACAATCTGTAGAACCACAGAGAGTAGATATAAAGTAAGGGACTATGGAGGACAGATAGATCTTGTTAGGAAAGGGAGATAGAATTGATAGTTATGGATACATTGGAGGGAGGCATGAGTTGGGTGGGAAGACCAGGACGAGGGCAGGAATATAGGAAGAAATACCTAAAATTCAAGGCCATTTGAGGGATAGTATGGAATCTTAATACAGTAGAAACTTCCAATATATATATATAAAGGTTAGCTAAATAAAATAAACAAGAGCCCCAACTGAAAATCCCTTGTTACTAAATGAAACTTCCAGTACCAGGCTTAGGTTACATTTAATTGAATTGTTGGTCAAAGGAGTTCCATAGAAATCTCAAAAGACCCAGGCTGGTGCCAAGACAACAAGTTGTTCTCCACAAACTGACAGAATAGATCCATTGTTGAAGCAACACCCATACAAAACTGTGAACATGGACAAGTCAAGCTGATGCCTACATAGAACCGTCACCCCTATGTTCTAGCATCTTTAGTGCAGGAATATACTCTGCATACTGTCAAAAGAGAATCATAAACATCAAGACAACAATAAATCCTTTGATCAAAATGGTGTCTTGCCTGCAAGATATGCTAGGGGAATGGTGGCGTAAAACTTGAGGGAGTATCCAATCAAGAATTGATTTAATTTAAGGCTCAATCTATGTTATGAAACCCATCCTGAAACTGCTTGGGGGCCAATACTGGGAGACTAGAGAGTCCAGGGACCTATGTTAAAATCAAATAGAACAAAACATTAACAACAGAACACAGAACAAAAACAGCAATAAAATGACTCCTAACAACATTCTGCTATACTCTTAGATTACTGTCTTGCTCAGCCATCTTAAGGGAAGCTTCATCTTTCATGAGATACCAACAAATACAGAAACCCTCAATCAGACATTATGCAGAGAATGAGAGTCCTTGGAACACTTAACACTAAATGGAATGTCTCCATCAAATCCCTCCCTTTAGGGATCAGGGAATCCTGTGGAATAGGAAGCAGAAAGAGTGTGAGAACCAGAGAGGATGGAGGATATTAAAAAAATAAGATCCTATAAAATCAAAATAATCAAAGGACATTTAAACTCACAGTGACTGAGGCAGCATGCACAGGGCCTGCACAGGTCTGCATCAGGTCCTTTGCATATATATTATGGTTTCCAGTTTAGTGGGTTTTTTTGAGATTCTTTGATGTGCAAATGAATGGGTCTCTGTTTCCTGTGCCTTCTCTTATCTTCTTTTTCTTATTTGTTTTGTCCAATTCTAGTGTTATTTTTTCTTGTGTCATGTTGTATTTATTACATTGTATTATATTATATATTATTTTTTAGCAGTCTGTTTGTTTTCTAATGAGAGGCAGAAAATGATATCTGGATTGAGAGGAGGTAAAAGGATGGAGTAAAGGGAGGGGAAATCCTAATCATAACATATTACATAAGAAAAAAATCCATTTTTAATAAAAGGAAAAAGCAGCAAATTAGATTATAATACTTTGTTATACCAATAGTCATTGTTAGATTAATTGTAATTACATAATTCTCTGTTGAATATTCTCTGTTTAGTTCTATAGCCCATTTCTTAATTGGACTGTTGGAAATTTTAATTTTTAATTTCTGGAGTCTTTTATATATTCTGGATATCATCTCACTGTCAGATGTGGGGTTGGTGAAGACATTTTCCTATTGTGTAGGCTGTCACTTTGTCTTGTTGACCATGTCCTTTGCTCTATAAAAGCTTCTCAGTTTCAATAGGTCCCATTGATTGATTGTTTCTCTCAGTGTCTGTGCTACTGGTGTTATATTTATGAAGTAATCTATGTCAATGCATTCAAGGCTACCTCCTACTTTCTCTTCTATCAGGTTCAGAGTAACTGGATTTATGTTGAGGTCTTTGATCCACTTGGACTTAAGTTTTGTGCACAGTGACAGATATGGATCTATTTGCAGCCTTCTACATGTTGACATCCAGTTATGCCAGCACAATTTGTTGAAGATGCTTTCTTTCTTTCATTGTACATTTTTGGCTTCTTTGTCAAAAATTATATGTTCATAGGTGTGCGAATTAATGTCAGGGTCTTCAGTTTGATCCCATTGGTCCACATGTTGGTTTTTATGCCTATAACAAGTTGTTTATATTACTGTAGCTCTCTATAGTAGTGCTTGAGGTCGCAGATTATGATGCCTCCATAGGTTGTTTTATTGTACAGGATTCTTTTGGCTATCCTGTTTTTTTTTTCCATATGAAGTTGAGTAATATTCTTTCCAGGCTTGTGAAGAATCGTGATGGTATTTTGATGGGGATTGCATTGAATCTGTAGGTTAATTTTGGTCACATGGCCATTTTTTACTATGCTAATCCTGCCTATCCATGAGCGTGGGAGATCTTTCCATTTTGTGACATCTTCTTCAGTTTATTTTTCAGGGACTTAAAGTTCTTGTCATATAGGTCCTTCCCTTTCTTCGTTAGGGTAACCCCAATGTATTTTATGTCATTTGTGGTTATTGTAAAGCATGACGTATTTCTGATTTCCTTCTCAGCCTGTTTGTCTATTGTATATAGGAGGGCTACTGATGTTTTTGAGTTGATCTTGTATCCTGCTATGTTCCTGAAGGTGTTTGTAAGCTGTATCAGTTCCTTGGTTGAATTTTTGGAGTCACTCATGTATACTAACATGCCATCTGCAAATAGAGAAAGCTTGACTTCTTCCTTTCCAATTTTTATCCCCTTAATCTCCTTATGGTGTCTTATTGCTCTGGCTAGAACTTCAAGTACTAATTTGAATAAGTGTGGGGAGGAGGACATTCTTTTCTTGTTTCTGACTTTAGTGGTATTGCTTTGAGTTTCTCTCCATTTAATTTGATGTTGGCTGTTGGCTTGCTGTAAAATGCCTGTAGTATGTTTAGATGTGTTTCCTGTATTCCTGATCACTTCAAGACCTTTATTATGAAGGGGTGTTGGATTTTGTCAAATGCCTTTTCTGCATCTAGTGATATGATCATGTGCTTTTTTCTTTTAATTAGTTTATATGGTGTTTTAATTGATGGAATTTCATATGTTGAACCACCCTTGCATCCCTGGGATGAAGCCTACTTGATCATGGTGGATAATTGTTTTGATGTGTTCTTGGATTCTGGTTGCCAGTATTTTATTGAGTATTTTTGCATCAATGTTCTTGAGGGAGATTGGTCTGTAGTTCTCCTTCTTGTTGTGTCTTTGTTTGGTTTAGGAATCAGGGTAATTGTAGCCTCATCAGAGGAGTTTGGTAAAGTCCCTTCCTTTTCTATTGTGTGGAACACTTTGAAGAGTATTGGTATTGTATTAACTCTTCTTTGAAGATGTAGTATCATTCTACATTGAAACCATCTGGTCCTGGGCTTTTTTTGGTTGGGAGACTTTTAATGACTGATTCTACTTCCTTAGGGGTTATTGGACTATTTAAATGGTTTATCTGGTCTTGATTTAACTTAGGTGTGTGGTACCTATCCAGAAAATTATCCATTTCTTTTATATTTTGTGGAGTAGAGGTTTTTAAAATATGACCTGATGATTCTCTGGATTTCCTCATTGTCCTGTGGAACAGTAGACAGAAAGAGTGTGAGTACCAGAGGGGACAGAGGATATTAAAAAACTAAGGTCCTATAAAATCAAAATAATCAAAGGATATATAAACTTACAGAGACTGAGGCAGCATGGGTTTGGGGGCATCCTGCCCTATGTCCAGAACCTGGGGCAAGTTGGGCAGGTCTTTCCCGGAGTGGCTGGTGCCCAGTGCTGGGACCTAGAGGCAGGCCTCTCTGGGTATCAGTCATGCTGTTTTTTATAGTCAGTGAGTCGCACACAAAATGAAGGACTGAAAGGTCTCTTAGAATAACACACAGGACACTAACAGAGTCTTTCCAGCATCTTATAGGAACTCTGTGTGTCACCATCTGTATCCTCACCTGTGACATATGGGTGCTTCAGCAGGAGCAGGAGAGCATATCTCAGCGTTTTGCTTGTTGTCTCTGTCCCTGCAGTAAACAGATTACTCACAGTTGTTGCCAGATTTTCAAGTGTAAATTCTGATTGTTGATTGTGGTTTTCCTAAGAATAATTTGATGCAATAATCTGGTAAATTCTTTATCAGCACATCTGATAACAATGGCTCTAGAGTTTTACACAGTTTATATATTTGTTACTGAAAGTATAAAATTTAGAGTAACACTCCATAGTTCCTATTCCAATTGGTTGTTCTAACTGTATAGAAATTTGCTGAGCTGCATAGACTTGGGGTCTAGTTAACTTGACATGAACACTTATTCATTTGCAATTATTTTATATTAAGATGTCCACAAAATGTTTGTTTTATATTGTTGCCAACAAAAATCCTGAAATGTAAAGTAGAGGAGAAATTAACTATCATTTCTAAGACTATGGCACAGATTTTTATAATTTTTGATTTCACCCTAATTCCTTTCTAGCCTAACTTTTACATTGATATGATTATCTGCACATAAGTGTGTACAGTTTTGTACTTTCATGCCCTAAAATCATACACAAAACATTTTTCATCAATTATTTTCTCCCATCAAAATCATATGAAAAAGAATTGTGTTAGGTCTAATCTAGGGATACACAGATTCATGCATAAAATTGAGGGCCTGTGTACTTTAGATAGTGAAGAATACTGGAGGACATTTGACTCTATCTCTGCAAATTCTGTATTAAACTAAGATGGGTCTGTAATGAGAATCTTTGTCCTTGAGTTAAATAAACCCATTCTTTCTTAGCACATTAATAATTAGATTTCCTCTTCCTTTTAAAAACTAACAATCTTTGCAGTGTAGCCCACATTTTTTTATCCATCCATCCATCCATCCATCCATCCATCCATTGATGACTGCTAGAGTAATTTTTTGGCTACTTTGAGAAATACAGTAGGAAACAAACATGAATGTGCAGGTGCATTTTCCATGTACTGATATATTTTGGATATAAGCTCAGAAGTAAAGTGCTTGGGTCCTATGATAGACAGAGAGAGAGAGAGAGAGAGAGAGAGAGAGAGAGAGAGAGAGAGAGAGATATTGAGTAAGTAGAAGACCTCTGACATTGTTTTCCACAATGGCTCTAATAATCGACACTCTCATCAACATTATATTTAGTGTCCTTCTCATTTCATTATCACCAGCAGTTTTTTCTTTGATAAAGTTCTGCAGTTACTACTGTAGTGTCAAATCTGATTGTGATATCTTTTGTCCTTCCAGTTGGAAAATGACATCCATAATTTTATTGGTCATTTGAATTTATTCTTTGAAAGATAATATCTAAAACAATGAGGAACTTAAAATGAATAACAAAAAAGATATGAAAATGGCACAGCGTGAAATACTTTAAAGACTACAAACTATGACGAAGTGGTAATTACCCCTAAACTCTATGGTTACTGAAATAAAAAACAGTCACCATACTATAACTCTGTAGTGATATATTGTGTACTCTAATAAAGCTTGCCTCATGATCAGAGGACAGAGCCAGATACTAGACTAGAAACAGAGCCAGGCAGAGTTGGCACACATCTTTAATACCATCACTTGAGATCTCATGCCTTTGCTTGGGAAGCACATGCACCTTTAATCCAAGGAAGCAATATGGAAAGCCAGAGAAAGGTATATAAGGTATGAAGAAGCAGGAACTCATTCTCTTTAGACTGAGAATTTCATAGAGGTAAGGACTAGTGACTGGCTGTTCAGCTTCTCTATCTTTCAGCTTATACCCTCATCTAGCTGTGGGTTTTTTATTAAAAGACCATCTAAGTTTCGAACCATATTAGGCATCCAACTGATAGAGCCTGAGTTCACAAAAAAAAAATGCTTGCCTGTTTCCTTGCAGACCCTGGCTTGGGACAAAATTGAAGAAAAAGGAAAGAAAATTGAGTCAATTCCCAAAGTTATACAGGACCCAAAAGAAACATACACTGATTTCTTACAAAGACTGACTTCATAAGTAAATAGAATGATACCAAATTCAGAAGCTAGACAGAGAGTAATTGAATCTTTGACTGTTGAAAATGCTAAAACACAATACCAAAGATAATTAGGCCATTAAAGACAAGATCAGCACCCTTGGAGGAATGGATCCAAGATCCAATTACTATTGAATCTCATGACCATGATGACACTTGGATAGGAGAGTTGATTTCCAGAGGTTTGAAGAAAACTAATAATGTCAGATGTTTTAATTGCAGTAAACAAGATCACCTAAAAAGGAACTATAAACAGGGCATTCCTAGAAATAATGTTTTCTCGAGGAGTAATTCCAACAGAGCATCCCTCCTTTCTGGATTATGCAGATGATGTGGCAAAGACAGACACTGAACTAACAAATGTAGATCAACAAGGGACAGAAAAAGTAATCCTTGCCTTTGCCATCGGAAAACTCCCTGAGGGGTCTCTCTTTTGCCCCCATATCAAATTCCATTCAGTCCTTTCCTGTAATTGTGGAGAAAACTACTTCCCAGAGAAATTGACAATCCTAGTCCCTATTGTAAAAACCATACAATAGATGATAGAACAGCTATAGAAAAAAATAACAAAAAATTTCAGGAAAAAACATAAATCAAAATTGATGTAGATTAGATTGGAAACTCCTCAAAGTTAGGGTTGGGGAAGGGTGTTCTTTTTTGTCATTTCAGGATAGCAAAAACAACCATCTTGAGGAATATAAAGGCTTCTGGACTAATTAGCATCCAAAGAAAAGGGAGAAATACCTTGAAAAATTACCAAGAAAAGGAAAAATCTGATGTAATGTGATCTCTGAAATAGGGATGATAGGACCCCAAAGTGATGATTTCACATGGACTATGATAATGACATTAAGGTGTCAAACACCACCCAAAGATCATCTACAAACTGCTCAGGGCAAAGTTGAGATGATCTAGCCTCACAGACTGACTACACAAGCAAGAACTTGAGTCAAACTCTGCACTTTCCCATTACACAGAGATTGGACAACAAATGATATGCTACCTCTCCCAGGGTTTGACAATTTTTCCCTAGTTTTTCTTTTCAGGATTCCCTAAAGATGCCTTTGCCCCCCTTAGCAAGAATCTTAAAGAGTCTTATTACTAAAATCAAACCTGAGGCCAGGTATTGGGGTGAACACTTAATGATCAGAGAATCAGAACAAGCCACAGCCACCTCACCTTGCAAATTCCTCAGCTGATCCTGTTTCCTCAGACTGGAAGCCTCTGAGTCCTCATCCAGAATAAATCTCAGCTGAACAGCTGCTCTAAAGCCTAAAAGCTTAACCAGTCTAGTTCCTGGTTTTCATACCTTATATATCTTTCTGCCATCACTCCCTGGGATTAAAGACTCACTTCTTGAGATTAAAGGCATGTGTCTCCATGCCTGGCTGTTTCCAATGTGGCCTTGAACTCACAGAGATCAAGAGGGATTTCTGCCTCTGGAATGCTAGGATTAAAGGTGTGAGTGCCACCATTTTCTAGCCTTTGTATCTAGTGACAGTTCTGTTTCTTGACCCCAGATAAGTTTATTAGAGTGCACAATATTTTGGGGAACACCACATCCCCAGACAGCAGGAAGTAATTTTAAGAATACAATGCACACATTCCCAAGAGGTAGGGTGGGTGGTTTTTGGTCATTCAATGTGTTATGGCTAATTGTCATTGTTTATTATGGTTGATTACAAGTTGTTAATTGTTAATGGTCAGAAACAAAGCTAAACAGAGGGAAAGTAGATTCAGGGTCCTTGTTTGAAAAAAAAGAAAGGAAAGAAAAAAAGATGATATAGATATAAGATAAAAGGTAGATTATTGAATCTACATGCAAAAAGATGTAGAAATGATAGATAAATGGTAGATTATTGAATCTACTCTAGAAAAAAAGGACAGGGATATGATAAGATAAAAAGATAGATTATTGAATCTACTTTTAAAAAGCAACTAGTTTTAAATATTTTACTTTGGATTGGATTTTTGTATATTGTATACATGTTGTATCAATTACGTATATTGATACAGATTTGAGATTTATTTTGTTATAAAATACTGTACATATATTTCTAAGCTTGTTCAAGGTATTGTACCTATACAGCTCATTTAACTATGTAATGTAAATTTCTAGTCCTTGAAAGTTATAATTACCAACTAATTAGGCTACAAAGAAATGCAAATTAGTAGTTAGTCATTACAATCATACTTGTAAGTCATACTAGGTATATTTTCAAGGTCAAACATAGATATATCTTAGATATATGAGTCATCATCAAACACTTCACAGATCTACATAGATTATGACATTTAAGATGTTTTAATAATATAGTCTTTTTTATGACTATGAGACATGTCTGTTCCTGGCAGCACTAATCTACTTCAGAGAAGATTGTGTGTATTGAAGAAACTCCATATGGACTTTTTACATTCTTTGTGGCAAAAGTTAGCCACTGGGAAAATAATGCCCTTACCTGAACTAGTGACAGTATGCTATCCAAAATAGACAAACAGGACACAAAAGAAAGGACCATTGAATTTTGCTAAGACAAGGTAGGAAGGTCATTCAAAAAATTCTGCTTCACAAATGAACCTGTCAGATATGCTAGGCCTGTAGGCCAAAGATGGGTGCCCCAACATTGCAGAGAAATCTTCGGTGAGTGTCCAGACAGCCAGTTGTTTCTGTCATTTCTTACATTTTTTGGAAGTTGCTTCTTTGTACTTCCTGCTTACTCAGTTAATATTATTTCCTTCTCGAGTTCCTGAGGGGGTTGAATGTTAGGTAGTTACAGTGTTCCTTGTTAACAAATTCAGAACAGAAACTCACTAAAGAGGTGTAAAGTGTATAAGTTTGAAAGATATCAAAAGGTAGTTTTTGGTTGGTAATACATGTTAGAATAGAAAGTGAATTATTTATAACATTTTGAACTCTCCAAAATTGGATAGATAATGGAGTATTTTATCTGAATTTGTCAAACATTTATGGACTGAACATTGTTAATATATTTCTTGACTGCATATACTATATATATTATTTTATTTATAGTAAATGGTTTCGCTTATATAAGTTAATTCCTTCTTTTATTATTTTATACAGAAAAGGGGAAATGTGATATATTGTATACCCTAATAAAACTTGCCTGAGGATCAGAGGAGAGAGTCAACCACTAGATTATACATGGAGGTCAGACAGTGGTGGCACACACCTTTAATCCAGCACTTGAAATCTCATGCCTCTGCCTATAAATCACACATGCTTTTAATCTCAGGAAGTAATACAGTAGCTTAGAGAAAGGTATATAAGGCATGTGGAAACAGGAACTCTCTCTTTATACTGAGGATTTCATAGAGGTAAGAACTAGCGACTGGCTGTTATGCTTCTCTGATCTTTCAGCTTTCACCCTGATTGCTGGCTTTGAGTTTTTTTGTTAAAAGACCATCTAAGATTCAAATACATAACTCATTATTAAAACAACAACAACAACAACAACAACAACAATAACAACAACAACAACAATAACAAAAAACAACAAGGGCACATGGTCATTGCAGTTGACACAAAAAAGCAGTTGACAATTGTTGATACAAACATTCATGGTATAAATACTTAGAAAGTATGGCTAGAAGAAAAGGAATGTACCACAAAGAACATCTAGGACATCAAAAATATAAGGTACATTGTGTTACCAAGATCAAAAGGTTAGTCCAAATATAGTATGGAAATAAAATCTAAGAGCATATACTTTTGAAATATTTGATATAACACTAGAAATCTTAGTCTTAAAAATTAAATAAATAAATGAAATAAGGAAATCCAAACTAGAAAGGATAAAATACATGATATTTATGAAGGAATGTGACAAAATGTGTAGAAAATCACATGTAATTCAGAGTTGGATAAGATAAAATCAATTAAAGTTAATAAAGGATTGTAGTACAGCTTCAGGACAACAAATAATTAAGTCCAGTTATGACTCTGTACAGCAGAAAGTAATAATGTGAAATGAAATCAGGGAAACAATCACATATACAATAGCTGCAAATGGGTGAAAGACCTAAAAATTCACAATCAAAGACATAAAGGATATATACACACTTAAACCACTGCTAGTGATAAGAAATAAAAAGTATGCAAAGAGATAGAAAACCACCTCATGTCCAAGAATCAGAAGACATAGTAGTGGTAAAATGGTAATAATATTCCTCAGAATACTCTAATGATTCACTTTCATATGCACAGAAATTCTAATGGGAAAAAAAATCTTCAAATTCAAATGGCACTGTGAGGAAGGTCTGAGTCCTCAAACTTCAAAAATGAAATTACTATAAACAGATGGGTAAGGACATTACATATTCATTAAATAAATATTCACCAAGAGATATTAATTTTAAAAATTTATGTATCAAGCACATGGGCACCCATTCTCATAAGACAAACATTATTAGATATAAAATCAGAGACTGACCAAAACTTAGTGACAGTATATAATTTAAATACTCCACTTCTGTCAATATATAAGTCATCTGGACAAAAACTAGAGAAAAAGATCGAGCTAAATGACATCATTAATCAAACAGACCTAAAAGATACCATAGAACCTTCCATCCAAGCACTAAATAATGTAATTTCTTCACATAAGCCCATAGAACTTCATCCACAATTGACCACATAATAGGACACAAAGCACATCTTGAATATAAGAAAATTGAAATTATATCCTATATATTATCTGACCATAAAAATGTAAAGATAGACAACAATAACAATCAAAATGACAGAAAGGATGCAAACTCATGAAAGTTTAACAGCACATTAGTGAATAGAAATGGATTGATAGAGAAATAAAGAAGGAAAATGAAACTTTCCTAAACTTGAATGAAATAAAAATATAACATATGAAAATCTATGGAAAACAATGTAAAAACTTTTATGAAGATTATTTAGAGCACTAAGACCTACATAAAAGATGTAGACTTCACATAATAGTAATTTAATAGTGCATGTAAAGGCCTAGGAAAAAGAAGAACAAGCAACACCCAAAAATATTACATAGAGATAGCAGAAGTTAGGGCTAAAAATAATGAAATAGAAAACAAAAAAAAAAGAAAGAAAAGAAATATTAGGAACTTTGTTAATGAGATTGGCAAACTTTTAGTCAAAATAACCAAAGAAAATGGAAAAGACCCAAATTAATAAAACCCCAATGTCATGAGAGCAAACAGCCATTTTCTGGTGGGATTTAAGGTCCACTTCATTAGATAGGACCCGTATCTGTAAAAGGGGCTAAGAGTTTTTGGTCAAATCTATTAATCTAATGGATTAATGGGCATAGTGTTAAAGTGATTCCTAATGACATACTACTACATTCATAGATTAGAACTCTCTTATTTTTGTTCAGAGTAGCTTCTCCTTACAGGGGATGACAATTAATACAGAGAAACCCAACTGTTCAACGCACAGAGAATAAGACATTGTGACAAGGTCACCTAGAAATCTAAGCATGCTCCTCCCCAGCAAGGTTTAAGTGTCTTTGTGGAAGAGTGGCCAGAAATGATGTAAGAGCCATCACTGATCAATAACATCAAAGAAGCAGTGTTTTCTGGACACAAAAGGACAGATGAACAAAAACTGTGTGAGCTTCACCAGATAAAAACCTAGCACAAAGTAGGGAAAGAAAATATGAAATCCCACATCTAGCTGATTAGCTTCTGGAAAGGGGAGAGTCAATTTCCTTCAATGATGTGACCCCTGGTAGGTAGATCACATGTCAGGCCTGAGGCTAGGTGAGCAACAGAAACTGGACTCACTGAGGATAAAAGGGAAATAAAGAAATCACAAAGTTTTGTAGAAAATACAAGAGGATGGAGAGGAGGATAATGAAAGTTGAGAGTTATGTTCAAATCATAGGAAGTTCTCAAAGAATTAATAAATTACTGCAAAAATAAAATAAAACAAATGCATCTAACATAAAACAATTGTTTAAAAAATCTTATTGCAGAGCTACAGTAATGAAAGTAGTGAAGTGTTGACACAATCAACATCACAACCAATAGAGCTTTGACATCAAGGAGTTAATCTAAACATCTATGGCCAAGACTTTTACAACTGAGTTCCAAGACTGCTCCATCTAAAGGAAGAGACTTCAGCATGATGACAAAACAGCAGCAAAACTACATGAAAAGAAGGATTCTGGAAGAGTAAACTAGGCATAAGCCTCGTTCCTTATGATTTAGATTCATAGATTTCAGAACAAAGTACCCAAAACCCAGATAAACCAGACTTGATCCATTAAAAATGCTAATGTGTTTTGGACATAATGAAGAATGTGAGAGAACTGGACACACCAGTCCCTGGGAACCCCCACCCAACTCTGCCCCAGTTGCTGGCCATCAAGGAAAATTTCCATGGCCAGGCACCCCCACAAAAACCCCCCATCAGACCCTGTGATCTACAAGACCCACATCCTACTCCAATACTCATCTGCCTGCCACCCCAGAAACTTCCTGAGAGAAGAAATTTGCCAGCTCCCATTTTAGTGAAAAGGGGCTGGCTAAAGAAACCCACCCTGACCCTGCAGCCCAGAATTAGGAAAAGGATGGATCAGATTATGGCAATGGAAGAAACACAGTTTAGCTCACATCAGAGCCTTCTCTGCCCCTGTCCAACTGACTTGTGCAACCAACCAATCACAGAGCAGGATAGTAGAACCCTGGGCCCAGGGTTGACTCCATCCCCCTAGACTTCCTCTGAAAACCTCCCTGCCTGGTCAGTAAAAAAGGAAGGCTGTTCTCTCCACCCTGTAGAGGCAGCTACTCTCCTGGACTCCTCCTCCCCAAATAAACCTCTTCCTCAAAAGTTTTTTGGGTATGAAGATCTTCATTCACTGGTGTAGAGAAGATCCTTGCTGAGACATCCCCCAGTGAACTAAACAAGAGAAAGGGAGCTAAAAGAGCAGGGCGAGGAAGAACTGAACAGAAGATCTTTGCTAAGACGGCCCTCAGTGGACAGAGAGAACTGTAACTAACACTTTTCTCTGGAGCCAGAGGATATTGCTACATTTCTGCAGGGATTTTCCTTTGTGCAGAGTGAAGCAAAAGAAGCAACATCTTAAGCCAAAGAAGCAGAGCTTTGCTAGGAAGTCCCCTTAAGTGGGGGCTGAGCAAAGCTCAGGTGTAGAGGCTCTTCAAGAGAGGAGCAGGATTGCTATATCTTGTGGGGAGACCATCCCCCATCACATCAGGAATACCTTGACTTTCCAGAAGAGTCAGGATACCCTTCCCTGCTGAAATGAGTTTTAAACTTGACTCTCCCAAGAAGTCAGAAAAATTGCCCTCCAGGGCTGAACTGTCTCCTTGTAGTTTCAGCCATCACAGCTCTGCTACACAGCTCTAGGTGTCTGGGACACTTTCAGGGCAGAACTCTTGTTCTTAGCAGCTCCAGGTGTCTGGGATACCTTGCCCTCCAGGGTTGAACTGTCTCCAGTTAAGCCATCAGAGCTGTGCTACACAGCTCCAGGTGTCCAGGACACCTTCAGAATAGAGCTGTTGTTCTGAGCAGCTTGAGGTGTCTGGGATACCTCACTTTGCAGAGCTGAACTGTCTCATTGCAATTTCATCCATCAATTTACTAACATTTTGGTGCCAAAACCTGGAACACCAAACCTGCAGAGTTGCAAAATGTGCAATTTACTAACACCATTGGACTAAGAGTACCTTCCTAAGACAAGGAATCCACCAGTTCTCATTGGACCAGGAGTGGCTTCCTGAGACACAGACTCTGCCAGCTCTCAATGGACCAAGAGAGGCTTGCTGAGACACAGAATCTACTAGCTCTGACTAGACCAAGAGCCCTGATAAGACCAACAACAACTCACTGAGTCACAGAAATCAGCAAGCATGAATTGGGCCCAGAGCAGCTACCTGAGATACAGAATCTGCCAGCTCCAATTAGACCAAGAGCTCAGATTGGACCCAGAGGGACCAGCTGAGATACAGACACAACAAGCACAGAGTGGACCAATAGGAGCTCGTTCAGACACAGGCACCTCTTGCACTGATTAGAGAAAGAGATTGGCAGACATCAATGCAAAAATACATATAACAACATAAAGAGCAATATGGCATCACCAGAAGCTAGCACTCTTCCAACAGCAAGACCTGAATATCACAATATAGAAGAAGCAGAAGAAAGTGACCTTAAAAATAGCTTTATGAGAATGCTAGAGGCTTGTAAAGAAAAAATGAAAAATTCCCTTAAAGAATTGAACAAACAACAAACAAAAAATTTGAAGAAATCAATAAATCCCTTAAAGAAAGCCAAAAAGAAACCATGAAAAAGCAATTAAACATGTGAAGGAAACAGTTCAATATCTGAAAATTGAAATAAAAACAATGGAGAAGACACAAACAGGAAAAGCTGAAAATAGAAAATCTGAGTAAATGAACAGGAAACACAGATGCGAGCATAACAAACAGAATGCAAGAGATGGAAGACAGACTCTCTAGTGTAGAGGATACAATAGACCAAATAGATTAATCAGTCAAAGAAAACACCAAAGCCAAAAATGTCATAACACAAAATGTTCAGGACATCTGGGACACCATGAAAAGGCCAAAGCTAAGAATAATAGGAATAGAAGAAGGAGAAAAATGCCAAATTAAAGGCACAGAAAATATATTCAACAAAATCATGGAAGAAAACTTTCCCAACTTAAAGAAGGAAATACATATGAAGATACAAAAAGCTTATAGAACACCAAATAGACTAGACCCTCCAAAAAGTCCCCTCGCTACATAATAATTAAACAACTAAACATACAGAATAAAGAAAGAATATAAAGAGCAGCAAAGGGAAAAGGCCAAGTGACTTATAAAGGCAGACCCATCAGAATAATACCCAACTTCTCAATGGAGATTCTGAAAGCCAGAAGTTCCTGAACAGATGTAATGGTAAGAGAACATGGATGCCAGCATAGAATAATACACCCAGCAAAACTTTCAATCACCATAGATGGAGTGAACAAGGCATTCCAAGCAAAACCAGATTTAAACAATACATACCCACAAATCCAACGCTACAGAAAGCACTAGAAGGAAAATTCCAACCTAAGGAAGTCAGATACACCCACAAACACATCAGCAATAGATAACCTCCATAACAGTAAATCCCAAAGAAGAGAAATACACACACTACCACCAAAGATAACAGGAACTAACAATTGCTGGTCATTAATATCCCTTAATATCAATGGGCTTAATTCACCTATAAAAAGACACAGGCTAACACAATGGATATGAAAGCAAGACCCATCTTTCTGCGGCATACAAGAAACACACCTCAACTTCAAAGAAAGACACTACCTCAGAGTAAAAGGATGGGAACACTCTTTCCCATCAAATGGTCTTAAGAAGCAAGCTGGGGTAGCTATCCTAATATATAACAAAATAGACTAAAACTAAAGTCAATCAAGAGAGATAGAGAAGGACATTACATACTCATCACAGGAAAGATCCACCAAGATGAAGTTTCAATTCTGAACATTTATGCCCCAAATGCAAGGGCACCGACATTTGTAAAAGAAACATTACTAAAACTTAAATCGCACATCAAACCACACACATTAATAGTACGAGACTTCAACAAGCCATTCTCACCACTGAACAGATCTGCTAGATAGAAACTTAACAGAGAAATAAGGGACATAATTGATGTTATGACTCAAATGGACTTGATATCTGCAGAACCTTCCACGCTAACAAAACGAACATACCTTCTTCTCAGCACCCCATGGAACTTTCTCTAAAATCAACCATATGCTTGGTCACAAAGAAAATCTCAACAGATACAAAAAATTGGAATAACCTTCTGCATTCTATCGGACTGCCATGGCTTAAAGTTACATTTCAAAACCAACAAAAATTACAGAAAGCCTATAATCTCATGGAAACTGAATAATTCTCAAGTGAATCACCAATGAGTTAAGGAAGAAATAAAGAAATTAAGACTTCCTATATTTCAATGAAAATGAATGTACTACATACCCAAACTTATGGGACACTATGAAAGCAGTGCTAAGAGGAAAATTCATAGCTCTAAATGCCCACACGAAGAAGTAGGAGAAATCTCACACTAGCACCTTAAGAGCACACCTGAAAATTCTGGAACAAAGAGAAGCAAAGTCACCCAGGAGGCATAGACACCAGGAAATAATCAATTAGAGGGCTGAAATCAATAAAATAGAAACAAAGAGAATAATACAAAGAATCAATGAAACAAGGAGTTGGTTCTTTGAGAAAATGATCAAGGCAAATAAGCACTTATTCTGTCTAACCAAAAGGCAGAGAGAGAGAGAGAGAGAGAGAGAGAGAGAGAGAGAGAGAGAGAGAGAGAGAGAGAGAGCATTCAAATTAATAAATCAGAAATTAAAAGGGAGATTTAACACCTGACAATGAGGAAATCCAGAGATTCATCAGGTCATACTTCAAACACCTGTACTCCACACAATTGGAAAATCTAAAAGAAATGGACAATTTTCTGGATAGATACCACATACCAAAGTTAAATCAAGACCAGATAAACTATTTAAATGGACTAATAAAATAGAAACATTCATTAAAATTATCCCCCAAGAAAAGCCCATGAACAGATGGTTTCAATGCCAAATTCTACCAGATTTCAAAGAAGAGTTAATACCAATCTTCAAATTGTTCTACACAAGATAAAGAGAAGGAAAGTTGCTAAACTCCTTTTATGAGGCTACAGTTATTCTGATTCCCAATTCAAACAAAGATGCAACAAAGAAAGGGAATTACAGACCAATGTCCCTCATGAACATTGATGCAAAAATACTCAATAAAATATTAGCAAACGAACTCCAAGAACACATCAAAAACATTATCCACCATGATCAAGTAGGCTTCATCCCAGACATGCGAGGATGGTTCTACATATGAAAGTGTGTCAATGTAATATACCATATAACCGAACTGAAAGAAAGACCCACATGATCATTTCACTAGATACTGAAAAAGCCTTTAACAAAATCTAACACCCCTTCATGATAAAAGTCTTGGAGAGCTTAGAAATACATGGAACATACCTAAACATAATAGTGGCAATTTACAGCAAGCCAACAGCTAACCTTAAAGTAAATGGAGAGAAACTCAAAGCAATTCCACTAAAATCAAGAACAAGACAAGGCTGTCTGCTCTCCCCATATTATTCAATATAGTACTTGAAGTTCTAGCTAGAACAATAAGACACAAAGGAGATCAAGGGGATACAAATTGGAAAGGAACTACTCAAATTTTCACTGTTTGCAGAAGATATGATAGTATACATATGACCCCAAAAATTCAATCAAGGAATACCTAGAGCTGATAAACTCCTTCAGTAAAGTGGCAGGATACAAGATTAACTCAAAAAAATCAGTAGCCCTCCTATATACAAATGATAAACAGACTGAGAAGGAAATCAGAGAAACACCACCCTTTCCAACAGCCACAAATAATATAAAATACCTTGGAGTAACTCTAACTAAGCAAGTGAAAGACCTGTATGACAAGAACTTTAAGTCTCTGAAGAAAGAAATTGATGAAGATATCAGAAAATGGAAAGATCTCCCATGTTCATGGATAGGTAAAATTAACATAGTAAAAATGGCAATCTTACCAAAAGCAATCTACAGATGCAATCCCCATCAAAATCCCAAAATCTAGTTTTAATAACTAGAAATTTTCTTTTTTTTATGACTATGAGACATGTCGGCTCCTGGCAGAACCAATCTACTTCAGAGAAAATATAGGCATTGAAGAAACTGCATATTGAGTTAACTTTCATTGTGTTAAACGTTAGCCACTGGACAGGAAAATGTTCTTGAATCAACTGCTGAAAAACAGGACAAAATGGACAGACAGGACATGAAGCATAGTTGTGGCTTTAGCAACAGGCATCCTGTGAGGCCAGGACAATATGGCACCATCGCTGAAGTGGGATTGCAATCCAGAGAAGGTGCAGTGCCTCTTTCTTTGAAGGCAGCTGAACAGGCAGTGGACCGATGGCTTCTGATGTGCAGTGAAACAGGAGCTGAAACAGTTATTCTTGAAAGAGTAACTAAGCTGACAGAGTCTAACCTCTCAATGGTAGACTGGCATTTAATAAAAGAGATGATGCCACCCACAAGCCGAGAAGAATGGGATGTGGAGAAGAATGGGATGCTGAGATGAAGCCTCCCACAAGCCAAGAAGAATGGACAGCTGAATTAAAAAAAAACCCAACAATTTCTAGAATTTAAAATCCTGAATCATGACAGGACACTGGTGGAATTCAGGTGTTTCTGGTACATGGACTACTCTCACTGAATGTGAGGTTGAACTGTAGGCCTTGTGTACATCCTACGTCACAAATGAATCTGTCAGATATGCTAAACCTATAGGCTGAAGATGATGCCCCAATGTTGCAGAGAAATCTTGGCTGACTGTTCAGACAGCTGGCTGTTTCTGTCAACTCACATTTTTTGGAAGCCGCTTGCGTGCACTTCCTGTTTTACTAGCTAATATTATTTCCTTCTTGGGTCTCTGAGGGAGTTGAAGATTAGATAGTTATGGTTATAGTTAGTTGAAAATTAGATAGTTATAGTGAGTTGAAGATTAGATAGTTATATTTATAGTTAAAAATTAGGTATTTATAGTTATAGTTTTCCTTGTTAAGAATTTCAAAAAAGAAATTCACTTAAGAGGTGTAAGTGTATAAATTTGAAAGACATTATAAGATAATTCTCTGTTAGTAATATAAGTTAGGATAAAAAGTGAATCAGTTACATTTTAGACTCACTAGAATAGGATAGATAATGGAATATTTTCTGAGTTTGTCAAATGCAAATGGACTAGGCATTGTTGAGTTTTTATTGCTTGTATATATTGTGTGTAGTTATTGTACTTATTGTATATAGTTTTTCTTATATTAGTTATAACTTTTTCTTTTTATTAGAATAAAAGGGAGAAATGTGGTGATATTTTAATTTTGCTGAAATATGACTTTATTTGTATGTTAATAAATTTGCCTGGAGATCAGAGTTCACATAGTGAGGTCACAAATCGAGCCATAAGCAGAATGAGGTGGTGGTAGCACACACTCTTAATCAAATCACATGGTAGGCAGAGTCTCTGTTTAGTCATGGACACAGCTAAGCTTGGTGACACGAGCCTTTGATCCCAGTACAAACCATAGAAACCTGAAGGTCTGTGTAGACTGGCAGTGATGAGAAAGTCATGTGGTTGGGCTTAGAGCCAATGAGAAGGCAGAATGGAAAGGCAATTAAAAACAGAAGTCAGACAGGAAGAATCTCTCTGGGGAAGCTACTGCTCATGCTAAGCTAAAGCTAGTCGTGGCTATTGCTCTGATCACTTTGGCTACTACACCTGTATTTGGCTCTGTGTTTCTTATTTGTTAAGACTGTTCAGAAGTTTGTCTACAGTATAGTAATAAAAACAGCTTGGTATTGGCATAACAACCGACGTGTGGACCAATGGAATCGAATTGAAGACCCTGACATGAAGACCCTGACATCAACCCATACATCTATGAACACCTGATTTTTGACAAAGAAGCCAAAACTCTACAATTGAAAAAAGAAAACATCTTTGACAAATGCTGCTGGCATAACTGGATGTCACATAACTGGATGTCCACATGCAGAAGATTGCAAATAGATCCATATCTATCACCTTGCACAAAACTCAAGTCCAAATGGATCAAAGACCTCAATATAAATCTAGTTACACTGAACCTAATAGAAGAGAAAGTAGGAAATAGTATTGAACGAATTGGCACTGGGGACCACTTCCTAAATATAACACCAGTAGCACAGACACTGAGAATAACAATTAATAAATGGGACCTCCTGAAACTTAGATTCTGAAAGGCAAAGGACACAGTTAATGTGACAAAACGACAGCCTACAGAATGGGAAAAGATTTTCACCAAACCCACATCTGATAGAGGGCTGATCTCCAAAATGTATAAAGAATTCATAAAACTAGACATCAAAGTAACAGTTCAACTAAAAAAAGAAAGGCGTATAGAGCTAAACAGAGAATTCTCAAAGGAAGAATTTCAAATGGCTGAAAGACATTTAAAGAAAAGCTCAGCATCCTTAATTATCAGGGAGATGCAATTCAAAACAACTCAGAGATACCATCTTATAGCCATCAGAATGGCTAAGATCAAAAACACTGACGACAGCTTATGTTGGAGAGGATGTGGAACAAAGGGAACACTCCTACACAGTTGGTATAGCCACTTTGGAAATCAGTATGGTAGTTTCTCAGAAAATTGAGAATCAGTCTTCCTCAAGACTCAGTTATATCACTCTTAGGCATATACCCAAAGAATTTTCAATCATACCACAAGGACACATGCTGAACTATGTTAATAGCAGCATTATTTGTAATAGCCAGAACCTGAAAACATCCTAGATTCCCCTCTACTGAAGAATGAGTAAATAAAATGTGGCACATAAACACAATGGAGTACTCCTCTGCAGGGAAAAACAATGACATTATGAAATTTGCAGGCAAATGAATGGAACTAGGAAATATCATCTTGAGTGAGGTAATTCAGACTCAGAGTGACAAACATGGTGTGTACCCACTCATAAGTGAATACTAAAAATAAAGCAAAGGGTAATCAGGCAACAACCCACAACTTCAGAGAATCTAACAGGGAGGAACCAAAGAGGGATGCATGGACCGTCCTAGGAAGGGGAAATAGATGAGATCTCCATGACTAAACTGGGCATGAGGGGTGGACAATGGAGAGTAAAGGATCGGGGATGAGAAGATAAGGCAATGGGATGGTTAAAATAGAACAGGGATGGAGGGGGAAAACAATGAAAGATATACCATGAGAGAGGGAGATATAACGGGGATGAAGAGAAACCCAGTGCTATGGAAGTTGCCAGGAATCCCAAAGGATAATCCCAGCTGGGACTACTAGCAATTTTGGAGATGTTGCCTGAACTGAACTGGCTTGTCCTAGAGATCAGACCAGTGAATACCCTAACTGTCCTCACAGAGCTTTTCTCCAATGACTGATGGAAGGAGATGAGATCAACAGCTAAACACTAGACAGCGCTCCAGGAATCCAATCAAAGAGAAAGAAGAGGGATTCTATGAGCAAGTATATCCAGATCATGATGGGGAAACATGCAGGGATGACCAAACCAACCTAGATGGAACTCCTAAATGTTGGATCAATGGCTGTGGAACATACATGGGACTGGACTAGGCCCTCTGCCTGGTGAGACAGTTGTGTAGCTTGATCTGCTTGGGAGCCCCCTGGCTGTAGGATCAGAATCCAACCCTGGTGCATGAGTGGGCTTTTTGGAGCCCACTACTTATGATAGGACACCTTGTGCAGCCTTGAGGCAGATGGAAGGGCTTGGACATGCCTCTACTGGTGTGCCTCAACATGGGAGGCCTTGCCTTCTTGTGGATGCGAGAGGGGGATGGTTTTGGGGGGGAACCTGGGGTAAGAAGCTGGAGGGAATAGGGGGTTCTGTGATTGGTGTGTAAAGTGAATGAAAAAAATTTCTTAATTAAAAAAAATAATGGACAAAAAGAAAACAAACAGGTATCTTATGGGCATCTGTAGGAAGACCAGTTCTGACCTTCTCCAACCATTTGAAGGGTTCTTAGGTGAAGTAGAGAGGAATTAAGTAATGTCAGATAAAAGTAGAAACCTAGATGATGAGAAGAAAGACAGAAACACAGGATAGCTTTGGGAGTGTCTGGGTCAATACCCAACAGCTTTGTCCTTTATTCAAAAGGGCTTTTTACAATATGCCAGGGGAGAGGCAAAAGGCCACCCCTTGCAAGATCAAAGCACACTGTACAGCCAAGTGTAGACTCTTCCAAACACGTGGTAAACATACCTGTGGCCAAGTCATCTCCTTACACAGCCCTGCTGTGTAGAGCAATATCAGATACTCTGGCCCTGAGAAAAATGGGTTTCCACAGTATCTAGAAACAAACAAACAAACAAACAAACAAACAAACAAACAAATAATGAATAAATAAAAATGGGAAAAAAGCCAAAGAAAAAGCACAAGAAACATACAAGATGCTGAGACACACGTGACTGCAAACATAGAACATTAATAAAAACAAAATCATGAACTGCATATATAAGAAAAATATCTGTAAAAACAAAACAAAACCAACTCAGAGAAAGCATTATGAGACAAAAAAAAGTCCAAAAATATCTGGAGTTTGTTTTGTACTGGCCATCTACTGCTGAGCTTGGGGCCTGCCTTTAAATAAGTATGGTTTATATGCCCAGTGAGAGACTGTTGCAGGAAACTAATTATTCTTTTGCAAGTGGTTATCAACTGGTGATAGCTTCTAGGTTAGGGAAGGAGAGTATGTCTGTTTCCCTTCTCATCACTGGGTCTCCATCTAGCTTAGACCTGTGCAATCTCTATGAGTTCACTGTACATCAGTCCTGTTGTATCTAGAAGGTAATTTCCTTGGTGTTTTCCATCTCTACTGCTCTTACAATCTTTCTTCCTCCTCTAGCATAGAATTCTCTGGGCCCTGAGAAAAGGATTGATGTTTTTGACTAGTTATCGTTATAAGACACTGGCTTATTTCCAGGTATTGGTTATTATGAATAAAGCTGGTATCTTCCGATTTATTTTAGACACAGGGGCTTGCTATGTAGTCCAGGATGGCCCTGAACTGAACATCATTCTTTGTTAGTTGCTTCAAGTGCTGGGTTTACAAGTATATTCCAAGAATATATTATGTGCATATATTTCTGTATTAATGCGAACTTTCACTTTTCTGGGATTATATAGGTTGTTCACATATATCTCTTTCCTTCCTTCCTTTCTTCCTTCCTTCCTTCCTTCCTTCCTTCCTTTCTATCTTTCTTTTTGAGGTAGGTTTTCACTGGGTAGCAGAGGCTGGCCTAGACCTCAATATGTAGGACAAGCTGGCTTGGATCTGACAGAGATCTCTTACCTCTACCTCTCAAGTGCTGAGATTAAAGGTGTGTACTTTTATGCCTGTCATTCATATTATTATTATTATTATTATTATTATTATTTTGAGACAAGGTCTCACCATATATCTCTGGCTGTCCTGGAACTCATTGTGTAGAACAAGTTGGCCTTGAACTCACAGAGATTCTCTTCTGGGATTAAAGATGTACACAGACTGGCAGAAGCACCAAGACATGCCTGGTAAGGGGCGGCAGAAGTAAGCATGTTCTGGAGAGATGGGCGAGAAAGAGAAGCTTCGTGGTTTGTGTGCTATGAAGAGAGGCAGAACTGGAGAAGCAATGAGAGTGAGGAACAGCCTGAGGTGACAGCCCTGCCCAGCTACCTGAGTCTACCATGCAAGCCCAGCTTCAGGGCTTTGAGTTGGCTCACCCCACTTCCTCCCTGGAACTGTGAAGGGGCCTGGTCTTCAGATACATAGTTGCAGAATCTTCATGACTGAGGGAACAGCAGGATATCTGAGAGTTTCTCTGAGGGTCCAATATTGATGTTATAGCAGAAGTCAGCAATAAGTGAACTAGACTGACGACTCATCGCAATGACCATCTGTAAGTAACGTTGTTTGGGCAAAAGTGTATGCTGTGTGACACACCATAACTTCCAATGCCGCTTCGACAAAAATGTGATGGAGATTTGGGAAAGACAGAGGTCCGAATGGGGCCTTTTCTTCCTTTCTTTTCTTTTCTAATTTTATTTTATTTACTTTTGTGGGGGAGGCTACAAGGGTGAAAGGTGGATATGGAAGGACTGGGAAATCAGTGGGATTGGGTGCATGATGTGGAAAGCACAACGATCCAATAAAAAATTATGATGTTAGTTTAAAGAAAGTACAACCTTGTGCCTGGAAAAAAAGAACGTGAAAAGTACAACCTACAGGACTGGGATATGTTCATGCCATTTATATGAAGAGATACATACACAATTCCATAAATCCACAGCAAGCAAACCAATGGGCAAAATACTGGAATAAAAATTTTCTGAAGACACATAAAGGCCAAAGAGCACCTAAAATGATGTCCATGTTCATTGCTAGTTAAGAAAATACACATCAAATCTGCCCTGAGGCTCCACTTCACAATCACTGGGTTTCTGTGAATAATCAAGCTTCAAAATTACACCTTTTGGCAGCTATTTGAAAAATAAGGGATCATATAGACATGAAATAGTGTATTTATGTGAAATTGGTTTAGAATTTGCTCAAAAAATAAAAACTGAATGAAAAATATTATCATTTGTCTCAGAAACCCGAGTCCTGGGGATATAGACAGAGGAAGTAAAAATAAGCTATGAACAAACATATCCACATATGCACATATGTATAGCTTAGAGGGGTCACATGTAGGAATAACAGGAATATCCTTCTATGAGTAATAAGTGCAGTGTGCTGTTAATGTGTGAAAATGAAGTTTGATGCAAAGAAAGAAGAAAGTATTGAACAAGGTGAATGTAGATAAATGTCTAAGATTTTATGCAAGTGCAAGGCAGAAATTGAAAGCCACTCATACTGAGTCAGTTTAGATGATCCATTCATCATCGGCAAATCTATACACACAGAAATCACACTAACAACTACTACAGATAGTGTGGGGAGGTGGGCGTGGTTTTTTCATTGTAATGAAATGCTTTCCAACTAGAAGGAGATGGTAGTTGCAGTGTTTTGTAATCACATGAAGTACCATCATAAGTTCAACATGGTTACAGCATAGAGACATCATTTTGCATCCAGTGGACTTTGTGAACTATATCTTACAAGTATACATATTTAAAAGGAATGAACTAGACAAAATAGTCTGTCAACAGAAAGCAGTAACATTAGGGGACTCAGATGCTAGGGTATTAAGTACTGTTACTCAATTGCAGTAATGAAGACCTCAGGATAGTGTACTACTAGCAAAGGACAATCTAAGATCAGTGGAGTAGAATCCATGCCCACAACCAAACCCAAACATCTATAGTCTGCTGGCTTTTACTGAGTCCCAAGGAAATCCAATGGAAAATTGTCTTTTGAATAAACTACACAATGCCAATGCATCACTCAGTATTTCTGAAATTTACTCCTATATCTATCATTGTAATATAAACACTATGGCCAGAAAAATTTTAATCCACTAGATACCCAGGACATCTAGCCATACTATGTGCATTTATGTTGCCAATTTTCACACTGCCGTGATAGTTGGTTATTTTCTACCTGATTAGACATTTTTCCCATCTTACCTGCCCTTTGTATTGTTTTCTCCTCTGTTTCACTTTTTAAAGAACAGAGGGAATGTGCTCCAGTTAACAAATTACCTTTATTTTATCAGTATCCACATGGTGTATCCCAACACATAATAACTAAAACTGTTTTTCAAATGATACTGACTTTAAATCATTTCCAACAAACATTTCAGTGTTCAACAAATCACAAAATGCTGAAGCAATAAAATAAATTAGTATTAACATTTTACCTGCTTTTGTTTAATCAGGTAATAATCAATAAAGTCCCGAGGGTTTGCAACATTCAATGATTCCTGATGTTCTTTTATTTTCTCCAAAGTGTAACTTTTGATATAATCAACATTTTTCAAAAATGTTTGATGACTTCCTGGACAATAGTCAATTAGTAAAGGGAAATTATTGCAGACCTACAAAATCAGACCAAGAATTTTTTTTGTTAATATGAATTGTTTTTACTTTTAATCATGTGTTTGGTGTGTCTATGCATGCATAACTGTGTGTGCTATCTATGTGTGGGTGCCTTGTAGCCCAAAGCTATCAGATTCCGTGAAGCTAGTAGTTTTGAGCCACTTAACATGGATGTAGATGTACAGTCTTATTAAATAAGAAACACAGAGCCATATGCAGAGTTAAAAGTCCAAGAGTTCAGAGCAGTAGCTCAGAGCTGAGACTTAAAACTGCCTTCTTACCTTTTCTGCCACTGCTTTCCTTCCCCTCAGAAAGAGGTCTACTTCCTGTGTGTCTGTCTTTTTATTGACTTTCTGTTCTGACTTCTCATTGGTTGTCACAGCCTGTCTATATAGACCTCCATGTCTTCTATGGTTGGTATTGAGATTAAAGGTGTGTGTCTCCATGCTGGCTGTAACCTTGAACACACAGAGATTTGCCTAGCTCTGCCTCCCAAGTGCTGGGATAAAGGCATGCACCATCATTGTCCAGCTTCTGCTATGACTTGCCATTAGCTCTGACCCCCAGGCAACTTTATTTATTAGCATACAAATAAAATCATATTTCAGTACAAATAAAATGTCACCATATTTCCCCTTTTCTATTTTAATAAAAAGAAAAATGAAAAACGTTATAATTAATATAACAAAAACTATATACAAAAGTACAATAGCTATATACCATATATATAAGCAATAAATACCTAAACAATGTGTAGTCCATTTGCATTTGACAAATTCAGAGAAGATCTTGCAGCCCCAGGTCTGCAGGACCAGCCCCTCCACATCCTCCAGCAGATCACAGATGGGGTGGATGTTGGGGTGGCCTAACTCATAACATTTGTCCTGAGCCTGGGAAGTTGCAGTATCGGCCAGCCCTCCAGCTCTCCGGCATCCTTCCTCAGGCCTAAGGTGAATTCTCTGGCATTGCCCTGGATAGTTCACCCCTTATAGAAATGAGCTGCTTCCATGACTTCAGAGTTGTCTCTCCCACACCTACACAATCAGGGCCAGGTCTACTGTGTTACCCAGGCAAGGTGCAGGGACCACTCTCCCCAGCGTGACAGCTGTTGAAGGCCTGGGACAGCTCTCCTACTATTATGACCTCAAAGCCAGACCTCCCATCTGCCACAGGCTGTGAGGGAAGGGAGGGAATCTCTCCCTTGCTCATATCACGATAAGGTAAATTAGGTGAGAGGCCAGATCACTCATTAACATTCTCTGGGCTGGTTCACACTTAGCACCCCTGCCCCTACATCAATATGTTCATACAGGTCAGCTCTTCTGTGCTGCTCAGGCAAGGTGCAGAGCCCACTTTTCCAGGCGCTGAAGCTGGTAAGGGGAGGGTCAGCTCCCTCACCCACCACAGACAGTAGGGGGACATCATCTTGCCATTTCCCTCTCTACCACATGGCAGATGATAGAGGTGTGGTCAAACTGCAAGGAGTAAGAGTAAAGGTGGCATCACTATCTCAACCACACCACCACATGACAGATAATCCGTGGGACCAGCCCTCTCACACTCACAGCTCCTGGGCTGACTTACCTACACCACTTCCAACAGTGTTGGCTCTATTCAGCAGCCCAGGTAAAGTACAGTCTGCACTCCTGAGTACTGCAGCTGGTGGGGGCAAGGGCAGCTCTCCCACTTGCAGCTGGAGGGGCATCTGTTCCTTGCCCATGCTACTGTATGTCAGATGAGGGGCAGGGTCAGATTGCCCAAGCTCACATTCTTGTGGCTGACACTCTACCCCTGTCAACAGGATCAAATCCATTGTGCTGCCCATAGGAGCTAGAGGTCCTGATCTCCCTAGTGATGAAATGAATAAGTGTGCAGGGCCAACTGTACAGCCCTTTCCTCCTGGCCTTCAGTGATATCAAGAGCCAAGGACATTAACACAGATCATGGTTGCAATAGGGACATGAACCTGGACATAGGCCCTGGCAGCAGCAAAGATCCAGATATCACCATAGCTCTGAGTAGCAATCAGGTCACCCACCTCAGCCAGCTGCTCACTGCTTTCACCTCTTCTGATGTGCCCCTGTCCACAGGGTGAACCATTACATCTCTCTCCCAAATCACACCACACATTTGCTCGCCATTGTACTGTCCAACTGCCTGAAGCCTTGTTGCACTGGGCCACCCTGATCACAGTCATTCTTTATGGATAGTTCAGGAGATGCCAGTTCAGCCTAGGACAGCACTGAGAACATGTGTGTGGGCCACACAGCATGAAACCACTCACCTTCTCATTTCTAGCTGTTATCTTATCAACTAGGATTCCAGCTGAAGCTTCAAACCACTGAAACTTGCCATTTAATATTTTTATTCCTTTAAGAGAATATTCTTTATAAACTAAAATAATCGTGCCTAGTAATATGATGAAAACGTGTTTAATCATTTAAAAGAAGATAAGAATTATGCTTAGAAGAGTGTCCTTTGAACAACTGACCACACTTCTAGATGTAAAAGCAATAATACATTGTACAAACAGTTCTGTGGACATCAGTTGGAAAATCAATGGATAGGGAACTAGCTGGCTTGAGCCAACCTGGCCTTTGCCTTTCAGTTTTGTTTTTTGTATAGCAATTGTCTTAGATCCATCTTCCAGATATTCTTTCCATAATATATTATTCCAAACAGTGGTGTCTGTTCACTCACCTCTTGGTCCATATTGAATTTGAACTATGAGAATAAAAGATTGTATGTATGTTCTAAAAATAAAGTAGTCTTGACCTCACCTGTATCCAGGGGGAGCTCAGAATCTTGATATTCTCATCCAATTTTTTCATCAAGTTAAGAAAAACCTGATCTTTATAATCAAAACGATTCTGGAAAATAATGGAGCAGATGACATTGCATGGGGCATAGCTCAGGATGAAGGTGGGATCACAGGGTGCTCCTGAAGAATTACAAACAATTGAAAAAATACCATTAAATATACAAAGAAGATATTTCTGTTAACAGGTACAGAGTCTTTAGAAGTTTAAAACCATATCTACAATTTTACTAAGAGCTATGCATTTGTTACATATATAATCAACATATGACTTTAATCTTAAAAATGAGTTGGTCTCAACCTCACTACTTAAATAAGAACAGATCAAATCTGTTACACAAATTTTTACACTTTTATCTATCTGATATTTGAAAGAAAACAAAAATTTATAAACCTAAAATTTTTAGTATTCAGAAGAGAATTGTTCCTTACTGGAATGCCTAAGTGTCATATAACATTGGGATTTAAATAGAGGAGTCTACACCTGGAAGATCTGCAGCCACAATGAGTAACCAAAGAAGCAAGTATTGATCCAAGGAAGGGGGAAATGGAAACACTGCAGGTGAGTTCTGGTATGAGAAGAAAAAATGGGGAGAATTCCTCCTCAAGACATGACAATAATGTGTAATCTCAAGAGCAACCACTCCCATGTAGATTTTTTTGCATTACTAAATAACTGAAGAATGCATAAATAAAATGTGGTATATATACACAATTGAGTATTACTTAGTAGAGAAAAGCAATGACATCATGAGGTTAGCAGGCAAAATAATGAAACTAGAAAATATCATCCTGAGTGAGGTAACCAGACTCAGAAAGACATACATGGTATGTACTCATGTGTAATTAGATACTAGATGTAAAGCAAAGGATAACCAGACTATAAGCCATAGCTTCAGGGAGGCGAGCTAGTAAGGAGGACCCTAAAAAGACACAGGAATCGCCCAGCAACAGAGAAATGGATGACATCTACATGAGCAAACTGGGGGTGAGGGGCGGCAATAGACAGCAGGGGTTGGGGGAAAGAGAGCTTAAGGGAACGGGAGGTCCCAGCTGGATCAGGAACAGAGTGGGAGAACAAAGAAATAGATACCATGATAAATGAAGACCCCAGGGGAATAGGAAGAAGCAGAGTGCTTGAGAGGTCCTCAGAAATCCACAAAATACCTCCGCTATAGACTACTGGCAATGGTCGAGAGAGTGCCTGAGCTGACCTACACTGGTGACCAGATGGCTGAACACCCTAACTGTCATGATAGAACTCTCATCCAGTTACTGATGGAAGCCGATGCAGAGATCCAGGGCCAAGACCCAGGTGGAACTCCAGGAGTCCAATTGGTGAGAAAGAGGAGGGATTATGTGAGCAGGAGATATCGAGACCATGACTGGAAAAACCACAGGGACAAATAGCTAAACTAGCAGAAACATATGAACTGTGAACCAATAGCTGAGGAATCCCCATAGAACTGGACCAGGCCCTCTGGATAAGTGAGACAGTTGATTAATTTAAACTGTTTAGGAGGCCCCCAGGCAGTAGGACTGGGACCTGTACTTGGTGCATGAGCTGGCTTTCTGTAACCTAGGGCCTAGGCTGAGACACTTTGTTCAGCCTTGGTGCAGGGAGGAGTGGACTGGACTTGCCTCATCTGAAACTACCAGACTGGGCTGACTCCCCACAGAAGACCTTGCCTTGGAGAAGGTTGGAATGGGGGCTGGATTGGGGGCGAAGGCAGTGGTAGTGGGGGTGGAAGGTGGGAGGACAAGGGAATCCATGGCTGACATGTAAAATTAAGTTAATTATAAAATAAAATATTTTCAAAAAGAAATAACAAAAAAGTCTAAATAAAAGGAAAACTTTAATTGTACAGTTAAATTCCAAGAGGGAAAGCAGCATGATGGTGGTAATAGAGACTTTTCTTTTCTCATTTCATCATTTAAAACGCTGCAATTGCTCCATAGGAAGTAAATGCAGTCTTTGAAAAGTAAACACAAAGTATAACGAGATCACTGCCAGACAGCTCTGCCTTCAAAGAAGTTGGTGCAGTTTTAGAGGAACAAAGATCAGTTCTGAGCACCCACCTCATAGCTTATAACTTTTTGTAACCCCAGTTCCATGGGAGTCTGACACAATTTTCTGACATCTGTGGTAACAGACACACAAATAGTGCACAATATATGTGCAGGCCAAATTAAAAAAAAATTATTAAATATTTTTTTAAATTTTCTTTACCAACCACAGTTCCCCATCCATTTCCTTTTCCTGCCACCTCCCCCACCTCCCTCTCACACCACACCCATCCACACATCACAGGGAATAATTCCTCACCTGAAGAGTCATCACAGGCTGGCATACCAAGTTGGGACAGGACCAAGCCCCTCTCCCTGCATCAAATCTGAACAAGGTATCCCACCATAAAGAATGGTCTCCAAAAAGGCAGTTCATGTACCCAGGATAAGTCTGGTCCCACTGCAAGGGCTCCCATTATTATACATAAAAAACAATCCTTTTTACTATAACAAAGAAGGCTGGGGGAGAATGCAATAGGAAAAATGGGAATGGGGAGGCCAGAAAGGTCATGGTGGGCGAGCATGTTCAAAGCACATGTTACACTGCTATGAAATGTCTTTATGAATCCCACAGTATATACAGTATTAACAGAAAAATGTTTTTTGAGGAAGTAAACAATGATTATATTCAATCAAATTCTACACAATTTATTTGGGAAAATGTATGATTTATAGATTTATAAACACTTTCCAAATCACTATTATCAAATTGCTATGCTGATATAATGCTTAAAATTTGTGTAACACAAATATGTATGATGTTACAGGCCAAAACTCACCTTTTTTTCAAAAACAAAATTTATTTTCTTTTCCTTCTGTTTAAAAACAATTTTCTTTATTAAGTAATTTTCTACTCACTCCACATGCTATCCCTTAGCCCTCTTTCCCAATCCACTCCACAATCCCACATCCCCAAAATCGAGGTCTCTCATGGGGAGTCAGCAGAGCCCAGCACTCTGAGCCTAGGCAGGTCCAAGCCCCTTCCAGTGTTTGAACACTGTGTGAATTGTTACAATGAATGTCAAAATGGTACAGGCCAGATATGTCTTAGGGAGGTTGTATATTTCCAGGAAAATGTCATTCATCATACAGGCAAAAAGGTTTTTAAATTCTAGTGAGGTAATGTTGTCAGCCATATTACAAGAATTACTCAAAATTTGTTAGTCAGTTTTAAGGTGTAAAATTATCAAGTACTTTTACTTGAAATAAGCTTACCTTTCTGTGGTTTTGGGAGTGCAGTAGCACTTTTCAGCCAGCAGGAGGCATTGGTATAGCTCCAAAGCAGGGCCTGCTGGCGACCTTGGCTGGCAGCAGCTGAAGGCAGGATCCAAGATGGCGGGGAGCCGGCACTCAGGGAGGAGTGGGAAGGCCTCACTCAGCGGTTTTTGCTGGTCTAGGGGCTAAGCTAGGGAACTGAGACCGGACTAGCTGCTCCCTTTTTCAGGAATGGAACTGTGTAGGCGTCCCCTGGTTAAATGGAACTTTGCAGGCGGGTTTAGGTACCCGCCAGCAGGGGAGGAGGCTGAGGGAGGGAGCAGCCCAGGCCTTTGGAATTTGCCCCACGTGAGCGCCAGATATTGGTGAAATTATTAAGGCCACTCCACGTAGTTAAAAGGGAGGTTTATTTTGTGGCATAACTTACAAATGAAGGGATTGGTTGTAGGGTCTGGCAAAGGTATGGCGCAGTCTGGCAGTGTTCTTTGGAGAACTCTGCTTGGTCTACCTCCTGTGTCCAGCGTCCCAGAACCAAGAGAGACCTCTCCTCTCCATCCTGGGTCTTCCTCTTCCTCCTCCGCCCCGCCTTGTGGGCATGACCATTACCAAAGCCTCAATGGGGGTTGGAACTTCCAGGCCAATGCTGGGATGGCTATCCACTACACACTGTATCAAGGCTGTGCAAGGTGTCACACCACAGGCACTGGATTCCAGAAGCCTGCCCATGGACCAGGGACAGATCCTGATTCCCCTGCCTGGGTGCCCCCCCCCCCAAAGTTTGAGCCAAACAACCATCTTCAGTATCCAGAGGGCCTAGTCCATTCCTATGGGGGCTCCACAGCCAGCAGTCCACAGTTCTTGGGCTTTCACTAGTGTGGCCGGTCATCTCTGCATAGACTCTCATCATGATCTTGACGTCCCCCCTTTTTTTTCCTCTTTTAAATTAAGAGATTTTCTCTTCATTGTATATATCAACCAAAGATTTCTTGTCCTCCCTCCTCCCACTCCTCAATCTTCCCCAACAACCCACTCCCCATTCCAACCTCAATCAAGGCAAGATCTCCTAAGGGGAGTCAGCAGAGCCTGGTATATTCAGTTGAGGCAGGTCCAAGCCCCTCCTCCTTGCACCAAGGCTGCACAAAGTATCTCACCATAGAAACTAGGTTTCAAAAAGCTGGCTCAGGCACTAGGAACATGTCCCAGTCCCACTGCCTTGGGATCTCCTAAACAGTTCAAACTAAACAACTGTCTCTTTTATCCAGACGGCCTAGTCTAGTATCATGGGAGCTCCTTGTATATTGGTCCACAGTTCATGTGTTTCCACTAGTTTGACTAATTGTCTCTGTACTTTTTCCAGTTCTGGTCTCAATATCTCTTGCTCATAGAATCCCTAACCTTTCCTACACTGTTGGTGGGAATGAAATCTTGTATAGCCACTTTGGAAATCAGTATGGTGTCTTCTCAGAAAACTGGGAATCAGTCTTCCTCAAAACCCAGTTATACCATTCTTGGGCATATACCCAAGGAATGCTCAATCATACCACAAGGACACATGCTCAACTATGTTCATAGCAGTATTATTTGTAATAGCTGGAACCTGGAAACAACCTAAATGCCCCTCAACTGAAGAATGGAACAAGAAAATGTGGTACATATACACAATAGAGTACTATTCAGCAGAGAAAAAAACGACATCACAAATTTGCGGGCAAATGGATGGAACTAGAAAATATCATTACCTGAGTGAGGTAACCCAGACTCAGAAAGACAAACATAGTATATATGTAAAGCAAAGGATAACCAGACTGCAACCAACAGTTTCTGGGAGTCTGGCTAGTAAGGAGGACCCTAGGAAAGACACAGATCACCAAGTGATGGAGAATTGGATGAGATCTACATAAGCAAACTCAGTGTGAGGGTGTTAATGTATGGCAATGGATGGGGGAATGAGGGCTTAGGGGAGCGGGAGGTTCAAGCTGGATCAGGAACAGAGTAGGAGAACAAGGAAAGAGATACTATGATAGAGGAAGGCACCATGAGAATAGAAAGAAGCAGAGTGCTAGGGAGGTTCCCAGGAATCCACAGAGATGACTACACCATGGGCTGCTGGCAGTGGTTGAGAGGGTGACTTACTCTGGAGATCAGATGGATGAATACCCTAGCTGTCATCACAGAACCCTCATCAGTGACTGATGGAAGCAGATGCAGAGATTTAAGGCCGGGTTCCATGTTGAGCTCCAGGAAATTTCTTTTTCTATAATTATTTTTATTATTTGAATGCTTCTATTTAAGAGGGTGTGTGTGTGTGTGTGTGTGTGTGTGTGTGTGTGTGTGTTATATAACTGGGGAGACTATTAGAACATGGATCTCATGGAGCTGCCTGATGTGGGCAGTGGTGGCAAACATCTTTAATCCCCACAATCGGGAGGCAGAGACAGATTCATCTCCGTGAGTTTGAGGCAAGACTGGTTTATAGAGTACTCCAATACTCTAGGACAGTCAGGACAACACAGAGAAACCATGATTGAAACACACACACAGACACACACACACAGACACACACACACACATATATGATATGAATTTCCTCAGTGTGTGTTTTAATCTCTCCCACTTTATCTGCAGTTTTAGCAATTAGGTTGTCTTTGCTCTTGTTTAATTTTACTGAACTTTAAAAAAATCTCATTAATTTTTTCAAAGAAAAACCTTTGCATTGCTTCTCTACATTTTTGTTTGTTTCTACATCATTAATTTACTTCATCCTTGATTTTATTATTTCTTGATGTTTACTTTTTTGTTATTATTTTGATTTGAGAAAAACATAGCTCTAGTTGACCAGGAATTTATTATGTAAACCAGGCTGGCCTCAAATTCGTAGATATCTACCTATCTCTGATTCCTGAGTGATAGGATTAAAAGCATGCACCACCACATCCAGCCCTCTTCCTATCTAACTTCTTATGGTATTATTTGTTCATTTTTGTGAAGATTTTTCGGTGCATCATTAAGTTATTAAGTTTAGATTTCTAAAATTTTTGACATACACTAGGTCTCACAGTGCTGGAAGGTGCTATGTGGGCAACCAGAAGAGAAAAGTAATGATCAATATTACTCAGCTATCAACTCTGCAAGTTACAGTAACAACTTTCCTTGTAAGACATAGCAACTGGTGCCACAGTTAGCACGAACACCATGAAAGTTACAAACAGCATTCTTTTTTGATTTAAGAACTGTTCCATCAGATATATCCCATACTTGGCACCATTATCAGGTCAAGGCCCTGTGCCTAGACATATCATCAACCTTGGGGAAGAATCTACTATCACTCTACTAAATGGGCATAGTATTAAACAACTCCAAATAACTTATCATGATATCTATTGATTCATGCATCTTTCAACCCATATCAGCCAAACTCCTATTTGCAGTAGATGACGATTGACACAGAGACCTACGGCAACTCAAGGCACAGAGAAAAAAAAAAAAAAAAAAAAAAAGACAATGGTATGCTCAGCCACAAATAGGACATCCATATCTCACTGCTTTTTCTGAGACTTGGTATTCATTATGGAAGAAGGGACAGTAAAAGGCAGGTGTGGTGGGTGATGGAAAGGAAACAGTGTTTCCTGAACACAGCAAGGCAGCTGCACATGTCTATTTAAAAGAGTTGTGACAACATTCACAAGACCCACGTAAGTTTAAGTAAGATAATATCAAGGTATAGAGACAGTAAGTGGGTACAAATCACACCATTAGTCAAGAAGCTACTAGCACTATTTAGCTCTTGAGACAAGGTGAGTCTGTTTTCTTTAAGAGTATAGCCCCTAGTAAGTCAAACAAAATCCAGAAGAAAACCACACATACATGATATTCCTCAAAAACCATCAGAGAATCTTCTGTTTACAATAAATTATGATGAACACAGAGGATACACAAGGTAAAGGTACAAAGAATAAGAGATTGCAAAATTTTCATTCCTAAATATAAATGATGTACTGTACCTTTTCCCCAAAACACTCAAGGATCATTGAAGAAGAGGGGGCAGAGAGTATAAAAGCCAGAAGTGGTGGATGACTACCAAAAAAACCGGTGTCTTCTGGGCACAGCAAGGCAGATGCACATATGAACTCACAGAAGTATGCACAAGACCTGTGCAAGCTGAGCTGGGTTCCTGGGGACTGGCTGTGTCCCAGGGCCTGGGTCCTAGGGGCAGGAATCTCTGGGTGGGAGAACAGTCACTCACCTCTTTTGAATGAGAGCTGACAGAGGGCTGACACATCTGACAGAAGGTTGGTCTCCAGAATATATAAAGAACACAAGAAACTAGAATTCAAAATACCTAAGAGTCAAATTTTTAAAAAAAAGGGCTATAGAGCTAAAAAAGAATTTTCAATAGAAGAATCTCAAATGGCTGAAAGACATTTAAGGAATTGCTCAACATCCTTAGTCATCAGGTAAATACAAATCAAAACGACTCTGAGATACATCTTACACCTGTCAGAATGGTTAAGATAAAAAAACACTGAAGCAACTTATGCTGGAGAGGATGTGGAGAAAGGGGAACACTCCTACACTGATGGTAGGAATGCAAGCTTATACAGCCACTTTGGAAATCAGAATGGTGGTTTCTTAAAAATTGGGAATCAATCTCACTCAAGACCCAGCTATACTACTCGTGAGAAGATACCCAAGGAATGCTCAACCATACCACAAGGACACATGCTCAAATATGTTCATAGCAGCATTATTTGTAATAGCCAGAAACTGGAAACAATCTAGATGCCCCTCAACTGAAGAATGGATAAAGAAAATGTGGTACATATACACAATGGAGTACTACTCAGCAGAGAAAAACAATGACATCATGAGGTTTACAGGCAAATGGATCGAACTAGAAAATATCATCCCAAGTGAGGTAACCCAGACTCAGAAAGACAAACATGGTATGTACTCACTCATAAGTGGATACTAGTTGTAAAGCAAAGGATGCCCAGACTACAACCCACAGCACCAGGGAGGGTAGCTATTAAGGAAGACTCTAGGAAAGATACTGGGATGGCTCAGCAATGGAGAAATGGATGAGATCTACATGAGCAAACTGTGTGTGAGTTGGGGTAATGGAGGGCTAGGGTAGGAGGAAAGAGAGCTTAGGGGAGTGGAAGGTTTGAGCTGCATCAGGAACAGCATAGGAAAACAAGGAAAGAGATAATACGATAAATGAAGACATTATGGACTAGGGAGAAGCAGAGTGCTAGGGAGGTGCACAGGAATCCACAAAGATGCCTCCACCATAGACTACTGGCAATGGTTGAGACTGTGCCTGAGTTGATCTCAGTGACAGTTGACCTGAGCTGACTGTGGAATTTGTGGTTGATATTTACTCTGTTGATTGGATGGCTGAATACCCCAATTGTCATGATAGAACCCTCATACAGTGACTTATGGAAGCATATTCAGAGACCCAAGGCTGAGTTTCAGGAAGAGCACCAGGAATCCAATAGATGAGAGACAGGAGGGATTATATAAACAAGAGATATTGAGATCATGATTGGAAAATATACAGAGACAGCTAGCCAAACTAGTGGCAACACATGAACTGTGGACCAATTACTGAGGAGTCCCCATGGTACTAGACTAGGCCCTCTGGATAAGTGAGATAGTTGTTTAGCTTGAACTGTTTAGGGGGCTCCCAGGCAGTGGGACTGGGACCTGTCCCTAGTGCATGATCTACCTTTTTGGATCCCACTGTCTATGGTGAGATACTTTGCACAGCCTTGGTGAGAGGACAAGAGGCTTTAACCTGCTTCTACTGAATATAACACGCTCTGCTGACTCCCCATTTGAGATCTTGCCTTGGAGGAGGTGAGAATGGGGGTGGTGGTGGGGCAGGCTGGGGTTGGAGGAGGGAGGACCAGAAAATTTGTGGTTGATATGTAAAATGAATAGACCATTTCTTAATAAAACTTAAAAATGAAAAAAAAATTTGTGCTAGCCAAAGATAGAAAAAATGGAGATGGAAGTTGTGTATGATGTTCTACCCCTAATATAGGTGTTATTGGCAATCACTAGTTTCTAGAAGAGGAAGGGTCTATTTTCTCTAAGAGTATAGACAGTGATAAATCACTCATGAATTGGTAGAAAGTCACACATACTAGAATATTTGAACAGCACAAATTGGCCTTTGTAGAAAAATTTACAAAAAAATAGGAAGAAAAGGTAGGTAGACATGGGAAGAATTGTAGGAGGGAGAATGAATATGATAAAAAATGACAACTTTGTAGAGCCAGTGAGGTGATGGGCCTTAAAAATGTATTTACTACCAGGTTTCCTTGACCAGCATAATTATTTACTACATTCTGAGTCATATCCTTATATGTATAGGTATGTGTATCTACCACCCCTTATTAAAGAGATCTCTTGTTACAGCAAATGGAGTCCATCCTAGAAAGTCACCATTGAACATAATGCAGACACCAACAGACTATGAGATCCCCAGCCTCAAGAGATACAAACACATCACAGCTCCTGCATCTATGACTCAGGAAACATCACAGAGGAGGAGGCAGAAAGATTGTAAGGACCAGAATATCAAGAAGTCTGCTATAAAACAATCTCTCCTACAATTGAATGTAAACCAAGACTGGAAAAATAGCAAAGTCAAATGATGTGCTAATGTGGAAATGGAAAATTTTCAGAATCCTTCCCCTAGACAGGGAACTACACACAACTAATGACTCCTGGGGTAAGAATAATTATCCTCGCCAAAGGTTAAGCTTTCTTATTGGTTGTTCAAGAGCAGAATGGTCAGCTCTGAAATCATATGTATGATATCCAACAACAAAGAGTACTCCAGATGTTGTGTATGTCTGTGTGCATGTACATACATATATATAATTTTAAAGAAAAAAACCCATCAACTTGAGAATGGGAAAGGTATGAGATGTGGACAAGGCAGGGCATTCGGGAAGGGATAGAAGGAGCAAAAGGGAGAAATTAGGTTATTCTGTTTCAATTCAAACATATTTTTAAACAAGTACTAAATTCTGAAAGCAATACCAAAAATTTTATTAAAAAAAATATGGGTCAAGCACAAATCAGGTTTGGTGGATTTAAATAAAGAGACAACACAAAGTAGGGTAGATAGGAAAGTGGTATGGATCTCAGAGGTGTTGGTAGGTGATCATGATCAAAACACATTGAATAATATTTGCAATGTAGTAAAAGCTTTTAAACAAATAACAATATAATTTTGATATCATGCTATAGCTCCCACAATAATTAGTGAAAATTCTATTATACTCAGCTAAGAAATGAAAGCCATAAATCACATCACTGTTACCAAAGACTGTAAACATTGGCCTATAAGAATCCATATACTGCCCAGTTAATTTGCTCAAACCTTGTAGAAATATGCAGAAACATATGTAGAAATCCATAGTTCTGCAGCTCAGCAGAAAATTAACATGAAATTCAGTTTCTGATTTAAAAACACAGAAAAATTTTAGAAAAGATATGATCAATGTGACATACAAACATACCTAGACTAAGATATAAATGCATAAACCTACACTTACCATTGGTTTTCCTCAGTTCCTCCACAAGACACTGTGCTTCTTCTTGAACACGGTCTTCAATGGTCCTTTTACCCATGCCCAAATTCCGCAGAGTCATGAGTGTAAAGCGCCTTGTCTCTTTCCATCTGCTTCCATTGCTAAAAGCAATGCCTAAAGAAATGGTAAAAACACTAGAAAGAGATTCTGGTAACAGATGAGAGATCTGATGGATGGTAACCATAGAGAGGTCCAAAGTGTATCTAAGGAAGAAGTTCGGCCCCTCTTTTTGGTCTTCACTTTCACTATAAACACTGTGCAGCACTCACATGAACATGCACACTTACTTACCGAGGCCTTTAGTAACTCTTTCCACCACTGGGAAGCTTCCTCTTCCAGCAAACTCCTCCCCATGATCAATCAGAGCTTCCTTCACTGCTTCATACCCATGCAACACCACAGTGGGCTTCCTGCCCAAGTACAGGGTGAACACAGGGCCATAGACTTTTGAGAACTGAAAATAGGAAAGAAAAATGTAAATATTAGCAAAAAAGTTACTTTAATCTCCATAGAGTCAACCTCATTCACACTGATATTATCCTTCACTGTATTTTAATAATTTTTATTCAGGCAATACTCAGTTTCAAATGGTTCTTAAGCCTATTTATATCACAATATTGTGATAATCAGTTATTGATCGCTTACAGTGCACCATATAATGGCTCGGGGCTTAGGTAGTTGTTACACAAAGACTACAGCAAATTTTCACATCAGAACACTCAGCAGGACACTAGCCACCATAACTCCGTGTAGGCCACCATCTGCCTAATGACTGACCCCCCTCCTTCAAAGCCTGACTACCCTACCCACAGTCTTCCCTCCCATCCTGCCCCATCCTGCCCCAGTCCCCCAACTCAGGCAGAAACATCCTGTACAAACACAAGCCAGTCCACTCTGACATACAGAAGTCCAGCCTATGGGTGTGGAGACCTTGTACTCAAATATAGGACACTCCAACAAGAAGAGCAGAGAAGAAACAGAAACCAAGAAACAAAACACCCATACTACTAAACCCATACTACCATATTTACAGATTTTATGCTATGCATAAAACTTCTGATGCCATATTTACAGGTTTAGAAAAACAACAGAGGACTTCATATGGGACCACAAAGAACCAAGAATAGTCAAGGCACTCCTAAGGAGTAAAAACACTGTTTGAGGTGTATAAATACCTGACCTCAAATTATATTATAGAGCTATAGTGATATAAATAGTCTGGAACTCACAAATATATACAAGTAGACCAGTGGGATAGATGAAATGATGTAGAAATACAGCAAAAAAAGCTAGGCCCACTTAGTTTTGAAATGTAAATTTGTAAGTCAGAATCAAATTACTCTGTTGAGCGGTCCAGATTTGTCAACTGCTACTACAAACACAGAGTGGGAACCACAGAAGCTGCAACACAGGCATGCAATATTTCTTGGAAAAACAGGTACTTCTCTGGCCGCATTCTTACCCCAGACTTAGGCAAATATTAAAACTGGATATATATATATATATATATCACCAAATCAAATCAATTGTTAACCTGAGAAAGGGCCCCATGGGTAAGGGGTATTTACCCTAAAACCGATCCTTAGGGGGTCGTTGCCTTGTGTGGTGCCCCATTTTCCCGCCAACCTACTAACGGACTACTTCTCACAGCCCCATCTATCATAGTTGTACTTCTGTGGGGAGTTGCACATAGATCTGCGAACACCCTTGTTTCCTGGGCAAACATACCAGTCACCAAGCTTTGCTGCAGTCTCTGCTACACTGTTAAAGGCCTTAAGAATTTGTTGGAGGTCTATTTTCATCTCCATCAGGCATCCAATCCGGTATGGGCCAGTGAAGGATGCAGTGCTTAGAATGACATCAGTGGCCGCAATGGATAAGGTCCAAGTGGTGTTACAAAATAGAAGAGGGCTAGACTTGTTATTTTTAAAAGAGGGTGGCCTATGCGCGGCCCTAGGAGAAGAGTGCTGCGTCTATGCAGATAACTGGGATCGTCAGAGACACCATGGAAAAGCTCAGAACCAGGCTGGACAAAAGACAAAGAGAGCAGGAAGCCCAGCAGGGTTGGTTTGAGGGATGGTTTAACAGATCCCTGTGGATGACGACCCTGGTGTCCATAATTATGGGTCCCTTGCTTATTTTACTCTTGCTTTTAACTCTTGATCCATACATTTTAAATAAGTTGTTGCAGTTTATTCAGGAAAGATTATCAGTTGTACAGGCTCTTTTCCTAATTCAGCAATATCATACTCCGAGGGGTATCAAGGTACTGTAATTTTAGGATTAAAATCTGTCCAAAAGAAAATGAGGGAATGACAGACCCTGAGCCTTCAGGCCTACTCCCCATCCCTTGGGAATGAGGAACTAAAACTTGTACTAAAAGCAGAATTGCTAAACTATTGTTCAACCACAGTTAATATTTCTGTTAAGATTATTGCTCAACCGTAGTTAAGATATTACTATGTTCCGGGAAAAACAACTGTAACCTTTGACCATACCCTGATGTGTAAAACCCCCCAGAAGTTCTCAAAAAAAAAAAAAAAAACCCTCAACAAAGCCTAAGGTAACCTTTAAAGTAACCAATCCTGTAGAGCCCCGCAATCTTATGTAAAGCTTATGATTTTGGCCTATAAAAATTACATGTGACTGCAGTTTGGGGCTTCTCTTACTCTGAGAAGGGGAGATAGCCCGTTTGTACAACCACCTGAATAAACCCTCTTGCTGCTTGCATCGAAAAAAAAATTACCAAATATGCTCAAAGTAGGCTTCTTTCTTACATGTCTTGTTTTATTCCATGTCTATTGGTATTTATTTAAATTAGGCAACTGTCTGTTCTTTAGAGTCCAGCATCAAATAGATAACCTTAGTAAAAATGTACATCTAAAGTTCTGAGTTATTGAATAAAATATTACTCACTATTGAAATTCAACCAAAAATAATGGAAAATGTTGCTTTTGGGGTGTTTTTTAAGGTAGGAAATAGTCAAAAATTTTGCAAGAATTTTTATTTCATAAATATAGTGAAATGAATATCTTTTCACCTGAATCCTTGTTCATTACTGAATTCCTGACCAGATACAGCTGTAAACGTCATGAGGTACACAACACTTTGCAAGAGTTTTGACTTTATGATTATTTATAGCATATTTCCTCTTATGCTAGATTTTCATTAAAGTAGCTTTTAATTTATCTTCTTTATCAAGGTATTGGAGGAGCAAAAAGAAAATACTTACATTGGTCAAGGATTGGCTGATGTTCTTTGCATCTATCTGGAGGAAATTGCCAATAATCGGGAGAGGAGTGGGACCAGGAGGGAGCTTGCTTCTCTCAGACCTCTGTCTCCAGAGTGAGAGGAGAAGCAGACAGGAGAGACTGAGCACCAGGACTACGACTGGATCCATGGACACCCTCCTCACTGATACAGCTGTGATCAGCCAGCATGGAGCTTTTATAACACTACCTGCTGAATCAACATGTTTCTCTTGGGTACATCATTGACTGATCAATCAGATAACTTTTTTTTTTTAAATCAAATAACCTTCAAAATCTCTCTCTCTCTCTCTCTCTCATAGACTTTGTCCTTTTGATAGAGAAAAATAAGATGCTCTTTATCCTTGTCCTTCTTTACAGTATACACATTTGAATTTCTGGTTTAATGGTACTGATTGGTGTGCAACTAGTGCCGATAAAAATAAACAAACATATTTATAATGTGCAACTATTCTTGAGAAGCAATAGGTTAATTTTGAGATGGAATAATACTCAACCTTTACAAGCTCAGATTAGTGGCCAAGTAGGAATTTATGACTTACAGATAGTTTGTATATTCTATAAAATATATTTATTTTTTGACAAAGTCTTACTATGCAGCTTAGATTTACCTCAAACTGCCAATTCTTCTGCTAAATTGACACAATAGCTAGAAATATATTTGTGCAGCACCATGGTCATGCATATTTAAAATATTCCTTTGCTACATTAAACATTTGGACATATTTTGTTCAACAATGTAAGCCTTATAGCTCATTATTTCACTCTTTGGCTGTTTATTAAACTGGGATAACAAAACAAACCTTTCAGTCACACATCTTAAATCAGAAGATATATATATATGACACTTAGACAAAGAAAGTTGTTTCTTTTTCAGTGTTATGTAATTCATCCATGAAAGACCCTTTTAAAGGGAATGAAGCAGAAGGAACTGTCAGTGTCTCACAGCTCATAGCTGGAAGAACTTAGAAATTAAAGAGACTGTCTAATGGGCATATTTACTCCCCTGGCTATATCATAGATTCTTAAAGAAAAGTATTAGAATTCTCCTGTCCCACAAGTGCTGTTGTAAAGAGAATAAGCACAATAGTCTATAGAGACAGTAACAATAATTGATATGATCTGAACCTCCACAAATAGCACTGCCAAGCGGGTACTAAGTATTCAAATGCTCTAACCTATGGGGATATTTCTAATTTAATTCACATTTCTTGCATTTTGCCCCCTCCCCTGAACAAAAGCATTCAGTTTCATGATGCCCATCACAATTTCTTGACTGTGCACTGTGTCACTATCCTGATCATAATCATTAACATTCACAGTAAACATAAATCTAGTTAATAATTACATCATCATTGTTTGAACAAAGAAGCCAGAAAAGTTTGCTCAAGTTTTGTAATCTTGCTCAAAGATTACAAAAAAAATAGCTACAAAAGGATCTAAGATAAACTTCCATAACACAAAATCATGGTTTTCCTAATATTGGCAATGAAGCAAGCAATAATTTGTTGCCAAATCATATTGGTCTAAAGTCCCAATGAATAAATTTGAATAAAAAAGTCTCAGCAGATTTCTTTTCAATTAAGTAATACTTAATTTGGCATATTTCTAAGTCAGCATGATACTTTGGACTAACATTTCCTGTTTTTTTTTTTTTTGTTGTTGTTTTTTTTTTTTTTTTTGAGCTGAGGATCGAACCCAGGGCTTTGCACTTGCTAGGCAAGCACTCTAGCACTGAGCTAAATCCACAACTTTTCCTTTTATAGAATATAAGAATCAAAGAACACTTAAAAAGAGATGGGCCTCTAAGCTCTACTGGTCTACATTTCCTTTCTTTTTAAATAAAAAACCTGTTGGTGATGCATAGAGTATAACAAGTCATTGTAATTCAATCCAAATAAATTGACTCTTGGGAAAACATTTTAGTGACCCTTCATTACATTTTTTTTTGTTAAGTTGTCTCTTCTTTCATTGATATCATATAATTTTGGTATTTTTATAGAAACATTACTAGTGCATATTCATTATACAATTGAATAGATTCCATAATGCCATTTTTATTCCAGTATAGCATGATTGAGACATTGTGAACATCCTTTCTTTATCATGTTGATGCCTACTCCTCTTTCTCTTCTGAAATACTCCTCCTTATTCTATGGCTAAGAAATTGCTCTCACTCAAATAAAAACAAATAATTTATTCTGGAATCAAATATGCAGTACCATGGCTTATAAAACTGCAAACTGTTTTCCCCAATACCTTATTCCACCATGGGAACAATTTCAAAGAAAACCATAAATGAAGACTTTGTCAAATGTATCAATGGAAGCATTAGGTAAGGTGATGACAAAATGTGGAGAAATCTAAGGTAAAAGGCCTCAGATGCTTGCTGACATTCTTAACATTTTGGTTAGTAGAAGCTAGGAATCTATTTATATATTCAAAAAAATACCAAATAGTCACAAAGATGATAGGTCATATAAAGATTTGGAAAAACTGCTAAAAATAAAGCTGAGATGGCCTGAGGTCATCTGGTTCTAGACTTGCAAACATTCAAGCCTCTTCACAGCACTGAAGTTCTTTCCTTTTCCTTAGAACATACAAACATTTATTAAAAACCTGGACTCAATATTATTATTTTATCAATTAGAAGAAGTTGTCCTAGCTTGTTTTCTGAGATAGTGTTTCCCACCAGGACACAAGGCTCACTCTTTAGGCTGGATTGGGTGTCCAGCAAGCTCCCAGGATCTCCCTTTCTCTCTTCCCAGTGTTGGTATAACACGTACACACCTCAAAGCGTGGTCATTATACATATGCTGCAGATTGGATTTAGGTCTTCAGGTTGGTGTGGCCAGTACTATAGTGAATGAACTTTCTCTAGCTCCCTACCTTGGATTCTCTGTGGTTCACAATATGTGTACCAGTGTGATGTGTTGTGATCTCTGTTTTCTTTCATTTGTTTACCTGAATTGTAAGCAAGTCTAATAACAGGTATGTAAATCACATATATTAATTATTGAGAACATGCAGAATAAAAATGACCAAGAATTATCTTACTATATTAGTTATTTCACAAGAAAGTTCTATTTTAACTCAAGGCCAGATACACAGCACAAGGGATAATAACACTGTTCCAGAGAATAGAAAATAGCAGTGTAATTGTGCAGTGACTCCAGAAATTGCAAAATGGTTGACAGGTGTTTCCTGGGTCTTGACAGAATGAGAATACATGAGAGGGAAGGAAGGACAGCTTGTCCCTGATCAGAAGAAGGTGGATGAAGGTCTGGGAAGCAGATTGCAGAAAACACCACAGCCTGGGCTAGGAATTCTGATCTTCTTTAGACAGGAATGAAGCAGATCTTGTAAGGGGGTGGCAGAGAGGTTAATCCATTGGCCACTGGGGTAATGTTGATGTCCTTAGTGTGATGCAGCGATTTCAGATTAAAGGTCTGTAAAATGGTGGTCAGGAATAGAAACAGCTCCATGCGTGCCAGGCCCTCTCCTGCACAAATCTGTTTTCCTAGGGGGAAGAAAGTCAAAGGAGATTACTATTCTCATTTGTAAATGTAAGAATCATTGTACTTGTAACTGACTCAGGAGACTATGAATGAAAGGTAAGTTATTGAATTGGTGGGTTGATGAATGGCTGCATGAAAGGACAACTATTTATGCAAATAAAAAACAGGGAACAAATTTGTTTGTCAATTAACCTACATTAAGAAACACATTCTTCAAAAATACATTTTAGCTAGGTATGGTTATTCACATCTGTAATCAGACTGCCTAGCGGACTGAGGAAGAGGGATTCTGTGTTCATTATCACAAATAACAAAAGCAAGGACAGAAACTGTACATCCAAAGGCACCATACATACTGCAGGTGTGGGTTCAATATCCATTGTTCTCATCATGAATGAGAACGAACAGGGTTTGCTATAATCTTTGCAGAATGTCCTGACACATCTACACATCTCATGATGATCTTGAAGTTCCTAGAATTCTGAACTGAATAAAAGTTCTCTGATCCTATGGTTCATGAACTTTTTTTTAATGGTGTGAGATTTCTTTCAATAATTTTCCATTACTAATGCATTTTGAGGCAGCTAGGAAGTCATTTATCAGAATGTTACTCCATTTTTGCCTTAATATGTAAGGTTTGATATATAAATATATATATATATATATATATATATATATATATATATATATATATATATATATCCTAATTTATCCACAATAACCCAGAGATCTGGGGTCTTTCTAATTGCCTTAGTCCAACTGAAATATGACAAGTATTGTTCATTTATGTGTTTACCATGTACACTTGAGGCTCTTTGGTAATTTTCAGTATTTTGGAGACCTGTAATTGCATACTTGAGCATGGAGATGTGTCATACAGCAAACAAAGCCTACAATGTAAATTATGATGTCTCCATTTTCATGGTGAATGAAGTGTAAATGAAGCTTTTTTTCCCTTTGGTACTTCTGTGATGTAGCTAAAGGAAGATTAAACACACTCTACTCTTCAACTTTCTCAATTTTCAACAATGATAACAATGAAAGCCTCAGTTTCATAGCCTGACAGGGAAAAAATCTCTTTATCATCACAGTGCATGGATATTCAGAGTCATACTCCACATCATTACAAGTCTACTGGCCATTAGGGTACCACTCATAGTTGGAAGGTATCCTGTGTTCTGCCTGGTTCAAAAGCCCCTCATCCCCAGATAAACACACAGAGGCTTATATTATTTCCAAACCATGGCCATAGCAGGCTTCTTGCTAGCTAGCTCTTATATCTTAATTTAATCCATAATTCTTATCTATGTTTAGCCATGTGTCTTGGTGCCTTTTATCAGCTATGCCTTGTCATCTTGCTTCTTCTGTGTCTGGCTGGAGACTACTGACTCAGCTTTCCTTTTCCCAGAATTTTCCTTGTCTGCTTATACTACTTGCCTGGCTACTGGCCAATCAGCATTTTATTTCTCAACCAATCACAGCAACATACATTCACAGCATACAGAAAGACATCCACAGCAGCCACTGTGTAAGTCTCCACAGATTCTAATGTCATTGGAGCCATGAAATGAGCTTCTATTACCTGCTGAGAAAGGCATGAAGTAGTCACTCTTTTTAAAGTTTCCATTCTTATCTAGGAAGTGTCCAGGGTCAAATACCTCTGGGTTGGGGAATTCCTTGCTGTCTTGCAGGACTGATGACAGTGATGTTATTACTGTTGTACCCTATAACAACACACAGAGAACAATCAAGTTACAAAGAAATTATAGAGCTAAAAGACATTAGGAAAATAACCTAGTTCACCTTCTGCTCCACAGTCAGGGGCAAGTACAAAGAACAGCAGGTCAATTTCAACACACAGAGCAGGTGAACAAAGGGAAGAGGTTGAGGCAAGGCACCGTGGTGTGGCTAAAGTGTCATCCAGTGAGATTTCACATGAGTACTTGGACTAAACCTTCCTAGTGTCTTCTTCCTTTCTTTCAGATTGGACTCATGCTCCTCTGACCACCGGCTGCTCTAGCTATCACATCTTTCTACATACCCCTCACTTGAATCAGGATTCAGATGGAATAATTCATTGAGTTTTTAATAGAATATGAGACCACCAATTGAGTACAATAGGGAAGATTTGGAAAGACAAATACCATTCCTTTTCTTTTCTCATTTACAGAATCTGTCTATATATCTCTGTATTTATATAAGGGAGTAAATGCAGGGCTGTGTGCCAGAGTAGATGTGTGCAGTAATATATGTAATCTATCTAGCTATATGAATGCACAGAGTCTAACACAGAAATCCATATATGTGTATGTGTGAGAAAAGCAGGATGAGGACTCTTTGAGAGAAGGAAAGAAAGGAATGGAATGGAGAGGAGAGTGAAAAAATAAAAATAAATAAAATAAGATGAGGGTAAGATGATCTGGTGGCAGCTAAATCAATAAAACTTCTGAAGATACATGGAAATTGCTGGGAGGAGGTGCTGGCAAGTTCTGTTTAAGTAGTTCACAAACTAACCTCATATCCATTCAAAGTTTCTAGGAATGAGCTTTACAAAGCTTTTACAAGGATGACAAACATATTATAATGTAGCTTAACTAAATATGTTTAAAGTTTTAAAGCTAAAAGGAATATTATTGACATATATAAATTGTGTGAAAATTAAGAGTTAGTGTCAATAGATAGTGAACTGTAGATGTAACCAGCTTGCTAAATAAGAAACACAGAACCAATTGCAGAGGTAAAAATCACAAGGTCAGAGCAAGAGCGGAAAACCTTACCCTTCACTGCTTCTGCTGTTCTTCCTCTCCACATGAGAGCTACCTCTGTGTGTCCTATCTTTTTTATAGATTTTCTGTTCTGTTTTCTCATTGGTTGTAAAGTTGTTGTTAAGGGTTAGGAAAAGGGCTAGGCAAAAGGTGCTTGTTTAAAAAAATAAGAAAAAGACAATTACTAGTTTTAAATAATTTATATTGGATTGGATTGTTTTATATTGTATACAAATTATTATTATTATTGAGATTGAGATTGTTAGACTATGCCAAATTCTGAAGGTATTTGAAGATTACCTATCTATCTGAAATATCTCTGTGTATACCTAGAAGACTTAACTAACATGGCTACATATATGATTATCATAGATGACTAATTATTAATCTATTTTTAATTATCCATTATAATTTTAAATGAACTGTACAAACATAATACCTGAAACTAGAGTAGAAATATACACACAGTATAACAAAATTAACTTTAAGTTTGTATCAATAGACTAAAATCTACACCAATGTAAAACATTTTAAACAAGTTGTTGCTCTTTAGAAGTAAGTTCCTTAATCTACCCTTTCAGACTATTATATCTATGTCATTGAACCTATTATATTTATAACCAATTGTTTACACATTGGCCATGACTGCTTCTCCACTGCAGTGAAAGAGTTTCTGAAGGGACAGCACAATCCTGTTGGCCTAGAAAGTGTCAAGTCTACCAGAACAATTATAACAAATATCACTGCTTCCTTCTTATCCTGTCAGTGGCTTCAGTCTGATCAAAGAAATCACTTATACTACTTGTCAGAAGAGAGAATCACCTGTGAATTTGTGAATATTTCTCCACCACATTATTTCATAAAGGAAAAAAAAATGGAATATTCTACTTGGCTAGATTCAAAAGAGACCAGCCATCCCATGACACAGCAGCAGAAGGATGAAAGTATACAAGTTTATATGATGCAATACTTTCCTCAAACTAGGCTCTAATGCCAAGGAAACTAGAGAAGATATGTGCTGTGGGATGTCTTTCTGTATTCTTTGAGTATGTGTGGCTCCCATCAGATACTAAATAAAGATGTTTTGGCCTAAGGCAAGGAAACTTACAGCCAGGGGTGAAATCCAAGCAGAGATACAAGGAGAGGAAACGCAGAGTCAAGGAGAAGCCAGCCACTGCCAAAGGAACAAGAAAATGCCAGTAATCTGGTAATACCACAGCCCCATGGCATAGATTAAAAATGGGTTTATTTAAGATGAAAGAGTTAGCTAGCCAGAAGCTAAAGCCATAGGCCAATCAGTTTGTAATTAATATAAGCCTCTGAGGAATTATTTTATAAGTGGATGCTGGACCACTGATGGGAGAGATTTGTCCAGACTGTGGGCCTGGGCAGGACCAGATAAACTTCTGGCTGCAGATATGTCACTCTTTTCTTGTGCTCTATATACCATTTAGGTGGGTCTAAGCACATAAACAGAAACACATTTTGTATATTAGCCATAGACATCAACAATCTTAACTCAGGAGGGTCCTGTAGCCAGAGCAGACTGGCAACATAATCCATATACTAAGTCTATTATCACAAAGCAAAACCCACTGCCACTGGCAAAGCTAGTTCTTTCATCTCCACATGATGTTAGTAACGAACATAACCAATATCTTTTTTGTCCCAACCCTACCCCTAAAAATACAGGACTGCCCAGTAGAGAGCAACTTTATCCTTTCTGGATGAAGTCATTAATACAAAGATTCTTCATTTTTCATCTGTAATATCTCATAACCAATGAGCAGTTTTAGATGCTTGCAAAGTAACTGGCCACAAAAATGAACTAAGTACAAACAGAACAACATCAGGGAACATTTTCAACTTAATTTTATGCCAACAGCTCTGTTTTAATAAAAAAAAAAACCTAAAAATTTTAGGGAAGAAAACTTATGGGCAGAAATTTCTTTACATAGAACTATAAAACAACTCTTAAAAGGTCTTATTAATAATAAAAAACCCAAAGCCAGATATTGGGGCAAAACCTGAGGATCAGAGAAACAGAGCAAGCCACAGCCAACTTCACCTGGCCAACTCTTCAGCCCATCCTGTTTCCACCAATCTTCAGTCTAAAAGCCTCTGAGTCCTCACCCTGGAGAGTCTCAGTTGAACTGCTGCTTAGTTCCTGTCTGCTCTCATTTTGTATACCCTTCTCCACTCAGCCATGTCACTTCCTTGGATTAAAGGCATATGTACTTATCAAGCAAAGGCATGGGATCTCAAATGCTGGGATTAAAGGAGTGTGCCACCACTGCCTGGCTCTGTTTCCAGTGTGACCTTGAACTCACAGTGATCCTGAAGGATCTCTGCCTCCCAAGTGATTAGACTAAGGGTGTGTGCCACCACTGTTTGGCCTCTATGTCTAATCTAGTTACAGTCTCTGTCTTCTGATCCCTTGATAAGTTTATTAAGGTACACAATATATTGGGGTACACATATATCACATCTCCCCTTTTCTCTCTAAAATAATGATTAAGGTTATAACTAAAATAAGAAAAACTATATACAAAATGTACAATAAGTATATCCAATATATACATTCAAGAACTACATTAACAATATCCAGTCAATTAATATTTGACAAACTCAAACAAAAACTCCATTATTCACCCTATTTTGGTGAATCCAAAATGTTGTACCAAAATGTAGTACACTTTCTATCCTAACGTGTATTACCAACACAAAATTACCTTTTGATGTCTTTCAAACGTACACACTTTACACTCTTTAGTGAGTTTCTCTTCTTAATTTGTTAACAAGGAAAACTATAACTATAACTATCTAGTCTTCAGTTTCCTCAGAGACCAGAGAAGGTAATAATATTACCTAAGTGAACAGGAAGTACAAACAAGCGACTTCCAAAAAATGTGAGAAATGATAGGAACAGCTGGCTTCCTGGACAGTCACCCAAAATTCCTTGGCAACACTGGGCCATTTCTTCGGCCTTCAGGCCTAGCATCTGGCAGACTCATTGGTGTAGTAGGATTTTCTAAAGAGCCTCCCTACCTTGTCTTGGCAAGGATTGGCAGTCCTTTCTTTTATGTTCTGCTTGTCCAATTATACAACATACAGTCATCACTCAAGGTAAGAGCACTTTCTTTCCCAATAACTAACTTTTGCCACAATGAATGTAAACCCCATGAGGAGTTTGTTCAATGTCCATTATCTTCTCTGAAGTACATTAGTGCTGCCTGGAGCAGACATTACTCATTGTCATAAAAAAGAATGTATGTTATTAAAATATATCTTAAGTGATATATTCTGTAGATCTCTGAAGTGTTTGAAGATGACCTATCTAAAAGATATTTCTGTTTGACCTTGACAACATATCTAACATAGCTACAAGTTCAATTGTAATGACTAACTTTCATTTCTTTATATCCTAAGTGGTTTGTGAAAATAACTTTCAAGGATTAGCAATTAGCATTAAATTGTTAAATAAACTGTATAGGTACAATACCTTGAACAAGATTAGACATATATGATCACTATTTTCTAATATAATCATTCTCATATTTGTATCAATAAATGTAATTTGCATACAATATACAAAAATCCAATCAAATGTAAGATATTTAAAACTAGTAGTTGCCTTCTAAAAGTATATACAATAATCTCCTTTTTAATCTTATAATATCCATATTCTCTCTTTTTTGAAGTTCATTCAATAATAAACCCTTTATTCTATCATTTATATATCTTTTTTGAGAGTAGATTCAATAATCTACCTTTTATCTTATATCTATAGCCTCTTTTTACGCTTCAGAGTAGTAGATTCAATAATCTAACCTTTATACATCATTTCTATATCTTTTTTTTAGAGTAGACTCAATAATCTGCTTCTTATCTATATCCTCTTTTTTTTTATTTTCCTTTTCAAACAAGAACCTCAAATCTAATTTTCCTTGTTTCTCTTTTTTGACCATTAACAATTAACAACTTTTAACAATGTTAACAATTAACATTAACAAATAACCAATCATTGTAAACAATGACAATTATCCACAATCCTTTGAATGACAAAAAACCACCCACCCCACTCTTGGAAATGTGGGCTTTGTGTTCTTAAAATTAAATTCTGCTGTTTGGGGTGATGGCATCTTTGGGCAATCCTGAAAAAAAACATTTTTGGGTTAGTTGCCAAGTCCTGGGAGAGTTAGCTGTATCATTTGTCCAGTCTCTGCATAATGGAAAGTGCAGGGCCTGTCTCAAGCCCTTGCTCATATAGTCTGTGAGGCTGGTTCATCTCAGCTAGCCATCTCGAAATTGTCTTGAGCAGTTTGTAGTCCAAAGCCAATATTTGAGTGGTGTTTGTCAGCATAGTGGTATTATCATCATACTGATGGAATTGTCATGCAGGGATCTCAGCAAACCAACTTGAAATTGTCCTGAGCAGTTTGTAGTCTAAAGCTGACCTTCAGGTGGTGTTTACTCTGTGCTTTGGAGCAATATCAGTTGTATCTGTGTCAAAATCATGTCTCACAGCCAGTCCTTACATTTCAATACAACAGGTTCCATTCCTCTTCTCCAAGATATTCTTGATTTCCAGTCTCTGTGAGCAATAGCTGGCTTTCCTTGGGTACTAATAATCTCCTCGTGAATATGGGCAAGACCGCTTGCTCTTGACAGAGTGAGTTTGATCATCTCTTCCACTGTAACTGTATATTTATTCAAGTAATCAAACAAAAGAGTCCATGCTCATGGTTATCAGACATCAGTCACAGCTGAGTCCATGTGCTATTGTCTTTGTTGTCTGCTGCTATAAATCCTAGGATGTTTTCACGGTGTGACATCCAAGTCTGATAAATCTCTGCCTTTGAGAAACATGAATGTTCTTCTCTAGAACAGATTATCTTCACAGCAATTTTTTCTCCCCACCACTTGCTTCATCAAAGTTCTGCAAACCAATCTTTGGGAATGTTTTCTTATAGTACAATGATCCTAGCAATTGTTCTTTGAACAAGCAGAGGTAAACTTTTCATCCCCATTAGCAGCATTGCTGATGCTACCAACACAATGAGAAGCAGGTGGCAACGCAGGGCAGCAGCTGCAGCCACCATGGTCCTGCTGCCACCTTTAGTGGCCCAGCCTTGCCCTGGCTGCAGCTTCTCCTTAGCAAGCCTCCCAGGTTGGCCTCGAACTTGGGATCCTCCTGCCTCCACCTCCTTCAGCATATCTTACCTGAGTGTACCACCACAACCACTTGCGTGCAGCTCAGGCCTGAGCTAGGGACTATAAGGCCACAGGCAAGCGGCTTTTTATTGAATTTGTGCCTCAAAGCAAAGTGGGATAGAGAAAATACATTTTACATATGTGTTTATAACATATACAGTCAGTGATCAAAGGTAAACAATACATAGCACCATGTAATAGGTGCAGAGAACAATCTTGAAAATAATGTACAGATTTTTTTATGAATAAAATTCATTTCAAAGTAAAATTCTGTGTTCCTGGGTCATGCTCACACACAATAGGCTCCACAATAAAGTATCTCTTATACCATTAAAAGAATTAGGCCAAAAATGTTCATCTGATCTACACAACTATCAGTGTATTCCAAAAATATCAAACTTGATAGGGAGATATTGAATTTACAATCCTTCATCCTAATCAATAATGAGACAAGTGATGCCCATTGCACCTGGGTCTGTTCATCATTATACTGCAATTCATCAAAATGAAGAGAAACTATGACCACAGGAATATGAAAAGTACATAGGAAAGTATTAGCCCACATAACAACTTCAAATTCCATATACATTTAAAAATACCTCTCCAGAAATAATAAAATTCACATGTCTAGACAAAAATAAGACCAATGAAGTGATTACATTAATTGTTTCCATTAAGCATATTGAAAAATAGCAGTGGCACTATAGAAATAGTAACAAAGATATTCACCCAGATGTACCTGCAGAAGGTCTGCCCTCCAGATTGTAAAGCAGTACAAGCCACCAGCAGCACCAGGTGACACAGAGGACTAGAACTGCACTGTGATCTGGGAACATCAGGAGCACAGAGGTGCAGCAGAGAAGAGACAAGCTTACCTTGGGGATAAGGTAGTTCCTGAACTTAGTGTCACAGGTCACCGCATGGGGCAGGTTGGTGGGGAGGAGGTCAATGAATCTCTGGACCTCATGAATCATGGCATCTGTGTAGGGCATGTGGTTCCTGTCCTGCATGCTGGGGCTGCGGTGTCTGCCAACCACACGATTAACCTCTTCCTGGACTTTAGCTGGTTGGACACAATGAGAAATGAGGAAATTGGTGAAAAGTTACATGTTTGGCACAATGGTAGGTCATACACAGTATAATGTAAGTGTTCCAAAAGAATTATAAATGTGCATTTTTATTCTGGAATAAAAGCATTTATACATATATTTATAAAGAGATGCTGTATTGTGGATTCATATCATTATCCTATATAGATATTATAAATCAGCATATACTTATTATTTAGTAGACATAACAGCATATAAGAAACAAGTAACTAAAAGTATCAAATAAAACAGAGTATAATTAGTCAACATGCTTTAGTCTGTGGTAAAGAACATTAGATGTTAGATACTAAATCTGTATCCAAATACAATATTCTTTTACACTCACATTCTAATGTATGTGTATTTATGAGACTGTGACTGTACTTCAGGAGAAGAGAATCTACCTCAAATATGGCTGCACCACTCTTGGGCATACACCTAACAGTTGCTTCAGCCTACACAGAAACACTTGCTCAATCATGTTCATTGCTGCTTTATTCATAATATCCAGATAATGGAAACAAAGTAGATGTCCATAAATAGAAAAACAGACTTTTTAAAATGTGGTACATTTATACAATGGAGTGTTCCTCATCCATTAAAAAATGAAATTCTGGTCCCATTCCTGGGCACCAGCCATCCCGGGAGGCCCTGCCCAACTTGGCCCCAGTTTCAGGCCATTTATGGGCCCTGTGAAAAGGCTTCCCTTTTCCAAGACTGCAGGCAGACCCTGAAGTCTCCACACCCTGCCCCACACTCATTTGCCCAAGACCCCAGCCACTCTCAGAGAATCAGAGACCAGCCCCCAGCTTCCATCCTGCCCTGGAATTCCTACCAGGACCAGAAGTGAGTGCCTGGGGTCACACCCAGAGAGGCCTGCACTTGGGTCACCAGCCACTCTGGGGAAGACCTGCCCAACTGGACCCCAGGTTCTGGCCATAGGGCAGGATCCCCCATCCCCACCAGGAAGGTTCCCCATCTCCAAAACCCTCTGGGGAACCCTACAACTTCCACGCCCTGCCCCCACACCCATCTGCCTGAGACCCCAGCCACTTCCTGAGACTTAGAAACCAGACCCCAGCTTCCATCCTGCCCCGGAACTCCCATCTGGACCAGAGGTGAGTGCCTGGGGTTGTAGTCAGAGAGGCAACCACCTCTAGGTCCCACCCCTGGGCACTAGCCATCCTGGGAGGACCTGCCCAACTTGGCCCCAGTTTCCGGCCATTCATCAGGCCCTGTGGGAATGCTCCCCTTTTCCAAGACTGAAAGCAGACCCTGCAGTCTCCACACCCTGCCCCCACACCCATTTGCCAGAGACCCTAGCCACTTCCTGAGACTCAGAGACATGCCCCCAGCTCCCATCCGCCCAGGAACTCCCATCTGGACCAGAGAGCCCCCAGCTACCATCCACCCCAGAACTCCCATATGGACCAGAACTTTTATCCTGTCCCAGACCTCCCATCTGGACAAGAGTAGCTCCCATCTGGACAAGATAAGGAGACCCCAGGGACTTCCTGAGACTCAGAGTCCAGTCACCAAGCTACTATCTGGCCATCACTCTCATCTGGACCAGAGCTCTCATCCGGCCCTGAGCTTCCATCTGGACCAGAGAGAGGCTCCCTTAATCTGTCAACTCTGTCTGGACCAAGTACACTGATAAGACCAAGAACAAACCCATGAAGACATGGGCAGATGTCAAGGTAGAAGTACATACAACAAAGTAAAGAGCAATACAGCATCACCAGAACCTAGCCCTTCTCCAATAGCTAGACCTGAACATCACAGAATGGAAGAAGAAAAAGAAAACAACCTTATAAGTAACATCATGAAGAGGCTAGAGCCTTATATAGAAGAAATCAAAAATAAAGTGGAGGAACAGACAAACAAAAAAATGGGAAGAACACTATAAAAAACTAGAGGAAAGGACAATTAAAGCAGAAGAAAACAATAAGTCCCTGAAAGAATATCAGGAAAAAGCAAGGGAAACAGTCCAAGACCTGAAGAGGGAAATAGAAAAAAATGAAGTAGACACTAGCAGAAGGAATGCTGGAAATAGAAAATCTGGGTAAACAAAGAGAAACTTCAAATGCAAGTATAACCAACAGAATGCAAGAGATGGAAGAGAAGATCTCTGGTATTGAAGATACATTAGAAGAAATAGATTCATCAGTCAAAGAAAACACTAAGACCAACAATGTAATGACCCAAAATGTCCAAGAAATTTGGGACACCATGAAAACACCAAACCTATGAATAATAGGGATAGAGGAAGGAGAAGAATACCAACTCAAAGGCACAGAAAATTAATTTAACAAAATCATAGAAGAAAACTTTCCCAACTTAAAGAACGAAATGCCTATGAAGATACAAAAAGCCTATAGAACACCAAACACACTAGAACCCCAAAAAAGTCCTCCTGCCACATAATAATTAAACAACTAATTGTACAGAATAAAGAAAGAATATTAAGGGCAGCAAAAAAAAAAGGCCAAGTGACTTATAAAGGCAAACCAATCAGAATAACACCCAATTTCTCAATGAAGACTGAAAATAAGAAGGACCTGGACAGATGTAATGCAGATACTAAGAGACCATGGATGCCAGCCTAAACTAATATACCCAGCAAAATTTTCAATCATCATAGATGGAGTGAACAAGACCTTCCAAGACAAAACCAGATTTAAACACTATTTATCCACAAACCCAGCCCTACAGAAAGCAATAGAAGTAAAATTCTAACCTAAGGAAGTCAGCTACACCCTTGAAAACACAGGCAATAGATAACACCACAGCAGCAAACTCCAAACAAGAGAAGTACACAAACACTACACCCAAAACATAAAAATAATAACAGGAATGAACAATCACTGGTCATTAATATTCCATAATATCAATGGACTGAATTCACCTATAAAAAGACACAGACTAACAGATGGATACAAAACAGGACCGATTTTCTGCTGCATACAAGAAACACACCTCAAATTCAAAGACAGACACCTTCTAAGAATAAAAGGCTGGGAAAAGACTTTCCAATCAAATGGTCTTAAGAAGCAAGGTGGTGCAGCCATCCTAATATCCAGCAAAATAGACTACAAACTAAAATAAATCAAAAGAGATCATGAAGAACATTACATACTCATCTCAGGAAAGATACACCAAGTTGAAGTTTCAATTCTGAACATTTATGCCCCAAACACAAGGGCATACACATATGTAAAAGAAACATTACTAAAGCTTAAATCACATATAAAACCACACACATTAATAGTGGGAGACTTCAACACCCCACTTTCACCTCTGGACAGATTGGTCAAATTGAAACTTAACAGAGAATTAATGGACTTAATTGATGTTATGACTCAAATGGACTTAATCAATATCTACAGAACATTCCACCCTAACAAAAAAGAATGTACCTTCTTCTCAGCACCTCATGGAACCTTCTCAAAAATCAACCACTTACTTGGCCACAAAGCAAATATCAACAGATACAAAACAATTGGAATAACCTCCTGTGTTCTACTGGACCACCATGGTTTAAAGTTAGATTTCACAAACAACAACAACAACAAAAAAAACCCTACAGAAATCCTACAATCTCATGGAAACTGAATAATGCTCAGCTGAATCACCAATGCGTTAAGAAAGAAATAAAGAAAGGAATTAAAGACTTCCTAGAGATCAATGAAAATGAATACACCACATACCCAAACTTATGGGACACTATAAAAGCAGGGCTAAGAAGGAAATTCATAGCACTAAATCCCCACAAAAAGAAGCTGGAGAAATCTCACACTAGTGACTTGACAGCACACCTGAAAGCCCTTGAACAGGAAGGAGCAAAGTCTCCCAGGAGGAACAGACACCAGGAAATTATCAATTTGAGAGCTGAAATCAATAAAATAGAAATAAAGAGAACAATAAAAAGGATTAATGAAACAAAGAGTTGGTTCCTTGAGAAGATCAACAAGATAGACAAGCCCTTATCCAAACTAACAAAAAAACACAGAGAGAGCATGAAAATTAACAAAATCAGAAACGAAAGGGGGACATAACAACAGACAATGAGGAAATCCAGAGAATCATCAGGTCATACTCCCAAAACCTCTACTCCACAAAACTGGAAAATCTAAAAGAAAAGGACAATTTTCTGGATAGGTACCACATATCTAAGTTAAATCAAGACCAGATAAACCATTTAAATAGCCAATAACCCCTAAGGAAATAGAAACAGCAATTAAAATCTCCCAACCAAAAAAAAAAATCCCAGGACCAGATGGTTTCAATGTTGAATTCTACCAGATCTTCAAAGAAGACTTAATACCAATACTCTTTAAATTGTTCCACACAATAGAATCAGAAGGTATATTACCAAACTCCTTCTATGAGGCTAAAATTACCCTGATTCCCAAACCAAACAAAGATGCAACAAAGAAAGATAACTACAGGGAGAGATCCCTCATGAACATTGATGCAAAAATACTCAACAAAATACTGGAAAACAGATTCCAAGAACACATCAAAACAATTATCCACCATCATCAAGTAGGCTTCATCCCAGGGATGCAAGGGTGGTTCAACATACAAATGTCCATCAATGTAATACACTATATAAACAAAATCAAAGAAAAAAAACCACATGATCATCTCACTAGATGCAGAAAAGGCATTTGACAAAATCCAACACCCCTTCATGATAAAGGTCTTGGAGCGATCAGGAATACAGGGATCATACGTATACATAATAAAGACAATCTACAGCAAGCCAACAGCCAACATCAAATTAAATGGAGAGAAACTCAAAGCAATACGACTAAAATCAGGAACAAGGAAAGGCTGTGCCCTCTCCCCAAACTTATTGAATATAGTATTTGAATTTCTAGCCAGAGCTATAAGACAACATAAGGAGATGAAAAGGATACAAATTGATAAGGAAGAAGTCAAGCTTTCCCTATTTGCAGATGACATGATAGTATACATGAGTGACCCCAAAAATTCAACCACGGAACTGATACAGCTAATAAAATCCTTCAGCAACATAGCAGGATACAAGATCAACTCAAAAAAATCAGTAGCCCTCCTATATACAATAGACAAACAGGCTGAAAAAGGAAATCAGAGATACATCACCGTTTACAATAGCCACAAATGATATAAAATACCTTGGGGTTACTCTAACTAAGCATGTGAAGGACCTATATGACAAGAACTTTAAGTCCCTGAAAAAAGAAATTGAAGAAGATGTCAGAAAATGGAAAGATCTTCTATGTTCATGCATAGGCAGGATTAACATATTAAAAATGGCAATCTTACCAAAAGCCATCTGCAGATTCAATGCAATCCTTATCAAATTACCAACAGAATTCTTCACAGATCTGGAACGAATAATACTCACTTTCATGTGGAACAACAAAAAAACACAGGATAGTCAAAAGAATCCTGTATAATAGAACAACTTGTGGAGGCATCACAATCTCCGACCTCAAGCTCTACTATAGAGCTACCATAATAAAAACAGCTTGGTACTGGCATAAAAACCAACATGTGGACCAATGGAATCAAATTGAAGCCCCTGACATTAACCTGCATACCTATGAACATATAATTTTTGACAAAGAAGCTAAAAATGTTCAATGGAAATTAGAAAGCATCTTCAACAAATGGTGCTGTCATAACTGGATGTCAACATGTAGAAGGCTGCAAATAGACCCATGTCTGTCACCATCCACAAAACTTAAGTCCAAGTGGATCAAAGACCTCAGCATAAATCCTGTTACACTGAACCTGATAGAAGAGAAAGTAGGAAGTACTGTTGAATGCATTGGCAAAGGAGATCAATTTCTAAATATAACACCAGTAACACAGACACTGAGAGAATCAATTGATCAATGGGACCTGTAGAAACTGAGAAACTTTTGTACAGCAAAGGACACAGTCAAGAAGACAAAGTGACAGCATACAGAATGGGGAAAGGTCTTCACTAACCGCACATCTGACAGAGGGCTGATATCCAGAATTTATAAAGAACTCAAGGAATTAGACATCAAAATGCCCAACATTCCAATTAAGAAATGGGCTATAGATGTAAACAGAGAATTCTCAACAGATGAAGCTCAAATGGCTGAAAGACATTTAAGGAATTGCTCAACATCCCTAATTACTTGGGAAATGTAAATCAAAATGACTCTGAGATACCACCTTACACCTGTCAGAATGGCTAAGATCAAAAACACAGAAGACAGCTTATGCTGGAAAGGATGTGGAGCAAGGGGAACTCTCCTCTACTGCTGGTGTGAACGCAAGCTTGTACAGCCACTTTGGAAATCAATATGGCACTTCCTTAGAATATTGGCAAACCATCTCCCTCAAGACCAAGCTGTAGCACTCTTGGGCATATACCCAAGGAATGCTAAATCATACCACAAGGGCATTTGCTCAGCTATGTTCATATCAGCATTGTTTGTAATAGCCAGAACCTGGAAACAACCTAGATGCCCTTCAACTGAAGAATGGATAAAGATAATATGGTACATATACACAATTGGTACTACTACTCAGCAGAGGTAACAATGACCTTATGAGGTATGCAGGCAAATGGATGGATCTAGAAAAAATCATCCTCAGTGAGGTAACTCAGACTCAGAAGGGCAAACATGGTATGTACTCATTCATGGGAGGATGCTAGATGTAAAACAAAGATGACTAGACTGCTATTCACAACTCCAGGGAGGCTAGCTAGAAAATGGGACCCTAGGAAAGACACAGGGATCGCCCAATGACAGAGAATGGGATGAGACCTACATGAACAACATGGACGAAAGTGGGAGTAATGAAGGGCAAGGTTTGAGGGAAAGAAAGCTTAGGGGAGCAGTAGATCCTAGCTGGATCAAGAACAGAAAGGGAGAACAAGGAATAACAGACCATGATAAATGAAGACCACCTGAGAACAGGATTCAGCAGAGTGTTGGAGAGCTCTCCAGAAATACACAATGATACATCCTCTGTAGACTGTTGGCAATTATTGAGAGAAAGCCTGATCTGATCTAATCTGGTGATCAGATGGACAAACACCCTAATAGTCGTGCTGGAACTCTTATCCAATAACTGATGGAAGTGGATGCTGAGATCCTCAGGCAGGCCCCAGATGTAGCTCCAGATGTCCAAGCTCCAGGTGTCCAATTGTCAAGGAAGAGGAGGGACTATAAGAGTGTGAATTGTTGAGACCAAGATTGGAGAAAGCTCAGGGACAAACAGCCAAACAAATGGAAACACGTGAATTATAAACCAAAGGCTGTGGAGCCCCCAGCTGGATCAGGCCCTCTGGATAAGTGAGACAATTGACAAACTTGAACTCTTTGGTAGGCATCCTGGCTGTGGGAGTGGGACCTGTCCTTAGTGCATTAGCTGGCTGTTTGGAACCTTGGACTTACACAGGGAAACTTTGCTCAGCGTGCAAGGTGGGGACTGGACCTGCCTGTACTGAATCCAACAGGTTTACATGAATCCCCAGGGGAGTCTTTGCCCTGGAGGAGATGTGGTGTTAGGGATGGGAGGGTGGAGGACAGGGGAACCCATGGCTGGTGTGTAAAATTAAAACTCAAATATAATAAAAAAATGAAATTCTCATGTAAATAGATAGGCCTAGAAAAAAAAATCACCCTGAATGATATAGTCCAGACTCAGAGAGACAAATATGGTATGCATTCACTTATATGTAGATATTATCTTTTAAATCAATGATAACTAAGCTACAATCTGTAGAACCATAGAGAGTAGATGTAAAGTAAGAGACTGTGGAGAACAGATAGATCTTGTTAGGAAAAGGAGATAGAACAGATAGTTATGGATATATTGGAGTGAACCATGATTGGGGAGGGGAGACAAGGACGAGGGGGGCATGTAGGGAGAAATAGCTAAAATTCAGGGTCATTTGAGGGATAGTATGGAATCTTAATACAGTACAAACTTCATAAAACATATATGAAGGTGATCTAAATGAAATATCCAAGAGCCCTAACTGAAAATCCCTTGTCCCTAAATGAAACTTCCAGTACCAGGGTTAGGTTACATTTAATTGAGTTGTTGGTCAAAGGACTTCCATAGAAATCTCAAAAAACCCAGTCTGGTGGCAAGACAATAAGTTGCTCTCCACAAACTGACAGCATAGATCCATTGCTGAAGCAACACCCATACAACACTGTGAACATGGACAAGTCAGGCTGATGCCTACATAGAACCGTCACCCCTATGTTCCAGCATCTTCAGTGTAGGAATATACTCTGCATACTGTCAAAAGAGAATCATAGAATCATAAAAACCAAGACAACAATAAATCCTTTGATCAAAATGGTGCCTTGCCTACAGGATATGCTAGGGGAATGGTGGCATTAAACTTGAGGGAGTATCCAACCAAGAACTGATTTAGCTTAAGGCTCAATCTATGTTATGAAACCCATCCTGAAACTGCTTGGGGGCCAAAAATGGGAGACTAGAGAGCTCAGGGACCTATGTTAAAATCAAATACTCTGTTTTGGAAACAAAACATTAACAACAGAACATGGAACACAAACATAGCAATAAAATGACTCCTAACAACAGTCTGCTATACTCTTAGATCATTGTCTTCCTCAGCCATCTTAAAGGAAGCTTCATCTTTCATCAGATACCAACAAATACAGAGACCCTCAATCAGACATTGTACAGAGAATGAGAGCCTTTGGAATACTTAACACTAAATGGAATGTCTCCATCAAATCCCTCCCCTCAGGGATCAGGGAATCCTGTGGGATAGGAGGCAGAAAGAGTTTGAGAACCAGAGGGATGGAGGATATTAAAAACATAAGATCCTATAAAATCAAAATAATCAAAGAACATATAAACTCACAGAGACTGAGGCAGCATGCATAGGGCCTGCACAGGTCTGCATCAGGTCCTCTGCATATATGTTATGGTTTCCAGTTTAGTGTTTTTTTTTTTTTTGAGATTCTTTGATGTGCAAATGAATTGGTCTCTGTTTCCTGTGCCTTCTCTTGTGTTCTTTTCCTTTGTTGGTTTTGTCAATTCTAGTGTTATTTTTTGTTGTGTCATGTTGTATTTTTTACATTGTATTATATTATATATTATATCTTAGAAGTTTTTTTCTAATGAGAGGCAGAAAATGATAATCTGGAATGAGAGGAGGTAAAAAGATGGAGTAAAGGGAGGAGGAAATCCTAATCATAACATAATACATAAGAAAAAAATCCATTTTTCAATAAAAGGAAAAAGAAGCACATTAGATTATAATACTTTGTTATACCAATAGTCATTGTTAGATTAATTGTAATTACATAATATTATTCATTATCATGAAAATTATGATCATTTTCCATTATTAGAAGTCCTCTAGATAAATGGATGCATTTTCATTTGTTCATAATTTTTATTTTTTGACTTAAATTTATGCTAGAAATTTAGGTAGATATTTTTAATGCTGGGAATATATACTCAATTAAAAGGAGCATTAGACTATAAACCATTTCTCTTTCATCCTTCAGTTTTGGATAAAGAACACCCACATGGTACATGTTGAACTGGGAGATTCCCAGATCTGTTACCCATCAACCCTTACCCTCCAACAAGAGATCTTCAGGCTCCTGGATCCCATGACTAACTGTGACTTTACTTCAGTTAGTGGGATAAAAAAAATCTCACAAATTTTATGAAAGAAAGGAAAATTTGACAAAAATTATTGCAAACCTGGAGCTGTCATCTACCTTCTGTTTTACAAACTCATAAGAAAACAGCTGATCCTGAGAATTCTTGTGTAGTCTCAATCAGAATAGTTTATATGAGACTCAGTGATCTCCCTAGAAAGATTCATGATTATGTTCAATCCTGAACATCCATGTGTCTATCTTGGGTGAATGTTTTGAATCTATCTGAATAATACAAGACAAATATTTTTCTATTAATGTGGTGAAATAAGGAGTTATAATTTATTCCCTTTGTCTGGAGGATAGACCCTGCTGCTTCCATTCATGGAACAAGGCAGAGAAAAGGCTCTGAGAACCAGAATTCTGGGACTCATATGCCCCTAGGCTACCATTGCTCATTGCCTGTCAATCATCAATGTCTCAGGTTAAAGGCTTCTGAGACTCAGTTTCTTTCAAGAATTTTATTTTCCTGGAGTTGGGTTACCTGCTGAATGGGAATAGGAAGAGGACCTCACCAAGGTGAGCATCCTGTAAACAACTTTATTCTCTGCATAAACTTCTATTCTTTTGGAACAGGACCCTTCACTGGTCTGGAGATATAGATCCACAGCTTATTTTTCTTACCATGTGCATGTTGATCTAACATTTATGTTTCAACATTATCTTTCTTGCTTTATATTTTTTCATTCCTCACATTATTGTTTCAGTACTTTTGCTGAAGTCTCTTTGTCTGCTTATTGTTATCTCTCCCCATCCTAAAAATATTAATTTTGATTCACATCTGTGTTTTTATCATGTATTATATATTGAGCACAGGAAAGAATTTGTGTTTCATATATGCTGGACCATTGGCTCTGTTTAAAAATACAGTGTAGAAGAAAACACTATTAGTACAGTTGAAAAAAATCATTGTTCAACAGAAGTTTAAGGAAATGGACTTCTGAAGTGATAAAATTCCTTAATCTATATTTTCTGCATTAATGGAAAAATGTTTTTAGAGAATCTAAATATTTTGAACACTTCTCAGAATGCACAGTCTCTCAGCCAGACTCAGTACATTCTATGCTTTTTGTTAATATTTCCATGAGGTGAGTTTTCTTTTCTCCATTCCAAAGTTAGATGCATCAGAATGAGGAAAGGAAACCAAAATATCTCAGCTGATCCAAAAACATGACTTTTAAGAACAAAGGAACATGTTCCCACAGGACAATGTATCCTGGCCATGCCTGTTGGAGTTTACCTTCCAGATAACTCAGACACTGGCCAGAATTTGGTTGCTTTTCCTACTGTCAGAGTCTGTTTCTCTTGGTCATGCTGTTCTTTACAGCCAGTGAGTGACACAGAAGGTGAAGGACTGAGAGGTCTCTAAGAATAACACACAGGACACTAACAGAGTCTTTCAAGCATCTTATAGGAACTCTTGTGTCACCATCTGTATCCTCACCTGTGACATGTGGGTGCTTCAGCAGGAGCAGGAGAGCATATCTCAGTGTTGTGCTTGTTGTCTCTGTCCCAGCAGTAAACAGATTACTCACAGTTGCTGCCAGATTTTCAAGTGTAAATTCTGATTGTTGATTGTGGTTTTCCTAAGAATAATTTGATGCAATAATCTGGTAAATTCTTTATCAGCACATCTGATTACAATGGTTCTACAGTTTTACACAGTTTATATATTTGTTACCAAATGTATAAAATTTAGAGTAAAACTCCATAGTTCCCATTCCAAATTGTTGTTCTAACTGTATAGAAATTTGCTGAGCTGCATAGTGTTCGGGGTCTAGTTAACTTGACATGAACACTTATTCATTTGCAATTATCTTATATTAAGATGTCTGCAAAAGTGTTTGTGTTATATTGTTGCCAACAAAAATTCTGAAATGTAGAGTAGAGGAGAAATTATGGCACCGATTTTTATAATTTTCAATTTCACCCTAATTCCTTACTAGCCTAACTTTTGCATTGATATGATTATCTGCACATAGGTGTGTATAGTTTTGTACTTTCATGCCCTAAAATAATAAACAAAACATTTTTTCATTAATCATTATCTCCCATCAAAATCATATGAAAAAGGATTGTGTTAGTTCTAATTGTGGGGTACAAAGATTCATGCATAAAAATGAGGGCCTGTGTACTTTAAATGGTGAAGAATACTGGAGGACATTTGACTCTATCTCTGCAAATTCTGTTTTAAACTAAGATGGATCTATAATGAGAATCTTTGCATTTTTCATATACTGATATATTTTGGATATAAGGTCAGAAGTAAAGTGCCTGGGTCCCATGACATACAGAGAGAGAGAGAGAGAGAGAGAGAGAGAGAAGAAGACTTCTGACATTGTTTTCCACAATGGCTGTAATAATCGACACTCTCATCAACATTATATTTAATATCCTTCTCATTTCATTATCACCTGCAGTTTTTTCTTTGATAAAGTTCTGCAGTTACTACTGTAGTATCAAATCTGATTGTGATATTATTTGTCCTTCCAGTTGGAAAATGACATCCATAATTTTATTGGTCATTTGAATTTATTCTTTGAAGAATAATATCTAAAACTATGGGGAACTTAAAATGAATAACAAAACAATATGAAAATGGCACAGTGTAAAATTTTAAAGACTACAAACTATGACAAAGTGGTAATTACTCCCAAACTCTATGGTTACTGAAAAAAAATCAGTCACCATACAATAACTCTGTGGTGATATATTGTGTACTTCAATAAAGCTTGTCTGATGATCAGAGGACAGAGCCAGCCACTAGATTAGAAATAGAGCCAGGCAGTGATGGCCCACACCTTTAATACCATCACTTGAAGTCTCCTGCCTTTGCTTGGGAAGCACACACACCTTTAATCCCAGGAAGTGATATGGCAGGGCAGCGAAAGGCATATTAGATGGGGAGAAATTGGAACTCATTCTCTTTAGACTGAGAATTTTGTAGAGGTAAGAACTAGTGACTGGCTGTTGAGCTTCTCTATCTTTCAGCTTACACCCTGGTATCTGGCTTTGGGTTTTTTATTATAAGACCATCTAATTTTCAAATATCAACAGGCATCCAAATTGTAGAGCATGAATTCACAAAATTGCCACTTGCCTGTGGTCTTGCAGACCCTGGCTTAGGTAGAGCTGCATGCAGCCAGAGTCACCACCCCATATGGGCTGGAATCCCTAACCTGCTGGCTAAGATTTTGTTGCAGCCTCTATGCAGGAAACTCTGTAACTTTTTTTGTTTTGGCTCCAAAAACCATAGGAGTTAGCCACTTTCTTGAGTTCCCTCATGCAGATGACTGACTCTTTGGCTTCTTCTCTCCTGGTGGGTTGTGGGCTCCCTCTGGATCCCAATCTTAGACTGCTACCACACTAGGTTGCTACCTTGAAACCTGTTGGGCTTCTACTGTTCTACATAGAAGCAGTCAGCCACTCATCTGAATTGCCACTATTGGCAATTTAGATTTTTTAAAGGGAGAAAATAGTTAAAAGAGAATTTTCATCCCACATTAAAAAATGCTAAATGTTTTTACAATGGAGGGAATTTGGTGTGTGTTTGATAATACAATTGATAGTCTGAAAATGGAACAACTGAATGAGAGGATAATTAAAATATATGGGATTTATGTAATGTCAATTATATATATTTTTGTTTGATTATTTCTGTTTTAAAATCAAAAAATTTGGTTAATATGAGTGCCAAGATGAAAGTTTTAGAAAAACTTATTGAAATAGATCATAGAAAAATTCAGACTCAAAAGGAGAACCAATCTCAGCATTGCATTATATGATTACAGAGAAACATCCTAAGGCTTTCAAACAGCCATCCTTAATCTATCCAGTAACCATACAGGAACTGCAAAATGCTCAAGGCTGTGTACAAGCTAACTGGAATCCTGTGGAAATGTTAGATTTGAGGAGATTCAGAGAAGCTATAGTGTTATATTATATGCATTCCCCTTATGTGAAGCAAATGTCAAACTTGTGGTCAACATATAATAGAATTATCCCTCTAGACTAGAGAGATTTGAGTACAGCTGTCTTACAGGCTGGCCCACAATTACAGTGGAGGGCTTGGAGAAGGATTAGGCTAAGATCATTGGACAATGAAGTAGGGTGAGAGGTATGGAAATCTCCCAAGATCAACTTCTTGGAAAGGGAGATTATTTTAATATGGAAAGACAATTTCTATATGATATCCACATCCTGGCCTTGGGATGGAATTGAAGAAGTAGGAAAAAAATTGAATCATTTCCCAAAGGTATACAGGACACAAAAGAAACCTTCACTGATTACTTACAAAGACTCACTTCATAAATAAATAGAATGATACCAAATTCAGAAGCTATACAGAGAGTAATTGTGTCTCTGACTTTTTAAAATGCTAAAACACAATACAAAAGATAATTGGGCCATTAAAAGCAAGATCAGCACCTGTGGAGGAATGGATCCAAGATCCAATTACTATTCAATCTCATGACCATTATATTTGGATAGGAGAGGTGATTTCCAGAGGTTTGAAGAAAACTAATAATGTCAGATGTTTTAATTGCAGTAAACAAGATCACCTAATAAGAAACTATAAATTGGGCGTTCCTGGAAGTAATGTTTTCTCAAGGAATAATTCCAACAGAGCATCCCTCCCTTCTGGATTATTCAGAAGATGTGGCAAAGGCAGACACTGAACTAACAAATGTAGATCAACAAGGGACAGACAAACTAATCATTGCCTTTGCCATCAGGAAACTCCCTGAGGGGCCTCTCTCTTGTCCCCATATCAAATTCCATTCAGTCCTTTCCTGTAATTGTGGAGAAAATTCCTTCCCAGAGAAATTGACAAGCCTAATACCTATTGTAAAAAAATAACCCATACAATAGATGATAGAACAGCTATAGAAAAAATAACAAAAAATTCAGGATAAACCATAAATCAAAATTGATGTAGATTAGATTTGTAACTCCTCAAAGTTAGGGTTGGGGAAGGGTTTTCTTTTTTTTTTTTTACATTTCAGGATAACAAAAACAACAATCTTGAGGAATTTAAAGACTTTTAGACAAATAATCATCCAATGAAATGGGAGAAATACCTGGAAAAAATTACCAAGAAAAGGAATAATCTGACCTAATTCGATCTCTAATGTATGGAGGATAGTACCCCAAAACAATGATTCCAGATGGACTATGACAATGACATTAAGCTGACAAACACCATCCAAAGATGATCTACAAACTGCTCAGGGCAATTTCAAGATGGCTAGCTGAGATGACCTAACCTCACAGACTACACAAGCAAGGACTTGAAGCAAACCCAGCACTTTCCCATTATGCAGAGACTGGACAAAATGACACCGCTACCTCGCCCAGGACTTGAGTATTAACCCCAAATTTTCCTTTTCAGGATTCCCTAATGATGACTTCCCTCCCCCTCAGACATCAGTAAGTCATCTTAAGAATATGATGGGCCCATTCCCAAGAGGTGTGATGGGTGATTTTTGGTCATTCCATATGTTATGGTTAATTGTCTTTGTTTATTGTGGTTGGTTACAAGTAGTTAATTGTTAATGGTCAGAAAAAAGGTAAACAAAGGAAATTAAATTCATGGTCCTTGTTTAAAAAAAGGAAGAAAAAAAAGATATGATATGATAAGATAAAAGGTAGATTATTGAGTCTACTCTCAATAAAAGATTTAGGAATGATAGATAAAGGGTAGATTATTGAATCTACTCTGGAAAAAAAGGACAGGGATATTATAAGATAAAAAGACAAATTATTGAATCTACTTTTAAAAAGCAACTAGTTTTAAATATTTTGCTTTGGATTAGATGTTTGTATATTGTATACAAATCATGTATATTGATACAAATTTAAGATTGATTTTGTTATAAAATACTGTACATACATGTATAAGCTTGTTCAAGGTATTGTACCTATACAGCTCATTTAACAATATAATGCAAATTTTTAGTCCTTGAAAGGTACTATTACCAAATTATCAGGATATAAAGAAATGCAGCTTAGTAGTTAGTCATTACAATCAAACTTGTAAGTCATATTAGTCATGTTTTTTAGGTCAAACAGAGATAAAGCTGAGATATACAGGTCATCTTCAAACACTTCAGATATCTATAGAATATGACATTTAAGATGTTTTAATTACATAGATTTTTTTATGACTATGAGACATGTCTCCTCCTGGCAGCACTAATGACTTTAGAAAAGATTGTGTGCATTGAAGAAACTCCATATGGACTTTAGATTCTTTCTGGCAAAAGTTAGCCACTGGGCAAAAAAATGCCTTTGCCTCAACTGCTGACTATATGCTGTCCAAAAACAGACAAACAGGACACAACAGAAAGGACTGTTGAACCTTGCTAAGACAAGGTACAAAGACCCTTCAGAAAACTCTGCTTCACAAATGAGTCTGTCAGATATGCTAGGCCTGTAGGCCAAAATATGGATGCCCCAACGTTGCAGAGAAATCTTGGGTGACTGTCCAGACAGACAGTTGTTTCTGTCATTTCTCACATATTTTGGAAGTTTCTTGTTTGCACTTTCTGCTTACTCATTTAATATTATTTCCTTCTTGGGTCTCTGAGTGGGTTGAAGATTAGATAGTTATAGTGTTCCTTGTTAACAAATTCAGAACAGAAACTCACTAAAGAGGTGTAAAGTGTGTAAGTTTGAAAGACATCAAAAGATAGTTTTTGGTTGGTATTATATGTTAGAATATAAAGTGAATTATGTATAACATTTTGCACTCTTCAAAATAGGGCAGATGATGGAGTATTTAATCTGAATTTGTCAAATGTTTATGGACTGAACATTGCTAATGTATTTCTTGACTGTATATATTGTAGATAGTTATTGTATATGGTTTCTCTTATATTAGTTAAATCCTTCTTTTATTATTTTACACAAGAAAAAGGAAAATGTGGTGATATATTGTGTACCCTAATAAAACTTGCCTGAGGATCAGACGAGAGAACAAACCACTAGATTAGACATAGAGACACAGAGATCAAGCAGTGGTGGCACACACCTTTAATACAAACACTTGAGATCTCATGCCTTTGATTGTAAATCACACATGCTTTTATCTCAGGAAGTAATATGGCAGCTTAGAGAAAGGTACATAAGGCATGTGGATAGGTACCACATACCTAAGTTAAATCAAGACCAGATAAATCATTTAAATAGTCCAATAACTCCTAATGAAATAGAAACAGTCATTAAAAGTCTCCCAAACATAAAAAGCCCAGGACCAGATGGTTTCAATGTAGAATTATACCAGATCTTCAAAGAAGAGTTAATACCAATACTCTTTAAATTGTTCCACACAATAGAAAAAGAAGGAACTTTACAAAACTCCTTCTATGAGGCTATAGTTACTCTGATTCCCAAGCTACACAAAGATGCAACAAAAAAGAGAATTAGAAACCAATATCCCTCATGAATATTGATGCAAAAATTTCAATAAAATATTAACAAACCGACTCCAAGAATACATCAAAAACATTATCCACTATAACCAAGTAGACTTCATCCCAGTGATAGAAAGATGGTTCAACATATGAAAGTCTGTCATTGTAATACACCATATAAACAAACTGAAAGAAAAAAACCACACATGATCATTTCATTAGATGCTGAAAATGCCTTTGACAAAATCCAACAACCCTTCATGATAAAAATATTAGAGAGAAAACCAAAGGGACTCCACTAAAATCAGGAACAAGACAAGGCTGTCTGTTCTCCCCATATTTATTAAATATAGTACTTGAAGTTCTAACTAGAACAATAAGACAGGAAAAGGAGAACAAGGGGATACAAATTGTAAAGAATGAAGTCAAACTTTCATTATTTGAAGATGCTATGATATTCTACATAAGTGACCCCAAAAATTCTACCAGGGACCTCCTACAGCTGATATATGCCTTTAGCAATGTGGCAGGATACAAGATTAACTCACAAAATTTAGTAACCCTCCTATATACAAATGATAAATGGGCTGAAAAAGAAATCAGAGAAACATCAGCCTTTACAATAGCCACAAATAATATAAAATACCTTAAGGTATCTATAACTAAGCAAGTGAAAGATTTGTATGACAAGAACTTTAAATCTCTGAAGAAAGAAATTGAAAACAATATCAGAAAATGGAAAGATCTCCCATTCTCATGGACAGGCAGGATTAACATAGTAAAAATGGTGATCTTTTGAAAAGCAATCTATAGATTCAGTGCAATCCCCATCAAAATCCCAATACAAGTTTTCACAGACATGGAAAGAACAATACTCAACTTCATTTGGAAAAACAAAAAACTCAGGATAGCTAAAAGAATCCTGTATAAGAAAGCCACCTCTTGAGGCATCACCCTCTCTGAAAAGCTCTATTAAAGAGGTATAGTAATAAAAACAGCTTGGTATTGGTATAAAAACTGACATATGGATCAATGGAATGGAACTGAGGACCCTAAAATCAATCCACACATCTTTGAACACCTGATTTTTGACAAAGAAGCCAAAACTCTACCATGGGAAAAATAAAACATCTTCAAGAAATGATCCTGGCATAACTGGATGTCACATAATTAGATGTCAACATGTAGAAGATTGCAAATAGATCTATATCTATCACCATGCACAAAACTCAAGTTGAAGTAGATCAAAGGCCTCAATATAACCACTAGTTACACTGAACCTGATAGAAGATAAAGTAGGAAATAGTCTTGAACGCATTGACACAGGAGAACACTTCCTTTATATAACCAGTAATACACTGAGAATAGCAACTGATCAATGGGACCTCCTGAAACAGAGAATCTTCTGTAAGGCAAAGAGCATTGTAAATGAGACAAAATGACAGCCTCTAGAATGAGAAAAGATTTCACCAACCCCACATCTGACAGAGGTCTGATCTCTAAAATATATAAAGAACTCATGTAACTAGACATAAAAACAACAAACAATCCAATTTAAAAAATGAGTTGTAGAGCTAAAGAGAGAATTCCCAAAGGAAGAATTTCAAATGGCTGAAAGACATTTAAGGAATTACTAAGAATCCTTAATAATCAGGGAGATGCAAATAATGACTCTGAGATATCATCTCATACCTGTCAGAATGGCTAGGATCAAAAGCACTGCAGACAGCTTATGTTGGAGAGGATGTGTAGCAAGGGGAACACTCCTCCACTGTTGGTGGGAGTGCAAACTGGTATAGCCAATTTGGAAATATGGCAGTTTATCACAATATTGGGAATCAATCTCCCTCAAGACCCAGCTATATCACTCTTGGGCATATGACCAAGGAATTCTCAATCATACCACAAGGACACTTGCTCAACTATGTTCATAGCAGCATTATTCATAATAACCAGAACCTGGAAACAACCTAGATGTCCCTCAACTGAAGAATGGATTAAGAAAATGTGGTACATACACACAATGGAGTACTACTTAGCAGACAAAAACAATGACATCATGAAATTTGCAGGCAAATGGATAGAACTCAAAAATATCATCCTGAGTGAGGTAACTCAGACTCTGAAGTACAAACATGGTGTGTACTCACACATAAGTGAATACTAGATATAAAGCAAAGGATAATCAGCCACAACTCCAGAGAAGCTAACTAACAGAGAAGAACCAAAGAGGGATGCATGGACTGCTCTGATAAGGGGAAATAGATGAGATCTCTATGAGTAAATTGGGGGTGAGGGGTGGGTAATGGAGGGTAGTGGATAGGGGATGAGAAAATAAGGGAATTGATGGTTGAGCTGCAATAGGGAAGGAAGGGAAAGGCAATGAAAGAGATATTATGAAAGAGGGAGAGATCATGGTGATGGAAAGAAACCCAGTGATAGGGAAGTTTCCAGGATTCTTCAAAGATGACCCCAGGCTGGACTTCTAGTAATGGTGGAGAGGGTGACTGAAATGAACTGGCTTGCTCCAGAGATCAGACTGGTGAATACCCTAACTGTCATCACAGAGCTTTTCTCCAATGACTGATGGAAAACAATGCAGAGATCCACAACTAAACACCAGACAGAGCTGCAAGAGTCCAATCAAAGAGAGAGAAGAGGGAGTCTATGAGCAAATGCATCAAAATCATGATAGGGAAACATGCAGAGATGACCAAACCAAACTAGAGGGAACTCATGAAAGTTGGATCAACAGCTATGGAGCCTACATGGAACTGGACTAGGCTCTCTGCCTGGTGAGACAGCTGTGTAGCCTGATGTGCTGGGGAGACCTCCTGGTGGTAGGATCATCTATCCCTGGTGCACAAGTGGGGTTTTGCAGCCCACTACCTATTTTGGGACACCTTATACAGTCTTGAGGCAGTAGGAAGGGCTTGGAATTGCCTCTACTGGATGTGCCTCCCAATGGGAGGCCTTGCCTTCTTTTGGGTGCAAGATGGGGGAAAATTGGGAGGGGGATGCTGGAGAGGAAGGAGGAGGGAATAGGGAGATTTTTCATAGTTGTGTAAAATAAATGAAAAAATATTCCTAATAAAAAAGTGGAAAAAAGAAAAAAAAACAGGTATCTAATGGGCGACTTTAGGAAGAGCAGCTCTGTCCTTCTCCCACCTTTTGAAGGGTTCTTAGGCGGAGGAGAGAGGAATTAAGAAATGACAGATAGAAAGAGAGACCTAGATAATGAGAAGAAACACAGAAACACAGGATAGCTTTGGGTGGGTCTTGGTCAGTACCCAACTGCCTTGTTCTTTATTCAAAAGAGCTTTTTATAATAAGCCAAGGGGAGAGGCAAAAGACCTCCTCCTTGCAAGATCAAAGTACACTGTACAGCCAAGTGTAGACTTTTCCAAATACCTGTTAAACACACCTGTGGCCAAATCATCTCTTTACACAGCCCTACTGGGTAGAGCAATCTCAGATTCTCTGACCCTGAAAAAAAATGGACTCCCACAGTATCTAAAAACAAACAAAAACAAACAAACAAATAAATAAATAAATATAAATTGGATAGAAAAAAGCCAAAGAAAAAGCATAAGTAAAAGACACGTCTGGATAGGTACCACATACCTAAGTTAAATCAAGACCAGATAAAACATTTAAATAGTCCAATAACCCCTAAGGAAATAGAATCAGTCATTGAAAGTCTCCCAACCAAAAAAAGTCCTGGACCAGATGGTTTCAGTGCAGAATTATACCAGATCTTCAAAGAAGACTTAATACCAATACTCTTTAAATTGTTCCACACAATGAAGGAGAGTATTACCAAGCTCCTTCTATGAGGCTACAATTACCCTGATTCCTAAACCAAACAAAGATGCAACAAAGAAAGAGAACTACAGACAGAGCTCCCTCATGAACATTGATGCAAAAATACTCAATAAAATACTGGCAAACAGACTCCAAGAACACATCAAAACAATTATCCACCATGATCAAGTAGGATTCATCCCAGGGATTCAAGGGTGGTTCAACATATGAAAGTCCATCAATGTAATACACTATATAAACAAACTCAAAGAAAAAAACCACATGATCATCTCACTAGACACAGAAAAGATATTTGCCAAAATCCAACACCCCTTCTTGATAAAGGTCTTGGAGCGATCAGGAATACAGGGAAAATACCTAAACATAATAAAGGCAACTTACAAAAAGCCAACAGCCAACATCAAATTAAAAGGAGAGAAACTCAAAGAAATACCACTAAAATCAGGAACAAGGCAAGGCTATCCCCTCTCCCCATACTTGTTCAATATAGTACTTGAAGTTCTAGCCAGAGCTATAAGACAACATAAGGAGATTAAGGGGATACAAATTGGAAAGAAAGAAGTCAAGCTTTCCCTATTTGCAGATGACATGACAGTATACATGCGTGACCCCAAAAATTCAACCAAGGAACTGATACAGTTTATAAACTCCTTCAGCAACATAGCAAGATACAAGATCAACTTAAAAAAAATCAGCAGCCCTCCTATATACAATAGACAAACAGGCTGAGAAAGAAATCAGAGATACATCACCCTTTACAATAGCTACAAATGATATAAAATACCTTGGGGTTACTCTAACTAAGCATGTGAAGGACCTATATGACAAGAACTTTAAGTCCCTGAAAAATGAAATTGAAGAAGATGTCAGAAAATGGAAAGATCTCCCATGCTCATGGTTAGGCAGGAGTAACATAGTAAAAATGGCAATCTTACCAAAAGCAATCTACAGATTCATCGCAATACCCATCAAATTACCAACACAATTCTTCAGAGACATGGAAAGAATAATACTCAATTTCATATGGAAAAACAAAAAAACCCAGGATAGTCAAAAGAATCCTGTACCATAAAACAACTTCTGGAGGCATCACAATCCCCGAACTCAAGTTCTACTATAGAGCTACTGTAATAAAAACAGCTTCTTACTGGCATAAAAACCAACATGTGGACCAATGGAATTGAATTGAAGACCCTGACATTAACCTGCACACCTATGAACATATAATTTTTGACAAAGAAGACAAAAATGTACAATGGAAAAAAGGAAGCATCTTCAACAAATGGAGCTGGCATAACTGGATATCAACATGTAGAAGGCTGCAAATAGATCCATATCTGTCACCGTGCACAAAACTTAAGTCTAAGTGGATCAAAGTCCTCAACATAAATCCAGTAACTCTGAACCTGTTAGAAGAGAAAGTAGGAAGTACTCTTGAATGCATTGGCATAGGAGATCACTTCCTAAATATAACGCCAGCAGCACAGACACTGAGAAAACAATCAATCAATGGGACCTGTTGAAACTGAGAAGCTTTTGTAAAGCAAAGGACGTGGTCAACAAGACAAAGCAACTGCCTACAAAATGGGAAAAGGTCTTCACCAACCCCACATCTGACAGAGGGCTGATATCCAGAATTTATAAACAATTCAAGAAATTAGACATCAAAATGCCCAACATTCCAATTAAGAAATGGACTATAGAACTAAACAGAGGATTCTCAACAGAGGAAGCTCAAATGGCTGAAAGACATTTAAGGACTTGCTCAACATCCCTAATTATCCCGGAAATGCAAATCAAAATGACTCTGAGATACCTTACATCTGTCAGAATGGCTAAGATCAAAAACACAGAAGACAGCTTATGCTGGAGAGGATGTGGAGCAAGGGTAACCCTCTTCCACTGCTGGTGGGAATGCAAGCTTGTACAGCCACTTTGGAAATCATTATGGCTCTTCATTAGAAAATTCGGAATCCATCTCCCCCAAGACCCAGCTGTAGCACTCTTGGGCATATACCCTAGGTATGCTCAATAATACCACAAGGCATTTGCTAAGCTACAGTTATATCAGCATTATTTGTAATAGCCAGAACCTGGAACCAACCTAGATGCCCTTCAACTGAAGAATGGATAAAGAAAAAAATGGTACATATACACAATGGAGTACTACTCAGCATAGAAAAACAATGACATCATGAGGTTTCCAGGTGAATTGATGGATCTAGGAAAAAATCATCCTGAGTGATGTAACCCAGACTCAGAAAGACAAACATGGTATGTATTCATTCATAGGGTGATACTAGATGAAAAACAAAGATGACTAGACTGCTACACAAATCCAGGGAGGCTACCTAAAAAATAGGACCCTAAGAAAGACACTGGAATCGCCCAATGACAGAGAAATGGATGAGATCTACATGAACAACTTGGATGAAGGTGGGAGTAATGAGGGGCAAGTTTCAAGGAAAAGAGAGCTTAGGGGAGCAGGAGATTCTAGCTGGATCAAGAATAGAAAGGGAGAACAAGGAATAACAGACCATGATAAATGAAGACCACATGAGAACAGGAAAAATCAAAGTGCTAGAGAGGTGCCCAGAAATCTACAATGATATATCCACTGTAGACTACTGGCAATGGTTGAGAGAGAAAGCCTGAGCTGACCTAGTCTGGTGATCAGATGGCCAAACACCCTAACTGTTTTGCTGGAAATCTCATACAATAACTGATGGAAGTGGATGAAGAGATCCTCAGCCAGGAACCAGGTGGAGCTCCAGGAGTCCAATTGTCGAGAAAGAGGAGGGACTGTAATAGTGTGAATTGTTGAGACCAAGATTGGAAAAGCACAGGGACAAATAGCCAAACTAATGGAAACACATGAATTATGAAACAAAAGCTGAAGAGCCCCCAACTGGATCAGGCCCTCTGGATAAGTGAGACAATTGAATAGCTTGAAATGTTTGTGAGGCACCCAGACTGTGGGACCCGGACCTGTCCTTAGTGCATGAGCTGGCTGTTTGGAACCTTGGGCTTACACAGGGACACTTTGCTCAGTCTGGCAGGAGGGGACTGGACCTGTCTGTATTGAATCTACCAGGCTGAGCTGAATTCCCAGGGGTGCCTTTGCCCTGAAGGAGATGGAAATGGAGTGGAGGGGCTGGGAGGAAGATTGGGGCTGTGGTGGGAGCGGGGAGAACAGGGGAACCCATGGCTGATATGTAAATTTATAACACAAATACAAAATAAAGAAACATACAAGATGCTGAGACACACAGGTTTGCACACATAGAACATAAATGAAAACAAAATCAGGAACTGCATGTCCAATCAAAATATCTTTAAAAACAAAACAAAACTAACTCAAACAAAGCATTATGAGATAAAAGCAAGTCCAGAAATATCTGGAGTTTGTTTTGTACTGGCCATCTATTGCTGAGCTTGGGGGCTTGCCTTTAAGGAAGTATGGTTTATCTGCCCAGTGAGAGACTGTTGCAGGAAACTAATTATTCCTTTGCAAGTGGTTATTAACTGGTGATAGCTTCTAGGTTATGGATGGAGAGTATGTCTGTTTCCCTTCTCATCACTGGGTCCCCATCTAGCTTAGACCTGTGCAGGTGCTGTGGTTGCTGCCCCAGTCTCTATGAGTTCACTGTACATCAGTCCTGTTGCGTCTAGAAAGAAATTTCCTTGGTGTTTTCCATCTCTACTGCTCTTACAATCTTTCTTCCTCCTCTAGCATAGAATTCTCTGGGCTCTTAGAAAAGGATCGATGTTTTTGACCAGGTATCTGTTATAAGACACTGGCTTGTTTCCAGGTATTGGTTATTATGAATAAAGATGGCATCATCTGATATATTTTAGACACACGGGCTTGCTATGTAGTCCAGGATGGCCCTGAACTCAACATCATTCTTTGTTAGTTGCCTCAAGTTCTGGGTTTACAAGTATATTCCAAGAGTATATTATATGTATATATTTCTGTATTAATGCGAATTTTCACCTTTCTGGGATTATATAGGTTTTTCACATAAATCTCTTTCCTTCCTTCTTTTCTTCCTTCCTTCCTTCCTTCCTTTCTTCCTTCCTTCCTTCCTTCCTTCCTTCGTTTCTTCCTTCCTTTCTTTCTTCCTTCCTTTCTTTCTGTCTTTCTTTTTGAGGTAGGTTTTCACTGGGTAGCAGAGGCTGGCCTAGACCTCAATATGTAGGCCAAGCTGGCTTGGATCTCACAGAGATCTCTTGCCTCTGCCTCTGCCTCTCAAGTGCTGAGATTAAAGGTGTGTACTTTTATGCCTGGCCATTCATATTTAATTAATTAATTAGCTAATTAATTAATTATTTTTTGAGACAGGGTCTCACCATGAATCTCTGTCTGTCCTGGAACTCATTGTTTAGATCAGTTGGACTTGAACTCACAGAGATCCTCTTCTGCCCCTCCAGGGATGTACACAGACTGACCGAATTACCAAGACATGCCTGGTAGAGGGCAGCAGAAGCGAGCATGTGCTGGAGAGATGGGCGAGAAAGGGAAGCTTTGTGGTTTGTGTGCTCCAAAGAGAGGCAGAACTGAAGAAGCAGTGAGAGTGAGGAACAGCCTGAGGTGACAGCCCTGCCCAGCCAGTCTACCATGCAAGCCCAGCTTCAGGGCTTTGAGTTGGCCCATCCTACTTCCTCCCTGGAACTGTGAAGGGGCCTGGTCTTCAGATGCATAGTTGCAGAATATTCATAACTGAGGGAACAGCAGGATGTCTGAGAGTCTCTATGAGGGTCCAATATTGATGTTGTAGCAGAAGTCAGCAATAAGTGAACTAACCTGATGACTCATCGCAATGACCATTTGTAAGTAACATTGTTTGGGCAAAAGTGTATGTTGTGTGACACACCATAACTTCCAATGCCACTTCGACAAAAATGTGATGGAGATTTGGGAAAGACAGAGGTCTGAATGGGGCCTTTTCTTCCTTTTCTTTTCTAATTTTTATTTATTTTATTTTATTTACTTTTGTGGGGGAGGCTACAAGGGTGAAAGGTGGATATGGAAGGACTGGGAAATCAGTGGGATTGGGTGCATGATGTGGAAAGCACAATGATCCAATAAAAAATTATGATGTTAGTTTAAAGAAAGTACAACCTTGTGCCTTGAAAAAAAGAACGTGAAAAGTACAATCTACAGGATTGGGATATGTTTTCATGCCATTTATATGAAGAGATACATACACAATTCCATAAATCAACAAGCAAACCAATGGGCAAAATATTGAAATAAAAATTTTCTGAAGACACATAAAGGCCAAAGAGCACCTAAAATGATGTCCACGTTCTCTGATTGTTAAGAAAATACCCATCAAATCTGCCCTGATGCTGCACTTCACATTCCTGGGTTGCTGTGAATAATCAAGTTTTAAAATTACACCTTTTGGCAGCTATTTGGAAAATAAGGGACCATATAGACATGAATAGTGTATTTATGTGAATTTGTTTAGCAGTTGCTCAAAAGAGACAAACAGAAAGAAAAATATTATCATTTCACTCAGAAACCCGAGTCCTGGGGATATAGACAGAGGAAGTAAAAATAAGCTATGAATAAATGTATCCACATATATTCATATGTGTAGCTTAGAGGGGCCACATGTAGGAATTACAGGAATATCCTTCTATGAGTAATAAGTGCAGTGTGCTGTTAATGCGTGAAAATGAAGTTTGCTACAAAGAAAGAAGAAAGTATTGAACAAGGTGAACTTAGATAAATGTCTAAGATTTTATGCAAGTACAAGGCAGAAATTTAAAGTCACACATACTCAGTCAGTTTAGATGATCCATTCATCTTAGGCAAGTCTATACATGCAGAAATCACACTAACAACTACTACAGATGGTGTGGGGAGGTGGGCATGGTTTTTTCATTGTAATGAAATGCTTTCCAACTAGAAGGAGATGGTAGTTGTAATGTTTTGTAATCACATGAAGTACCACCATAAGTTAAACATGGTTTCAGCCCTGAGTTATCACTTTGCATTCAGTAGTCTTTGTGAACTGAGTCTTACAAATTTAAAAGGCACAAACTAGACCAAATACTCTGTCAAAAGAAAGCAACATCAGGGGACTCAGATGCCAGGATATTAAGTAATGTTACTCAGTTGCAGTAATAAAGAATTCAGGGTAGTAGATTGCTAGCAAAGGACAATCTAAGATCAGTGGAGTAGAATCCATGCCCACAATGAAACCCAAACATCTACAGTCAGCTGGTTTTTACTGAGTCCTCAGGAAATCCAATGTAAAATTGTCTTTTGAATAAACTACACAATGCCAATGCAGATCATGCTGACAGGATACCCAGTAGATACCAATCCTTAACCCTTTTGGTGAAAATTAGCTTGAACTTACATTCAAAGCCTTACTCTTCCATACACTTACTCTTCCCCACCACATACCTCTCCATTTTTACTCAGTAATCCTGAAATTCCTATATCTATCATAAAATAAACACTATGGCCACATCAATTTTAATCTTTTAGATACACAGGAAGTCTAGCCATACTATGTGCATTTATGGTGCCAATTTTCATACTGCCATGATAGTTATTTTCTACTTGATTAGAATTTTTCCCATCTTACCTGACCTTTGTATTGTTTTCTCTTCTGCTACACTTTTTAAAGAACAAAGGGTGTGTGTCCCAGTTAGCAAATTCCCTGTATTTTTTATCAGAATTCATGGAGCATATCAGCACATAATAAATACCAACACTGTTTTTCAAATGCTGCTGACTTTAAATCATCTCCAACATATATTTCAGTGTTCAATTAACCACAAAATGCTGAAACAGTGAAATAAATTAATATTAACATTTTACCTTCTTTTGTTTAATGAGGTAATAATCAATAAAGTCCCGAGGGTTTGCAACATTCAGTGATTCCTGGTGTTCTTTTATTTTCTCCAAAAGATAACTTCTGATATAATGTACATTTTTCAATACCGTGTGATGACTTCCTGGACAATAGTCAAACAGTGAAGGGAAATTATTGCAGACCTACAAAATCAGACCAAGAATTTTTTGTTAAGATGAATTGTTTTACTTTTAATCATTTGTGTGGTGTGTATATGCATGCATAACTGCATGTGCCATCTATTTATGGGTGCCTTGGAGGCCAAAGCTATCAGATCCCCTGAAGTTAGTAGTTTTTAGCCACCTAACAAGGATGCCGAAAACTGGACTCAGCTCCTCTCGAAGCAGAATGTACACTCTTTAACCACTGATCCGTCTCTCCAACCCTTGCCAAGAACTTTTTAAATGAACAGATATGAGGAAATATACATGTCTATAATATATATGAAGATGAATTTGGGCTTATATATTCAGACATGAATGAAAAATGGTGTTCAGCATTAGAATATGTGTTTTATTTCATGCATGTAACAGTTCTATGTGATAGTAGAGAGATTTGGGGGAGAAATTACTGCACAAATGATCAAGAATAATAATCAAGTTCCCACATTTATGAATCCTTTTTAGTATAAAGCATATTTGTGAAAATTCACTGATGGCTTGTACGATTTATTCTCAACTATTCTGAAATACATGATGTAAATTTTTGTCACTTACATATTTTATATAATGGCACAAGTGAAGAGAGTTGGGTGAATTATTCATAGTATAAAAGTAGCACGTACATATTTAACTCCTGTAAACCAGCCTATGACATGAAATAAATATTCAGATGTGGGTGAGTTTTCAAGAGGCTTCGAAAGCAAAAGTGTGCCACAGCCTTAGGGGTTTCTCTGTGATCACAGTGATTCTTTCTTTACCTTGCTTTTTATTCATTCTTCGTGTCCCTCACACCATGCATCTTGATCCCACCCACCTCCTCCAACTTTTTGTCCACCCTCAGTCCTTACAACACCCCCCAAATAAAATAAATAATATGTAAGAGAACAAAAGAAAAATCACTCATTGAAGCTGTAGTGTGACACAGTGAGTTGTGCAGTACACCTTATTATCCATATATCTCTACTTGCAAGTGTTCATTGCAAACAGTCATTGATCTGGCTCCAGGCCTCTGTTTTCTGTTACACTATGAATACTGAGTGTTCAAAGGGAGTCTTCTTGGACATCCTGCCACTGCCCTGCACTGTAAAGATCTTGCAGCCCCAGGTCTGCAGGACCAGCCCCTCCACATCCTTCAGCAGATCACAGATGGGGTGGATGTTGGGGTGGCCTAACTCATAACATTTGTCTTGAGCCTGGGAAGTTGCAGTATTGGCCAGCGCTCCAACTCTCCCGCATCCTTCCTCAGGCCTAAGGTGAGTTCTCTGGCATGCCCTGGCTAGTTCACTCCTTATAGAAATTAACTGCTTCCATGACCTCAGAGTTGTCTCTCCCACACCTACACAATCAGGGCCAGGTCTACTGTGTTACCCAGGCAAGGTGCAGGGACCACTCTCCCCAGCGCGACAGCTGTTGAAGGGCTGGGACAGCTCTCCTACTATTATGACCTCAAAGCCAGACCTCCCATCTGCCACAGGCTGTGAGGGAGGGGAGGGAATCCCTCCCCCACCCATACCACCATAAGTCAAATGAGGTGAGGGGCCAGATCTCTCATTCACATTCTCAGGGCTGGTTCACACTTAGCTCCCTCTCCCCTAAATCAATAGGTTCATACAGGTCAGCTCTTCTGAGCTGCTCAGTCAAGGTGCAGAGCCCACTTTTCCAGGTGCTAAAGCAGGTAAGGGGAATATTAGCTCTCTTACCCACCACAGACAGCAGTGGGGAGATCATCTTGCCCTTTCCATTACCACCATATGGCAGATGATGGAGGTGTGGTCAGCTATCCCATTCTCACCTGCTCAGGGTCAGCTCACCCATGCCTCTGCCAACAGGTTCAGCTCTACTGTGCTACCCATGCTAGGAGCACGGCCTGCTTAACTGAATGCTGCAGCTGGTAAGGGTGGGGTTCACCTCCCTACTCTGCCTCAGTTTGCAAGGAGTGACTAAAGGTGGCACTTCTATCTCAACCACACCACCACATGACAGATAATTAGTGGGACCAGCTCTCCCACACTCACAACTTCTGGATTGACTCACCTACTCCCCTGCCAACAGTGTTGGCTCTATGCTGCCCAGGCAGGGTGCTGCAGCTTGTAGGGGCAAGGGCCGCTCTCCTACCTGCGGTTGGAGGGATATCTCTCCCCTGCCCAAGGTACCATATGTCAGGTGAGGGGCAGGGGCAGACTGCCTAAGCTCACATATCTGGGGCTGGCTCACCCTACCCCTGTTAATAGGATCATCAACAGAGACCATGACTGCCATCGAGACATGAACCCGGACATGGGTCCTAGCAGCAGCAAAGGCCCAGATATCACCATGGCCCTGGGTAGCAATCAAGTCACCAACCTCAGCCAGCTGCTCACTGCTTTCACCTCTTTTGATGTGCCCCTGTCCACAGGACATGAACCATTACATCTTTCTCTTTCCCATATCACACCACACATTTGCTCGCCATTGTACTGCCCAACTGCCTGAAGCCTTGCTGCACTGGGCAACCCATGTCACAGTCATTCTTTATGGAAAGTACAGTAGATGCCAGTTCAGCCTAGGACAATGATGAGAACATGTGTGTGGGCCACACAGCATTAAACCACTCATCTTCTCATTTCTACTTGGCATCTTGTCAACTAGAATTCCAGCTGACACTTCAAACCACTGAAACTACTCAGTGTTTCCTGGCAGATTTCATTGCCATTAATATTCTTATTCCTTTAAGAGAATATTCTTTATAAACTAAAATATTCCTGTAATATGATGAAGAAGTGTTTAATCATTAAAAGGAGGATAAGAATTATGCCTGGAAGAATGTCCTGAGAACAACTGACCACACATCTAGATGTGAATGCAATAATATATTATATAGACAGTTCTGTGGACATCAGATGGAAAATCAATGGATAGGAAATTAGCAGGCTTGAGCCAGTCTGGCATTTGCCTTTCAGTTTTGCTATTTGTATAGCAAAGTGTTTAGACCTTACTTCCAGATATTCTTTCCATAATATATTATTCCAAACTGTGATGTCTGGACACCTCACTTCTTGGTCTACATTGAATTTGAACTATGAGAATGAAAGATTATATGCATGTTCTATAAAGGAAAAGATCTTGACTTCACCTGCAACCAGGGGGAGCTCAGAATCTTGAAATTCTCATCCATTTTTTTCATCAAGTTAAGAAATTCCTCATCTTTATAATCAAACCGATTCTGGAAAATAATGGAGCAGATGACATTGCATGGAGCACAGCTCAGGATGAATGTGGGATCACAAGGTGAGCCTGGTTAATTAGAAACAATTAGAAAAATACCATTAAAATATACAAAGGAGACTTTTTGTTTATTAACAGGCAAAGAGTCTTTAGAAGTTTTCAGCCATATCTTTTCTATAATTCTCCTTATAGCTAAGTATTTGTTATGTGCACATATCACTTTTATCTTAACCTTGAGGTAGCCTCAACATTACTACTTAAATAAGAACAGATTGTATCTGTTACACTAATTTTTACACCTTTACCTATCTGATACTTGAGAGAAAACAAAAGGTTTTATAAATCTGAAATTTCTAGTATTCAGAACAGAATTGTTTCTCACTGGAATGCCTAAGTGTCATATAACACTGGGATTTAAATAGAAGAGTGTACATCTGGAAGATTTGCAGCCACAATGAAATTGTATTGATCCAAGGAAGGAGTAAATGGTAACACTGCAGGTGAGTCCTGGTAGTAGAAGGAAAAATGGGGAGATTTCCTCCTCCTGGTTACACGACAATAATGTGTAATTTTAAGAGCAGCCACTTCCATGTGGATTTGTTTGCATCACTAAATAAAAGGAAAACTTTTATTATATAGTTAAATTCCAAGAGGGGGAAACAACATAAGGGTGGTAATAGAGACTTCCCTTTTCTTATTTCATCATTTAAAACAATGCATTTGCTCCATAGGATGTAAATGAGTTATTTGTAAAGTAGATGCAAAGTATAACAAGGTCAGTGCCAGACAGATAGCTCTGCGCTCAGAGTACTTGCTGCTCTTTTAGAGAACAAAGTTCAGTTCTGAGCACCCCCCTGGTGGCTCTTAACAGTCTGTAACCCCCCAGTTTGAGGTGAATCTGACAAAATTTTCTATCTTCTGTGACACTTGGCACACAAGTGTTGCACATATGGATGTGCAGGCCATTATTAAAAAAAATCTTTTCATTAATTTTTTTTATTTTTATATACCAATAACAGTTTTCCTTCCCTCACCTTCCCCTGCCCCACCCTCTACCTCCTCCTCACCCCAACACCCATTCACTCATCATAAAGGGTAAGGCTTTCCTTGAGGAGACATCTCGGGCTGGCATACCAAGTTGGGGCAGGACCAAGCCCCTCTTCCCTGCCTCAAGGTATCCTGAGCTGGTATCCCACCATAGGAATGGGCCCCCAAAAGCCAGTTCATGTATCCAGAATAAGTCCTGATACAACTACCAGTGGCCACAATTATACACTTAAAACAAACATAAATGATCTTTTTTTAAGTATAACAAAGAAGGCTGACTGAGGATGCAATAGGAAAAATGGGCATGGGGCAGCCAGAAAGGTGATGGTAGATTAGCATGTTCAAAGCACAAGGGACACTGCTATGAAATGCCTTTATGAAGCCCAAACTATATGCAGCAAAATATTTATTTTTTAAAAGAAGTAAATGATGATTATGTTCAATAAAACTCTTCACAGCATATTAGCGCAAAAGTATAGTTTGCAGTTTTGTAAACATTTTCCAATCACTATTATCAAATTGCTATGCCAATTTAATGCTTAATATTTAAGTATCAAATATATGTATTATAGGTCAAAAACACATAAGAAAATTTCTTTTTTCTCAATTTTATTATTTGTATGCATGTGTTCAAGGGAGTGTTTGTGTGTGTGTGTGTGTGTGTGTGTGTGTGTGTGTGTGTGTGTGTGTGTTTTATGTGAGGAGGCTAGGAGAGCGTGTCAGATCACATGGAACTGCCTGATATGGGAAGTGGTGGCCCACACCTTTAATCCCAGCACTTGGGAGGCAGAGACAGATGGAACTCTGTGAGTCTGAGGCTAGACTCTATAGAGTGAGTTCCAGGACAGTTAGAACTACACAGAGAAACCATGTGTGATGTAATGTCTCCCAATTCATCTGCAGTTTTAGTGATTTGGTCCATCTCTCTCTTTTGGTTAAATTTGAAATTTTTAAAAATCTGTTTAATCTTTTCATAAAATCAACTCTTCATTGATTATCTGCATATTGTTTGTTTTTACATCCTTAATTTATTTCATCCTTGATTTTTATTATTTCCTCCTGTTACTTTCTCTTTATTGTTTTGATTTAAAAAAGGACAGCCCTGGTTTCCAGGAATTTATTATGTAGAGAAGGCTGGCCTCAGACTCACAGATATCTACCTGTCTCTGACTCCCGAGTGGTGGGATTAAAAGCATGCACTACCACACCCAGGCTTCTATCTATCTAACTTCTTATGGTATTATTTGTTCATTTCTGTGAAGATTTCTTTTGGTGCATCATTAAGTTATTAATTTTAGACTCCTAAAATTTTTGATATAGGCTAGCTCTCATAGTGCTGGAAGGTGCTGTGTGGGCTACCAGAAGAGAAAAGTAATGATCAATATCACCCAGCTATAAACTCTGCAAGTTACAATAACAACTTGCCTGGCAAGACATATTAACTGGTGCCAAAGTGTGTGTGGACACTGTGGAAATTGCAAACAACATTCTTTTTTGGTTTATTCCTGTTCCATGAGATAAATCCCATATCAGGTCAAGGTTCTATGCCTAGTCATATCAACCACTTTAGGGGAGAATCTACTATCACTCTGCTGAATTGGCATAGTATTAATCAATTCCAAATAAATTACAATGATATCTATTGATTATTATATCTCTCAACCCATATCAGTCAAACTCCTATTTGCAGTAGATGATGACCAACACAGAGACCCACAGCCACTCAAGGCACAGAGCAAAACAAGACTATGGTATGCTCAGCCATAAATGGGAAATCTGTAACTCACTGCCTCTTCCTAAATTTTAGGGATTATCACAGAAGAAGGGACAGAAAAAAGGCAGAGGTGATGGGTGATGAAAAGGAAACAGTGTCTCATGAACACATCAAGGCAGCTGCACATGTCAATTCAAAACAGTTGTGACAACATTCACAAGACCCATGTATGTTTAAGAAAGAACAAATCACAGTATGGAGAGAAGTAGGAACAAAGTCCCACCAATAATCAAGAAGCTGCTGGCAGTACTTAGCTCTTAAGAGAAGATTACTCAATTTTCTTTAAGAGTGTAGTCCCTAAGTAAGTCAAACACAATCCAGAAGAAAAACACACATACAAGATATTTCTTAACCATCATCAGAGAAGCTTCTGTTTACAATAGATGATGATGCTACAAAGGGCAAAGGTGCAAAGAAAAAGAGATTGCAAAGTGTTCATCCCCAAATGTAAATTATGTATGAACTCTTTCCTCAAAAGACTTAGCTATCCTTGAAGAAGAGGTGGCAGAAAGAGCATAAGAGCCAGAGGTGGTGGATGACTACAAGGAAATGATGTCTTCTGGACACAGCAGGGCAGATGCATAAAAGAACTCACAGAATATATGACACTATGCACAAGATCTGTGCAAGCCAAAGACAGAAAAAAAAACCTAACATGGAGATGGAAGTTGAGCATTATGTTCTACCCCTAATATAGATGTTATTGGCAAATATTAGCTTCTGGAAAAGGAAGGGTCAATTTTCTCTAAGAGTACAGACCCTGATAAATCAACTATACTTTGGTGGAAAGTCACACATACAAAAATATTTGAACAGCACAAATTTGCCTTGTGGAAAAAATTTGAAAGAAATGGTTATGAACAAAAAGATGAGTAGATTTGGGAAGAAGTTGAGGAGGGAGGTTGAATATGATAAAAAAAATGAGACAACTTTGTGGGGTTAGTGAAGTGATGGTCCTTATAAAAGTACCCACTACTGGGTTAGCTTGACAAGCATAATTCATAATTTCCTACATTCTAAGTTCACATCCTTATATGAATAGGTAAGTGTAGCTACCACCCTTTACTAAAGAGATCTCTTTTTACAGCAAATAGAGTCCATCCTAGAAAGTCACAATTGGATATAATGCAGACAACAACAGATTGTGGGGATAGCAGCCTCAACAGACAGAAATACATCACAACTCCTACATCTATGACTCAGGAAACATCACAGGAGACAAGGCAGAAAGATTGTGAGAACAAGAATATCAAGAAGTCTTCTATAAAAGAGTATGTCCTAGAAATGACTGCAAAACAATAATGGAAAAATAGCAAAATCAATAGTTGTTCTAAAGTGCAAAGGAAAAATTTTCACTGAGTCCTTCCCCTAGACAGGGAACTCCACATAACTAATGGCTCCTGGGATAAAGATACTTATCCTCTCCAAAGCTTAAGCTCTTTTATCGGTTGCCCAGGCGCACAGTAGTCAGCCCTGAAATCATATATTTGATATCCAACAACAAAGAGTACTCAAGAGGTTTTACATGTATGTGTGCATGTACATATATATATATATATATATATATATATATATATATATATATATATATACAGTAATAAAGAAAAAGAGACTATCAACTAGAGAGTGTAAAAGGCATGAGAAAGGGACAAGGGAGGGCATTTGGGAAGGGATAGAAGGAGAAAGAGGGAGCAATTATGTAATTCTATTTCAATTAAAACATATTTTTAAACAAGTACTAAATTCTGAAAGTACTAACAAAAATTTTCTTAATCATATATGTCATCCATAAAGGAAGTTTGGTGGATATTAAATAAAGAGACAACACAAAGTAGGGTAGAGAAAAGTGGAAGTGTATCTCAGAGGAGTTGGTGGCTGATCACAATCAAAACACATTGTATAAGATCCACAATGTAATAAAAAGTTTTAAACAAATAGCAATAAAATTTTGATAACATGCTATTGCAGACACAATAATTGATGCACATTCTATTAACTCAGCTAAGAAATGAAATCCATAAATCACATCATTGTTACCCCAGACTGTAAACATTGGCCTAGAAGAATCTCTGTGCTGCCCAGTTAAATTTGCTCAGAACTCTGTAGTCCAAGAAAATGAAAATGAATATCCTCTGATTGGGAACTGCCACTGTTATCAATAGCACTTATTCTCTGGTGAAATAATCCCAAAAAAGAGAAATTACACTTGTGTAATTTCCGTAGTTCTGCAGCTCAGCAGAAAATTAACATGAAACCTATATTCATTGTTTCTGATGTAAAAACAAAAAAAAATTTACAACAGGATGTTATCAACATGACATACACATATACCTAGACTAAGATGTAAATGCATAATCCTACACTTACCATTGGTTTTGCTTAGTTCCTCCACAAGACACTGTGCTTCCTCTTGAACACGGTTCTCAATGGTTCTTTTACCCATCCCCAAATTCCGCAGAGTCATGAGTGAAAAACGCCTTGTCTCTTTCCATCTGCTTCCATTGCTAAAAAGAATGCCTAAAAAAATGGTAAAACACTAAAAATAGATTCTAGGGACAAATGAAAGATCTGATGGGTGGCAACCAAATAGAGGTCCAAAGTGTATGTAAGGAAGAAGTCCAGTCCTTCCTTTCAGTCTCACTTCCACTGTAAGCACTGTGCAGCACTCATGAACGTGCACACTTACTTACCAAGGCCATTAGTAACTCTTTCCGCCACTGGTAAGATTCCTCTTCCAGCAAACTCCTCCCCATGATCAATCAGAGCTTCCTTCACTGCTTCATACCCATGCAACACCACAGTGGGCTTCCTGCCCAAGTACAGGGTGAACACAGGGCCATAGACTTTTGAAAGCTGGAAATAGGAAGGAAAAATGAAAATACTAACAAAAAAGTCACTTTAATCACCATGGGGTCAACCTCATTCACACTTGTATTATCAGTGTTTTATTGGTATTTTAATATTTTTTTATTCAGGCAAAACTCAGCTTCAAATTCTTCTGAGGCCCATTTTTATCACAATATAGTGATTATCAGTTCTTGATCACCTTGTAATGGTTCAGAGCTCAGGCAGTTGTTATATAAGAATTACAATGAATTTTCTCATCAAAACATTTGGCAGGAAGCTGGCCACCAGGACTCCATGTAGGCCACCCACCTGCTTTCTGACTGCCCCACTCTCTCAGTGCCTATCCACCCTACCCACAATCACCCCTCCCATCCTACCTACTATGTGCAGGTCCCCCAACTCCATCAGAAACGCCCTGTTTGAACAGAGGCCACTCTACTCTGACCCACAGAAGTCCAGCCTACAGGTGTGGAGACTCTATTCAAACACAGGCCACTCTAGTTAGAAGACCAGAGAAGAAACAGAAACCAAGGAACAAAACACCCATACTACTAAGCCATACTACCATATTTATAGATTTTATGCTATACATCAAACTTCTAATGCCGTATTTACAAGTTTAGAAAAACAACAGAGAACTTCATATGGAACCACAATGAACCAAGAATAATCAAGATACTCCTAAGGAGTAAAAATACTGTTGGTGGTATATCAGTACCTGAACTCAAATTATACTATAGAGCTATAGTGATATACACAGTCTGATACTCACAAAAAATAGACAAGTAGACAAATGGATTAGATGATATCATGCAGAAATATAGCAAAAAGCTAGGTCCACTTAGTTTTGAAATGTAAACTTGTAAGTCATCACAAATGATTCTGTTGAGCAGTCCAGATTTGGCAACAGCTACTACACACACAGAGAGTGGGCACTGCAGAAGCTGCACCATAGGCATGTAATATTTCTTGGAAAAGCAGCTCCTTCTCTGGCAGCATTCCTAGCCCCAGTCTTAGGTTTTGCAAAAATGAAAACTTGATTTAAATATCACCAAATATGCTCAAAGTTGGCTTCTTACTTACATGTCTTATTTTATTTCATGTCCATTGGTATTTATTTAAATTAGGCATCAGTTCTTTAGAGTCCAGCATCAAATAGACAACCTCAGTAAAATGTATGTCTAAAGTTCTACCTGAGTTATTGAATAAAATATTACTTACGATTGATCTTCAACCAAAAATAATGGAAAAGGCTGCTTTTTGAGATAGGAAATAGTCACAATTTTTGCAATTTTGTGGTTTTTTTTATTATTATATTTGTGTTTTAATTTTACACATCAGCCATGGGTTCCCCTGTCCTCCCTCCTCCCGCCCCCACCTTTCCCCCAGCCCCTCCCCTCTATTCCCAACTCCTGCAGGGCCAGGACTCCCCTGGGGACTCATTTAAACCTAGTGGATTCAGTACAGGCAGGTCCAGTCCCCTCCTTCCAGGTTGAGCAAAGTGTCCCTGTGTAAGCCCAAGGTTCCAAACAGCCAGCTCATGCACTAAGGACAGGTCCTGGTCCCACAGCCTGGATGCCTTCCAAACAGTTCAAGCTATTCAATTGTCTCACTTATCCAGAGGGCCTGCTCCAGCTGGGGGCTCCACAGCTTTTGGTTCATAATTCATGTGCTTCCATTTGTCTGGCTATTTGTCCCTGTGCTTCCCCCAATCTTGGGCCCAACAATTCATGCTCCTACAGTCCCTCCTCTTTTTTAAAAAAAAAAAATACAATGAAGTGAATATCTTTTCACCTGAATCCTTGTTCATTACTGGATTCCTGACAAGATATAGGTGTACACATAATGAGGTATACAATACAGTGTAAGAGTTTTGACTTTATGATTATTTATAGCAGTATTTCCTTTTCTACTAGCTTTTCATTTAAAGTAGTTTTTAATTTATCTTCTTTCTCAAGGTATTAGAGGAGCACAAAGAATACTTACATTGGTCAAGGATTGGCTGATGTTCTTTGCATCTATTTGGAAAAAATTGCCAATAACTGGGAGAGGGGTGGGACCAGGAGGGAGCTTCCCTCTCCCAGAGCTCTGTCTCCAGAGTGAGAGGAGAAGCAGACAGGAGAGACTGAGCACCAGGACCACGACTGGATCCATGTGCACCCTCCTCACTGACACAGCTGTGATCAGCCAGCATGGAGCCTTTATAACACTACCTGCTGAATCAACATGTTCCTCTTTGAATGTCACTGACTGATCAATCAGATAACCTTTAATCTCTTTCTCAAGCACACTTTGTGCTTTTGATAGAGAAAAACAAGATTTTCTTTACCCTTGTCCTTCTTTACAGGGTACCCATCTGAATTTCTGGTTTAATGATACTGATTGGTGTCCAAATAGTGCTAATAAAAATAAACAAACATATTTATAATGTGCAACTATTCTTGAGAAGCAATAGGTTAATGTTGAGATGGAAGAAAACTCCTCAGCCTTTACATTCTCAGGTTAGTGACCAGTGACCAGGTAGGAATTTATGACTTATGGATAGTTTGTATATTCTATGAAATATATTTTTTAACAAAGTCTTACTATGCAGCTTACGTTGACTTCAAACTGACAATTCTTCTGCTACATTGTAGCAATGGCTAGATATATTTATGCACTACCATGGTCATGCATATCTAAAATATTTCTTTGCTATATTAAACATTGGGGCATATTTTGATCAGCAGCGGAAGCCTTACAGCTCCTTATTTTACTCTTTGGCCATTTATAGAACTAAGATAACAACAAAACTATCACTCACACATTTGGAATCAGAAAATATGTTAAGCTTTTAGCTGAAGAAAGTCATTTGCTTTTCAGTGTTGTGTAGTTCAATTGTGAAAAACCTTTTTTTAAAGGTATTTGGACAGAAAGAATTGTCGGTGTCTCACTGCTCATAGCTGGAAGAATATAGAAATCAAAGTGACCATGTAATGGGCATTTCTACTCCCCAGGCTTTACCATACATTCTTAAAGAAAAGTATTAGAATTCTCCCCATCACACTGCTGCAGATGTGAAGCTAGATAAGCACAGTAGTCTATAGAGACAATAACAATAATTGGTACGAACAAAACCTCACCAAACAGCACAACTAAGTGGGTAGCAAGTATTCAAATGCCTGAGCCTAAGAGGACATCTGGAACTTAACTTACCTCTTGCATTTGATCCCCTTCCTTTCACAAATCTTTCAGTTTAATTATATCCATCACACTTTCTTGACTGTGAATTATGGCACTATACTAATTGATCATAATCACTAACATTCACAGTAAACATGAATCTAGTTAATAATTGTATCATCATTGTTTTAACATTGAAGTCAGAAAAGTTTGCTCAAGTTTTGTAATCTTGTTCAAAGATTAAAAAAATAGCTACAAAGGGAGCTAAGATAAACTTTGATAACCCAAGATTATGGTTATCCTCATTATTTACAATGACCAAAGCAATAATTTGTTGCCCAAATCTTATTGCTCTAAAATCCCTAAGAATGGATTTGAATATAACAGTCTCAGTAGATTTCTTTTCATGCCTGGAGTAATACTTGTTCTGGCACATTTATAAGTCAGCATGATGCTTTGGACCAACGTTTCCTTTTATAGAATATAAGAATCAAAGAAAAGTTAAGGAGAGGTGGGCCTCTGTGCTCACTGGTCTACACTTTTCTTTGCTTTTTAAGAAAAGAGCTGTTGGTGATGAATGGAGTGTAACTAATCACTGTAACTCAATCAAGATGGGTTGACTCTTAGGAAAACATTTTATTGACCCTTCATTACATTTTGTTTGTTAGCTTTGTCTCTTCTTTCCTCAACATCACATAATTAAAAAAATTAATATTTTTGTGAAAAAATTACTGGCATATATTCATTACATGACTGAATATATTTCACAATGCCATTTTATTCAAGTATATCATGACTGTGATATTATAAACACCCTCTTTTTTTGCCATGGTGGTGCCTCCTCATTCTGACTCCTAGTCATATTTCTCTTCTGAAATAGACTCTCTTCTATGTCTAGAAATAGCTCTCACTTTAAGGAATAAAAAGAAATAGTTTATTCTGGATCTAAATGTGCAGGACCATGGCTGGAAAACTGGGATGTTTTCCCCAATACCTTGTTCCAACATGGGAACATTTTTTAAGAAAACCATAATGGAATATGTTTGCCAAATTTGTCTTTGGAAGCATTAGGAAAGGTGACTATAAAGTATGGAGAAATTTCAGGTACAGGCCTCAGGTGCTTTCTGATGTTCTTAGTATTTTAGTTGTTAGAAGCTAGGGATCTATTTATATATTCAAAAAGTTTACCTAATAGTCACAAAGATGAAAGGCCATATGAAGAGTTGGGAAAAATGGCTACAAAGGAAGCCAAGATGTCCTGAGTTCATTTGATTTTAGACTTGCAACATTCTAGAATCTTCACAACACTGAAGTTCTTTTTTCTGAAAACATACATGTATTAAACAAACGTGGACTCAATATTATTGTTTTATCACTTAGCAGAATTTTTCCTTAGGGCAAATGTACAGATATAAATAGTGATAAATAAAAATCACAGTGATTTTTTTTCAGTTGTGCAACAGGATTAGAAAATGAGAAGAGAAAAAAAGACTTTTTCATTCCACATGATAATTTCAGGTGAGCCAGCAGGTGCTCAGCAATGTGGGAAGGTGGGCACACTTGCATAGTTCATATGGCACCTGTTACCACAGGATGTCCTATGGTGAGGCCCTACACTCTGAGAAGAGCTGACATCACCAAGGAGGTTTGGGCCTGACTTGTGTGGACCATGAAGGCCACAAAGACTCTTGCTCACTAAGTCACATAGGTAATGGTATTTATTACATAACCAAACAGAGCAAACTTCCCTGACACCCTGAAATGATAGTGTGTAGTGGAAAGCAAGGCTGTGATGTTTGCAATGCAGATTTCATGGGAGTGTGTCAGTTCTAACCAGTCAGTCAGCCTTCATGATTACCTCTACTTCCAAGGAAGTAGCATTTATGAGGAGAATCCTCTAGAGAGATAACTTTGTGGCATGCTGAGCTCTGACAACTAAAATAAAGAATATTGTTGTATCATCACTGTCATAAGGATCTACCTTGCTTTAACCCATAGAGAAATTTGAATCCAATATTTTAAAAATGGAAAGAAGATAGAAGAGTAGAAGGAATGCAAAGACTTGATCAAATATTTCAGAGGTGTGTTCTGAATTAGGTGTGTTTTGTATTTGTGATTAATACTTTTAACATTTTATGAATCTGTCCTACAATGGTTGGTAATTCTTGTGCTTATTCAGACTACTTTTCAAAGAGTGACAAAAAAGGTTCTCGAGTGGTCATAGTCTCAGACACACTATTTGATTAGGCATCCTTAGATCAAGTTCAAGAACTAAAGGAGCCAAGTGAGAATCCATAATGTCCAACTGAGGTATAATAAAAGGAAATTTACATTCAAGATGTAAGGATCAAGGCTTCTCTCCATCACATCTACTTCCCTATAGCTATTCAATGTCAGTGGATACATCTGGAAGAATGTGAAGTCAATGCCTTGGACTCTAAACTAGTACTGAGCTAGTTATGAAAACACTCCATTGCTCCATTTCCTTTGAGTGTCTGCATATTTACCTTCTGGAAAAACATTGACCTACCAGCCATGAACTGTTACCACCACCCTACTCAACTCCCTGTGACCTGAAGAGAGAGTAAGACTCTCTCTTAGGTAGAGCTAGCAGAGAATCTTTTTTTTGGTTTAGGTGTTTGCTACAATTCAGTGAGATAGAACAGACAGGGAATGATGTCCCTGTGCTTAGGGCAGAGCTTACAGATGGTTCCTCTTGAACTGCCATAGAGTCATGTGGGAACATTTGTAGCCATGGAACAAACACGTCTTATATCACTGACAGCTTTTTTGTGGCTACAAAATTACGTGTCTGAACAGTGTGTTGGTGGAGAACAAATTCTCCACAGGACTTCCCACACCATTCAGGCTCCAAAGCCAGAAAGCAAAATTTAACACACACACACACACACACTTTATGGGGAAAGAAATAGCAGGTAACAACAGGCTGTATTATGAATGTCTGGCAGTTATCCCTTCTTGGTTATTCTGCCAAGAGCCAGGCAGAATCCTACAGCGCCTGTCTACAAACTGGTGGCTGTAGAAAAGGTGTGTGGGACTACCACAACCCTAGAAGACAGATCACTCTCTGCAAATACTCTCCCAGCTCATGCTGCACCACACATTGCTTATGTACTAGGACAAACTTGGGCTTGGGTCATCCTCTACTGGTAAAATAGCTAAAGCACTCTACAGGATTGTCAGAAAATCTGGACATACGGTATGCACCACGTAGTTCTGAAAAAGTAGGTGATGAAAGTCTTCAGGAGACGTTAATCAAAACCATAGGAAGTATCACCTCCTCATAGTACTGCTGTCTACTATTAAAAAGATGACAGAGAACAAGTGCTGGTGAGATATGGAAAATAAGCATACACTGTTGCAGTAATGTTAACTATCACTGTCACAATGGAGAGCAGCCTAGAAATACCTCAGAAATTAAAACCAGAACTACCATATTGCCAGCAGTTCTAATGCTGTTATGTACACAGAGACAATAGAACCAGTGTATGGAAGAAACTCTACACTCCTGTGTGTATTGTGACACTTTTCACTAGAGAGCAGGAATGCAAGGGGATTAAGTGTAAATCTACTACTGACAGATAGAAAAACTATGGTACATCAATGATAGAGTGCTGTGCTGTCATTCAAATTTAATCTCACTTATGCTGTGGGTAGAATGAAAAGTGTTATGTTGAAGGAAGCCAGGCACAGAAAGACAAGTTTCACATCTACTCTCCTGTGAAATATAAAGTGGAAATTTGAAAGAGAGCAAACGTGTTGGCATGGACGTACATGGAGGATTTACAGAGGGGAAAAGAAAGAGGAAATGTAATTATTTTCTAACCACAACAAATAAAAAAGTATTTTTTAAAGCTGATGCTAATAGAAATTTTGTGTAAAAGGATAGTTAACTGAATTTTCAGAGAATAGAGTGGAGGGAAAAATTAATAATTATGAGCTGCAAACAGGTTTCCAAATGTTTGTGATAAAGTTACTATATGATTACAAAACAAGAAGAAACAGTTTTCACTGTTTCACTGTTAATAAACATTAAACATTTGAGATGGAAATTTTAACTTATTTATTTTATTTATGTTTGTTTGCCTGCTTCTCCATGTGTTCACTGCATTCATGCAATACTATCAGTGACCAGAAGAGGGTGTAGAATCCCTTGGCATTGGAAAAACAGGCAATTGTGAGCAGTCACGTGGCCCAAGCAGTCATAGAGAGATCAAATAGAACTCTAAAGGATATGCTCAATAAACAGAAAAGGGTAACAACACCCACCTCAGAAATAGATTTCATAACTTTGAATTTTCCCAGTGCTAATGAGAACAGAATAACCACTGTGGAGAGACATTGGATAATAGAAAAAAAAACCCTACAGAATTAAAGCAGCCTATGTACTTTAAAGCTGTGCTGATCTTAGAATGAAAACAAGGATATGTGTTATGTTGGAGACAAGGTTTTGCTTTTGTTTCTGCAGAAGATAAGCTGTGAATACCATCAAAATTGATAAAGGTTTGATTTGAACAAGACAGACCCTCTTAATTAGAAGAGGTGATAGTTCATCAACAAGTATGACCATTCAATTTAAACTAACTTATTCCACTAAAAATGCTTCTCATTTAATTAGATATAACTCACCAAAAAGGAACATACCCAAAGTTAGGCTTGGGGAAAGGTTTTTGTTTTTGTCTGTCAAGAGATTGAAGACTAAGGAATCTGAAGAACACTGGACAAATGAGACACCTGAAGAGAAAGGACAAATCATCTAGAATAAATGTCCCAAGAGAAAGAGTAAATTGGCCTATTGACATATCACATATAAAATTTCATAAGCCTTCCTAAATGTTTGTGTTTCTGCTCTTCTCTACAGACACTTAACACAAATGGACTTTTTGTAGTCCCAGTTCAATTAAAAATTAAAGATGGCTTTCGAGTTGGAGAATAGCTCTCTCCTTCTGTAAATCGAAGCATGATGTTAAAAGAAAAATGCAAAATCTATGTATCATGTCAGAAGAAAGAGCCATCTGATATGGGCCAGATAAAGACCAAAAATTTAAGGGGCTATTCTATTGCTACTTATCTCAATTCTTTAGTTCTATTTTGATTTTTTAAACTTGTCTTAAGGTATAAATTTTATATCAAAATTTATAAGATTGATATATACGTATTTTAAACTTTTGTTATGATATTAATGGTCATATAAATACTAAAAAAAATTCTAGAGAAAAGGCTTCATTTAGCTGCCTATAGGGAATTATGACCAGGCCTAACAGTGAATTTGAAGTCTCCAGAAAGATGATGGGGCCCCACAATGACGATTCCACATGAACAATAATAATACCAGTAAGCTGACTAACATCACCCAAAGATCAGCATTGGACTACAAACTCCTCAGAACAATATTAAGATGGTTAGCTGAGATGATCCAGCTTCACAGACTCCTTGAACAAGGACTTGAGATAAGCCCCACACTTTCACATTTTTCAGAGACTGGACAACAAATGATACAGCTTCCACTTCAGAACTTGATAATTAACTCAAAAATTTTCTTTTTAGCTTCCCCTAAAGATGCTTTTGCCCACAAACAGCAGGAAGTAATTTTAAGAACACGACGCCCATATTCCCAAGAGGTGTTATGGGTGGCTTTTATCTTTCAATGGGTTTTGGGTTTGGGATAGTTGTCATTGTTTAGGATGGTTGGTTACAAGTTGTTATTGTTAATGGCCAGGAAAGAGGCTAAACAAAGGAGATTAGATTTAAGGTTCTTGTTTGAAAAAAGAAAAGAAAAGAAAAGAGGATATATATAAGAGGTAGATTATTGAATCTACTCTGAAAAAAAAAGAGATATAGAAATGATAGAATATCTCTGCATCCACTTCCATCAGTTATTGGATGAAAGTTCCAGCATGACAGTTAGGGTGTTTGGCCATCTGATCACCAGACTAGGTCAGATCAGGCTTTCTCTTGACCATTGCCAGCAGTCTACAGAGGATGTATCATTGTGGATTTCTGGGGACCTCTCCAGCACTTTGCCTATTCCTGTTCTCATGTGGTCATCATTTATCATGGTCTGTTATTCCTTGTTCTCCCTTTCTGTTCTTGATCCAGTTGGGATCTCCTGCTCCCATAAGCTCTCTTTCCCTTGAACCTTGCCCTTCATTACTCCCACAGTCGTCCAGGTTGTTCATATAGATCTCATCAATTTCTCTGTCATTGGGCGATCCCTGGGTCTTTCCAGGAGTCCAATTGTCGAGAAAGAGGAGGGACTGTAAGAGTGTGAATTGTTGAGAACAAGATTGGAAAAGCACAGGGACAAATAGCCAAACAAATGGAAGCACATGAATTATGAACCAAAGGCTGTGGAGCCCCCAGCTGGAGCAGGAACTCTGGATAAGTGAGACAATTGAATAGCTTGAACTGTTCGGGAGGCCCCCAGGAAGTGGGACCCGGACCTGTCCTTAGTGCATGATCTGGTTGTTTGGAACCTTGAGCTTACACAGGGACACTTTGCTCAGCCTTGGAAGAGGGGACTGGACCTGCCTGTACTGAATCCACCTGGTTTAAATGAATCCCCAGGGGAGTCTTGGCCCTGGACGATGTGGGAATGAAGAGGAGAGACTGGGGGGAAGGTGGGAATGGGGGCGGGAGGGGGGAGGATAGGGGAACCCATGGCTGATATGTAAATTTAAAACACAAATATAATAAATTAAAAAAAGAGATGATAGAATAAAGGGTAGATTATTGAATCTACTCTAAAAAGAAAAAAGAAAGGATATAGATAAAAGATAGATTATTGAATCTACTTTTAAAAGGCAACTACTAGTTTTAAACACTCTACTTTGGATTGGATTTTTATATAGTGATACAAATTATATATATTGAGATTGATATTGTTTAAAAATGCTGTACATATATTTCTAGTCTTGCTAGGATATTGTATCTATATATTTCAATTAACAATGTAATGCAATTTGCAAATCCTTGAATGTTATTATTACCAACTATTAGGATATAAAGAAATGAAAGTTAGTAGCTAGACATTACAATTGAACTTGTAGTCATATTAGGTATATTTTCAATGTCAAGCAGAGATATATTTTAGATAGTTCATTTTTAAACCCTTCAGAGATCTACAGAATATGGCATTTAACATGTTTTAATAACACAAGTTGTTTTTTTTTTTTTTAATGACCATGAGACATGTCTGCTCCTGGTGGCACCAATCTATTTCAGAGAAGATATGAGCATTTAAGAAAATGCATATGCAGTTAACATTCATTGTGGAAAAAGTTAGTTACTGGGCGACAAAGTGCCCTTGCATTAACTGCTAACAGTTTGCTATCCAAAATGGGCAAATAGGACATAAAACAAAGGACTACCAATCTTTGCCAAGACATGTGTGGTTGCAGCTTTGGAAACAGGTGTTCTCTGAGGACAGGACAATATGGCAACTTTGCTTAATTGGTTTGCAATCTGGAAAAGATGCAGTTCCCCTTTCTTTGAAGGCAGCTGAACAGGCACTGTATCAATGGCTTCTGTTGTGTAATGGAAAAGAAGCTGAAACAGTTATTCTTGAAGGAGTAACTAGGCAGATGGAGTCTAACCTCTCAATGGTAGACTGGCATTTAATAAAAGAGATGAAGCCAAACACAAGCCAAGAAGAATATGTTGCCAAGATGAAGCCATCCACAAGCCGAGAAGAATGGACAGCTGAATTCTAATAACACAAGCAATTTACAGAATTTAAAATCCTGAATCATGACATGACACTGGTGGAATTCAAGTTTATCTGGTACATGAACTACTCACACTGAATGTGAGGTCAAGCTCTAGGTCTGGTGTACATCCTACTTCCCAAATGAATCTGTCAGATACACTAAGCCTGTAGGCCAAAGATGATGCCCCCATGTGAAGAGACATCTCAGGTGACTGTCCAGGAACCTGGATGTTTCTGCCATAACTCATTTTTTAGATGTTGCTTGCTTGCACATCCTGTTTTACTAGGTAATATTATTTCCTTCTCAGGTCTCTGAGGGAATTGAAGATTAGCTAGTTATGGTTACAGTTTTCCTTCTTAAGAAATTAAAAAAAGAAACTCACTAAGAGGTGTTAAGTTTGTAAGTTTGTCATGGTCTGTTATTCCTCGTTCTCCCTTTCTGTTCTTGATCCAGCTGGGATCTCCTCCTCCCCTAAGCTTACTTTCCCTCAAATCTTGCCCTGCATTACTCCCACTGTCATCCAGGTTGTTCATGCAGATCTCATCCATTTCTCTGTCATTGGGTGATCCCTGGGTCTTTCCTAGGGTCCCGTTTTCTAGGTAACCTCCCTGGAGTTGTGTAGGAGTCTAGTCATCTTTGTTTTACATCTAGTATCCTCCTATGAGTGAGTGCATACCGTGTTTGTCCTTCTGAGTCTGGGTTACCTCACTCAGGATGATTTTTTCTAGAACCATCATTTGCCTGCAAACCTCATGATGTCATTGTTTGTCTCTGCTGAGTAGTACTCCATTGTGTATATGTACCATATTTTCTTTATCCATTTTTCAGTTGAAGGGCATCTAGGTTGTTTCCAGGTTCTGGCTATTACAAACAATGCTGATATGAACATAGCTGAGCAAATGCCCTTGTGGTATGATTGAGCATTCCTTGGGTATATGCCCAAGAGTGCTACAGCTGGGTCTTGGGGGAGATGGATTTCCAATTTTCTAAGGAAGCACCATATTGTTTTCCAAAGTGGTTGTACAAGCTTGCATTCACACCAGCAGGATGTTCCCCTTGCTCCACATCCTCTCCAACATAAGCTGTCTTCTGTGTTTTTGATCTTAGCCATTATGACAGGTGTAAGGTGGTATCTCAGAGTCGTTCTGATTTGCATTTCCCGGAAAACTAGGGATGTTGAGCAATTCCTTAAATGTCTTTCAGCCATTTGAACTTCCTCTGTGGAGAATTCTCTGTTTAGATTAGGGGGAAAAGGCCAGCCATTTTAAGTAAACAAGAAGTCTGGCAGCACATGCCCTTAATCTCTTAGTAGGCAAGATTTCTCCGTGTGTTCAAGGCCCCACTAGGGAACAGAGAAAAGCGTGGTGACACACACCTTTAATCCCAGTACCAACCGTAGAGACCTTGAGGTCTGTACAGACAGAGAAAAAGTGACAGAGCTGTGTAGGAAGAGGAGGTGAGGGAGCTGGGCTAAGAGAGCCAGTGAGAGGACAGAATGGCAAGGCAATAAAGGTGTGGGTAGACAGGCTTATCTTGCATTTGGAAGCTGAAGAGTTGGTGAGGTAAAGGTGGCTGGTGACTTTCCCTATTTCCCTGATCTAAGGTTTTCACCCCAATTTTTGGCTCTGTGGTTTTTATTTAATAAGACCATTTAGAAATTCATTTACAGTGATTGCCTATTCACTATGATGGGTTATGGACACTACACCAATGCAAAACAGGAGGAGTAGTGTCATTTGGGAGACTCCTTGTATAAATACCTTCTCTATATGCAGTGACATGGCATGACATATAGAATATACCTTGCACATACAGAGATGCCTCAAAAAGTCTTATTGACAAGAGAAAAGTATTACAGTTCTTGAAGTCAGCACATATAGCATTGGGTTGTGAACAGGTTGTATTATCAGTTATGAAGCTTTTGTGTGGGTTATAAATCATGCACTTAAGGACTTTTCATTCCTGAAAGAACTTGCCTGCATCAGGGAGGATTATGATAGGGAAAGGCATGCAGATCTTATCTACTCTGTGAACCTCCAACTTGTCTGGAAAAGCTGAATATAGAAGAATGAGGTAGATATGTTTGTTTTTATTTATTTTTTATATTCGTGGGATTTAAGGAAAATTGTGTACAAATTTGACCTCTGTCAAAGAGTCCATACCGGGACCTCCAAAGCTAGGAATATATGGACAGAATCAGGAGTTAAAAAGGAAGTAAACTGGGCAGTGGTGTCACACGCTTTTAATCCCAGCACTCGGGAGGCAGAGCCAGGCGATCTCTGTGAGTTCGAGGCCAGCCTGGTCCCCAAAGCAAGTTCCAGGAAAGGCGCAAAGCTGCCCAGATAAACCCTATCTCAAAAAACCAAAATAAATAAATAAAAATAAATAAATAAATAAATAAAGAAAGAAAGAAAGAAAGGGAAGTAAATGGTGTAAATGCAATAGAATATAGTCCTCATTCATGATCTCTAATGAGGGCAAAGGAAAATCTGATTTAGTATATAGGGAAGGTAATAACAGCCCAATACCAGAAACTGATGTTTAGAAAATACATATGAACTTCTTGAACTTAAAAAGATGTTCAAAGAAATGAAATAACCTGTCACAGTCTAGCTCCCAAGACTATGTGTCATGGGATAGAGAACAGGATCACTGTGTGTGCCAAGAAAGTAGAAAAAAACAAGGAATATAACTATTTACCCATTCTTCAGACAAAGGCTGCATAAGCTGAGGTGGTAGGAGGAAAATCAGTCCTTGATTGAGTCAAAAGAATCATTAGTAACATTTATAACTGGTAGTAGTCTACAAAGAGAGTATTTGTGTACTGGTTACTTTTCATTGTCAAGGTGACACAAATTTGAGTCACTTGGAAAGAGGAAACCTCAGCTAAGTGAATTGTCTTGTGGTCATGCCTGTGAGGGATTGTCTTGATTATTTAGTGACACACAGTTCCCAGATCATTGTAGACAGTACCATCTCTAGGCAGATGGACCTGGGTTGTATAAAACTTCTAGCTAAGTATGAACTAGTGAGGAAGTTACTAAGCAGTATTGCTCCATGATCTCTGATTCAATTCCTGTCTCCACATTCCTTCCCTGACTTCTATGGACTGCTACCTAGAAGTGTAAGCTAAAATAAACCCTTTCCTCCTCAAAGTTGTGATGGTCATGGTGTTTATTCTAGCAACAGATATAAAACTCCTAGCCGACAATAAAGGAAAGACAGACATTGCAGGAGAGTTGAGTATGAGAAAGCTATGTTTGGTGCCCAGTTTACCAAGCCAGATAGTATTATGTTTACAAGAGAATTAAGAAAGATTTTTCACCCAATAGGAACCTTTGGAGTAGTACAGGGCTTTAGTGGCTTGCTATATCCATGGTAGATGAGATCTTTATGTGGTAGGAGAAGCCCTCACAGACCAGAATAGGTTAAATTGGTACATAAATTGTGTTTCTAAAGTACAAAATCAATAAAAAGGGTAATGAGAAAAGAATAGACCAGTCAAAAGGGGTATGTTAGGGTTACTTGAAGGCAATGCCTCATGCTATGTGTTGAGCTGGTGTTTCTAAGGGGATAAATGATGGAAAGCTGAATGTTGTGTTAGTGAGTCTCTGGAAGCCCTTCAAGGGTTATCACAAATTCATGGAAGGCAAACATGATAAAATAGTCCATATAGAAAGACTAAGCTCGAGCAGGGCAGTGGTGGCACATGCCTTTAATCCTAGCACTTGGGAGGCAGAGGCAGGTGGATCTTTGTGAGTTCAAGGCCAGCCTGGTCTATAGAGTGAGATCTAGGAAAGGAAAGGTGCAAAGCTACACAGAGAAACCCTGTCTCAAAAAACAAAACAAAACAAAAGATAGAAAGGCTAAGCTCTATCTAGGTGTGGTGTGTTACCCACCTATAATATGTAGTATTCATTTCTCCCCTGTAACTAAGTAGTGAAGACTATTCACCAAATCAAAAGCCCCTGAATCAGAAATCTATGTTCTGTGAAATAGCCAGAAGGAACTTGAAGAAATATTGTAGATCATGGAAAACTCAATAAGGAAAATGCCTCATTGATGCTGCTGTACCAAACACTGCTTTTTTTTTTTTACTGAAAAATGGATATAAATCATGGGATTATGTTTTGTTAATGTTTCTTTGAACCCAACCCCTTAGCTCATTAAGACCAATTAGTATTTTCTTAGAGTAAACCATAGTGGGCCTTTAGAAATACATTAAAGGAATTTTAACATTTGAATGCCTTATATATTTGTAAATTATTTAGAAGAACAGCAGAAACAGTAGTTGTAGAGTTTACATGAAGAAATTACACCTGAGTTGAAGTAGAACCCTTAGGAGACAAAAGGCTGTAAGATAATTTCCCAGTGTCAAAGATACATTACTTTATGTTACCTCCCCAAGAATGATTGACTAAGGACATCTATGAAATTCCCCTAACATATGGCTATTGCTACTGGTGTTGGTTGTGTGCTAGATGGTAAGACCCTATTTCTGAAAGCACCTCACATTTTGAGTACATGATGTGCAGAAATCTGATTGGAAGTGAGCTGGAAGTTTCCTCCTTTCTGTGCACTTTTTATACTATTTGAAGGTACCACACAGGTTTTTTTGTGGAAAACTGTCATCAACAATCATATTCAGTTATGGACCCCATATGTGTTACCCCACCATACCAATTAATTTACTATATTATACCAACTGATGTAATAATGAAGTGACTATTGTGGGTGCAACTAACTGTTTTCTGATAGGGTGTAAGGACTACTACACAGAAAGTAATTTATATTTGGCTGTGTAAGCCAGGTCCTTCACCTGCTGCTTGGAAGATAGGTGGTAAGTCATGTCTGAAGGAGAGCATTTCACAACCTCTGGCTCAACACCTTGACTTAAATTTTTTGTGTGGTTTTGTTTTTGTGCTGAGACTTATATATCTGATGTTAGCTGGGTGGATGCAAATATCTGCCTGGAGTTGTGATCTTGCGGGGGAGGGGGGCGTAAACTGTCAGCACTATGAGCTTAGGGGAGAGCAGGAGTGTGGGTCAGCATCTATGGGCTTGATGAAAAGTGAAATTTCATTGTCTGTTTATAATAGACAACAGTACTATGAAGAGTTAATATACCTCATTGTGGTTTTGATTAGTTCTTCTTCTATTTGTTTAACATTATTATCTCACAGCACATGGTACCTTGTGTTTACATTAGCCACAAGATTGAACTCTGCAATAGACTGTTTCTACATCACCACTAGAGTGTGATCTAAAGCTGGTTTGTGTAATTACACAGTTGGTGGTGTATATTTCAGCATGAAATGGGATACTTAAAGAGGTAGAGGAACCTTAAAAGGAAGAAAAGATTATTGTGACTGTTGGAGATGAGAGTGCAAGTGGTAATACTAGGATGTAGCTAAGTTTTCCTGGTCCTGCCTGGCTTCCATGGCCCTGTGGCTGCTTGGACCCAAGTAAACACACAGAAGCTTATATTAATTTAAACTGGCCATTAGCTCAGGCTAAGTATTGACTAGCTCTTACACTTAAATTAACCCATAAATCTTATTTATGTTTAGCCACTTGGCTTGGTACCTTTTCTCAGTTCTGCCTTCACATCTTGCTTCCTATGTGTCTGGCTGGCAACTCCTGACCCAGCCTTCTTGTTCCTAGAATTCTCCTCTCTGCTTACACTGCCTATGCTATATTTCGTGCCCTTACTGGTCAATCAGCATTTTATTTATCAACCAAATCAGAGCAACACATATTCACAGCATACAGAAAGCCATCGCTAGCACTAGGATGTACTATTAACACTGAAGATTTGAAGACATCACATACTTGAGCTATAGATCAAGGAGAAACTAGCCTAATAATGATCTAGTAACTTCATCTCTGTTGCTGAAGGTGCTATGCAAGCTGCAAGAGGAGAAAAGTAATCAATCTTATTCAATTGTGTACGCTGTGAACTATAATAATGTCTGCTTGGCAATATGTGTCTACTGGTAAACAGTGGTACAAATGTTATGTGAATGTATATTGTGTTTGAATTTAAGATCCCCTTCAGAAGATGGAATCACTACCCAGCACACCTGTTAGTGCCAAGAACTTGTGACATGTTCATAGGCCCTTGGGAGAATCCACTACTAAAACCCTGCTAATGGGACATAGTATTCAGCTGATTCCTAACAAATTCGATCCTCAACTCAAAAAAAAAAAAGATGAAAAGATACAAATTCTCGTTATACCATAATTAAGTGAATCCCTCAACCCTTGTCACAGAAACTTCTTTTTGCAGTAAATTTCAGTCCATACAGAGAACCATAACTGGTAAAAATACAGAGAATGAGTGACTGTGGGGTACTCATCCCTCAATGAGACATCCATATCACCCACACACAGACACCTTCCAAGGCTCAGATATCAATTGGCAGAGTGGGCAGAAATAGTGTAAGAGCCGGGGTAGTAGACACCTACAATGAAACAGTGTTTTTCTGACATCATAAAGCAGTAACACATATGAACTCAGAGCAGTAGTAATGACATACATAAGACCTGACCAAGTTCATGCCAGATAAAATCTCAACTTGGAGGTGGACAATGGACATGAAGCCACACCCCTAGCTGAGAAGCTAGTAGTTGCTAGCTTCTGGCAGAGGGATAGTTTTCTTTAAGGGTGTGGTCCCTCATATGTGCGACATACTACAGTTAATTGTCACACACCTGAGTTTTGATAGACATAACTAATAGAACCCTACGGGTTAAAAATCCCAACACCATGAATGAGAATACAAAGTTGGATCTGTTTGGAATAAAGAGCAGATCTAGGAGAAGATGGGAAAAGAGGATAAGTATCATCCAATTATGTATGAAAATTTAAAATATCTTTTTAAAAAGAGGGTAGTCTGTTCTCTGGGTTGGAGTAGTCACCAATCTGAGGTCAGACACTGTATGAGTTTGCTTGGTAATAGACAGAAGAAACATGATGGGACCAACAGTAACTGCAGAAGGCCCCAGACCTTAGCACAACTGACTTTATGATGGAAGTACCATTCAGGCCATAAAACTCAGCACATAGACAGCACCACCTTCCAAAATAAAAACAAAGACCTAATCCATCAAAGTCAAGTTCTGGGGAAGTGTCTAAATGGACTAATTTTGCTTTTTGGCTTTTGTAGTTTTCCTTTTTGCTGACTGCTTTTGTTAACTGAAGTGTGTCAACTTAATATGTGTATTCTGTACTTAAAATACTTACCCTGAAAAATGCTTGTGGCTACTCTGGGATCCCAAACACCCAGTGTAGTCACTGGCTGGCTGATAAAGTCTTTCTATTGGCTAAAACTCATGTCTGAGCTGTCTTCTCTGGTGGATGCTCTACAACAGTAATCTTTTATGTTGCAACTTGGAACCCACATCCCACTTTCTCCTCTAAAGACAGTTAATGTGTATTGTGCTTCCTGAGGTTGGGGAGGGATGGGGTTGGCAACCCATTTGAAACCAATGCTGATGTTGTAACTCATCCTGAACCTTTATCTCAGACTAGCTGAGAGACCAGCTCAGCATCAAGGAAGGACCAAGGCCATGCTGCTTTTGTACTGGTTACCTCTGTGGTTGATTTGTAGCTCAAGATTTGAGCTGTCAGCCACAGTGATTCTCATGGGGAATACAACAGGTTGGGGCACATGTCTGTTTCACAGGCTCTGTCCTCAGCTAGTACTCAGGGCATAGAAGCCATTAAGGACTTTACCTAGTTAAGATTTACCAACTTTCAACGTAAGTTCCAACATAAGTCCTGTGCCTTCTAGTCTAGCCTATGTCCAGTAAATGTTTCTTATTTCTTTGTTTTTTTTTCCTTGGGACTTTAGGTCAACATGAGTAAGATAAGAAATTCTGCTTACTTTGCTCAAGATGACAGGGCAAGAAGGCTTTGTGTAACTAAAGGTATGAAGGTCATTAAAACCAGACTTTTCTGACCTCCATGTAAACCAAAGATGATCTAATTATTAACTAGAATCTAGAGATCATTAAAATCAAACTTTTCTGACCTTCATGTTGACAATTACTTTAAAAAATTATGTTATTAATTTAATTATTTTAGTAATTATTTACTAAACTTAGGTTTGCTTTGATTGTCACTGAATAAGTTCAATATTGAATCACAGTACACAGTCAAACCTCATGGGTTCAATAGAACTGAATGTCTTTATAGAGGGAAAAGTTTGGGATGAGGCCTCAAACCCAGGTTCTACTGCCAGTAGTCTCTGTCTTGACAAAGCACTGAATCTCCAAGGCTCAGTTTTATATCCCTAGAGGGAATAATTTTGGTTTAGACATAGAAACATAGAAAGAATCAGAAGAGATGGGTGTGAGTATTTCATGAAAATTCACAGAATCTGTATAATATGATTTGTGAAATATTATATAAATTAGTTTTAAAAGATAATTTTCCATGTTAGTAAGGTGTAGAAATATCTGCTTAGTCAATTTAGAGCAAATAAAAAGACACCTCTGCAAATTAAGCCTTTTTGTGATTTGTCATGATAATTAGAATAATATATATCATTTCACTAAATTTTGAATATTTAAGATTGAGAATTCCTTGGGTATATGCCCAAGAGTGGTATAGCTGGGTCTTGGGGGAGATGGATTCCCAATTTTCTAAGGAAGTGCCATATTGATTTCCAAAATGGCTGTACAAGCTTGCATTCACACCAGCAGTGGAGGAGAGTTCCCCTTGCTCCATATCCTCTCCAGCATAAGCTGTCTTCTGTGTTTTTGATCTTAGCCATTATGACAGGTGTAAGGTGGTATTTCAGAGTCATTTTGATTTGCATTTCCTGGATAATTAGGGATGTTGAGCAATTCCTTAAATGTCTTTCAGCCATTTGGGCTTCCTCTGTGGAGAATTCTCTGTTTACTTCTATAGCCCATTTCTTAATTGGATTGTTGGGCATTTTGATATCTAATTTCTTGAGTTCTTTATATATTCTGGATATCAGCCCTCTGTCAGATGTGGGGTTGGTGAAGACCTTTTCCCATTCTGTAGGCTGTATCTTTGTCTTGTTGACCATGTCCTTTGCTCTACAAAAGCTTCTTGGTTTCAACAGGTCCCATTGATTGATTGTTTCTCTCAGTGTCTGTGCTACTGGTGTTATATTTAGAAAGTGATCTCCTGTGTCAATGCGTCCAAGACTACTTCCTACATTCTCTTCTATCAGGTTCAGAGTAACTGAATTCATGTTGAGGTCTTTGATCCACTTGGACTTAAGTTTTGTGCACGGTGACAGATATGGATGTATTTGCAGCCTTCTACATGTTGACATCCAGTTATGCCAGCACCATTTGTTGAAGATGCTTTCTTTTTTCCATTGTACATTTTTGGCTTCTTTGTCAAAAATTATATGTTCATAGGTGTGTGGGTTAGTTCCATTCTGCACTCTCTGGTCATTTTATACTATGATTTCAAACATCTCTAAATATCCATAATTTATTAAAGCCACAGAAATTGTTCTGTATTTACCTTCCTTATTGTATAGTAAATGTTTTTTCTTTTTTTTTTCCCTACTTAACAGTTTGAGAATTATGATGAAAATGTTATTTCAATTGAACACAAGCTGGTCATCTGAAAGGAGGGAGCCTCAGTTGAGAAAATTCCTCCATAAGACTTGGGTGTAGGCCTATTCCAAATCAGTCATTGATGGAGGGTGTCCCATCTCATTGTAGGTGATGCCATCCCTGGGCTGGTGGTCCAGGATTCTATGAGAAGCAGCCTGAGCAATCCATAAAGAGCCAGCCTCCATTGCTCTGCATCAGCTCCTGTTTCCAGAATCTGATCCTGCCCTACTTGATTTCCTGTTCTGATTTTTTTTAAAATGGTGAACAGTGATGTAGAAGTGTAAGACAAATAAACTCTTTCCTCTCCAATTTCTTTTGTTCATGATATTTCATCACAGCAGTAGTAACCCTAATTAAGGCAAGAATAAAAACTACAGGACAACTCCATGGGAGACTATAAAGTCAAGAATCAACAGTTCCTACTTTCTATGTGATTATTTAATGTTGTTTTCTGTGCTCAGTTTACCAAACTACATTCACTTCTGGAGTGAAATGAGGAGGGCTATACCAATATATTTTTTAAGAAGTGGTATGGCTGATAGCTTGTTGTTTTCATGCGACTCCTAATAATAGGGGTGGGTGTATCTCTGACTCTTGCTTTGGCACTTTTGGAACTCTTTCCCCTGTTGGGTTGCCTTGTCCAGCCTTGTCTTATTGTAAATTTTTGTTATGTTTGGCTATCATCTGCTGGAGGTCTGCTCTTTTCTGAAGAGGAAAACAGATGGGGAGTAGATCTAGGGGAGAGGAAAGGTAAGGGAGCTGGGAGGATAGGAAGTGGGGAAAAGTGTGTCCAGGATGTATGGTATGAGTCAAGAATCTATTATCAATAATAAAAAAAGTAATCGTAATAATGATAACAACTATGGCCATCAGAAAATCTCATTGAGCTCTATTTTTTATTCATCTATGAACTGTGTGACAGTTCTCTGTATTGTCACCATTGAACAAATAATAATCTTTGTTTCCCATGACTGTCTTGTACATTGTGTTGGGAAAAGGGGCTGGCCAAAGAAATCCACCCTGACCATGGAGCCCAGAATTAGGGAAGGATGGTTCAGATAAGCCCAGTGAGAGAAACACAGTTTAGCTCAGATCAGAGCCATCTCTGACCCTGTCCAACTGACTTGTGAAACCAACCAATTATAGAGCAGGACAGCAGAATCCTGGCCCTAGGGCCCAGGACCAGGAAAGAAATACAGCCTGTGTTTGGGACCTGAGCCAGAATAATGAACACTTTATCCCCAAACCCAGAACCCAGGAAATATGCCCTGATTCTGAAACTAGTACCAAAATAACACTATTGGCCCCTAGAATAAGAATCAGTGAAAGAAATGTGTCCTGGCATTAGAGGTAGTGTCAAAAAGCCAAGGAAGGCCAGTGAAAGAAACACAGTTTGGCCTTGAAATCAGGGCCATCTCTACCCCTTGCCCACAAAACTGGCTAATCCCTGGGCAGAAAAAACTAACCAATCAGAGTTTACTTCACCCCCTGGACATCTTATATAAACCACCCTGCCTGGTCAGTTGTGAGCTGTTCTTTCCACCATAGTAGAGGCAGCTACTCTCCTGGACTCCTCCTTCCCAAATAAATCTCTTCCTCAAAAGAGGTTTGGGTGTAGATCTTCATTCACTGGTGCACAGAAGGACCTTGCTTGGACATCCCGTAGTGGATTCAGCAAGGGGGGGCTGAAAAGAAGAACCTTTCTAAGACATTCCATAGTGGACTGAACAAGAGAGAGCTGGTAACACTGAGCCAGAGATTGCAGGTCTCTAGGAGAGGAGCAGGATTGCTGTATCCTACAGAGAGACCATCCCCCATCACACCAGCTATAGCCCAACTTTCCCTAAGAGTCAGGATACCACTCCCTGCTGAAGCAGTACCAGGCCTGACTCTCCTGAGAAGTCAGAAAAATTTCCCTTTCAGAGTTGGGCTGTTTCTTTGAAGTCTCAGCTGTCAGAGCTGTGTGCTAAACAGCTCTAGGTGTCCAGGACACCTTAAGGGCAGAGCTGTTATTTTGAGCAGCTCAAGCTGTCTGGGATATATTGCCCTCCATGGTTCAACTGTCTCTTTGCAATTTCAGCTATCACAGCTGTGCTACACAGCTCCAGGTGTCTGGGACACCTTCAGGGTAGAGCTGTTGTTCTGAGCAGCTTGAGGTATCCAGGATACTTTACCCTCCAGGACTGAATTGTCTCCTTACAGTTTCAGCCATCACAGCTGTGCTACACAGCTCAAGGTGTTGCCTGACTCCCCAGGTAGTCAGGACACCAAACCCACACAGTTGCAAAACTCTCCTATTGCAACCAGTTTACTAACATTTTTGGTGCAATTTACTAACATTTTGGTGCCTAAACCCGTGATAGACTCCCTTGGTACCTGTGCTCTTCCCCATGGTCTGAGCCACTCTAGGACTCTATCCCTTATCTCCAGTCCATCTGCAACAGACCAAACTTCAAGCTCTCCTATTGCTCAGCATTCCCTCCAACAATGACAATTAGGTGAGTTCCCCTTTTGGTCAGTGTAAACATTTCCCCGGGTCTGAGGAAGTGACCCTTGAGTATCCAGCACCTCTCTAGCACTCTTGGAAGTGGAGGTACCCCCAGCCATGGTCTTTAAAGTTATGGTTGGCCCTCTTCACCTGACCACCCCCAATCCTCAGAGCTGCAATCAGGCAGTCTTAAGCATCCTTTCCTGTGCTCTCCCATCTTCCCACAAAAAGGATCCACAAAAGCCTCCCTTTTTAGCCCTTTCCTCTGTACGAGTCCTTCCCCCTAGAGCTCAGTTTTCTCTCATTCTCCTACTTCTACTGAAGCCCTGGTACCAGGCACCAAAGTCTCTCTGGTAGCTTATTTGGGTGAAGCTGGACCCTCGTTGAGTTGGGTGATAACCCAATGAATGGCTTGGTCCCTGGCCAGTCTTCCCAGAGTCAGGGGATGCCTGTGACTACAGGCTGCAGTGATTATTTCCCTGCCCTCTCATGCATGGGAACCCTGCACTCCATACTGCTGTGGATGATCAATTGGTAAATAAAACACTGATTGGTCAGTAGCCAGACAGGAAGTACAGGTGGGACTAAGAGAGAGGAAAATTGGGAGATCAGGAAGGCAGGAGGGGACACTGCCACTGGCCACTAGGACAAGAAAGATGTAAGGTACCAGTAAGCCATGAGCCATGTGGCAAAGTATAGATTAATAGAAAGGGGCTGAAATAAGAGTAAGAGCTAGACAATGGTAGGCCTGAGCTAATGGCCAAACAGTTTAAATAATATAAGAATCTGTGTATTTATTTTATAAGTGGGCTGTCAGACTAACAGGGATTAGTGGGGGATGGAGAGAAGGTCTCCAGCTACAAATGGTGCCCAGTGTGGGGCACGAACCCATGACCCTGAGATTAAGAGTCTCATGCTCTACCGACTGAGCTTTAGATATAACAGGATGAAAGGGTAGATTAATGAACTTACTTTCAAAGAGCAACAACTTGTTTAAAATGTTTTACATTGGTATAGATTTTAGTCTATTGGTACAAATTTAAGTTAATTTTGTTATACTGTGTATATATTTCTACTCTGTTTAAGGTATTATGTTTGTGCAGCTCGTTTAAATTTGTAATTAAAAATAGATTAATAATTAGTCATCTATGATAATCATACTTGTAGCTATGTTAGTTAAGTTTTCTAGGTATACATAAATATATTTCAGATAGATAGGTAATCTTCAAATTCTTCAAAGATCTACAGAATATGGCATTTAAAATATTTTTAAAAATTTAGACTTTCTAAACAGTGAGGCATGTCTGCTTCTGGCAGCACCAATTTACTTCAGAGAAGAGGATGGGCATCAAAGGCATGTCATATGGAGTTTATCTTCACCTTGGCAAAAATAGCCATTTGGGTAAGAAACTGTTCTTTCCTGGACTGCTTGATCAACTGGACATGCAGGACCCATTAAAAAGTGACCACTGAATTTTGCTTGACAAAATAGTCCTTCAAGTTCCTGCTTCACAGAGGAAACTGCCAGACATTCTACAGGACTCTGAGAAAAGTGACCAAGAGACTCTAGCCCTGTGGGCTGAAGATAGATGCCCCAACTTTACAAAGAAACATTAGGTGACTGTCCAAACTGCCAGCTGTCTCTGTCTACCATGTAAGACTCCTGAAAGTTGCTTGCATCCTTCTCCCATTTCTCAGGTAATATTGTATTCTTCTAAGGTCTTTGATATATTTGAAACTAAATAGTTACAATTTTCCTTAGTTATGATAAAAGATAAGTTAGATATGAAAACCTTAGACTCACAAATACAAGATATATAGGATATCTTCCTTAATATTGTAACTGAATTCTTGCTTGATAATTGTTTTATTATATGTAGTTTTACTATGTTAAAGTTAAAACCTTCCTTTTTGGAAAAAAAAAGAAATAGGGGAAGTACTGTGAATGATTAATTGGTAAATAAAACACAGATTGATCAGTAGCCAGACAGGAAGTATAGATAGGACTAAGAGAGAGGAAAACTGGGAGAACAGGAAGGCAGGAGGAGACACTGCCAGTGGCCACCAGGAAAAGAAAGATGTAAGGTACCAGTAAGCCATGAGCCATGTGGCAAAGTACAGATTAATAGAAATGGGCTGAATATAAGAGTAAGAACTAGACAATGGTAGGCCTGAGCTAATAGCCAAGCAGTTTAAATAATATAAGAATCTGTGTGTTTATTTTATAAGTGGGCTGTCAGACTAACAGGGCTTAGTGGGATCTGGAGAGAAGGTCTCCAGCTATACCATACCCTCCCATATCCTCTTGGGATGCCTCCTAGAAAATCTCAAGCCTTTACACCTGGAACCTGATTTGAAAAGCCCTAAACTTGTTTCCTTGTGCAATAAAGTTTGGCCTCATTACCCTTTAGATAATCAATCTAAATGGCCACATAACAGCACACAAGATCCCAATATTATACAGGACCTTTACAACTATTGTGAGTGATCTGGGAAATGGAAAGAGACCCTATATGTAAAAGCCTTCTCTTACCTTCACTCCAAGCCTTCTCTCTGTGCTTCCTGTTACCCCACCTTGATATTGCTAGCTATGAAGTCAGAACAGGATGAAACAATTTCTTTTGATCCAGGCTGCCCTTAAGGCAATAAATTATGAAAAAGTCCAAGAGGTCATATGGGAGAAAAATGAAAATTGATCTCAATTCCTTCACCACCTTACAAAGGCCCGCTAACAATATACCAACTTGGATCCTGAGACCCCTGGTGGCAAACAACTTCTTGTGACTTATTTCTTCTCTCAGAGTTTCCTAGATATTAAGGCAAAACTTAAATGTCTGGATAAAGGACCTCTGACTCTACAAGCAGAATCCTTAGCAGTGGCCTTTAAGGTATATCATGGAAGGGATGAAAAGACCTGTAAACAAAAATACCTGATGATGGCTAAAGCCTCTCAGTGGGCAAAAGCAGGAACCCAAGCTCCCTGGCCCCCAAAACCCCACCAATCTGTACGTTTTTGTTACAGATGTGGCCAGGAAGGCCACTGGGCATGAGCCTGTCCAAACCCTCATAAACCACCAGGACCATATCCAAGGTGCCATCAAAAAGGATATTGGAGTTTAGACCTCCCCCATACTAGGGACACATGTATACCAAGCCCAGACCACCCTCCAGCCAGCCTCCTGGGTCTGGTAATGGATGATTGATGGGGCCCAGGCTCCCTTGGCCAGACCACTGCCATTTCCAACAGGGAGCCTCAGGTATCAGGTATCACAGTATCAGGGAGATCCATCTCCTTCCTCCTGAATACCAGGGCCACCTTTTCAGTCCTGGCAAAGGTTTGGGGGCCCACTTTATCCTCCTGTTTCTCTATTGTTGGAGTAGGGGGACAACCTTGCCAAGTTCAGCAAACCCCACCACTTAGCTGTATTTGTAGGGGTATTCCCCTCACCCATTCTTTCCTGTCCCGGTGCTAGGAAGGGACTTTCTCATCAAAATGGGAGCCTCTATTTCTTTTGCTCCCACTATCAGACTAAGCCCAGGTGCATCAGGCATTCCTCTCTCTCTTCTTCTTCAAACCACACCTGATAATCCTTTTCCTCCACCAGCCTCACAGGTAGATCCCAAGGTGTGGGACACCCACAACCTTTCTATTGCCAAGCATCAATCCCCTGTCATCATCTAACTGCAAAGTCCAACCAAATATATAACGAGGGCCTAATACCCACTTTCTCTCCAAAGCCATAGGGGACTTAAGACCCATATTTCTGACCTGCTAAGAAAAATCATTTGCATCCCACCTCCTCTCATTTTAACACTCCTATACTGGCAGTAAAAATTCCAATGGAGCCTACTGCTTGGTCCAGGACCTCTGACTTACTAACTCAGCAGTAATTCACTTTCACCCTGTTGTACCCAATCCCTATAATCTCCTCTCCACGATGCCCTCAGAAACCTCCATTTCTCAGCTCTAGACCTCAAGGATGCCTTCTTTTATATTCCCCTGGACCCTCAGTCACAAAATATCTTTGCTTTCACATGGACTGATGCAGATACCCACGTCTCTAGCCAACTCACTTGGACTGTCCTGCCCCAAGGATTTCGTGACAGCCCACATTTATTTGGCCAGGCTTAGCTTCTGACATACTCTTCTTTCTCTTCCTAAATTAAAAATTCCTACAAAATGTAGATGATCTTCTCCTTTGTAGTCCATCCCTGCAGATCAGACAGACAGACACCTCTACCTTATTAAACTTTTTGTCCAGTCGAGGATACAGGGTTTCGCCCTATAAAGTTCAGCTGTCCACTCCTCAGGTTACATATATAGGATTAGCCATTACTCCAACTCATAAGGCCATAACCCTAGACAGAAAGCACTTAATCCAGTCACTCACAGTTCCTACTACAAAGGATGAAATCCTATCTTTTCTAGGAATGGCAGGCTTCCTATGCTCTTCGATTCTTTTCTTCTCTCTTCTTGCTCATCCCTTGTATAAAGCAGTCCTTGCCCCTCACATGAACTTCTCCTAGCCCCTGTTACCAAGCCATTTTGTAAGCTTCAACAAGCTCTTCTCTAGGCACCAGCCCTACACCTTCCAGACTTAACCCACCCCTTTCCCTCTATGTTACAGAGAAGGAAGGATATGCCCTTGGGGTCCTGGGTCATCACCTGGAACCTTCCTGTGTACCTGTTTTAATTTTCATATAGTAAAATTACAGATAACAAAACAACTATCAAGCAAGAATTACAGTTATAATATCTAGTTTATTTATAATAACTAGTTTATTTGGCAAAATTAAGGAAGATATCCTATCTTATATTTGTGAGTCTAAGGTTTTATATCTAACTTATCTTTTATCATAACTAAAGAAAATTGTAACTATCTAGCTTCAACTACATCAAAGACCTCAGAAGGATATACTATTACCTGAGAAACGGGAGAAGGACCCAAGCAACTTTTGGCAGTCTTGTGACAATAGACAGAGACAGCTGGCAGCCTGGACAGTCATCCAAAGTTCTTCTGTAAAATTGGGGCATCTGTCTTCACCCCATAGGGCTAGAGTTTCTCAGTCACTTTTCTCAGTGTCCTGTAGAATGTTTGGCAGTTTCCTTTGTGAAGCAGGAACCTAAAAGGACCATTTTGTCAAGCAAAGTTCAGTGGTCACTTTTTAATGGGTCCTGCATTGATCAAGAAGTCCAGGAAAGAACAGTTTCTTGCCCAAATGGCTATTTTTGCTGAGGTGAAGATAAACTCTATACAGAATGTCTTTGATGCCCATCCTCCTCTCTGAAGTAAATTGGTGCTGCCAGGAGCAGACATGTCTCACTGTCCAGAAAGTCTAAATTTTTAAAAATATTTTAAATGCCATATTCTATAGGTCTTGGAAGTATTTGAAGATTTCCTATCTATCTGAAATATATTTATGTATACCTAGAAGACTTAACTAACATGGCTATAAATATGATTATCATAGATGAGTAATTATTAATCTATTTTTTAATTATCCATTACAATTTTAAATGAGCTGCACAAACATAATACCTTAAACAGAGTAGAAATATACACACAGTATAACAAAATTAACTTGAAGTTTGTATCAATAAACTAAAATCTATACCAATGTAAAACATTTTAAACAAGTTGTTGTTCTTTAAAAGTAAGTTTATTAATCTAACCTTTCATCCTATTATCTCTATATCATATCCCTTTTTTTCTTTAGAAAGTGATCACATTTATAATCAACCTGATTTAAATAAAAATATTGGTTTTTCTCTGTCCCACACCAGAGGCTCTTCTTATTTGGGACACAAGAATCTCTTAACTCTTTTTTTTATCAATATGTCTGGGTTTAGAGAAGGAGTGAGCCAATTCCAATATCCAAAGCCAGCTTAATGTATTTGGGAATTTGGGCATAGATTTTCTTACTACTGCCTGCTGGAGGGGGGCACTATATCTTACAGGGACACAAAGAAAATTTTAGGATTATGGAGAAGTCCGTGAGGATAAATTGTCTGAGCCAGTTGCCTTGAAACCATTCTGGATGTTGGATCATCTGGGCCATGGTGTCATCAAAGACCTTTCAGGGGGTCTTGGCTGGTCAAACCTGATGTATCTTAATCTGGAGCAAATCCATAGCCTCTTGTTTTCTGTGGAAACAAAAGCAGAGCCTCCTTTCCAAAGCAACATATCCTTAGATCCAAATTTTGAAGTTAAGATATCTTTAAAATGCACATATTGGTTTATAATCTAATATCTCTCTTCAGTTAAAAATCCCAAAGAAAACACAATCCAGATTCTCTGTGAAATATCCATCTTTATGTGGCTTATTTTTTATACTACCTTCACTGTCTCTTTAAAGCCTTTATTTTTAAAAACGTCTATTTCTTTATATAACTGTATATATTTATTTTTCTCTCTCTTTCAGGCCTACATACATTTTTACACACATTGTAAAGCATTTAAAGTCTTATTTCAACTGAATCTGTCTTATTGTGAATCTACTGTTTTAAACTGCAGCATTACTAGGGCTAAAATAGCAGCTTTGGCTAGTGGCTTCGCCCACCTCAGATTCCCAATATGGAGGTGGTATGTTTACTGCCAGCTCTGGGAGCCACCATCAACTCTTAGAAACAATGGTACTATGCTTTTATCAAAGCAGCGTGTAGCCCAGAAACCTCTTTAACATTGGCAACCTAATTCTCCTCTCTCCTCTGGGACAGAATTCCCCTGTTCTTGCTCCAAAATTGACATGCCCCTTCAGGATAATCCTTACTACCTCAACTCCTGCCAAGCTTAAGGGTATCCCTCATTGGATTCACCTTTCCCATCTCAAGCCATTTATACCAACTCAAGATGATCTTTTGATCCCAACAAGACCAAGCCCTCTTAAGTTTCAGAGGATACCAAATTAGAACAGTCTGCCTCTGAACTTAGAAGAATGAGGCCACATTCATCTGCCAAGATTCAAGCCCAAATCTATCAGGTCATGCCCCACCTCTTCTTATTCTATTTCTTTCTACCCACCCCTATCACTAGTGAACTCTACATTTGGAGATTTGTGGCTCAGGAAACATATTCCCAGAAGTTTAAGCAGACCACCACTCACGTGGTAGGGTTTGGGGACTGCTCACCTGCAGGTTGTCAAAAAGACATACTTATTCCTATAACACAAAAATTGATTGCTAGAACTCCTGTTCCCAATGCTTATTTCCTCTATGATAAAACTAAAGAGTACTGCAAATGCTGGTCAGAAACCTATGGAAGTTGCCCTTATTGGTCTTGTAAAAGATATCATGCACATTCAAGAAAACATTCCTCTTATTATGAAGAATGGGGAATCTTTTACATCTGGATTAAGGACCCATGGCACCATAGATGGGACATGGGAGTCTTAGGTAATTCTCTTTGGCAAACAGTTCTATAGGTCTGGTGGATTTTGTAGAGGAAATACAGCCTTTATCTTTCATATTGTTTGTATTTTTGCAGTATGATTTGAGCATGTTGACTTCTTTTGTTAGTTCTACATCTGATATGTACAGAGTAGGTTTGGATTGAATATAGGATGTGTGGGGTAGGGTGGGCCTAAAAGCTGGAAATGAATTAGATGGAATAAAGTCAGATGGAAACATAAAGATAAGCTGATGTAAGCTTGGCAGTGGTGGTGCATGCCTTTGATCCCAGCACTCAGGAGGCAGAGTCAGGAAGATCTCTATGAGTTTGAGGCCAGCCTGGGCTAAAGAGTGAGTTCCAGGAAAGGCACCAAAGTTACACAGAGAAACCCTGTCTCAAAAAACAAAAACAAGCAAACAAAAAGGTCAGCTGATATGAAGAAAATGTGTCCTTGTCCAAGTTCAGTGTTAAGGTGTAGATCTGGGGTTGTAGAGTGTGTATGAAGAAGGTGATCAGGCTGAAGTACCCTGTTCAACACTGGAGCAAGATACACAGGATATGATTGAACAGGGAGGCTGGAAAGGTTCAAGGGACCTGTAGGTTGAGGGCAGGTGAAGAGTGTGTTTTGGCCAGTGCCTGAAAGTTTGGATTCATACATAAAGAGTGGCTATAGTAAATCAAGATATATGGTTTCAGAAGTGTGCAGACATGCCCAGCTTTCATGTGGGTGCTGGGAATCTGAACTCAGGTGTTAATTCTTGTGCCATAAGTGGTTTCAGCTGTTAAACTGTACCTAGTTCAGTAATAAACATCAAAGAATTAATGGAAATTAAGAACATAATGATATATGAAAATGGGTATATTAACCAAAGACACATAACTATGACAAAATTTATTATTTTATATGCATATATACATAAATATTCATTTGATATAAAAGGAATAGAAAGGCAAACAATGTGAAAGCCAGTCAAGAAGTACCACATATGCATAATAAAACACATATATAAAGATCAGAGACAAAATGAGGAATAGTAATTGAGGCCCATAAAAATGTTCAGACATGTTTGTTTTATATTAAAGGAAATATGTTATGCAGATGAAGAGGCTCACTACTAGTAAATGAAGAATTTTACAATGTTTTTTTCTTTTTGCAACAAAGTGTGGAGGAGAAAACCATATTTTAAGATATCATGGGAGAATCCATATTACAAATGAGGGGTCAAGATTCAGTAGATTACCTAATTCCCACAAAACAACATAATACATTATAACTCATTTAAAAATGCCTGAAGACGATTTCTCATAAATTGGTAATCAATCTACCTCAATACACAACTATACCACTCTCGGGCATATACCCACAGAATGCTCAATCATTCCACATGGACACATGCTCACCTATGTTCATAGCAGCATTATTCATAATAGCCAGAACCTGGAAACAATCTAGATGCCCCTCAACTGAAAAATGGACTTAAAAAATGTGGTACATATACACAATGGTATGTACTCACTTATAAATGGATACCACATATAAAGTAAAGAATAATCAGACAACAACCCACAACTCCAGAGAAGCTAACTAACAAAAAAGACCCAAAGAAGGACACATGGATCACCCTGGGAAGGGGAAATAGATGATATTTCCATGAGTAAAATGGGGATGAGGGGTGGGCAATGGAGTATAGGGGATAGGGGATGAGAACATAAGGGGATGGGATGATTGAACTGGAACAGGGATGGAGGGGGAAAGCAATGAGAGAGATACCATGATAGAGGGATATATCATGGAGATAGAGAGAATCCTAGGGAAATTGCCAGGAATCCCCAAGGATGACCTTAGCTTGGCCTACTAGAAATAGTAGAGAGTTTTTCTGAACTGAACTGGCTTACCCCAGTGAATTAGACAGGTGAATACCCTAACTGTCATCACAGAGCTTTTCTCCAATGACTGATGGAGGCAGATGCAGATACCCACAGTCAAACACCAGACAGAGCTTTAGGAGTCCAGTCAAAGAGAGAGAAGAGGAATTCTATGAGCAAGTGCATCAGGATCAAGATGGGGAAACCTGCAGAGATGACCAAATCAAACTGGAGGGAACTCATGAAAGTTGGATCAACGGCTGTGAAGACTCCATGGGACTGGACTAGGCCCTCTGCATAGTGAGACAATTGTGTAGCTTGATCTGCTTGGGAGGCCCCCTGGCGGTAGGATCAGAATCCAACCCTGGTACATGAGTGGGCTTTTTGGAAACCACTACCTATGATGGGACACCTCGTGCAGCCTTGAGGCAGAGGGGAGTCTGGGACTTGCCTCTACTTGATGTGCTTTGCCATAGGAGGCCTTGCCTCTTTGTGGGTGGAAGTGGGGAGTGGCTTGGGAGGGGGATGGGGGTGTGAGAGGAGGGAATAGGGGGATCTTTGATTGGTGTGTAAAATAAATGAAAAAAATTTCTTAATAAAAAAATAAAAAAGGGGTTGGGGATTTAGCTCAGTGGTAGAAAATTTGCCTAGCAAGCACAAGGCCCTGGGTTTGGTCCTCAGCTCCGGGAAAAAAAAAAATTAAAAAATTCCTGAAGAATAGCAAAATAAATTATTTGCATTCTAGAAATATATGCTCAACAAACTTCAAGATAAATAATAAAAACATGTCAAGAAAAACACTTCTTAAATAGCTAATTTTTCTTAAGAGACAGAACTAATATGATAGATAGGTAGAAGCATAGGTTGACAGACAGACATAGGAAAGAGATACAAAATACACACAGAGTGAGATAATAGATAGATATATAGATGATAGATAGATGAGAGTTACTTTATCAAAGCAATTGATTCACATGGTCTTAGAAATGAGAATTTCCTCTGTAATCAGACTGCAACAGGAATACTCCGAAAAACAAGTGGCAAGTCTGAATCCAAGTTTAGAGGCCTGAGAATAGTGGAGTAAAGTGTATGGAATATCTTTACTGTAAAAATACATAACTTTGTATAATATTAGTATTTTAGCTCATTTTTAAATAGCCACATTTTGTAGCACATGAATAGCATGTCTAAATGTATTCTTATGCACTAATATATGTACAGACATATCTCTGCAGTAGGCTCTAAGGTAAGAACTTAGCAATGCCAGACAAAGTGGCTCCTTTGAGACTAAGACAGAAGGAGATAATCAGTAATGTCAGTTGATTACTTGTAAAGCAGTGGGAAGGAAGTATAGCATCTAGAAATTATCAAAATGTGACTCTTCCCGGCACCATTATTCTTTTGGGAAGAGAGGGGTCACATATAGAGCATATGGTCAGCAACAGGAAATCAAAATGCATGCTCAGATCTAACCTGAGAACATCAAGTCAAAAGCATATTTACAATTTTACCTTTTATTAATAATAGCAGCAAAGCAGGGCATGACCTGACCATGCATGTGTATTCATCCCTGTGACTTGTCCTCTACAGGAGCTATTCCTGGACACTGCTTATTTGTTTCAAATACAAATACTTCCAGTGACTCTAAGTGATGCTTGGCCAAAGAACTCTGGTACCACATTCCTCTTCACATTCTGTTATACATGTATGAATGTGGGTGTGTAAATGTGTGTGTATAATCAGGTGCATATATGTGAAAGTCACAGGTGAACCTTGGGTGTTGTTTCTCAGGAGATGACAAGCTTGTTTTCTGAGATAGTGTATCCCACCAGGACACAAGGCTCACTCTTTAGCCTGGGTTGGGTGTCCAGCAAGCTCCCAGGATCTCCTATTCTTTCTTCCCAGTGTTGGTATAACAAGCACACACCTCAAAGCCTGGTCACTATACATATGCTGCAGATTGGATTTAGGTCTTCAGGTTGGTGTGGCCAGTACTGTAGTGAATGAACTTTCTCTAGCTTCCTAGCTTGAATTCTCTGTGCTTCACAATATGTGGACCAGCATGATGTGCTGTGAACTTTTTTCTTTCATTTTTTACCTGCATTGTAAGCAAGTCTAATAACAGGTAATTAAATCACATGTATTTATTATTGAGAACATGCAGAAGAAAAATGACCAAGAATTATCTTACTGTATTAGTTATTTCACAAGGAAGCTCTATTTTAACTCAAGGCCAGATATACATTAGCACAAGGGATAATAACACTGTTGCAGAGAATAGAAAATAGAAACATAATTGTTCAGTGACTCCAGAAATTGCAAAATGGTTGACAGGTGTTTTCTGGGTCTTGACAGAATGATAATACATGAGAGGGAAGGAAGGACAGCTTGTCCCTGATCAGAAGGAGGTGGATGAAGGTGTGAAGTCGATTGAGGAATTCCTAGCCTGGGCTAGGAATTCTGATCTTCTTCAGACAGGAATGAAGCAGATCTTATAAGGGGGTGGCAGAGAGGTTAATCCATTGGCCACTGGGGTAATGTTGATGCAAATTAAATATATTTATTATTGAAAATATGCAGAAGTAAAATGAGCATGAATTACTATACTATATTAGTTATTTTACAGGGAAGTTCTATTTTAACTCTAGATCAGATACACATTAGCACACAAAATAATAACACTGTTGCAGAGAATAGAAAATTGCAATATATTTGTGCAGTGATTCCAGAAATTGCAAAGTGATTGATAGGTATTTCTGGGTCTTGAAAGAATGGGAATACATGAAAGGGAAGGAAGGACAACTTGTCCATGATCAGGAGGTGGATGAAGGTCTATAGGTGGTTGAAAAAAAAAAAAACAACAACAACACAGCCTGGACCAGAAAGTCTGATCTTCTTTAGACAGGAATGAAGCAGATTTGTAAGGGGTGGCAGAGAGGCTAATCCATTGGATCACTAGGGTAATATTGATGTCCTTAGTGGGAACCAGCGATTTCAGCTTAAAGTTCTTTAAAATGGTGGTCAGGAATAGAAACAGCTCCATGCGTGCCAGGCCTTCTACAGCACAGATCCATTTTCCTAGAGGTAAAAAAGTCAAAGATTACTATTCTCATTTGTAAATGTAAGAATCATTGTACTGGTAACTGACACAGGAGACTATAAATGAAGGATAAGTTATTGAGTTGGTGTGCAGATGGATGGCTGCATGAAAAAACAACTTATTAGGCAAAAATTAGTTGTGGTTATTCACATCTGTAATCAGATGGCTAGGAGACTGAGGAAGAGGGATTCTCTATTCATTATCACAAATAAGAAAGCCAAGGACAGAAACTGCATATCCAAAGGCAGTATACATACTGCAGGTGTGGACTCAATATCCATCATTCTCATCATGAATGAGAAAGAAATGGGTTCCTGATAATCTTTGCAGAGTGTCCTGCCCACATCTACAATGTCTCCATCATCTCATGATGATCTTGAATTTCCTCAAATTCTGAACTGAGTAAAAATTCTCTGATCTAATGGTTCATGAATTTCTTTTAAGGATATGGGATTTTTTTTTTTCTAATTCTCCATTACCAATACCTTTTGAGGCAGCTAGGAAGTCATTTATTAGAATGTTGCTCCAATTTTGCTTTAATATATAAAGTTATGTGTGTGTGTGTGTGTGTGTGTGTGTGTGTGTGTGTGTGTGTGTGTCCTGGTTTATCCCTAATAACCCAGAGATCTGTGGGTCTTTCTCATTGCCCTAGTTCAACTGAAATATGACAAGTATTTTTATTTATGTGCATTTGAGGCTCTTTGGTAATTTTCTGTATTTTTGGAGACTTGTAATTGCATACTTGAGCATGGAGGCGAGTGACACAGCAAAAAAAACCAAACAAAAAAACCCAAAAAAACAAAAAAACAAAAACAAAAACAAAAAACCCTGAATGTAAATTATGTCTCTATTTTCATGGTGAGTGAAGTGTAAATGAAGTTTTCTTTCTTTGGTACTTCTGTGATGTAGCTAAAGGAAGATTAAAAACACTCTACTCTTCTGCTTTCTCAGTTTTGAACAATGGATAACAATCAAAGCCTCAGTTTCATAGCCTGACAAAGAAGAAATCTCTTTATCATGACAGTGCATGGACACAGTGTCATACTCCTGATCATTACAAGTCTACTGGCCATTAGGGTGCCACTTGTAGTTGGAATGTTTCCTGTGTCCTGTCTGGTCCCCATGCTGCTCAGACCAAAATAAACACACAGAGGCTTATATTTTTTCCAAACCATGGCCATAGCAGGCTTCTTGTTAGCTAGCTCTTATATCTTAAATTAACCCATAATTATTATTTATATTTAGCCATGTGGCTTGGTACCTTTTCTCAGTTCTGCCTTGTCATCTTGCTTCCTCTGTCTGGCTGGAGACTTCTGACTCAGCCTTCCTCTTCCCAGAATTCTCCTTGTCAGCTTATACTACTTGCCTGGCCAATTATCATTTTACTTACTAACCAATCAGAGCAACACACATTCACAGCATACAGAAAGACATTCCACAGCAGCCACTGTGTAAGTCTCCACAGATTCTCATGTCACTGGAGCCATGGAAATGGGTTTCTATTACCTGTTGAGAAAGGCACGAAGTAGTCACTTTTCTTAAAGTTTCCATTCCCATCTAGAAAATGTCCAATGTCAAATATCTTTTGGCTGGGGAATTCCTTGCTGTCATGCAGCACTGATGACAGTGATGTTATTACCATTGTTCCCTATAACAATACTTAGAAAGAAATCAAGTTACAAAGAAATCATAGAGCTAGAATACTTTAGGAAAATAACCTAGTTCATCCTCTGCTCCATAGTGAAATTTAAGTAAAAAGATCAGCAGAGATATTTCAATACACAGAGCAGGTAGTCAGGAGGGAGGAGGTTGAGGCAAGACACAGTAGTGTGACTAAAGTGCCTTCCACTGATATTTCACATGAGTACTTGGTCTAAACCTTCCTAGTCTCTTCTTCCTTTCCTTCAGATTAGACTTATGCTTCTCTGACTACCAGCTGCTCTAACTTATCACATCTATCTATATACCTCATATGAATCCAGGTTCCAGATTGAATAATTCATTGAGTTTTTTATAGAATGGGAGACTGTTCATTGAGTACAACAGGTAATATTTAGAAAGACAAATGCCATTTGTTTTTTTTTTTCATTTACAGAATCTATCTATATCTGTATTTATATAAAGAAGTATATGCAGGGTTATGTGCCATAAAAGAGGTGTTCAGTCATGTATATAATCTATCTCTTTTTATGAATGCACAGACTCAAACACAGAAATACATACATGCTTATGTGTCAGAAAAGCAGGATGAGGACTCTTTGGGAGAAGGAAAGAAAGGAATGGAATAGAATGAGTGAGAAAAAATAAAATTAAACAAAATAAGATGAGGGTAAGAAGAGCTGATGTCAGCTAAATGAACAAATCTTCTAAAGATACATAGAAATTGCTGGGAGCTGGTAAGTTCTCCCTAACTAGTAAACAAACTAATCTCTCATCCATTCAAAGTTTTTAGGAATGTGCCTTACAAAGCTCTTACAAGGATGACCCACATATTATAATGTAGCTTAACTAAATATGTTTAAAGTTTTAAAGCTAAAAAGAATATTATTGACATATGTAAACTGTGTGAAAATTAAGAGTTAATGTTAATAGATATTGAACATATTATATTCATAACCAATTATTTACCCACTGCTCATGACTGTTTCGTTGCTACAATGACAGAGTTTCTGAAGGCACAACACAATCCCCTTGGCCTAGAAAGTCTTAAATCTACCATAACAATAATAGCAATATCATGGGTTCCTTCTTATCCTATCAGTGGCTCTAGTCTGCTTAAAGAAATCACTTATCTTTGCTATGGGATGTTCTGTATATATACTGTGAATCTGTTGCTATGATTGATTAATAAATAAAGTGCTGATTGGCCAGTAGCCAGGCGAAAGTATTAGTGGGACAAAAAGAGAGGAGAAGGCTGGGAAGTGGAAGGCTGAGTCAGGAGATGCTGCCAGCCGCCACCATGACAAGTATGATGTAAGATACTGATAAGCCACAAGCCACATGTCAAGGTATAAATTTATAGAAATGGGTTAATTTAAGATATAAGAACTAGATAGCAAGAAGCTTTCCATGGCCATACAGCTTATAAGTAATATAAGTCTCTGTGTGTTTGCTTGCTTGGGTCCAAGTTGCTGCAGGAATGGTGGGTGAGAGAGATTTGTCCTGACAATGGGACAGGCAGGACCAGGAAAACTTCAGCTACAAATGGTGGCCAATGGCTCGAGTTTCAACCTGAAACCTGAAAATACTTAATAATCAATTCTAAAAGGAGCTGGAAACATGTCTCATGCAGGTGGCGAGATGCTGAAATATGAGAGCTTCAGCTACTCTATGGCAGGTTCATGGCATGTGGGCGTGACCTATTCCCACCAAGTTACACATGGTGCAACAATGGTGAAGATGGATTTAGCCTTTGCTACTACAAGAAAAAATAGGTTTCTGGGCTGCATGCTGCTTTGATAGAAGCATAGACCCACTGCTTCTAAGAGTTGATGGCACCCAGAGCTGGTGGTAAAGGTACCACCATCATGTTGGGAAGATGAGGTGAGCAGAGCCAGTAGCCACAGTGTCCATTTCAGTCTTACAAATGCTGCAATTTAAAGCAATAGATTCACAATAAGACAGATTCAAATTGGATAAAGTTCTAAATGGTTTACAATGTGTGTAAAAATGTACATAGGTTTGGAAGAGAAAAGAAAAGGAATATAGACAGTTATATTTAAGAAATAGATAGTTTTTGAAAATAAAGTCTTTAAAGAGAAAGTAAAAATATGATACATATATGCAATGGAGTACTATTCAGCAGAGGAAAAACAATGACATCATGAGGTTTGCAGGCAAATGGATGGATCTAGAAAAAAAGCATCCTGAGTGAGGTAACCCAGACTCAGAAAGACAAACATGGTATGTACTCACTCATAGGAGGATACTAGATGTAAAACAAAGATGACTAGACTGCTACACAACTCCAGGGAGGATACCTAGAAAACAGGACCTTAAGAAAGACACAGGGATTTCCCAATGACAGAGAAATGGATGAGATCTACATGAACAGCGTGGATGACAGTGGGAGCAATGAAGGGCAAGGTTTAAGGGAAAGAGAGCTTAGGGGAGCAGGAGATCCTAGCTGGATCAAGAACAGAAAGGGAGAACAAGGAACAACAGACCATGATAAATGAAAACCACATGAGAACAGGAAGAAGCAAAGTGCTACAGAGGTCCCCCGAAATCCACAATGATACATTCACTGTAGACTACTGGCAATGATCAAGAGAAAGCCTGATCTGACCTAGTCTGGTGATCAGATGACCAAACACCCTAACTGTCATGCTGGAACTCTCATCCAATAACTGATGGAAGTGGATTCAGAGATCCTGGGCCAGGCCCCAGGTGGAGCTCCAGGAGTCCAATTGTCAAGAAAGAGGAGGGACTGTAAGATTGTGAATTGTTGAGACCAAGATTGGAAAAGCACAGGGACAAATAGCCAAACTAATGGAAACACATGAATTATGAACCAAAGGCTGTGGAGCCCACAACTGGATAATGCCCTCTGGATAAGTGAGACAATTGAATAGCTTGAACTATTTGGGAGGCCCCCAGGCAGTGGGACCCAGACTTGTCCTTAGTGCATGAGCTGGCTGTTTGGAACCTTGGGCTTACACAGGGACACTTTGCTCAGCCTGGAAGGAGGGGACTGGACCTGCCTGTACTGAATCCACTGGGTTTAATTGATTCTCCAGGGGATTCTTGGCCCTGGAGGAGATAGGAATGGAGGAGAGGGGCTGGGCAGGAGATAGGGGTGGTGGCAGGAGGGGGTAGGACAGGGGTACCCATGACTGATGTGTAAAATTAAAACACAAATATAATAAGGAAAAAAAAAGAAAAGAAAAATAAGCTATGTAAAGATGGCTATTACACAAAGAATCTGGACTGTGTTGTCTTTGATATTTTTTACTGCAGAAAGACATATGATTGTAAAAGCTGTTGAGCTAAGCCAATATGGATACTTTAAAGATACCTTGACTTTAAAATTTGATCTAAAGATACGTTGCTTTGGAAAGGTTGCTATGCTTTTGTTTCCACACAAATCAAGAAGCTATGAATTTGTTCCAGATTAACATACATCAGGTTTGACCATCCAAGACCCCCTAAAAGGTCTCCAATGACACCATGGCCCAGATGATCTAATATCCAGAACGGTTTCAAGGCAAGTGGCTCAGACAATACAGCCTCATGGACTACCCCATAAGCCTAAAATTTTCTTTATGTCCCCGTAAGAATACAAGTACCCTCTTCCAGCAGGAAGTAGTATGAGAAGCTACACCCAAATTCCCAAATATACCAAGCTGGCTTTGGAGATGGAATTGGCTCACTCCTTCTCTAAACCCAAGCATATTACTAAAACAAAAGGTTGAGAGAGTCTTATGTCCCATATCAGAAGAGCCCTCTGGTGTGGGACAGAGAAAAACCAATATTTTTATTTAAAACAGGTTAATTATAAATACAACATCTTTCTAAAAGAAGAAAGGGGATATGGTATAGTTATGATACAATGACAGGGTAGATTATTGAATCTGCTTTTAAAGAGCTACTTGTTTAAAATGTTTTACATTGCTATAGATTTTAGTTTATTGATACAAGTTTAAACTTAATTTTGTTATACTGTATATATATATATATTTACTCTCATTTGAGGTATTATGTTTATGTAACTCATTTAGATTTTAATGGATAATTAAGAAATACAGATTAATAATTAGTCTTCTATGATAGTCAAACTTAAGTCATGTTAAGTTTTCTAGGTATATATAGATATAATTCAATTGGGTAGGCAATCTTCAAACACTTCAAAGACCTACAGAATATGGCATTTAAAATGTTTTAAAAAATTTAGACTTTCTAGATAGTGAGACATGTCTTCTCCTGGCAGCACTAATTTACTTCAGAGAGGAGGATGGACATCAGTGACACTCTATATGGAGTTTATCTTCTTGGCAAAAATAGCCATTTGGGCAAGAAACTGTTCTTGCCTAGACTGCTTGAAAAATGTATCAACTGGACATACAGGACCCATAGGAAGGTGACCACTAAAATTTGCTTTCCAAAATGATTCTTCAGGTTTTTGCTTTGCAGAGGAAAGTGCCAGACATTCTACAGGACACAGAGAGAAGTGTCTGAGAGACTCTAGACCTGTGGGCTGAAGACAGATGGCACAACTTTACAAAGGAACTTTGGATGACTGTCCAGGCTGCCAGCTGTCCCTGTTTATTTTTGCAAGACTCCTGGAAGTTGCCTGTGTCCTTCTCCTGTTTCTTAGGTAATATTATATCCTTCTGAGGTCTTTGATGTAGTTTAAGACTAGATAGTTATAATTTCCTTAGTTAAGATAAAAGATATGAAACCTTAGACTCACAAATATAGGATAGATAGGATATCTTCTTTAATTTTGCCAAAAATAAATAGACTAGATATTATAAATATATTAGATATTGTAACTGTAATTTCTGCTTAATAATTGTTTTGTTATATGTAATTTTACTATGTTAAAGTTAAAAACTTTCCTTTTTGAAAAAAAGAAAAGGGAAGTGCTATGGATGATTGATTGATAAATAAAATACAGGCCAGTAGCCAGGCAGGAAGTATAGGCAGGACAAAGAAGGAGAATTATGGAAAGTGGAAGGCTGAGGCAGGGAGAGCTTTTAGCCACTGTGATGAGAAGCAACATGTAAAGATACTGGTAAGCCACAAACCACGTGGCAACTTATAGATTAATAGAAATGGGTTAATTTAAGATATAATAACAGCTAGTAAGAGCCATTATACCATACAGTTTGTAAATAATAAGTCTCTATGTATTTACTTGGGTCTGAGGGCTGCAGGAGCTGGGCAGGAACAGAATAACTTCAGCTACATATCCTATTTATCAGAAGGGAGAATCACCTGTGAAGTCATGCTTATTTCTCCACCAGGTTATTTCACAGAGGAAAAAATGGATTATTCTACTTGACTAGATTAAAAAGAGACCAATTATATCATGATCCAGCAGCAGAAGGATGAAAGGATATAAATTTAGCTGATGAAACACTTGCCTCAAACTAGGCTCTAAATGCAAGGAAGCTATGAAAAGATATGTGCTGTGGTATATCTTTCTGTATTCCGTGAGTATGTGTGGTCCAAATAGAGCTGTTTTGGCCTATTGGAAGAAAGCTTACAGCCAGGTGGAAAACCCAAGTAGAGATAAAGAGAGAGGAAGGGCAGAGTCGAGGAGACATCAGCCACAGAAAAAGGAGCAACAAAATGCCAGCAGACTGGTAATACCACAGCTACATGGCAACATATAGATAAATAGGAATGGGTTAATTTAAGATGAAAGAGTTAGCTAGCCAAAAGCTAAAGCCATAGGCCATATAGTATGTAATTAATATAAGCCTCTGAGTAATTATTTTATAAGGGGCTACTGGACCACTGATGGGAGAGATTCACCCAGACCTTGGGGCTGAGCAGGACCGGAGAAACTTCTGGCTACTGATATGTCACACTTTTTCTTGTGCTTTGTTTTATTTACCACTTAGGTGGGTCTAAGGACATAAACATAAACAAGTTATGTATATTAGCCATAGACATCAACAATCTTAACTCGGGAGGGTCCTGTAGCCAGAGCAGACTGGCAACATAATCCATAAACTAAGTCTGTTATCACACAGCAAAACCCACTGCTACTGGCAAAGTTAGTTATATCATCTCCATATGATGTTAGTAACAGGAACCTAACCAATATCTTTTTGTCCCAACCTGACTCCTCAAAAATACAGGACTGCCCAGTAGAGAACAACTTCATCCTTTCCAGATGAAGTTATTACTACAAAAATGCTTCATTTTTCATCTGTAATATCTGGTAACCAATGAGTAGTTTTTGATGTCTTCAAAGAAACTGGCCACAGAAATGAACTAAGTACAAACAGAACCACATAAAGGAACATTTTTAACTTAGTTTTATGCCAACACCTCTGTTTTTATATAAAAAAAAATCTAAAAATTTTAAGGAAGAAAATTTATGGGCAGACATTTCTTTAACATAGAATTATAACACGACTCTTAAAAGGTCTTATTAATAAAAAAAACAACCCAGAGCCAGAGATTGGGGTGAAACCTGAAAGTTCAGAGAAACAGAGCAAGCCACAGTCAACTTCACCTGGCTAATTCCTCAGCCAATCCTGTTTCTACAAATCCTCAGTCTAAAAGCCTCTGAGTCCTTACACTGGCAAGTCTCAGTTGAACTGCTCTTAGTTCCTGTCTCCTCTCACCTTATTTACCCTTCTCCACTCAGCCATGTCACTTCCTGGGATTAAAGGTATATGGTACTTTCCAAGCAAAGGCATGAGATCTCAAGTGCTGGATTAAAAGGAGTGTGCCACCATTTCCTGACTCTGTTCTTAGTGTTTCCTTGAACTCACAGAGATCCAGATGTATCTCTGCCTCCCAAGTGATTGGACTAAGGGTGTGTGCCACCACTATCTGGCCTCTATGTCTAATCTGGTGGCTGTCTTTGTCCTCTGATCCCCAGATAATTTTGTTAGGGTACACAATATATTAGGGCACACAATATATCACCACATTTCAGCTTTTTCTCTCTAAAATAATAAAAGAAGGATTTAACTAATATAAAAACTATATACAATAAGTACAATAAGTATATACAATATATATAGTCAAGAATTACATTAACAATGTCCAGTCCATTAACATTTGGCAGATTCAAACAAAAAATCCCATTATTCATCCTATTTTGGTGAGTCCAAAATTTTGCACCTAGTTCACTTTCTATCTTAATGTGTATTACCAACATAAAACTATCTTTTGATGTCTGTCAAACTTATACACATTACATCTCTTAGTGAGTTTCTTTTTTGAATTTGTTAACAAGGAAAACTATAACTATCTAATCTACAACTCCCTTAGAGACCCGAGAAGATAATAATATTACCTAAGTAAACATGAAGTGCAAACAAGCGAGTTCCAAAAAAATGTGAGAAATGATAGAAACAACTGGCTGTCTGGACAGTCACTCAAGATTTCTCTGCAACGTGTGGTATGCATCTTCAGCCTATAGGCATAGCACATCTGACAGACTCATCTGTGAAGCAGGGTTTTCTAAAGAGCCTTCCTACTTTGTCATGGCAAAGATTGGCAGTCCTTTCTTTGGTGTCCTGCTTGTCTATTTTAAACAGCATGCAGATATCAGTTAAAATATGGGCACTTTATTGCCCAGTAGCTAACTTTTGCCACAATGAAAGTAAACTCCACGAGGAGTTTGTTCAATGCCCATTATCTTCTCTGAAGTAGATAGATGCTGCATGGAGTAGACATTTCTCATTGTCATAAAAAAGAATTCATGTTATTAAAATATCTTAAGTGATATATTCTGTAGATACCTGAAGTGTTTGAAGATGACCTATCTAAAAGATAATTCTGTTTGACCTTGAAAACATATCTAATATAACTACAAGTTCAATTGTAATGACTAACTTTCATTTCTTTATATCCTAAGTGGTTTGTGAAAATAACTTTCAAGGACTAGCAATTTGCATTACATTGTTAAATAAACTGTTTAGGTACAATACCTTGAACAAGATTAGACATATATGTACACTATTTTCTAACAAAACCAATCTCAAATTTGTATCAATATACATAGTTGGCATACAATATACAAAAATTCAATTGAATGAAAAATTTTAAAACTAGTAGTTGATTTCTAAAAGTAGATTCAATAATCTACTTTTTATCTTATCATACCCATATTCTCTCTTTGTTCTTTTTGAAGTAGATTCAACAACCTACCCTTTATTCTATCTTTTCTATATCTTTTTTGAGAGTAGATTCAATAATAATCTACCTTTTATCTTATCATATCTATATCCTCTTTTTTCTCTTCAGAGTAATAGATTCAATAACCTAAATTTCATCCATCATTTCTATATCTTTTTTTTTAGATTAGACTCAATAATCTACCACTTATCTATACCCTCTTTTTTCTTTTCTTTTCAAACAAGAACCTCAAATCTAATTTCCTTTATTAATGTTTTTTTCTGACCACTGACAATTACAACTTTTAACAATGTTAACAATTAACATTAACAAATAACTAACCAATGTAAACAATGACAATTATCCACAACCCATTGAATGACCAATAACCACCCATCCTACCTCTTGGGAATGTGGGCATTGTGCTCTTAAGATTACTTCTTGCTGTCTGAGCTGAAGGCATCTTTTGGCAATCCTGAAAGAAATATTTTTGGGTTAGTTGCCAAGTCCTGAGAGAGTTAGCTGTATCATATGTCCAGTCTCTGCATAATGGGAAAGTGCAGGGCTTGTCTCAAGCCCTTGCTCATGTAATCTGTGAGGCTGGTTCATCTCAGCTAGCCATCTCAAAATTGTCCTGAGCAGTTTATAGTCCAAAGCCTATCTTTGAGTGTTGTTTGTCAGCATAGTGGTATTATCATCATCCTGATGAAATCGTCATTGCAGGGATCTCATCTAGCCAGCTTGAAATTGTTCTGAGCAGTTTGTAGTCAAAAGCTGATCTTCAGTTAGTGTTTACACTATGGTTTGGAGCAATATCAGTTGTATCTGTAGCAAAATCATGTCTCACAGTCAGTGCTTAGTTTGCAATACAACAGGTTCCATTCCTCTTCATCAAGATATTCTTGATTTCCAGTCTCTGTGAGCAATAGCTGGCTTTCCTTGGATACTAATAATCACCACGTGAAGATGGGCAAGACTCCTTGCTGTCGACAGAGTGAGTTTGATCATCCCTTCTATTGTAACTGTGTATTTATTCAAGTAATAAAAAGAGATCCATGACCAAGGTAATCTGACATCTGCCACAGCTGAGTCCATGTGCCTGGAGGGCAGAACTTCTGCAGGTACAGATACATCTGGGTCAACATCTTTGTTACTATTTCTCTAACGCCTCTGCTATTTCCATCTGCTTAATGGAAACAATTGATGTAATCACTTCATTGGTCTTATTTTCATCTAGACATGTGAATTTTATTATTTCCAATGAGGCATCTTTAAATGTATGTGGAATTTGAAGTTGTTATGTGGGCTAATACTTTTCTATGTACTTTTCATATTCCTGTGGTCATAGTTTCTCTTCATTTTGATGAATTGCAGTGTAATGATGAACAGAACCAGGTGCAATGGGCATCACTTGTCTCATTGCTGATTAGGATGAAGGACTGTAAATTTAATATCTCCCCTATCAAATTTGATGTTTCTGGAATACACTGATAGTTGTGTAGATCAGATGAACATCTTTGGCCTGATTCTTTTAATGGTATAAGAGATACTTTATTGTGGAGCCAACTGTGTGTGAGCATAACCCAGGAACACAGAATTTTACTTTGAGATGACTTTTATTCACAAAAAAACTGTACATTATTTTCAAGATTGTTCTCTGCACCCATTATATGGTTCTATGTATTGTTTACCCTTGATCACTGACTCTATATGTTATAAACACATATATACGTTGAATTTTCTCTATACCACTTTGCTTTTGGGCACAAATTCACTAAAAAGCCACTTGCCTTTGGCCTTGTAGTTCCTAGCTCAGGCCTGAGATGTACACAGCTGGTTGTGGTGGTATACTCAGGTAGGATTCACTGAAGGAGGTGGAAGAAGGAGGATCCCAAGTTCGAGGCCAACCTGGGAAGACTGCTGTAGAGAAGCTGCAGCCAGGGCCAGGCTGGGCCACTAAGGATGGCAGCAGGACCATAGAGGCTGCAGCTGCTGTCCTGCATTGCCAGCTTCTTCTCATTGTTTTGGTGGCAGCTCCCATGCTGCTAATGGGGATGAAAAGTTTACCTCTGCTTGTTCAGAGAACAATTGCCAGGATCATTGTACTACAAGAAAGCGTTGGCAAAGGTCAGTTTGGAGAAGTTTGATGAAACATGTGGCATAGAGAAGAAATTTCTGTGAAGATATTCTCTTCTAGGGAAGAACATTCTGTGCTTAGACCAGGTCTGGCTTCAGCTGGTGCAGGCAATTCGCATGTTGCCTCAGTTTCTGTGATGAACTGATAATCTGTACAGAAATTAAGAGAAAATCATCATATTTCAAATATCTTGTTTTTTTTTGTTGGCTAGCTTATTCTTATAATAAAAACACTTCTCCATGCTTTTCAATTAATACAAATCACTTAGCTGGTAATAATCCAGTATTTCTGTGGACATATTTGTATCTCAGATGAGAACATCATTAACTAGATTAAGCTGATCACTCATAAAAACGCCATGAACAAACTAGAGGACATTTGAAATTAAAAAAAGAATCTTCCATTGACCTCCAAGGTGAAAGAATGGATTAGACCCTGGCACTGGGGGCAGGGTCTACATAATGAGAAGAATTGTTCCAATGTGAAACAGGTTATTGTTAGCATAAGAAAACCAGAAATCACAAAGAGGCAAAAGACAACCAAAAAGGAGAGGTTCAATTAGGGAAAATGAGTAGAAGAACTAAAGTAAATAAATTAAAAAAAAATAAAACAAACCAAGAAAAAAACAATACTACATGTGTTGTGTGAGGACTGACATGATGAACTAGAGCAGTGAGCGTGACTGTTGCCAGTGTCAAGTCCCTTATCAGGGAAACTGTTTCAGAAGTTTTGACAAGAATTACCCAGGTTCTCTGTATTTCAAACGCTACAAGAGAGCAAGTTAATGAGAGCTCTGTTACTAGCTACAAGCTCATCCTTATTTGTTATGTGAACTTACTAGCTGGCAATGTCACCTTCCTTTTTTGGACTTGGTGTCCCTTCACAGATGAAAAGACTGAGTAAAATGATTTCCTTTCTGTCCTCCAATTCCATGAGTTCTTTGCAACCCCGTTTGTCTGTGTGTTATTTCCAGAGCACAGAAGTAGTACTAACATCACTGACATCCGCTTTGAATGACAACAGGGTATTCCCCAACCCCAAGACCTTTGAGCCTGCTACTGTGTAGATGAGAGTGGAAACTTTAAGTAAAGTGACTACTTCATGCTTTCCTCAGCAGGAAACAGAAATTCATTTCCATCTGTGCATCAAGGCACAGAAACATATTTAAGGATTAGGTGTAATTAAATGTGGCAACTCTGTTGGGGAAGGTTGAAAATAAGATGGCCCAAGACATGCCAAGACCAAGTTCTCAGCACAAAGGAGATTTATTTACCCCAGTGGAAAAAACGGAAGGGAATAAAAGACGAAGACAGGAAACAGAGTACAAGAGTGAAGAGAAAAGGGGCAAGGGAGATGGGGAAGGGATGTGGCCCACAGACAAATGGCAGTTTATAAAGGGAAAGTGGGAAAACCTATGTTAGGATCAGTTGGTTAATTTTGATGGAGCATGTTAATTAGAATAGCCAAAAGGGTTCTTTTGATTGCTGTGCTTCAATACTTCTTTAGCTGGGCCTTGGTAGTCAGCCTCAGGCAGAGAAAGTGGACAAATAAAGAATAGACCTTGGTGACTAGCTTTAGGAATGTAATCTAGTGGTTTAGCAAGGTAGAAAGAATGGGGGAGAAGGGTAAGAGGGAAAACCTGAGGTGGAATGCTTGCCATGCTTAGGACTGCCTTCATTTCCAAATTTGTGTTTCATTATTAGGTTGTTGGGTAAGGGATAAGTATGAGTTGTTCTTTCTGGCTGCTTTCTGCTGACATTGGGGAATCACGGTTAGAGACCCAAGAAAGCTGGAATGTTGGTCAAGGTCAGGGAGAGCAGGACTATGTCATTCATTCAATGTCCTGGTTTGTGGGACCATCAGAAGCTTGGGGAGTGCAGTCTGTGAGGCTGGACTAGGATGTGGATTCTGAGAAAACAGCTGGCCTTGGAGTTACTGGATCAGTTTGCAATTGCTTTGAAATCTCTTGGGACAGATAGACTAGGGACAGAAGAAAAATTAAGGAGTTTAGGAAAAAAATTACCTTGGATATACATTTAAAAATTTAGGCACACCTAGTAGTTAGGAAGAAGAGTTCCTAGATTAGGGAGAGATACCATTGCTGTGGGATGACCTGTATGCTCTGAATATATGTTGCTATGATTGATTGATTAATAAAATGCTGATTGTCAGGAACGATAGTGTAGGCAGGACAGAGAGAGAGGAGAATGCTGGGTGGAAGAAGGCTGAGGCAGACAGATGTTGCCAGCCACTACGAGGAGAAGATTGATGTAAGATACCCATAAGCCAGGAGCCATGTGGCAAGATATAGATTTATATAAATAGATTAATTTAAGATATAAGAACAGATAGCAAGAACCTGCCATGGCCATACAGTTTATAAGTAATATAAACCTCTGTATGTTTAATTGGGCCTGAGTGGTTACAGGAGCTGGGTGGACACAGGAATACTACAGTTATAAATGGCACCTAATGGCTCAAGTTTCCACTTAAAACCTAAAAATACTTAATAACCAATTCTAAAAGAAGCCAGAAACATGTCTCATGTGGTTGGCAAGATGCTGCAACATGCAGGCTTGGGCTATGCAGGTTCTTAGCATGTGGGCTTGACCTATTCCTACCGAGTTACACAGAGGTTTCTGTAAGTCGTGCAACATGGTATGTGGTGGATTTAGCCTTTGGTAGTACAAAAAAAAAGAGGTTTCTGTGCTTCATGCTATTTTGATAGAAGCATAGACCTACTGCTTTTTGAGAGTTGTTGGCTCCCAGAGCTGGCAGTAAACATACCGCGACCATGTTGGAAAGATGAGGTGGGCAGAGCCAACAGCCACAGTGGCTGTTTCAGTCTTACAAATGCTGCAATTTAAAGCAATAGATTCACAATAAGACAGATTCAAATGGGATAAAGCTCTAAACAGTTTACAGTGTGTGTAAAAATGCACACAGGCTTGGAAGAGAAAAGAAAAGTAATATATACAGTTACATTAAAGAAATAGAAAGTTTTAGAAAATAAAGTCTTTAAAGACAAACTAAAAATAATATGAAAAATAAGCCATGTAAAGATGGATATCACACAGAGAATATGGACTATATTGTATTTGGGATTTTTTAAAAAATTTTTTATTTTTTATTTTTTGCCAGAGCTGAGTACCAAACCCAGGGCCTTATGCTTGCTAGTCAAATGCTCTCCCACTGAGCTAAATCCTCGACTGGATTTTTAACTGCAGAGAGATATTTGATTATAAAGGCAGCTGAGTTAAACCAATATGCAAAATTTAAAGATATCTTGACTTCAAAGTTTGGATCTAAGCATATGTTGCTTTGGAAAGGAGACTCTGCTTTTGTTTTCACAGAGAGCAAGGAGCTATGAATTTGTTCTAGATTAAGATACATCAGGTTTGACCAGCCAAGACCCCATGAAAGGTCTCTGATGACTCACCATGGCCCAGATGATCCAATATCCAAAATTGTTTCAAGGAAACAATACAGCCTCATGGACTACCCCATAATACTAAAATTTTCTTTATGTCACCATAAAAATACAGCACCCTCATCCAGCAGGAAGTAGTAAGAGAAACTATGCCCAAATTCCCAAATATACCAAGCTGGCTTTGGAGATGGAATTGGCTCACTCCTCTAAACCCAAACATACTCCTAAAACAAAAGGTTGAGAGGTTCTTGTTTCCCATATCAGAAGAGCCTTCTGGTGTGTGACAGAGAAAAACCAATATTTTTATTTAAAGTAGGTTGATTATAAATGTAATCTCTTTCTAAAGAAAAAAAAGGGATAGTATATATAATGATAGGATAAAAAGTTAGATTAAAGAACTTTCTTTTAGAGAACAACTTGTTTGAAATGTTTTACATTGGTATAGATTTTAGTTTATTGATACAAACTTAAAGTTAATTTTGTTGTACTGTATAATTATTTCTACTGTCATTTGAGGTATTATGTTTATTGCTGCAGGCCACAGGAATATATCATAAGAACTCAGTTGGTTATGGCAAAGTCACTACCTGGAGGGATCAAGGAATTCCTCTGGAGGAAGCCAAATTCCAAGGAGCTTTTGGTGTTATTTGGCTTGTTATATATCAGCTGTATTCTTTTATAGAAATCATGTGTGCCTTTGTAGTTTTCCCAATTGACTTCCCTAAGAAGAACTGACAGTGTGGACTGATCACTCTGTGGACATACACAGTCCAGGTATTTGGAGAACAGCTTCAGGAAAGGCTTTCTCTGGAATCAGATATCTCCCTTAGCTACTTTCAAGGACTAGCAGTAATTACAGCCCACATACAAGTCTCCTGATCTAAGGTAAATTCCACAAGGAGACACTGCCTAGGTCAGGTGGACATTAAGTAATAGCTTTACACAATTTAGCTCAGACCCTCCCTTGTTACAGCCTTACTAACTTTAGATCTTTAACTCCTTACCTAACCACTTCTAAGACTATTTAGATAACTTTCCGCGCTAAGAGCCATGCTCAGCCAGAATCCCAGTTCAAGTCTCCCTGTAATTATCATCATTGACAGCATCTGGCCAGGTCCATACCTGGACAGAGGAAAGTACCTTATCAGAGATACCTCTGTACCCTCTAAGAACAGACTTAAGCATCCAGGCCACCTGTTTGAGAAGACCTGGCGGATGTGCCAAGTAAGCTTAACTTCTTCCTTTCCCAGATCTTACCTCTAGTTCCAGATCTCCCTTTAACTATCACCATAGGCATCTAGCTGTACACTAGCGACTAAGCACACCTTCCCCTGCCTTGCAGGAAAATGGTGGATAGCTTGGATAGATAGGAGCCACAGGAAAAAAAGAAGGCAGTTTCATATTCTCCCATTTACCTAGCAACTTATAGATTTTTAACATTTTCTACCAGTCACGTTTAAGATTATAGTTGAGCACATAAGATCCCTCTTCTTAGATATTACCTAAATTTAGCCTTTAGTTAATTCATTAGTCACTTCCCTTTTGGGTTGCAAATGATGATTAACAATTCTGCCCCTCTATGTGATTCTTATCACCCCTCCGTTTGACTCTGAAAGCAGACAATCACTGCCTGAGGAATTTCAGGCAGGCTGTCCTGGGTGGAGGGGAGGATTGTGATTTTTTTAGGATATATAACTGTAAAGCAAGAGTCAATGGAAAGAATTAAAGCAAATGGACTAAAGAGCCTTGCGTACATATATTAATTCCCCAACCTTAAGAATAGATTCTCAGCTGGTTGATAGATTCTTCCCCAGACCCTGAAAAAGAGACTATTGGGGTTGGACTTTGGATGACTGTCCAGGCTGCCAGCTGTTTCTGTCTACTCTTGCAAGACTCCTGAAAGTTGCTAGCATCCATCTTCCATTTCTCATGTATCATTATATTCCTTCTCAGGTCTTTGATGGGATTGAAGACTAGCAGTTACAGTTACAATTATATATATATAAATAAAGAATATATTAAGTATTAGATTTAGGTTCTTTAGGATAGGACACCTTTTGGAATGATCTTTGTAACATGCCATTTACCTATGCTCCAGACTTCTCTGGATTTTAGTATGTGTCTCTTGTTTAATATTGTTCGTGTTGGTTGTAGTTCCATCTTATCTAGGTCATTATCCCTTATTACTCCTGGACAATATTTGATCATCATTCCTATTGTATATAGTCTTGTATTAGGTTAGAACCTTCTAATTTAGACAAAAGTGGGAGATGTAGTGGGCAGCTGTTCCAGCTTTGACCTGGAAGTACTATCCCCATTGAGGCTTCGGTCTTCAGTAACTGTCACACCTACAAGGTGGGGCTGAGATAGGAGCCCTAAAGACCCAAGATCTGGATGTGTCAGCTCTCTTGGTTCCTGGATCCTGGACGCTGTGTGTAGATTGAGCACAGTTCTCCAGAAAACACTGCTGGACTGCACTACACTTTTTCTGGACCCTGTAATCAATCCCTTTATTTGTAAGTTACCCCACAAAATAAACCTCCCTTTTAACTATATGGAGTTGCCTTAATATTGCAATCAATATACCACTTCCAGAAATAGATAGATGGAAAAATTTAGCCTGTTGGTTGACAGGAGTACTCATCTGGAGTCTGGAGTTTTTGAGAGGATCCAGGAAACTTAGGTAAGCTATATAAGGTTAATTGGGGAACAACTGTACCTGAAAGCAAGGTTTGGTTGTATTGGGTAGAATACAATTTGACAGGTGTTGATCACATAAGAACAGTCTTTCCTGGGGTGCCCAGGTGGGTTTTGAAATTGAGATATTTTAGGAACATGGATGACTGGGGAGGCTCTTGGCAAATGGTGAGAGAGATGACAGTCCATACCAGGGTTTTGGGATTGGTGTGGAAAGGTTGAGAGAACTTGCTTTTGGTTCCCAAAAGGGGGGCTTGGATGGTTAGGGGACAATTGGTCAACAGTAGTGGTTGGGCATTGGCAAATGGGGTATTGTTGATGAGAAGGACTCTGGCTAAAGGAGACTGTTGAGGGGAGGCACAGGGCTCTTAAATGGTAAACAGATTTTTCCCTTTTGTACATCAGAACCTCTACTCCAAGGCCCATGCATTGTGGTTTCCCATGAGGCTAATCATTTTTTATTTATTTTTTGCCAAGGTTGGTGAATTTTTACTTATCAATTTCTTTGAAACCAAAGGATATGTAGTTTGTATTCTTTCTTTAGTAACATCACACAAATACTGAAGATCTCTTTCTAGAAGTAAAGTTTATTTAGCTGATTCTCAGCCACCAAGAGAAAAGTGATAAACTCCATTCTTTCCTTCCATGTCTTCCCTGTTGAATACTCATCACTTTTTTGGCTAAGCTGTGCATCTCTTAAGATAGAAGTTTCCAAAAGCCCAGAACAGCACTTTAAGTCTTCATATCCAACTAGAAAAGAAAAGTAAACAGTCCATTATAACCCAGTAAAACTAGTGCTGTAAGAGAGACAGCGGCCCAGATTGCTGGAGTAGGGGTTACTTATGAGCTGTCTGCCTTCCACTCTATTTTCACAGTATGAAGCATAAGACATGGTTGCATTCTAATTTTAAATAGGGTATATAAGATGGCCCCAAAGAGCACATAGAATAGAAAGAAGAAAAGGAAGAACATTTTACAAAAGGTAGGTAATGAGCCATTGGAACAGGACATGTTTTATCTCTGGTAAAAATGTCAGAAACTTCCAGATTATCATGGGATAATAGAGGCATTGTGATGTGGCTAGATGTCCTGCAAGGATCACAGGATTCCCTCCTCTGTAACCATTCTTGCATGTCAGATCTCCTGCATACAGGGTGTGGGCTGAATCTCTGGCCTTGGAACTGCCTTCTCAGGGTTTGTGGTTTTGAGTATCTACTTTGTATCACTTTATGTCACTGTAGATACCATAATAAAAAGGGCAAGTATCTCACTTCAAGAACTCATATTTCTACATGACAAATAAATTAAACTGAAAATTGTTTCTTTCAGATAATCTGTGGTCAGTAAAATATGAAAATGATACAGCAGATAACTAGTGAGAGATAATTTTATTGGGACCAACAGTAGCTGTAATAGGCATCAGACCTTAGCACAACTGACTTTACCATTTAGGCCATCAAACTCAGCACATTAACAGCACCACCTGCCAAAATAAAAATAAAGACCCAATCCATCAAAGTCAAGTTCTGGGAAAGTATCTAAATGGACTAACTTTGATTTTTGGATTTTGTAGTTCAGTTTCTTGTTAACTGTTTTTAACTGAAGTTTGTCAAGCCATTATATGGGTTCTGTGCTTAAAGTACTCACCCTGAGAAAGGCTTGTGGCTACCTTGGGATCCCAAATACCCAGTGAAGTCACTGGCTCACTAATAAAGACTTTCTATTGCCTCAAACTCATGTCTGAGCTGTCTTCTCTGGTGGATGCTCTACAACAGTAATCTTTTATGTTACAACTTGGCACCTCCATCCCACTTTCTCCTCTAAAGAGAGTTACTGTGTATTGTGCTTCCTGAGGTTGGGGGAGAGGGATAGGGTTGGCAGCCCATTTGAAACCAATGCTGATGTTGTAACCCATCCTGAACCCTTATCTCAGACTAGCTGAGAGACGAGCTCAGCATTGAGGAAGGACCAAGGCCATGCTGCTTGTGTACTGGTTACCTCTGAGGTTGATGTGTAGCTCAAGATTTGAGCTGTCAGCCACAGTGATTCTCATGGGGAATACAACAGATTGGGGTACATGTCTCTGTTTCACAGGTTCTGTCCTCAGCTAGTATTCTGGGAATAGTAGCCATTGGGACCTTACCCCAGTTAAGATTTACCAACTTTCAATATAGTTCCAATATAACCCCTGTGCCTTCTAGTCTAGCCTATGTCCAGTGTAGTGGGTAGCCATTTTGTTGATGTGAGACACAATTGCTCCTGGCAGCACCAATTTGATCCGGAGAGGATGTTGGGCTTCTAAGACATTTCCATTTGGAAGTTTGTCTTCTCGGCAAAAAAATGACCTACTGGGCAAAGAACTACCCTTGCCTCAACTGCTAACAGTACGAATGCTGTCCTTTCTGGACAAGCGGGACACAAGGAAAGCAACCACTGTACTCTGCCAAGACAGGGTAAGATGGTCTTTCAGAATTCCTGCTTCTGAAAATGGTCTGTCAGATACTCTAGGCCTATAGCCAATTTGAATGCACCAACGATGCTGAGAAACATTAGGTGACTGTCCAGGTTGCCAGCTATCTCTGTCCACTCTTGCAAGACTCCCAAAAGTTGCTTGCATCCTTCTCCCATTTATCAGGTATTATTAAATTCCTTCTCAGGTCTTTGATGAGATTGAAGACTAGCAGTTATAGTTACAACTTAGTATATATATAATCTTAGATAGAATATATTAAGTATTAGACTCAGGTTCTTTAGGATAGGATACCTTTTGGAATGATCTTTGTAACATGCCACCCACCCACCCTCTAGACTTCCCTGGATTTTAGTATGTGTTTCTTGCTTGATATTGTTTGCATTGATTATAGTTCCATCTTATCTAGGACATTATCCCTCATTACTCCTGGGCAATATTTGATAACCATTTCTTTGTATGTAGTCTTGTATTAGGTTAAAACCTTCTTATTTAGACAAAAGGGGGAGATGTAATGGGTGGGCATTCCAGCATTGGCCTGGAAGTCCCAAACCCTATTGAGGTGGGATAAGGAGGAGTAGAATGCTGGGAAGTAAAGCCTGGGGAAGGGAGACACTGCCAACCGCTGCCATGACAAGCAACGTGTAAAGATACCGGTAAGCCACAAGCCATGTGGCAACTTATAGATGAAAAGAAATGGGTTAATTTAAGATATAAGAACAGCTAGCAAGAAGCCTGAGCCATTAGGCTACACAGTTTAAATAATATAAGCATCTGAGTGATTATTTTATAAGTGGGCTGTTGGACTGCCAGGGCTTAGTGGGACCTGGAGAGAAGATCTCCAACTACAAATGGCACCCAATGTGTTGGCAAGAGTTTCCACCTAAAACCTGACCCCTCCCCCCAAAAAAAAAGATTCTAAAATGGAGCTAAAACAGCTTCCTAGTTGTCTCTCTCAAGTTAGCAGCAGCCTGCCGGGTTGAGCTACTATGGCGGGTTCCTGCTGTGTGCATTTGACCTGCATTGTGGCAGGAATGAGGAGTCTACACACCGCACTTTACTCTGCTGCATGCTGGATTTAGCCTTTGCTAGTTTAAAAAAAAAAAAGTTTCTTGGCTATGTGCTGCTTTGATAGAACTGCTTCTGGTAGTTGATGGTACACATGGCTCCAGACCCAGAGCTGGAGGTAAACTGTACCACCTCCACTTTGGGAAGCTGAGGTGGGAGGAACCAGCAGCCACATTGGAGGTTCACTCTTACAAAGATGGATATTATACAGAGAATCTTGTTTATGTTGTCTTCGGGATTTTTAACTACAGAAAAAGATTTGATCGTAAAAGCTATTGAGTTAAATAAATATGTAAATTTTGAAGGTACCTTGACTTCAAAATTTGGATATAAGGATATGTTGCTTTGGAAAAGAGTCTCTGCTTTTGTTTCCACAGAAAGCCAGAGGCTGTGGATTTGTTCCAGATTAAGATAATGTAGATGTATCCGGCTTGTTAAATAAGAAACACAGAACCGATTGCAGAGTTAAAAACCACGAGGTCAGAGCAAGTGCGGAAAACCTTACCCTTCACTGCTTCTGCTGTTCTTCCTCTCTGCAAGAGACCTACTTCTGTGCATCCTGTCTATTTAAAAAATTTCTGTCCTGTTTTCTCATTGGTTGTAAACCCAGCCACATGACCTCCTCATCACTGCCTGTTTGTACAGACCTCCAGGTCTTCTATGGTTGGTATTGAGATTAAAGGTGTGTGTCTGCCATGCTGGCTGTGTCCTTGAACACACAGAGATCCACCTAGCTCTGACATTAAAGGTGTGCCCCACTACTGCTCAGCTTCTGCTCTGGCTTGCTCTGACCTCAAGGCAAATTTATTGACATACAAATAAAATCACATTTCAATACAAATAAAATATCACTATATTTCCCCTTTTCTTGTATAATATGGATGGCTGGTGACCACTCATTAGAATAATACCTTCTAATATTTCTCTCAGAAACATGTGCTGGTTTATGATTTATTTCTGAGGTTGGAGGGATATTAATCTGAGTATTCTATTGCTGTAACAGGTCTCGACCCCACAGGTTCATGGCTATGTTAGTCACATATGGTTTTAATCTGCCTCTCTGTCCTTCTGGGCCTATACATTCGAGCCATCTTGTACTCTGTTTCACTTGAGATAATGTTCCAATTCCTAACAGTTGAACATTTACCTCCTGAAGAGGCCAAGATGGATGCCAAAATTCTGGTGCAATTATGGTAACATCAGCACCTGTGTCTACCAGACCAGACAACAAAACACCATTTATTTTTATTGTTAATTTTGGTCTTTGTTCATTTATAGAAGTTTGCCAAAAAATTTTCTTTATGGTCTCTCCTGAATTTTCTGTTCTCTCTGTCTCAGTTGTTCCATTACTCTGAGCAGCCTGGTTTATTCCAATAGGCATTTGGTTATTTAACTGCTCTGAGTAGGGGTCTCCTCTATGATTGCAGGAAAGGTCTGAACTGGATTCACTGTAGGGGCCTGCCTGAGGCCCCTCTGGGAGTTTCCTGAAGACTGAGGCAAAGTATTACCTTGTCTGTCCCTTGTTGATCTACATTCATTGGTCTAATGTCTTCCCTTACCACACCTTCTACATACTCCTGAAGGAAGGGGCATTCTGTTGCCATTGTTCCTTGAAGAAACATTGTTTCTAGAAGTGCCCTGTTTACAGTCCCTTTTCAAATGTCCTTGCTTTCCACATCCAAAACATCTGACATTCCTCAAACCTCTTGAAATTGCTTCTCCTACCCACATATTATTGTGATCATGAGCCTCAACATTAACTGTGTCTCTAATCCAATCTTCCAAGGGTGCAGATCTTGCCTTTAACGGCCTGATTATTCTCTTGCATGCTTCATTTGCATTCTCAAAAGCCAAAGATTCAATTATTATCTGGCTAGCTTCTGAATTTGGGACCATTCTCTTTACTGCTGAAGTCAGTCTTTGTAAGAAATCTGTGAAAGATTCTTTTGGGCCCTGTATAACCTTTGTAAATGACTCAGTTTTCTTTCCTGGTTCCTCAACTCTGTCCCATGCATTCAAGGCTGCCATTCGACATAAAATTATAGTTTGGATATCATATAAACATTGTGTTTCTACTGCAGCATATAGAAAGATCCAACAGAACTCTAAAGGACATGATAAATAAACAGAAAGGGGTAACAAAAACCCCCAGAAATAGACTGCACAATGCTCTATTAACTTTGAATTTTCTCAATGCTAATGAGAAAGGAACAACAGCTGCAGAGAGACATTGGTTAATAGAAAAAACAACAGAATTAAATCAGCTTATATACTTCAAGGATATGCTGACCTCAGAATGGAAACCAGGGTATGTGTTATGTTGGGGACGAGGTTTTGCTTTTGTTTCTGCAGGAGAAGATAAGCTGTGGGTACCATCAAAACTGATAAAGGTTCAATTTGAACAAGAGAGACACCGCCAGCCGCCGCCATGAAAAGCAACATGTAAAGACACTGGTAAGCCACAAGCCATGTGGCAAAGTATAGACTAACAGAAATGGGCTAAATAGAAGAGTAAGAGCTAGACAATGGTAGGCCTGAGCTAATGGCCAAGCAGTTTAAATAATATAAGTGTCTGTATGATTTATTTTATACATGGGTTGTGGGACCACGGGGGCTTGGTGGATCCTGGAGAGAAGCTCTCCAACTACAAAATACATCAGGTTTGATCAGCCAAGACCACCTGAAAGGTCTCCAATGACACCATGGCCCAGATGATCCAACATTCAAAATGGTTTCAAGGCAACTGGCTCAGAGGTTTACCCTCACCTACTACTCAATAATCTTAAAATTTTCTTTGTGTCCCCATAAGATACAATGCCCCCTCCAGCAGGAAGTAGTAAGAAAAACTACGCCCAAATTCCCAAATATACCAAGCTGGCTTTGGAGATGGAATTGGCTGACTCCTTCTCTAAACCCAGGCATATTGCTAATAGAAAAGGTTAAGAGATTCTTGTGTCCCAAATCAGAAGAGCCCTCTGGTGTAGGACAGAGAAAAATCAATATTTTTATTTAAATCAAGTTGATTATAAATATGATCTCAATTGGACTATTGAGCATTTTGATGTCTAATTTCTTGAGTTCTTTATATATTCTGGATATCAGCCCTCTGTCAGATGTGGGATTGGTGAAGATCTTTTCCCATTGTGTAGGCTGTCACTTTGTCTTCTTAACCGTGTCCTTTGTTCTACAAAAGCTTCTCAGTTTCAACAGTTCCCATTGATTGATTGTTTTTCTCAGTGTCTGTGCTACTGGTGTTATATTTAGAAAGTGATCTCTGGTGCCAATGCATTCAATAGTACTTCCTACTTTCTCTTCTATCAGGTTTGGAGTAACTGGATTTATGTTGAGGTCTTTGATCCACTTGGACTTAAGTTTTGTGCATGGTGACAGACATGGATCTATTTGCAGCCTTCTACACATTGACATCCAGTTATGCCAGCATCATTTGTTGAAGATGCTTTCTTTTTTCTAAACAGAGAATTCTCAACAGAGGAAGTTCAAATGGCTGAAAGACATTTAAAGAATTGCTCAACATCCCTAATTATCCAGGAAATGCAAATCAAAATGACTCTGAAATACCACCTTACACCTGTCAGAATGGCTAAGATCAAAAACACAGAAGACAGCTTATGCTGGAGAGGATAAGGAGCAAGGGGAACTCTCCTCCACTGCTGGTGGGAACGTAAGCTTGTACAGCCACTTTGGAAATCAATATGGCGCTTCCTTAGAAAATTGGGTATCCATCTCCCCCAAAACCCAGCTATAGCACTCTTGGGCATATACCCAGGAGGTATTGTGGTAACTTGTAGGTTCATATCTGTGTGAGGCTGAGAGTAACTTTTCTCCCCCAGTAGCACACATTTCACATACTAGCACCACAAATATTAACCAATGGGTTTGAGGCTTCTATATGAGTAGCAGCTTGATTTCTTTATGTTCTGTCACACACACACACACACACACACACACACACACACATATATATATATATACATACATAGTCATAAAAATAAGTTTTTACCACCAAGTTCTGGAGAGTAACCAACAATATTGTCAATAATCTTTGATATTTAAGGATCTAAGTGACTCTATTGGCCAATTTCTCAAAAAGATTTAATCTTTTATTCATCCCCGGTCAAGTATTTGATGTATATGTATTTGTATTTTTGAAGCTACTGTATTAGTAGTTTCCCTTATATTTTTCAAAGGACCTTTAGTATAACTTCTCTCTCTCCTCATATTCCCTCTTTTACCTTACCAACTCATGCTCAACCTTTTCATCTTGCTTTTACTAATTTGGGTCTTTTTTCTTTTGTTATTTTGGCTAAAAGTTTGCCAATTTTGTTAATAAAGTTCCTACTCTTTGCATTTTGGCTCTATTTCATTGCTTTCAGCCCTGACTTCTGTTATCTTTCTGTGTAATATTTTTGGATGTTGTTTGTTCTTTTTCCTAGGCCTTTATATTATTATTCAAATTATTATTATTTAAAGTCAACATTCAACATTTTTATGTAGATTGTAGTGCTATAAGTAATCTTCAAAGTGCTTTTTTTCATTGTGTTCCATAACTTCATATGTTGTATTTTCATTTTCATTCAAGTTTAGGAATGCTTTGATTTCCTTCTATCTTTCTCTCTTAATACCATTTCCATTTACAATGTGAGAGAAGGGATGGCCAGACTGCAACCCACAGCTCCAGAGAGAATAGCTAACAGGGAAAGACCCTAGAAGGGACACATGGATGACCCAGCAAAAGAGAAGTGGATGAAATCTACATGAGTGTACTGGGAGTTGGGGGTTGACAGAGGGCGAGGAGTCGGGGATGACAACATAGGGAAATGGGAGGGTCAAGCTGGAACAGGGACAGAGTGAGAGGGCAGGGAGGAAGATACCATGATAGATGAGGACATCATGAGAATAGGAAGAGGCAGGGTGCTGGGGAGGCGCTCAGGAATCCACAAAGTTGACATCACCTTGGTCTGCTGGCAATGGTCCAGAGGGTGCCTGGACTGGTCTACTCTGGTGACCAGTCTAGTGAATACCATAACTGTCATCATAGAGCCTTTGTCCAGTGACTGATGGGGGCAAATGCAGAGATCCACTATCAGTCACCAGGTTGAATTCTGGGAATCTAATCGATGAGAGAGAGGAGGGATTCTGGAGGAAAGAGACATAAAGATCATGATGGGAAGACATGCAGAGTTGACCACCCACACTAGTGGAATCCCATGAACTGTGGCCTGGTTGCTGTGGAGCCCCCATGGGACTGGACTAGGTCCTCTAGATATGGAAGACAGTTGTTTAGCTCAAACTGTTTGGGTGGAACCCAGGCAGGGGGATCAGGATCCATCCCTGGTACATAGGCAGGCTTTTGGGAGTCTGGTGCCTATGGTGTGATGCCTTGCTCAGTCTTGGTGCAGTGGGAAGGGGCGTGAACCTGCCTAGGCTCAGTGTGCTGGACTCTGCTGACACCCCAATCAAACAACCTTTTGATTGTTACTAATCTTTATCTTTTTATGGTCAGATAGTATACAGAATACAATTTCAATTTTTTACATCCATCAAGATTTGCTTTGTGCCCTTCTATGTGGTCAACTGTGGAGAAAGTTCTATGGACTTCTGTGAAGAAATTATATTCTTTAATGCTTGGATGGAAGGTTCTGTGATATCTTTCAGGTCCATTTGATTGATGATGTCGTTTAGCTCCATATTTTTCTCTAGTTTTTGTCTGGATGATTTATGTATTGACAGAAGTGGGGAATTTAAGTCACCTGCTGTCACTAAGTTTGAGTCAGTCTGTGATTTTATATCTACTAATGTTTGTCATATGAAACTGGGGGTTTGGTGCAAAAATGTTTAGAATTAATATCCTCTCAGTGAATATTTATTTAATGAATAGAGAATGTCCTTACTCATCTCTTTAGATTAATTTCATTTTTGAAGTTTGAGGACTCAGACTTTCTCACAGTGCCACTAGAATTTGAACATTTTTCCAATTAGCATTTCTGTGCATATGGAAGTGATTCATTAGCTTATTCAGAGAAATAAATATTATTATCATTTTAACACTATTATGTCTTCTGATTCTTAGACATTGGATATTCTTTATTTCTTATCGCTAGCAGTGGTTTAAGTGTTTGCATCCTTCATGTCTTTGATTATGCATTCTTAGATCTTTCACCATTTTGCAGCTGTTTGTTGTATATGTGATTATTACCCTGATTTTATTTCAGATGGAGACATAACTAGACTTAATTTGTTGTCCTGAAGTTGTAATACAATCATTTATTAACTTTGATGGATTTTATCCAACTCCAGATTACATGTGATTTTTTACATATTTTATCATATTCCTTCATAAATAACATTGCATTTTATCTTTTCTACTTTAGATTCCCTTATTTCATTCACTGGTTTAATTTTCAGACTGAAATTTATAGTATTATGTCAAGTAGTTCAAAAGTACAAGCTCTTAGATTTTATTTCCATACTAAATTTAGAATAAAATTTGCATCTTTTGTAACACAGTATACTTTATATTTGGAATGTACCTAAATGTTCTTTGTGCCACATACCTTGTCTTCTAGCCATACTTTCTCAGTATTTATACCATGAAAGTTTGTATCCATAATTGCCAACTGCTTTTCTGTGTCAATTGTAGTGCCCTTGTTTATTTTGTTCTAATAATGTGTTATATTGTGGTGACTGATTTTTTTTTAAGTAACCATAGAGTTTGGGGGTAATTATCACTTTGTCATAGATTTTGGTCCTTAAAGTATTTTACACTGTGGCATTTTAATATCTTTTTGTTATTCATTTTAAGTTCCTCCATAGTTTTAGATATTATCCTTCAAAAAATAAATTCAAATGACCAATACAATTATGGATGCCATTTTCCAACTAGAAAGACAGATAATATCACAATGAGATTTAATGCTACAGTAGTCATTGTGGAACTTTTCCAAAGAAAACAGAACTGCTGGTGATAATGAAATGAGGACACTAAATATAATGTTGATGGGAGTGTTGATTATTACAGCCATTGTGGAAAACAATGTCAAGGTTCCTCTACAATCTTTCTCTATATCTATTGTGAGACCCAAGTACTTTACTTCTGAGCTCACATCCAAAGAATATAAGCATATGGAAAAGGCACCTGCACATTCATGTGTGTTTCCTACAGTGTTTTTCAAAGTAGCTGAGATAATCAACTGAGAAGTCATCAATGGATGGATAGATGGATAAGAAATGTGGGATACACGGCAAGGGCATGTTAATTAAAAGTAAGAAGAAATCTAGTTATTAACGCAATAAGAAAGAATGGGTTTATTTAACATAAGGACAAAGAATCTAATAACAGACCCATTTTAGTTTAATAGAGAATTCCCAGACATGGAGTCAAATGTCCTTCACTGTTTTTCACTATATGGAGAACACGCCTTCATTTTTATGTATAAATCTGCATATCTGAAGATTAGTGTGGTTGATATATTGTGCACTCCAATAAACTTATCTGGCGCGGGGGAGGGGGGCGGGGAGCGGCCAGAGAACGGAACAGCCACTATATTAAACATAGAGGTCAGGCAGTAGTAGCACATGCCTTTAATCCTAGCATCCTGGAGGCAAAGATCCATCAAGATCTTTGTGAGTTCAAGCCACAGTGGAAACAGTCAGGCCTGGTGACATACACCTTTAATCCCAGCACTTGAGATCTCGTCTTGCTTGGGAATGACACATGCCTTTAGTCCCAGGAAGTGATGGCAGGAAGCAGAAAGGTATATAAGATAAAGCCTGAGGACCAGGAACTAGAGGCCTTTTAGCTTTTAGGCTCCTAGCAGCAGATTAGCTGAGATCCTTTTGGATGAGGACTCAGAGGCTTCCAGTTTGAGGAAACAGGATCAGCTGAGAAGTTGGAGAAGTGAGGTGGCTGTGGCTTGTACAGCCTCTCTGATCTTTCAGAATTTACCCCAATACCTACCTGGGCAAACAAATAAAACATCATGTCAAATTAACTAGACCCCAAGTCTCTGCAACTCAGTAAATTTCTATACAGTTAGAACAACCATTTGGAAGATGAGCTATGGAGTTTTACTTTAAATTTTACACTTGCTGTAACAAATATATAAACTGTAAAAACTGTAGAGCCATTGTAATCAGATGTGCTGATAAACAATTTATCAGATTATTGCATTAAATTATTCTTAGGAAAACCAAAATCAACAATTGATATTTACACTTGAACATCTAGCAACAACTGTGAGCGATCTGTTTGCAGTTGGGACAGAGACAACAAGCATAACACTGAAGCACCCACATGTCACAGATGAGGATACAGGTGTTGACACACAGCATTCCTACAGGATGCTGGAAAGAATCTGCTAGTGTCCTGTGTGTTATTTTTAGAGAAGTCTCAGTCCTTCAGCTTCTGTGCCACTCAATGGCTGTAAAGAACAGCTTGACGAAGAGAAACAGACTCTGATTGTAGGAAAACCAATTATTGGTCAGTGTGTGAGTTCTTTGGAAGGTAAGCTATGATGGGAGTGGTCAGGATACATTGTCCTGTGGATACATATTCTTTTATTCTCAAAAATCATGTCTTCAGGTCAGCCAAAACCTTTCAGTTTCCTTTCCTCATTTTTATGCATTTAACTTTGGGGTGGAGAAAAGAAAATTCACTTCATGGAAGCATAAGCAGAAAGCATAGAATGTACTGAGTCTGGCTGAGATAATGTTCATTCTGAGAAGTGTTCAAAATATTTTAGATTCTCTAGAAATATTTTCCATTAATGCAGAAAATGTAGATTAAGGAATTTTATCAGTTCAAAGCCCATAATCAAAGTTCCTTAAACTTCGGTTGTACAATGATTTTTTTCAACTGTACGAAAATACTGTAGTATTTTCTTTTACACCGTACTTTAAAACAGATCTTGTCGTCCAGCAGATATGAAACACACCTTCCCTCCTGTGCCTAATATATACTACATGATAAAATAACAAGTATTAATCAAAAATTTATATTTTTAGGATAGGAAGAGATAAAAATAAGCAGCCAAGGTGGCTTCAGCAAATTACTGAAACAATAGTATGAAGAATGATAAAATGTAGAGCAAGAAAGATGATGTTGGAACATAAATGTTAGATCAACGTGCACATAGTAAGATAAACAAGCTGTGTATCTATATCAACAGACCAGTGAAGACTCCTGTTCCAAAGCTAGAGAAGTTTATGTAGAGAATAAAGTTGTTTATAGGATGCTGGCCTTGCTGAGGTTCCCTTTTTATTCCCATTCAGCAAGTGAAACCCCTCCAGGAAAATAAAATCCGTAAAAGAAACTTAGTCTAAGAAGCCCTTTACTCTAGACATTGATGATTGACAGGAAATGAGCCATGTGTAGTGATGAAAGGGGAGTCTGGCACCATTTGAATCCCAGAATTCTGGCTCTCAGAGCCCTTTCTCTGCCTTGTTCCATCAGTGTGAGCAGCGGGGTCTATCCTCCAGACAAAAGGAATAAATTACCACTCCTTATTTCATAACATTAAGGGAAAATATTTTCCATGAATTAATCATAATGGATTCAAAACATTCACCCAAGGCACACACATGGAGTTTCAGGACTGAATAGAAGCATGGAATGCTTTAGGGAGATCCCTGAATCTCATATAAACTATTCTCATTGAGACTACATCAGAATTCTCAGGATCGGCTGGTTTCTTATGATTTTATAAAATAAAAGGCAGATGAGAGCTACAGATTTGCCATAACTTTTGTTCAGTTTTCCATCTCTTCATAAAATTTGTGAGAATGTTTTTCATGCTAATATCTGAAGTAAAGTCTCAGTTAGTCACGGGCTCCTGAAGTCTGAACAGCTCTTGTAGGAGGGTAAAAGAGGTTGCTGGGTACCAGGTCTGGGGAGCTCAATTCAACATTTACTATGAGAGTGCTGTAGGAGTTTAACAGAAAATGAGGGAAGAAGGAGAAACAATTTATAATCTAATGCTCCTTTTAATTGAGTATATTTCCCAGCACTTACAAATAAATATCTACCTAAATTTCCAGCATAAATCTAAGTCAAGAAATGGAAATTACAAACAAATAAAAATATATCCATTTATCATGGGGACTGCTAATAATGGAAAATAATCACAATTTTCATGATAATGAATAATATTTATGTAATTACAATTAATATAACAATGACTATTGGTATAACAAACTAGTATAATATGCTGCTTTTCCCCTTTTATTGAAAATGAATTTTTTACTCACATAATATGTCATGATTATGCCTTCCTGTTCCTCCCCATCTCTTCTCACTCCAGATATCATTTTCTGCTTCTCATTAGAAAACAAGCAAGCTTCTAAATATAACATATAATATAATACCATCTAATAAATACAATATGACACAACAAAAATAACACATCAGAATTTGACAAAACAAAAAAAAAGGAAAAGAACACAAGAGAAGGCACAAGAAACAGAGGACCATTCATTTTCACATCAAAGAATCCCATAAAAACACTAAGCTGGAAGTCATAATATATATGCAAAGGACCCGATGCAGACCTGTGCAGGCGCTGTGCATGCTGCCTCAGTCTCTGTGAGTTCACATGTCCTTTGATTATTTTGATTTTATAGGGCCTTGTTTTCTTAATATCCTCCTTCCCCTCTGGTTTCCACACTCAGCCTCCTATCCCACAGGATTCCCTGAACAATGAGGGGAGGGATTTGATGGAGACATCCCAGTAAGTGTTAAGTATTCAAAGGCCTAACATTCTGCATAATATCTGGTTGATGGTCTCAGTATTTGTTGATATGTGCTAAAAGATGAAGCTTCTCTAAAGATGGCTGAGCAAGATAGTGATCTACAAGTATAGCAAAATGTCGTTAGGAGTAATTTTATTGCTGTTTTTGTTTTGTGTTCTGTGGTTAATGTTTTGTTTTAAAACAGAGTATTTGATTTTAACATAGGTCCCTGGGCTCACTAGTCTCCCATTATTGGCTCCCAAGTAGTTTTAGGAATAGGTTTCATATCATGGATTGAGCCTTAAGTTAAATCAGTTCTTGGTTGGATACTTCCAAAAGTTTCATGTCACCATTCCCCTAGCATATCTTGCAGGCAAGACACTATTTTTTATCAAAGGAATTGTTGTTGGGTTGGGATTTATGTTTCTCTTTTGACAGTATGCAGAGTACATTCCTGTACCAAAGATGCTGGAGCATAGGGGTGGAGGATCTATGTAGGCATCGGCTTGACTTCTCCATGATCACAGTGTTGTGTGGGTATTGCTTCAGCAATGGGGCTTTGCTGTCAGTTTTTGTCGAGCAATCTAATGTATTGGACACAGTCTTGTTTTTTTTGAGATATCCATGGAACTCCTTTGACCAACAATGCAATTAGATATAGCCTAACTCTGGTATTGGAAGTTTCATTTGGCGACAAGAGATGTTCAGTTGGGGCCCGATCTCCCCATTATTTGGCTATTTATTTAGATCACCTTCATATGTATATGTATATATATGAAGTTTTCCACTGTATTAAGATTCCATACTATCCCTTGAATGGCCCTGAATTTTATATACTTCTCCCTGTATTTCCTCCCTCTTCCTTGTCTCCACTCCCCAGTCAAGCCTCCCCCTAATATATCCATAACTATCTATTCTTTCTCCCTTTCCTAACAAGATCTATCTGTCCTCCATAGCCCCTTACTTTACATCTAACCACTATGGATCTACAGATTGTAGCTTGGTTTTTATCATTGATTTAACAGATAATATCCACATATAAATGAATGCATATCATATTTGTATTTCTGAGTCTGGATTACATCATTCAGCATGATTTTTTCCCTAGTCCTATTTATTTACCTGAGAATTTCATGATTTTATTTTTTAATGGATGAATAGTACTCCATTGTATAAATATACCTATTTAGAAAAGTCTATTCTCCTGGTTAGGGACATCTACTTTGTTTCCAATTTCTGGCTATTATGAATAAAGCAGCCATGAACATGGTTGAACAAGTGTTTCTGTGATAGGCTGAAGCAACTGTTAGGTGTACGCCCAAGAGTGTTGCAGTTGTATCTTGAGGTAGAGTCTCTTCTTCCTGGGATACTGTCACACTGATATCCACAGTGGACTACAAGTTTGCACTCCCAACGACAGTGCATAAGTGTCTTCTCTCCAGCTTGAGCTGTCACTTTTTGAAAATTGATCTTCACTGTTCTGAAGGGTGGAGGATGAAGTCTCAGAGTAGTTTTCGCTTGCATTTCCCTGGTGACTAAGGCTTGTGAACACTTCTCTAAGTTTCTTTAAGTTTTTCTCAGCAATTTGAGTTTAATCTTTTTAGAATTCTCTGCTTAGATCTATACCCCATTCATTAGATGGGTTATTAGTTTTCTTGATATTAAATTTTTGAGTTTTTTGTGTATTTTGGATCTTAGGCCTTTATTGGATGGATAAAAGTATTTTCCCATTCTGTAGGCTGTTGTTTTGTCCTAATGATGGTGGTTTTTTTTTTGCCATGCAGGTTTTCAGTTCCATGAGGTTCCAAAATGCTACAGTTAATGAAGTGAGGGGGAAGGGGGGAATGTGCATTTGTATGTGTGTTTTTAGTATGTATTTGTTTATATAGATGATGTAGATGTAACTGAAATTTTCATCTCCTATATCTGAAAGTCATAAATGTGCATATGAGGGAATATAAGAAACAGTCATTTTGCAAATATGAATATGTTTCAGAAGTACCTAAAGAGGTTGAACTTGTTTGTTACTTGGGAAAAAAGAAGAACCTTACAAATTGTACACATGTAACACACACATATTCATAAATACACATACATTAGAATGTGATTGTGAAAGAATATTGCATTTGGATACAGATTTAGCATATGAATTCTAATATTCTTTACCACAGACTAAAGCATGTTGACTAATTATATTGTTTTATTTGATACTTTTAATTACTTATATTTTATTTGCTATTATGTCTACTAAATAATAAGTATATGCTGAGCTATCATAATATCCATATAAGGATGGTGATATAAATCTACAACACAGCATTTCTTTATAAATATATGTATAAGTACTTTTATTCCTGAATGAAGAATACTCATTTATAATTCTCTTGGAACACCTACATCATGCTGTGTATGGCCTGACATTGTGCCAAACATATCACTTTTCTTCTATTCCCCCATTTCTTATTGTGACCAACAGCTAAAGTCCAGGAAGAGATTGTTCATGTGGTGGGCAGACACTGCATCCCCTGCATGCAGGACAGGGAGCCACATGCCCTACACAGATGCCATGATTCATGAAGTCCAGAGATTCATTGACCTCCTCCCTACCAACCTGCCCCATGCAGTGACCTGTGGCACTAAGTTCAGGAACTACTTTATCCCCAATGTAAGCTTGTGTCTTTTCTACTGAACTTCTGTACTCTGTTTTTTGTTTGTTTTTTAAATTAAGAATTTTTTAAAATTCATTTTGCATACCAATCAAAGGTCTCCCTCTTCTCTCCTCTACCCTTCCAGCCTCTGTCTCCCAATCCATCCCCCATTCCCTCCTACAAGAAGATAAGGCCTCTCATGGGGAGGAACATTTAGTAGAGGAAGGTCCAAGCCTCTCTTCCGGACTCAAGGCTGTGCAAGTTATCCCATCTTGGTGGGCTCCCAAAGCCTGCTCATGTACCAGGAATGGATTCTGATGCTATTGCTAGGGGGCCCCTTAAGCAGATCAAGCTACACAACTGTCTCAAGACACTTCTGTGTTCTTAATGCTCTGAGATCACAGCACATTTCCAGTCCTCTGTGTCACCTGGTGCTGCTGGTGGCTTATACTGCTTCATAATCAGGAGGGCAGACCTTCTGCAGGTACAGATACATCAGGTGAATATCTTTCTGTTATTACTTATCTAATGCCTCTGCTATTCTTTCCATCTGCTTAATGGAAACAATTGATGTAATCATTCCATTGGTCTTATTTTTACCTAGACATGTGAATTTTATTATTTCTAATGAGGTATCTTTAAATGTATGTAGAATTTGAAATTACTATTGGGTTAATAATTTTCTATGTACTTTTCATATTCCTGTCTTCTTAGTTGCTCTTCAGGTTGATGAATTATAGCATAGTGATGAACAGACCCAGTTGCAGTCTGTTCTAATTAGGATGAAGGATTGTAACTTTAATATCTCCCTATCAAGTTTGATGTTTTTGGAATACACTGATAGTTGTGTAGATCAGATGAAATTTTATTTCTAATTTTTAAATTGTATAACAGATGCTTTACTGTGGAGCCAAATATGTGTGAGCATGACCCAGGAGCACAGATTTTTACTTTCAGATGACTTTTACTCACAAAAGTCTGTATATGATTTTCAAGATTGTTCTCTGTACCCATTTTATAGTTCTATGCATTGTTTACCCTTAGTCACTGATTGTATATGTTATAAACACATATGTACACTGTATTTTCTCTACCACACATTGCTTATGACTTCTACGTAGGGAAATTCCTTTTCATAATTTCTTCCCTAAAGTTTTTAGAATTTTTATACTAAAACAGAGCTGTTTGCATAAAACTAAGTTAAAAATGTTTCCTGATGTGGTTCTGTTTGGACTTACTTCATTTCTGTGGCCAGTTGGTGTTACTTTGAAGATACTAAAAACTTCTCATTGATTACCAAATACTACAGATGAAAAATGAATTTTTATAATAATTTCCTTCAGAGAGAATGAAGTTGCTTTCTACAGAGCAGTCCTGAATTTTCTGAGGGGGGTGGTTGAGATATTGGTAAGGTTCCTGTTACTGACATCATGTGGAGATGATGGAATTAACTTTGCCAGTGGCATTAGGATTTGCTGTGTAATAACAGACTTAGTACATGGGTGAGGTTGCCAGTCTGCTATGGCTACAGGACACTTCTGAGGTAAGACTGTTGAAGGTCTATGGCTAATATACATAGCTTGTTTATGTTTATATCCTTAGACCCAACTATAAATGGTAAATAGAACAAAGGACAAGAAAAGAGTGACCTTTCTGTAGTTGGAACTTTCTCCAGTCCTGCTGGTCCTGTGGTCTGGACAACTATAGGCCCACAGTTCTATAGTCACTTATAAAATAATTACTTAGAGGTTTATATTAATTACTAATTATATGGCCTATGGCTTTAGTTTCTAGCTAGGTAACTCTTTCATCTTAAATTAACACATTCTTAATAATCCATATGTTGCTATGTTGCCACGGGATTACTGGTTTGCTGGCATCTTTTTGTTCCTTTTTTTTTGGTGGCTGGCATCTCTTTTGACTTTGCCCTTCTTCTCTCTGTATCTCTGCTTGCATTTCTCGTCTGGCTGTAGGCTTTTTTGCTATAGGTCAAAACAGCTTTATTCATTATTCAATGGGAGCCACACATATTCACAGCATACAGAAAGACATCCCACAGCACTTCCCCTTTTATATCTAATCAAAAAGGAAGGTTTCAATTTTAACATAGTAAAATTACATATAACAAAACAGTTATCAAGCAAGAATTACAGTTACAATATCTAGCCTATTTTGTTTTTGTTTTTTTGAGACAGGCTTTCTCTGTGTAGCTTTTGTGGAATTCGCTTTGGAGACCAGACTGGCCTCAAGCTCACAGAGATCTACCTGCCTCTGCCTCCCAAGTGGTATTTTTATTTGGAAAAATTAAAAAAATTATTCTATCATCTACCCTATTTTGTGCAGCTAAAGCTTTTTTTTAATCTAATTTATCTTTTATCATGACTAAGGAAAACTAATATTATAACTTTGTAGTCTTCAACTCTATCAAAGACCCCAGAAGGATATAATATTACCTAAGTAAACAGGAAGTGCACTGTAAGCAACTTCCAAAGTTCTAGAAATGACATAATCTGTCTGCCTGGACAGTCATTCCAAGTTTCTCTGTAACATTGGGCTATCTACTGTCTCACAATATTATTTTAATGGCAGAGTAGTATTTCTTGTGATGTGCATTAGTTGTTGAGTCTAGGGGTGTGAATGGTTTTTGATTTTTCCATTCACATTTCTAAACTGCCCTCCATAAATCTGATCACTCTACACCATCCAGGAATAGATGAGGTCATCAATGTGCCTTATTAAGGATCTTTATCTACATGCATTGCCAGTAATTTGCACAGCCTGTGGTCTCTGCTCTTTTCTTTGTCTGCTTCAGTTTCCATGTTGGCAGTTGAAGAGTATGAGGACCTACAGGTGAACCTGGAACTGGAGAAAGATCTTCCCAGGAAAGCAGAGTCATTTGCACAAGTGGTGACTTTACAGAAAACCTATGGACCAAAAAAGTTGAAGCAGTCAGATAAGAAGGGTAATAAATCCCAGTGTTCCAAGCAATGTAGGTAAATCATTTATAGTAGTTATTATATCGTTTTTTAGGACATAGAAGAGAGATATTTGACACTTCCCACCACAGGCGACAAATGTTTAAGGAGATGGAGATGTGGTGACAGAGATTTAAGTATTATAGCATGCACATTATATCTCTGGTTTGTCTAATTACACAGTCGGTGGTGTATATTTCAGCATGAACTGGGATATTTAAAGAGGTAGAGGAACCTGAAACAGAAAAAAAAGATTATTGCTACTGTTGGAGATGAGAGAGTAAGATGGGAATACTACAATGTACGACTAACACTCAAGATTTGAAGACATCACATACTTGGGCTACAGAACAAGGAGAAACCAGTCTAATAATGATCTAGTAACTTCATCTCTGTTGCTGAAGATGCTATGCATGCTGCAAGAGGAGAAAATGAATCAGTCTTATTCAACTGTGTATACTGTGAGCTATAATAATGACTGCTTGGCAAGATGTGCCACTGGTAAACAGTGCCACAAATGTTATGTGAATGTGTATGTTATGGTTGGATTTGAGGCCTCCTTCAGAACATGAAATCAATACCTGGCAGGTACACCTGTTAGTTCCAAGAACCTGTGACATATTCATAGGCCCTATGGTAGCACCTAATACTATTATTCTGCTAATGGGACATAGTATGAAGCCAATTCCTAACAAATTCTCATAGTACCATAATTAAGTGAATCTCTAAAATCTCACCACAGAAACTTCTTTTTGCATTAGATTTCAGTTGATACAGAGAACCATAACTGGTAAAAATACAGAGAAATGACTTTGGGGTACTCATCCCTAAATGAGACATTCATATCTCTCTCTCTCTCTCTCTCTCTCTCTCTCTCACACACACACACACACACACACACACACACACACACACACACACACACACACACACACACACACACACACAGCCAAGGTTCAGATATCAATGGGCAATAGTAGGCAGAAAGAGTGTAAGAGCCAGGCCTAGTAGACAACTACAATGAAACAGCATTTTTTGTGACATCATAAGGCACATATGAACTCAGAGCAGTAGTAATAACATACATAAGACCTGACCAAGTTCAAGCCAGACAAAATCTCAACTTGGAGGTGGGCAATGGACATGAAGCCCATATCCCTAGCTGAGAAGCTATTCGTAATTGCTAGCTTCTGGCAAAGGGATAGCTTTCTTTAAGGGTATGGCCCCTTGTAGGTGTAACACACTACAGTTGATTGTCACACACCCAAGCTTAGATAGACATAACTAATAGAACCCTATGGGTTAAAAATCCCAACACCATGAATGAGGACAAAAAGTGGGATCTGTTTGGAATAAAGAGCAGATCTAGGGGAAGATGGGAAAGGAGGATGAGTATCATCCAATTATGTATGAAAATTTAAAATATCTTTTTAAAAAGAGGGTAGTCTGTTCTCTGGGTTGGAGTAGTCAACAATCTGTGATCACACACTGAAATAGTTTGACTGGTAATAGACACAATAAATATGATGGGACCAGCATTAACTGTAACAGGCTCCAGACCTTAGTACAACTGACTTCAATGATGGAAGTACCATTCAGGCCATAAAACTCAGCACACAGACAGCATAATGTGACAAAATAAAAACAAAGACCTAACCCATCAAAGTCAAGTTCTCAGGAAGTGTCTAAATGGACTAACTTTGCTTTTTGGCTTCTGTAGTTCTGCTTCTTGCTAACTGTTTTTGTTAACTGAAGTGTATCAACCCAGTATATGGTTCTATGCTTAAAATACTCACCCTGAGAAAGGCTTGTAGCTACTTGGGATCCCACACACCCAGTGAAGTCACTGGCTCACTAATAAAGACTTCCTATTGGCTCAAACTCATGTCTGAGCAGTCTTCTCTGGTGGATTCTCTACATCAGTAATCTTTTATGTTACAACTTGGCACACACTTCCAATTTTCTCCTCTAAAGATATTTACTCTGTATTGTGCTTCCTGAGGTTTGGAGAGGGATGGTGTGGGAAGCCCTTTGGAAACTAATGCTGATGTTGTAACACATATTAACCCATATCTCAGACCAGTTGTAAAACCTGCTCAGTATTGGGGAAGGACCATGACCATGCTGCTTGTGTACTGATTACCTCTGAGGTCGATGTGTATCTTACAATTTGAGCAGTCAGTCACAGTGATGCTAATGGAAAATACAACAGGTTGGAACATATGTCGCTATTCCACAGGCTCTGTCCTCACCTAGTACTTTGGGCATAGAATTCATTAGGATCTTACCCAATTAAGATTTACCAAGTTTCAATACAAAGTCCTGTGCTTACTAGTCTAGCTTATGTCCAGTAAATGTTTCTTTGTTTCTCTGTTTGTGTCCTTGGGGTTTTAGGTCAACATGAGTCAGAAACAAACAAACAAACAAAAAACAACTCTTCTTTCTTTCCTCATGATGACAGGGCAAGAAGAGTTTGTGTGACCAAAGGTGTAAAGACCATTAAAATCAGACTTTTCTGACCTCCATGTCAACAAATAATGATCTAATTATTAACTAGAGTCTAAAGATCATTGAAATCAGACTTTTCTGACCTCCATGTCAAAAAGTTGATTTAATTATTAACTAGATTGTAAAGATCATTAAAATCAGACTTTTTACATCCTTATAAAATGATCTAATAAGTTGATTCTTAAGATCATTAAAATCAAACTTTTCTGACATTCATGTCAAAAATTAATTTTTTAAATTATAAATTATTTAATTAATATAATTATTTTAGTAATTATTAATTAAACTCAAGTTTGCTTTGAATGTCACTAAGTTCATTACTGAATCACAGTACACAGTGAAAGCTTGGGAATGCAATAGAACTGAATGTCTTTGCGGAGTAAAGGTTGTGATGAGACCTCAAACCCTGGCTCCACTACTAGTAGGCTCTGTCTTGCTAAAGCACAGAATCTCCAAGGCTCAGCTTTATATCCCTAGAGGAAATAATTTTTGTCTAGATGAAGGAAAGTAGAAAGAATGAGAAGAGAAATGGGTGTGAGCATTTCAAGAAAATTCACAGAATCTGTGTAATATGATTTTGAAATATTATATAAATTAGCCTTAAAAGACAATTTTCCATGCTAAGTAAAGCTTAGGAATATCTGCTTAGTCTATTTAGAACAAATATAAAGACACACCTGTAAATAATGTGTTCTGCTTATGATTTGCCACTATAATTAGAATGGTACATATCATTTCACTAATATTTGAATCTTTATGATAACTGTGTCCTTGCATTAAATTCTGCACTCTCTGGTCATGTCATCCTATGATTTCAAACATATCTAAGCATATATGATATATTAAAGTCATAGAAATTGATCTGTATTTACTTTCCTTATTATATTCTTAACAATTATAGAGTTTGATGACTAGTTTTATGTCATCTTGACACAAGCTAAAGTCATCTGAAGGGAGGGAACCTCAGTTGAGAAAATAACTCTGTAAGATCTTTGCTGTAGGCATATTCCAAATTAGTGATTGATAGAGGATGGCCCATCCCATTGTAGGTGATACCATCCATGGGCTGGTGGTCCTGAGTTCTATGAGAAAGCAACCTGATCAAGCCATGATCACCAAGCTTCCACTGCCTCTGCATCAGCTCCGGTTTCTAGAATCAAATCCTGCCCTACTTGAGTTCCTGTTCTGATTTCTTAAAAAATGAACAGTGATGTAGAAGTGTAAGTCAAATGAACCGTTTATTTTCCAATTTGCTTTTGGTCATGGTGTTTCATCACAGCAATAGCAATTCTAATTAAGACAAGAATAAAAGCAACAGAAATACACCTCCAGGGCAGACTATAAAGTCAAGAACCCACAGTAGCTACTTTCTACTTTCTCTGAAATTATCTAATGTTCTCTGTGCTCAGTTTACCAAGGTAGATTCAATTCTGGAGTGAAATGAGGATGACAATACCAGTATTGTTTTTAAACAAAAAATAAACAAATTTGTACTGGTGGTGGCTTATTGTTTCCATGGGGCTCCTAACAGTGGGGGTGTGTGTATCTCTAACTCTTGGCTTGGGACTCTTGGGACTCTTCCCCCTTTTGGATTGCCTTGTCCATCCTTGCTCTGAGGGCTATTGTCTCATCTTACTGTATCTTTTATTTTGTCATTTTTGGCTATCATCTGTTGGAGGCCTGCTCTTTTCTGAAGAGGAAAACAGATGGGAAGTGAATTTGGATAAGAAAGGTGAAGGATTTAGGAGGAGAGGGAAGAGAGGAAGCTGTGGCCAGAATGTATGGTATGAGACAAGAATCTATTTTCAATAATAAAAAAGTAATTGTAATAAAGATAACAACTATGGTCATCAGAAAACCTCATTGAGTTCTATTTTTTTGTATATTATGAATTGTGTAATACTGACAGTTCTCTGTCTTGTCACCATTGAACAAATAATAATCTTGGTTTCTCATGACTTCATTATATAGTGGTCAAGGATAGGATAATACAAGATTTCTGAGTAACACTAGGAACACTCTATTTACTTAGTTGTATTTGTCAGAGTCTATTAAGTACTTATAAGGCTACACCTATTGAGAATGCATATGCAAATGTGTAAGACAACAAAAAAAATACTTTAAATATACATTTGAACCTGGGTATGATGGAGTATACCATATATGGTGATGCATAGATCTCTAACATTGGGGAGATAAAGTAGATGAATAGTAATTTTGAGCTACAAAATGAGACTTTGTTTATAGCAAACTTATTTCATAGTACATACAAGATATTCATAATGCCAGAAGTCTTTATCTGATAATTAATCTCAGAATCATTGGAATTAATGGAATAGAATTTTGAGAAATTTTCTTGTATCCAATCATTAACATTAATATTTTTCAAGAATAGTGGCACCATCTAAATATCTACTTAGTATTTTAAGTTATACTATTTGGTTGTCAACCAGTACAATGAAGCCAGAAAGTCTAATGTATATCTGTTAACAAGCACACATATGAACACCACCTTATTTCTGACTTTATCACTAGGATAAATTCCACTCAAAAGAGATATTAAAGAACATCTAGCTGATTAGTCAATTATGACCTCATGTTGATTCAGCAGGTAGTGTTATAAATGCTCTGTGGTGCCTGATTATAGCTGTGTCAGTGAGGAGGGTGTCCATGGATTTAGTCGTGGTCCTGGTGCTCAGTCTCTCCTGTCTGCTTCTCCTCTCACTCTGGAGACAGAGCTCTGAGAAAGGGAAGCTCCCTCCTGGCCCCATCCCTCTCCCAATTATTGGTAATATCTTCCAGATAGATGTGAAAGACATCAATCAATCTTTTACCAAAGTAAGTATGCCTTATAATCCTCCAGTCCTTTGCAAGAAAGATAAATTCAATTTATCTTTTAAAAACATCTTTTATTTTGATATTATAATATAATTATATCATTGCTATTTTGAGATAATAATATATTCCCCTTTCCTCTCTCCAAACCCTTCTTATTCTTTTTCAAATTCATGGCTTCTTCTTTTATTAATTGTTGTTACATGCATATAAGTATATCTGTATACTTAAACATTCCAAAATTTCAATTGATATAGTCTGTATAATGTTATTTGTATGTATGTTTTCAGGACTGGCCAAACAGTATTGTAATTTTGATTATAAAGTTAAAAACTTCTGTAAAGTCTTATGTGCCTTCTGCCTTTTCAAGTTTGTCACTACCAGAAATTGAGGAATGAGCAATTTCTATTGTGAATGAGAGAGGACTTTGGGGTTTTTGTATATTATAATAAAATTTGGAAAATTGCAAAAGTTATGTGTATTTCTTCCCATCTTTATTTTATAGCCATTTTCCATAATTTTTGGCTAAAGGTCACTGGTAAAGAACATATCAGATCATTCAACATGTCAGGTAGCACTTTGGAAATGTGTCTTTATTGGTATTAGCCTTTGGTACTGAAGTTGTCTAAAGACCTGATGCTTTATTAAAAGAAAATATCTATAGATGTGGAGTAACACAAGGAATAAAAGAACTAAACAAAGTGCCAGGGAATATTTGATGCTATCCAAATTGACTTTTATTGTATGCCTGAGACAATGAATGCCCCAGAATAAGAACCTGTTCTCTTAGCAGATGCTCATTCAGTGTGCAGCTTTGGTGGTATCCACTCTTCATGTTTGTAGTAATGACAGATAAAATCTGTGATGTTCACTATGGATTTCTACTCTTCATCATGGGGCTAACTTCCACAGGTAGTCATCTGGGCATTGATACTTAATTCAGTATGGAGTCAACATGAAGAAAAGATTGCCCAGGTATCAATGGTGAAAAAGCAGAGTATCAATGTTGAGTCTTATTCATTAGCAATTCAGCACAAAATTGAATTTGGAAAACTCTGGCCTCAGTTACTTTTTGAAACATTATCAGGAAACCTGCTAAACAATGATGTGATGATTCATTGTAATCTAGGTTTCAGCTGCCTGGGCCATCACATAATACATTATACCCATCCACACGTGGTAATTACCTAGTACTTTTCTTTCCTATTTCCAGCTTTCAAAAGTCTATGGCCCTGTGTTTACCCTGTACTTGGGCAGGAAGCCCACTGTGGTGTTGCATGGGTATGAAGCAGTGAAGGAAGCTCTGATTGATCATGGGGAGGAGTTTGCTGGAAGAGGAAGCTTCCCAGTGGCTGAAAAAATTAATAAAGGGCTTGGTAAGTAAGTGTGCATGTTCATATATGAGCTGAGTTGCATTCACAGCGAGGAAGAAGATAGAAAGGAAAGGCCCGACTTGTTCCTGAAGTCTCAGGTTGGGCCTCTCTATATAGTTGTGTCCTCTCCAATATCCTTTTTCTTCCTGGGATGAACTTTGTAATATCTGTTCCTGTTGGTTTAGGAATCATTTTTAGCCATGGAAACAGATGGAAAGAAATAAGGCGCTTCTCACTTATGACTCTGCGGAATTTGGGCATGGGGAAAAGGAGCATTGAGGATCGTGTTCAAGAGGAAGCACAGTGCCTTGTGGATGAACTGAGGAAAACCAATGGTGAGCAAAGTCTTGTGTTCTGACTTTTCTATCCTGTTGTAGGTTTGGGTATAAAAGATCTATTAATATCATTCTATCTCAAAGGTTTTTCTTTTGTTTTCAAATCAGATATCAAAAGCAGAGCTTTCATTTTAATTTTCTGATGAGTTACAGATCTATGCGTTCTCCTTAACACAAATATGATTTATTGCTTATCATTTCAGCAGAGAATAACTGCTGCTGATAATGGTTCCATCTACCCCTGTCAAGCCCAAACCAGATGATGTTTGCTTTCAATTTGTACATACTTTGGCCTTCCCAACTTCTCTGATGTGCCAAGGTGTCTTGCAGGCTCATGTTCATAGTTCTAGGTAGTAATGAATCAATGTATATTTTTCATTTCTTAGCCAAGGCAATAGAAACTTTTCATGATTTCAAAAAGTTATCATGATTTCTTTTGTTGTTATTTATATATTTTAAGATAATACACATGACAGCATCAATCTGCAAAACACACAACCAGACTTAGTGACCAGACTCATTTAACTGAATTTGAACTATTTCTATTAACTCTTTATATCATCTTTCTCTAAGTGTATTCTGGCTCTGTCTTCTGTTCTGTCCATCATGTCTCTCCATAGTCACTGTTTTGCCTTAGGGGATGGGCAGATCTTAATTTGCTGTCACTGTGAATGTTACTCACCTAGGAAGTCCCTGCCAGGGAAGAATCAAGTTATGTGCTTAAATTCTGAAGGAATTTTCCTTTTAAGTTATTTTTCAAAATAGAGTGAGGAAAAACTGAAAATCACACTTTATCTGTTATTGACCAAGAAAAATCCTGAGGAGTTACTCATCATCTTCTTTGTTAAAAACAATATATTTTCTGACAGATTATAGTATGGTAATGTTTAAAAGCTTGCCTACCACTGACATACTCAAGCAATTTCCTTGCATTGGATTTGCAGGGAGAATTGATTCTGCTCTGAGCACTAGCAATTTGAAGTTTGTAAAACTCCTTTCTTCCTGCCTGAAAATAAAAGATAGCTAAAGGATTCAAGTCAATACAGTAATTATGATCTGCTATTATTCACCTAGTGAGGTTAAGGTTAATTCAGATTTAAGGTATGCTGATTCCATGTACAACAAATTCATTAGCTGTTAGAGGAATTTGCAAGTAAGACATTGCTTAAAATATTCTAGAGTACCTTTATCTGTTAACAAGCAAACATGTTTTTGATGTATGTTCACAACTGTTTCCACCTCTCCAGGCTCACCCTGTGATCCCACCTTCATCCTGAGCTGTGCTCCCTGCAATGTCATCTCCTCCATTATTTTCCAGAATCGTTTTGATTACAAAGATAAACATTTTCTTACCTTGATGGAAAAATTAAATGAGAATGACCAGATTCTGAGCTCTGCCTGGGTACAGGTGAAGTCAATTTCCTTTCCTTCTGAGAATGCACTTATGGTCATTCTTTCTCACAGGTCAAATTCTATACAGACTAATGGTGAGGTGACATTACCCACATCCTGCCTAGAGCATTGTGGAAAGTGTATCTGGAAGGGAGGTCTAGGCCCTTTGCTGAACAAATAGGAAAGCAAAGAGCAAATGCCAAATTGGCTCAAGCTGCTTAGGCACCTCTCTGCTGATTTTCTCATTGACTACCAGAGAGCTGCTTCTATAAAGTACTTCATTCATTTTGAGAAGAGTGTCTTATCACTCATAGAGCATTCTTGCACTACCCACAAGTCCTTGTGCTGTCAAAAGTTAAGTCCATATCCATTCCAGTGTTTGACCAAAATATCTTAGTGTAGATAGAATAATCTGCTAAAGAATATTTGGGATAACAAACCTTCCAGGATACACTGAGTTCTTTGAGATGTTTGATGCTTCAGTTTAGATCCTGGTTGACAGGAAGAAATGACAATATGACTGGTTTTAAGATGTGTTGACCACAAAGATGCCTACAATCTTTCTTGCTCTCTACCTAAATTGACATCTCCTTCTCTCTCTAAATAATGACTGTGGACCACAGAGAAGTCACTAAGGGCGTGGAATTGGTTTCAAGGCATCTTTAGCAGCCCACACACTTCTACATACTCACTCCATGTCAGAGATTGGATGATAGGAACAAAGTCTGAAGGTACTAACTTTCTGTAGTCAATCAAATTACCCAAGTTATTTTAACTTCTCCTGGCATTTAAAAGTATGAATTATAGTAGTTTACATCATATGATATTTCAAAATCATAGGGCAGAAATGAAATGAATTATTCATGAATATGGAAAAATTATTATGAACTTTGATTATCTGGGCAGGATTTTCTCCCTCAAATCTCCTACTAGCATAGAAAATTTCTGTATATAAAAAGAGTCACCTCTTCTTCAGGGTGGACACCAGCCATATACAGAACTACAAATCTAAATTGGACTTGCTATGTCATAACATGCATTTCTCTATCTTATCACATTCATTTAATAAAATTGTGTATTTTCTCTTGTAGTTCTGCAATACTTTCCCAGTAATCATTGATTACTGTCCAGGAAGCCATAAGAAACTAGCTAAAAATTTTTATCATATAAAAAGCTACCTTCTGGAGAAAATAAAAGAACATCAAGAATCATTGGATATTTCAAATCCTCGGGACTTTATTGATTATTACCTCATTAAAGCGAAGCAGGTAAAGTGTTGATATACACACATTTTATTTGTTCAGGTATTTACTCATTTATTGAATACTTACATATTTTTCAGAGATCTTTAAATACTTAGGCCACTGTCATTTGAAAAATGACTTGACTATTTGTTATGTGTGTGAGTATGCAATATGGATCTGGGAAAAGATAAGGGGAATTTACACATTCAAATTTACCTTCCCATAAAAAAGCAATCTAGCTGAGGAGAAAGAATTATCAGAATGTAAACTCTTATATCCTGACATTGTTGTAATATACATCTTTCACTGCTTCCCTAAATGTTGTTTTAATTTATTATTTTCTGACATATTGTATAGGCAATGTATTCATTTGTAATTGTCATGTGCATTAAACACTTTGGAAGAGCATATAGAATTTAATTTAATATAAAATATGTTAATTTTTGTATTTATCTATAAGATTATACTTAATGGGGATTTTAATTTTTTAATATGGCATTAATTTAATGCTTAATTTCCTTAATCATTGACTGTCTATAACATAGCAGGTATATTTAGAAGGACCTTTCTTCCCCTTTTTAAAGAAAATTTTCTTTACTCTTGAGAATTTCACACATATATACAATGAGATTATAGTCATGTCCATTCCCCATTTCTTTTCCAACTCTCCTATATCCTCCCTACAGCAACCTTCAACAAGTTCATACTCTCATTTTTTTGATAACCCATAATTCCAGTAGATGTTCCACATAATTGCATAGGTATGGGGGCATGCACTGCATCATGGGAACCCTGTCAATAGCCATACCCTCAAAAGAGGGAGGACAGAAGAACCCATGGCTGATATGTAAAATTAAATTAAATTATAAAATAAAAAAAGAATGATTTGATCTCTCCACTGGTTATCATCTGCCAATGGCTTCTCATTAAAAAAAAAATAGGACCTGCATAGTCCCATCAGTATTGTAAGTTTGAGTGGCCTGATTTTGTTCAGGTCTTGTATAAATAACCACAGCTGCATTGACTTCAAGAGGGCAATAGGTTAGTCATGTCCAGAGCTCTCCTTCCCATCCTCTTGCTCTTGCAGTTTTTCTACCAATTCAGTGTAACCTAAACTTAAAGGGAAGATGGGGTTGATAAAGATGTTAGACTTTGGAAAGATGTTGATAAAGATCTTAAGACTGAGTACTTGGCCTCATATTCTTAGCATTTTGACCACTTACACCTCTCTGGATTGACTGCTAATCACTGCAAAAAGAAGCTTCTCTGACCTAAGTTTATAATAGCTCAGGTTTTTGGGAAGAAACGTAAACATTCAAATGACAGTTTAGTTACATGACTGTTCAGCAAACTAACAGCAGTAGGTTACTAGGGTAGGTCCTAGGGCATCTGATCTCACTGTCCATGGGCTTTTAACTAGGAATACATTTCCAGGTATGAAATTCCCTGCTGTGGAGGAGCAGGTTGTAAAATCAACCAGAAAGTATTTAGTTACCTTGTAATAGTCATGCTTGTATTGCACCCAATGCAGACTCAGGATGGTAACTTGATCTGAACAAGGATAAGACTCACAGGGTATAGGTGCGATTTGACCCAGGGTAAGGTCTATAGGTGAGGGAGGAATCACAACCCTCCATGGTGGAAGCCATGGACTTCAAGTAAAGATGGAGCTATTCTAGACTTTGGCCATAGACACAGGGAGTTTCATAACCCCAGCACAAACTGCATACTCTGGAAGAGGCCTGAGCTGACCCAGGACACTCTCTAATCCTCAGAGGAAGACTAGGGATAGAGCCACTAGTCCCAAATACCAATTCCATAGGAAAAAAAAAATGCTACCTCAATCCTACTGTGTCTTAGGCCTCTCCTGAACATTTTAGATTTCTTTACTAAAAGAACAAATATGTATAAAACAAAATAGTAATAATAAAAAGTAAAACAAAAAAAAATTACTCAACCAACAGACTTACTCCAAAGGGAAAGTCCCAGTGCAGAAAGAAACAGTATGAACAACCAAGATAACATATGTGTGATATGAAGGGCATTTCCAGGCATTTACTTTTTGTTTAATGCATTTCAACATTTGTGTAAATCCTAGATTCATATGGTATTCTCTTTTTTATTTTTAGATTAAAACATTCTTTATGAGTGCTTTATCACCATGTATCCATTTATGCCAGAAGAGGGCATCAGATCCCACTATTGATGGTTGTGAGCCACCATGTCGTTGCTGGGAATTGAACTCTACACTTCTAAAGAGCAGCCAATGCACTTAACTACTGAGCCATCTCCGCAGGACCCCCTATATGGTATTCTTAAGACTTGTAACAACTAAATATCCAAAGGGTTTTCATAATATGTAAACATGATTGGTTTATAAGTGTACTGCTTTGCAGTGGTGTTACTTTTATTTAAGACATATGTAACTTGTTAAGAAACAGCATAAAGTTGATATTACAAAGGAAGGAGACTGTCTTTTCTAACTGCTAGTTATCAACATAGAGAAACATACCAACATACAAAAACTCAGTGGATGTCAACATGGAGAATCATTTTAATAGCATCAATTGTGTTGATTTCACAGTATTAGACACTCATCAATTTGTAAGTAAGGAAATATTTAAGAATGATATCCTGACTAAACATCCACTGCTGTAACCATGATGAAATCTCTATTGTATATTATCTTCTCAGCTTCATTACTCATCTTTGAAAACTGGATTTTACTTACTGTCTCCTTCATCCCATTTGAGCCATCATTGTTTCTGCACCCTGTCTTAATGACTTATGCTCTCCCCAGTGTGTGTGGTCCATCCTTCCCTATCCAGTCCATGTTGCTAGTTGACTCCCCTGTTGAACGAGGCCAAGTTATCTCAACTTTGTGAACCAATTCTTGTTCCCTATTACTTATATGTATATTTGTAATTTTATCCTTTATGCAATTACAACTTCATTTTGAGCCTTCAGCAATACTGAATTCATGAAATTTCTGTACAAAGAAATGAATAGCAAAATATTTAATAGGCTTGTAAAATCTAGCACAGTGTCCCCACATATCTAATTCTATTAATTTAAATCTAGTTATGAATGTCTGAAAGAAAGAATGGGGTGATTTAACTCCAGTGCAGCAAGTCTCATTACAAACCAGTCATAGCAAAACAGAGAAACCCCAAATTGTTACAGTCAAATGTCTATGACTTTTTTCATCATATTTAGCATACATTTTAATGAGTGATCAAAAAATAATCTGTGTACATCCTTTTAAGACATAATATCCTGCATTGTACGCATCTAGGTGGAGAGGATCCCATGAGTCCAAGTTTTTTTTTTGTAATTTTGATGCTCTGTGACAGTCTCTACAATCTGTGTTAATTTCTCCTGGAACTATACTTTCAAATTCTGTTTTGGGAGCAATAGAAAATGGTACAATATTGTCTAGTCATTTTTATCAGATATGGTAGTAAACAATTTACTTGATAATTGCATCAAACAATTCTTAGGAAAACCACAATCAACACTTGGAATTTACATTTGAAAATTTGTCAACCACTGTGACTGATCTGTTTAGTGCTGGGACAGAGACAACAAGCACAACGCTGAAATATGCTCTCCTGCTCCTGCTGAAGCACCCCCATGTCACAGGTGAGGACACAGATGGTGACTCACAGCAGTCCTGTAGGAACTGGGAAGATGTTGTTAGTGTCCCTCTCATTGTTATTCTTAGAGAAGGTTCAGTCTTTAAGCTTTTGTGCCAGTGCCCATAGTGAGCAGGATGACTGAGAGGAATGAAGAAACAGGCCTTAGGAAAAGCAATCAAATGCAGATCAGTGTCTGGGTTCCCTGAGAAGTGATCAAGTGATCTGTGGCAGTCAGCACCAGCATCCTTTGGTTTGTTGTACCTACATTTGGTCCCAAAATCAGATTTTTAGAGCAGGCAAATTATTGTAGTTGCACAGAGGTAAAAACATACCTTGCTGAAGCATGAGAGAAATCCTGGGACTTCCTGAGTTTATCTGAGCTAATTTCAAATTAGATAAGTATTTAAAATAAATAAATTCATTACAAAGTTATTTCTGCTTAGGCAGAAGTTGTAGATGAAGGAATTTTATAATTCCAAAAGTCCACTTCCATGAGAAAACACATTTTTTTTCAGTTGTACCAATAGTATTTTCTTCTACAAATAACATTATTATAGAATTCAATTTTTTTATTTTACAGTACTTATTAAATTATCTATTATGTTTACAAACATTTATTCAGTTAATGTTTAAGAAATAATTTATTATCTTTGAAAATAAGAGTTCCACTATGAAACTCATGTGATCAATTAGGTTCAAATATTACATACATATATATCATAGGCACACAGTTTTTATGCTTTCCCCAGTATAACAATGGTTCATGCACACTTAGGAGGAAGAAATCTCATCTGGAGATAGGAAGAAGATAATGACATTGTGGGCAGCCTTTGTTCTTACATTACTGTCACAGAATAACACAACGCTCATGAGAATTATCTTAATGTTTTCTAAAGCATAAGTGGCCCCTACTCTGTTTCCTCTTCAGGGTGGAGCAGGCCTCCAGGAGATGGCAATCAAATGGGACAAGATGAAACTTACTTTTAAATACATCTGATGTTCTAGAATGTATGAAATTCACCTTTCACTTGTGCTCAATATACATTGAAGAGGCAATAGCATGAACAAGAATGACAGTTAGTAATTAAATGGTAGGAGGCCAGGAAAATGGCAGGGTTCAAGAGGGCTTCACAAGAGTTCTGAAATACAATAGTGTAATGAGGAGTGAGGAAAAATGGGGAAGGGAACATGAAGCTGTAACATATGTGTCAGATGAACATGCATGAAAACTAAGAAAAATAAGCTATATCTTTCCAGCCACAGTATAGATCTCAATTTGAAAACAATAAGAGTCTAAGTAGAGAAAAGGGTTATAAGAGGAGAGACTATCCTTACTAGGGACCCCTTCCTACCCCCATTCATCAGGTGACTGAGTTTTCCCCATGGAAGCTAGAATTGCTCTCAAAAGAAAGTAAGTGTAAGAAGCCCTGTACTCAATGATCTCAAGTGGTTGACAGAGAAAGAGCAATGTATAGGGATGAAAAGGAAAGGGTGACTGCTCCAGTCCCTGAATTGTGAGGACAGAGCACCTTTCTCTGCTTTTGAATTTCAGCAGCAAGATCTATCTTTTAGATATGCTAGCAACTGTAAAGATATCTACATTTTACCATCTTAATAGGAAGTTCTAAGTACCCCTCAGAATAAACCCAAGAAACAGTCATTGAATTTTAGAACACTAGGAATGACTAGAAGCATAAAATCCTTTAGGGAGATCCCTGAGTAACATGGAAATATTTGCACTGAGACTGTCTAGACGCTATGCAAACATGTAGGGATAGACCTCAGTGTTTATGTTAACCTTCCCATTCTTTATGAAATACTTGAAAATGTTTTGACATACTTCTCTGAAGCAGAGTCAAGGAAGTCATGGGCTTCAGGAATTTGAAAAACCCATATAGGAGAGGAGGGCAATACTACAGGATAGGTTTCTGTGAGTCCAACCTACAAAGCTCCAGATTATGTATTTACCTTGTGGATGCTGCAGGCATGAATAGAGATGGAGGCAAAAATGAGAAGTAATATGTGGTCTGTAGCCCCCATCAACTGAGATTTTATTCCAGGAGTTAAAGCATCCACTTGAATCCTTAAAGCAATTTTAACTCATGAAATGGAAAACCACAAATGAAATTGAAAAGATATAATCAAAATGATCACTGATAATGGAAAATAATTATAATTTTCATGTTATTGAATATTATTTATGTATCTTCAATGAATCTCACAATGAATATTCTAATGATTAAGTACTATAATTCAACATGTACTGTTAATGAAGTTATAGGAAATATGTGATCTATTTATAGATACCTTTTAGTATATGAAATGTAACTGTAACTCATATTTTTAATTTTTCATGGCAGAAAGACAACAGATATTATGTAAGTGGGCATATAGGAAACATTCATTGTTTACAAATATGCTTATATTTCAGAAACAAATGTTAATTTTGAACTTGGCCAGTTCTGATATTACTTCAAATTACACATACACACACAACCACACATAAACACACTTATGAATGATTTTAAAAATGTATTGTGACAAAAATTCAACATTTAATTTCTAATTATCCTTCATTAGTCTATAATATAAGGATTAATTGTATTATTTTATTACTTGGAGTATTTAACTATTGGCTATTAAAGTAAGTACATACTGATATATAATAATAGTTATTTTGTAAGACAGTACTCTGAGTCCACATGTATTATCTCTATCTATGTGTACTCTTGAATATAAAATACATTTATAATGCTGTTGGGGCTTGTTTTTCATGCAACATGTAGCTCTGTATTGTGACAAATATGTCACTTCTGTTCTATCCCAACACTTCCCACTGTAACCAGCTAAAGTCCAGGAAGAGATTGATCGTGTAGTTGGCAGAAACCGCAGCCCCAGCATGCAGGACAGGAGACACATGCCCTACACAGATGCCATGATTCATGAGGTTCAGAGATTCATCGACATCCTTCCTACCAACCTGCCTCACGCAGTGACCTGTGACATTAAATTCAGGAACTACCTCATCCCCAAGGTAAGCTTGTCTCTTCTCTGTATCACCTCTGTGCTCTTGATGCCCCAGGTTCACAGTGTGATTTCAGTCCTCTAAGTTACACAATGCTGCAGGTGCTTATACTGTCTATGATTTGGAGTGGGGCAGCTCTACTGCAGGTACAGATATTTCTAAGAATGACACTTACATGTTTGCTTGTTTTTCCAAATAGTGTTTTGGTAAAGTTTGGTTATTTCCATGTGAATGTTTCAACGTTTTTTCAATTCCTCAAAAGACTTTTCTGGAATGTCTATTTTGAAAGTAAATCTTGAGATAATTAGAGAGAGTCTGTATCCTCAAACCTTTGATTCATCACTACTCTTAGTTTTTGTGCTTTGTTTAACTGTGATGTTTTCTTTCTAGCAATGTAGCTTGGAAATACTTAGAGATTTTCTAATTGATAATATTCTTTGATATGATTTTTTTCTATTTCCTATAACCTTTTTAAACCTGCTTTATGAAAACAATTGATTTAATCACTTTGTTTATCTGATTTTAACCAACCATGTGAATTTTAGTATTTTCTGCTAATGATTTGTCTGTAAATGTATGTGGAGTTTGGAGGTATTATATAGATTAGTATTTTGTATATACTTTTCCAGTTCTGTGTTCTTCACTTCTGTTCATGATGTCATTTCATGACTTAAATAATTCTAGGGTAGCACTGAACATAACTGATTGTTTCTTTTTCTTTTTTAATTAAGAAATTTTCTTTATTAATTTTACACCAATCACAGATCTCCCTTTTCCCTGTTCCTGCCCATCCAGCCTTCCCCCCACTAACACCCCCCATTCCCTCCTCCAAGAAGGTAAGACCTCCCACAGGGAGTCAACAGAGCTTGGTACATTGAGTGGAGGCAGGCCTGCAAAAAGGAGACAGTTGTATAGCTTGATCTGTTTAAGGGGCCCCCATGGGAGTAGGATCAGGATCCATCCCTGGTGAATGAGAGGGCTTTTTGGAGCTTACTACATATGGTGGGACTCCTTGCACAGCCTTGATGCAGGGGGAGGGACTTAGACCTGCCTCCATTGAACATAACTGATTGTAATGAGCATCTATTTGTTTTATTTCTGAACAACACAAAGGTATGTAGCTTTAATACTTTCTTGTCAAGTTTGACACCTTAAGAAAATTTGGAAACAGTTATTGATCAGCTTATGCACATTTTCTCTGATCTTTACTTTGGCATGGGTTTTGACCAATAAAATATGTACCTTCTTTTCAGATATGTTTTCTGCACCCATTTTTATGACTCTATATATTGACTACACTTTCATCATGGAGTGTACATATTGCAAGCACATGCATACATTTAGATTTGCTTGGCCACACGTTGTTCATAAACTCTGTTATATCTTTAGAGGTTTTCTTCTTTTTGAAAATTTAAAACTTAAAAAATTCACACAAGTGTACAATGAATCTTGATCACACCAAACCCTCACTGCTCACTTTCCTTGCCAGGACACCCCATCACACCTCCCTGCCAATCACATCTTCCATTTATTTATTTATCTAACCCACTGAGTCCAGTTAGTATTGCCCATATGCACATGGGTGTGGATCATCCTGAGGTGTAGGTATCACACCACTTGCCACACACCTAAATAATAGTGACCCTCTTTGAGTTGCTTTCATAGAGGTGAGGTCTTAAGAGCCATTTCACACTCCATGTTGCATTGTTAATTGCTTCTGCCCACTCTTTCTTGATGTTCCCTGAGGACTGAGGATAAGGTTGGGCATATACCCCTTACCTCCTTTTCCCCCAACTCCCTATCTGTGTGTGAACTTTAGCTCCCAGCATCTTTTCTGTTCTTTAATGTGACAGATTTTTATGTCTCCCCTCCCCCTTTTATATATCTTTATACTTGGATTACGAGATCATAGGTTACCACACAGATTCTTTGTTTACACTGCACTTTCTTTAACCCTTCATCTTGCTGCCCACTCTCCCATTTGTGCCACTCCACTGCCTGCTTGAACCCTGCCCCCAGGATTCCCTTTCTACTTTCATTTTACCTACACTTCACTCTCCCTCCCAAATGTGTCCTCCACTGTTAATGACCTGTTTTTAGTTTCCTGCCTTCCACAAGTAACTCAGGTTAGATATACAAAACAAACAATTTCAAGCTAAGACTCTCAAGTAAGAGAGAACATGAAGCATTTGTATCTTTGAAGTGAGTGACCTCACTAAGTATATTTTTTTTTCTTCATGAGTATGAGAGGTATTTTCATCTTCTATGTTGACCAGACGAGTATCTCTGGAATTAAGCCAATTTGGTTGTACTAAATGATGTTTTTCTTATGTTCAACACTCAACTATGAATTCAAATTGTACTGAAAGCACTTTAACAACATCACTGTGACTGGCCTCACACTCCTCCATGCTCCCTACATGCTCTGACTATTAGAAAATGTCCCTGCTAGTCTGTACTTAATTCCTTCTATGGAACAGAAGATTGAATATGGCCCTGTGATTTCTTTGTAACTTTTTTGTTCTGTGTGTCATTGCAGGGAACAACGGTAATCACGTCACTGTCATCAGTGCTGTGTGATAGCAAGGAATTCCCCAACCCAGAGATATTTGATCCTGGCCACTTTCTAGATGGGAATGGAAATTTTAAGAAAAGTGACTACTTCATGCCTTTCTCAGCAGGTAATAGAAACTCATCATCATGGTTACAGTGCCTGTAAAGGTCTGTGAGGACTTACACAGTGACTCCACATTGGGGAGGGGGTTGACTTGCAGTTTATGCATGATCAGGAGCATGACTTCCATTGTCCATGCACTGTCCTTTTAAGGAGCACCCTCCCTGTCCAGCCATAAAATCAAGACATTTTATTGTTCCATCATTATTCAAAATTGAAAAAGCTAGAGTGTAGGCCACTTGTTATCTTCCTTAGGATACATCACAGAGATAATAAAGATACATACCATTCTGGAAAGCAAACTTCATTTATACTTTACTCACTTTCTTCATTATTTAAATTAATGTCTTTTTGCTGTGCTACTCACCTCCAGGCTGAACTATGTATCCAAAGACAAAAGAAAACATCACAGGGACTGAAGCACACTAAAAAACCAGAGTGAATAATTCATGTTAATGCAGTTGGACCACTGTAGTGTGAGATCATTACTCATTCCAAGGCCAGAGGCTTCTCAGGGAGAAATTTACACTTTGCTTTTTCATATATCACATATTGAGCACAAAATAGAGCAACCTTTTAGCTGCATCAAAGTGCATATATATGGAGAATTTTCAGAAGATAATCTAGCATGAACCACTGGAGGAGGATGTTGCTTCTAAGTTCAGAATCTTCCAGATCACCTTGGGATGACAGAGACTTTGTAGATGGACTATGATGCCCAGAAGTGGTCACAGGCTCCCCTCTCCCAAATTCAGGGTATGAGCAATGAATATTGGGTACATACCTGTAATATGTGTGCTATTTGGATACTGATCTCCCTTTCCTGATTTTGTAATCTTTATAACAGATTCATAATTCCCACTCCACAGCCTCCCTGGTATTTTAAAGACAGGTGCGAGCAGATTCATCTAGGAAAAAAAAAACATTTTTGAGTGACATATTCCTTAAGATTATATGTTAATTAGAAATATATCTCCCTTAATCTATTCTTTTACCTAGTTTTCTCTTCATTCATCCATTTATCTAACCACCTAGCCAATAACTCGACAGCTACTACTATTTTCTTGTATCTGTGCCAGCACAGTGCATCTCAAAATAATACTTGTTGTGTGCAAGGAATAATTATCTTCTTTGGTGTTTCTACTGCCCTTCACCCCCCAGGAAAACAGATGTGTGTAGGAGAGGGCCTGGCCCGCATGGAGCTGTTTCTATTTCTGACCACCATTTTACAGAACTTTAACCTGAAATCTCTGGTTCACCCAAAGGACATCAATATGACCCCAGTGAGCAATGGATTTGCCTCTTTGCCACCCCCTTACAAGCTCTGCTTCATTCCTCTCTAAGAGATCAGAATATCTGGGTCCTGATGTGTTGTCTTCTGCAATCCCCTCCAGGCCATCATAAATCTCTTTCCAAATTGAGGACTGTGGTGATATTTTATTTGTGTACCCCAATCCAATAAAGCTTGTCTGGGGATCAGAGGAAAAAAAGCCAGCCACTATATTAAACATAGAGGTCAGTCAGTGGTAGCACACACCTTTAGTCCTACCATTTGGGAGGCAAAAATTCATCCAGATCTCTTTGAGTTCCAGGCCACACTGGGAACAGAGCCTGGCATGGTAATACATGCCTTTAATCCCAGCACTAGTTAGCCTTAGAGATCTGGAGGTCTGCACAGACAGACAGGAAGTGATAGAGCTGGGCAGAAAGAGGAAGAGATGTAGCTGGTTGGAGAGAGGAAGTAAGACTGCCGGTCACAGAAAGGTATGTAGGCTTGAGCATACAGGAAGTAGCTCTCTCTTGGGCTAAGGATTTCCTAGCAGTAAGAACTTGTGGATGTGGCTGGCTTGTTCTTGCCTCTGATCTTTCAGCTTTTATCCAATATCTGGCTCTGGTTTTATTGTTATTATTATTATTATTATTATTATTATTATTATTATTATTACCATTGAGCAATTTGTCTTACAGAGGAACCTGTTTTCTTTCTCCCTTCTCATAGCTTGCAAATCTTTTAAGATCAGAAAATACTCATATTCCATTGTGCAGATTCTGGAGTCACTGCACACATACGTCTGCATTTTCCTATTTTCTGTAACAGTGTTCCCATCTAAACTTTAGTTATTGTGGTTTACTGAAACACCATGAAATTATTACAATAATTCACAATAATATATCTTCTGCATGTCTTCAATAATAAGGACTTTTGATTGATATGCCTTTGTTCAGAATTGTATTATAATTCAGGCTAGAAACAAAAGAACACAGATTCCCAACATAATGCTGATGCACATAATGAGAAGAACAGAGCATGTAAAGAGGGAGTGGTGGGGAATCAGCTCAATCAAAGTCCAGGCATGGTGACCTATACTTGTTCTGCCAGTGCTTAGGAGGCAGAGACAGGAGAATTCCTTAGGCTTACTGGTTAACTATACTAGCTTAATAGTCAAGCCTTAGGACCTAGTGTCTCTGACACCGTCTCATAATACAATATGAGCAGTTGCTGAGAAATAACATCCAAGGTTTACCTTTGTTCTCTACATGGATATGTTTTTGTTTTTATACACTCACGTAATCATGTATACCCTACCTCCCCCTTCTCCAACAGAAAAGAAAATATAAATCAGAAGACAGTAAGAAAGCTCTTTGACTGAGCTTCAGCTAGAGTAGCTAGCAGTATTTGTATTTGAAACAGATAAACAGTGACCAGAAGCAGCAGTACCCTGTAAAAAAACAGAGTGAGGACAAGTCACAGGGAGGAATACACACACAGGGTGGCAGTTTTGCCATGTTATAACATTTTAAAATGTTAAATGATAACATTTTAATGCTTTTTCTTTTTAGTTATTCTTCTCTCATAGAATACATCTAGATTGCAGCCTCTCTTCCTGCCAGTCCCTCTTCCCCTCACTTTTATCCCAGATCTATTGTCCCTCTGTTTCTCTTCAGAAAAGAGCAGGTCTCTCAGGCATATTAATCAAACACAGTATAACAAGATACAATAAGACTAGGCACAAACCCTCGTTGCTGGACAAGGCAACCCACTAGGAGGAAAAGGGTTCCAACAGGAGACAAAAGAGTCAGAGATACCCCTATTCCCAGTGTCAAGAGTCCTACAAATACACCAAGCTAAACTATCACAGCATGTCTGCAGACAACCTAGTGCAGACCAATGTAGGCTCTCTGATTGCTGTTCTAGTTTCTGTGAGCCCCATAAGCCCTACTTAGTTGAATCTGTGGGTCATGTTCTCCTGGTGCTTTACCCATACGATACTTCTTCCCCCTATTCCAGAGGGTTTCCCAAGCTCTGCATAATGTTTAGCTGTTGCTTTCTGCATTTGCTCCCATCAGTTGCCAGAGGAAACCTCTATGATAATGATTGGGCTAGGCACCAATTTATAAGTGTATAAGAATACCATTAGGAATCATTTCATTGACTTTTTTGCGAGGGAGGGGTTAGTTATGTTTGGTTCTACCCTAGGTCTCTGGACCCATTCAACTTCTAGTTTCTGGCCACCCATGCAGTGTCAAGCATGGGCTCCCTCTTGTGGCATGAACCTCAAGTTAGACTAGTCATTAGTCGGACACTCCCATAAATTCTGAGCCACCTTTATCCCAGCACACCTTGTGGAGCCCAGAACAGGTGTGGGTCATAGGCTTTGTGGTTGGGTTGGTGTCCTAGTCCCATGACTGAGAATATTGCCTGATTATAGCTGACAGCCCATTAGGCTCTGTATTCTCTATTATGAGGAGTCCTTACTAGTGCTGTGGGGTATTCGATAACACTGTGAACCCCGAGATCGTGTTAATTAAATAAAATCAACCTTGGGTCAAAAAGTGGAGCCAGCAGGGGCTGGAGAGATGGCTCAGAGATTAAGTGCACTGACTGCTCTTCCAGAGGTCCTGAGTTCAATTCCCAGCAACCACATGGTGGCTCCCAACCATCTGTAACGAGATCTGGTGCCCTTCTTCTGGCCTGCATTCATACATGCTGTATACATAAATAAATTAATTAATTAATTAATCAATCAATCAATTAATTAATCTTTAAAAAAAGCCAGGTGTTGGTGACACACGCCTTTAACCCCAGCACTTGAGAGGAAGAGCCAGGTGGATCTTTGTGAGTTCCAGGCCAGCCTGGTCTCCAAAGTGAGTTCTAGGAAAGGTGCAAAGCTACACAGAGAAACCCTATCTCAAAAAAAAAACAACAAAAAAAAACAAAAAAAACAAAACAAAACAAAACAAAAAAACCAAAAAAAGAAGTGGAGCCAGCAATAAATTGACAGGAAGTAGCTATAGGGAGTACGAGGGAATTTTTTTAAATGGATAGAAAAATGCACAGGAAGTAGGGAGGAGGGACTTTGAGTTTGTTGATTTTTTGTTTGGGAAGGCAGAAGAAAAGTTCTCTTTCTGAGATGCTGGCTAAGAGTGAATGTCAGCTGGCTGCTCTTTGACCTCTCTGAAACAGCAGGTTTTCTGCCCAGCATCTGACTTCCAAGTTTTTATTGGTAAATATTGTAAGGTTGATATTTAATTTAAAAATAACACACTAGGGTCACTGTATTAGGTTCCAGGAAGTTTCTACTGCACTAGATTTCCACATTGCCCCCTGAGGATCTAATTCCAGTTGTTTCTCCCTATACTCTGTCCCTCTGTCCTTCCCTCCCCGACATGATCCACCCTGTTCCCATGCCCACCGATCTCTAATCCACTGCAATATCATCTCTCTTTCCCCTTCCCAAGGGGATCCATGTGCACACCCCCCCCCAGCTCTCCGTGTAACTTAGCTCTCTGGATCTATGCATTGTCATTTGATTATCTTTACCTAAAAGCTAATACTCACTTGTAAATGAGAACATACCATTTTTAAAATGATATACATTCATTTACACATAAGGGATGTTTTTTCTAGTTCCATCCATTTGCCTTCAAATTTCATAAAGTCATTTCTTATAACAGTCGAGTAATATTCCATTGTCTAAATATGCCATGATTTCTTTATCCATTTTATGGTTGAGGATACCTAGGTTTTTTCCAGTTTCTGGCTATTATAAATAAAGCCACTATAAATATAGTTGAGCAAGTGTCCTTTTGGTATGAAGGAGCATCTTCTGGATATATGCCTAAGAGTAGTATAGCTGGGTCTTGAGGTAGATTAACTCCCAGTTTTCTGAGGAAACACCATATTGTTTTACATAGTGGTTGTGCTGTGGCTATCACTCTATATAAATAAAATGCTGTTTGGCCAGTGGCCAGGCAGGAAGTATAGGTGGGACAAGAAAGAAGAGAATTGTGGGAAGCAGAAGGCTGAGGAGAGACACTGCCAGCTGCTGCCATGACAAGCAACATGTAAAGACACCAGTAAGCCACAAGTCGCGTGGCAAAGAATAGATTAATAGAAATGGGTTAATTTAACATAAAAGAAGTAGATAACAAGACAAGTAGATAACAAACTGCCATGGCCATACAGTTTATAAGTAATATAAGTCTCTGTGTGCTTACTTGGTAGGGTCTGAGAGACTGTGGGACTGGCGGGTAAGAGAAATTTGTCCTGACTGTGGGCCAGGCAGGAAAACTCAAACTACAAATGGTGCCCAACGTGTTGGAAAGAGTTTCCACCTAAAACCTGAAAAAAAAAGTTTCTAAACGGAGCTAAAAACAGCTTCCTAGTTGTCTCTCTCAAGTTAGCAGCAGCCTGCTGGTTTGAGCTACTATGGCGGGTTCCTGGCGTGTGAATTGGCCTGCAGTGTGGCGGGAATGAGGAGTCTACAAGCTGCACTTTACTCTGCTGCATGGTGGATTTAGCTTTTGCTAGTTAAAAAAAAAAAATGGTTTCTGGGCTATGCACTGCTTTGATAGAACTGCTTCTGATAGTTGATGGTACATATGGCTCTAGACCCAGAGCTGGTGGTAAACTGTACCACTGCCATGTTGGGAAGCTGAGGTGGGCGGGGCCAGCAGCCACAATGGCATTTCAGTCTTACAAAGATGGATATTACACAGAGAATCTGGTTTGTCTTGTCTTTGGGATTTTTAACTACAGAAAAAGATGTGATCATAAAAGCTGTTGAGTTAAACAAATATGTAAATTTTAAAGGTACCTTGACTTCAAAATTTGGATATAAGGATATATTGCTTTGGAAAAGAGTCTCTGCTTTTGTTTCCACAGAAAGCCAGAGGCTATGGATTTGTTCCAGATTATGATACATCAGGTTTGATCAGCCAAGACCACCTGAAAGGTGTCCGATGACACCATGGCCAGATGATCCTACAACCAGAATGGTTTCAAGGCAACTGGCTCAGAGGCTTACCCTCATGGACTACTCCATAATCCTAAAATTTTCTTTGTGTCCCCATAAGATACAGTGCCCCCTCCAGCAGGAAGTAGTAAGAAAAACTACGCCCAAATTCCCAGCTGGCTTTGGAGATGGAATTGGCTGACTCCTTCTCTAAACCCAAGCACATTGTTAAAAAAAAAAAGGTTAAGAGATACTTATGTCCCAAATCAAAAGAGCCCTCTGGTGTGGGACAGAGGAAAACCAATATTTTATTTAAAACAGGTTGATTATAAATGCAATCTCTTTCTAAAGATAAAAAGGGGATATGATATAGATATGATAGGATGAAGGGGTAGATTAAGGAACTTACTTCTAAAGAGCAACAACTCATTTAAAATGTTTTACATTGGTATAGATTTTAGTCTATTGATACAAACTTAAAGTTAATTTTGTTATACTGTGTGTATATTTCTACTCTTGTTTAAGGTATTATGTTTGTACAGCTCATTTAAAATTGTAATGAATAATTAAAAATAGATTAATAACTGGTCATCTATGATAATCATACTCATAGCCATGTTAGTTAAGTCTTTTAGGTATACATAGAGATATTTTACATAGATAAGTAATCTTCAAATACTTCAAAGACCTACAGAATATGGCATTTAAAATACTTTTAAAATTTAGACTTTCTGGACAGTGAGACATGTCTGCTCCTGGCAGCATCGATTTACTTCAGAGAGGAGGATGGGCATTAAAGACACTTCATATGGAGTTTATCTTCACCTTGGCAAAAATAGCCATTTGGGCAAGAAACTGTTCTTGCCTGGACTGCTTGATCGACTGGACATGCAGGACCCATAGAAAGTTGACCACTGAACTTTGCTTGACAAAATGGTCCTTCAGGTTCCTGCTTTGCAGAGGAAACTGCCAGTCTACAGGACACTGAGAAAAGTGACTGAGAGACTCTAGCCCTGTAGGCTGAAGACAAATGCCCCAACTTTACAAAGGAACATTAGGTGACTGTCCAGGCTGCCAGCTATCTCTGTCTACTCTTGCAAGACTCCCGAAAAATGCTTGCATACTTCTCCCGTTTATCAGGTAATATTATATCCTTCTGAGGCCTTTGATGTGGTTGAAGACTAAATAGTTATAATTTCCTCAGTTATGATGAAAGATAAGTTAGATATAAAAACCTTAGACTCACAAATATAGGATAGATAGAATATTTTGTTTAATTTTGCCAAAACAAATAGACTAGATATTGTAACTATAATTCTTGCTTGATAATTGTTTTGTTACATGTAATTTTACTATGTAAAAGTTAAAACCTTCCTTTTAAAAAAAAAAAAAGAAAAGGGGAAGTGCTGTGGATATCGCTCTGTATAAATAAAATGCTGTTTGGCCAGTGGCCAGGCAGGAAGTATAGGCGGGACAAGAAAGAAGAGAATTGTGGGAAGGAAGCAGAAGGCTGAAGAAAGACACTGCCAGCTGCTGCCATGACAAGCAACATGTAAAGACACCGGTAAGCCACAATTCACGTGGCAAAGTATAGATTAATAGAAATGGGTTAATTTAACATAAAAGAAGTAGATAACAAGACAAGTAGATAACAAACTGCCATGGCCATACAGTTTATAAGTAATATAAGTCTCTGTGTGCTTACTTGGTTGGGTCTGAGCGACTGTGGGACTGATGGGTAAGAGAGATTTGTCCTGACTGTGGGCCAGGCAGGAAAACTCAAACTACATGGTTGTGCAAGTTTGCACTCTCACTAGCAATGGATGAGTGTTCTACTTGCTCTATATCCTTGCCAGCATGGGCTGTCACTTGTGGTTTTGATCTTAGCTGTTCTCATAGGTGTAAGATGGACTCTCAAGTAATTTGGATTTACTTTTCCCTGATGGCTAAGGATTTGAACATTTCTTTAAGTGTTTATCATCCATTTGAGATTCCTCTGTTGACAATTTTGTTTATATGTGTACTCCATTTTTAGTTGTATTCTTTGGTTTGTTGATATCTAGTTTTTTGTGTTCTTTATATATTTTGGATATTAGCACTCTATCAGATGTGGAGGTAGTAAAAATCTTTTCCTATTCTGTAGGCTGCGATTTTTTCCTATTGATGATGTCCTTTGTCTTACGGAAGATTTTCATTTTCATGAAACCCCATTTGTTCATTGTTTTTAGTGCCTGCACTATTGATCTTCTGTTCAGGAAGCTGTCTCCCATGGCTGTGCCCTACTAGCTCTTCTATTAGATTCAGTGTTTCAAGTTTTATGTTGAGGTTTTTGATCTGCTTGGACTTAAATTTTGTGCAGGGTTATAAATATGCATTTTTCTACATGCAGACAGCCAGTTAGACCAGCACCATTTGTTGAAGATACTGTCATTTATTCCACTCTGTATTTCTGCCTTCATTATCAAGACTCAGGTATTCATAAGTGTGTTGATTCATGTCTGGGTCTTTGATCCTATTCCATTGAGCATCATGCCTATTTTCATGCCAATATTATGTGGTTTGTATTACTATAGCTCTGTAGTACAGCTTAAAAATCAGAGATGGTGATACCTCTGGAATTTCTTCAGTTGTTCATTAATGCTTTATCTATCCTGTTTTTCTTATTTTTTCATATGAAATTGAGTATTATAATACCAGGTCTGTAAATAATTGTAATGGAATCTTGATTGCATTGAATATGTCAATTGCTTTTGGTAGAATGGCCATTCTTTCTATTGTTAATCTTACCAATCCATGAGCATGGGGGATATTTCCATCTTCCACTATCTTCTTCAGTTTCTTTCTTCAAAGACTTGAAGTTTTCATCATACAAGACTTTCACATGCTGGATTAGTGTTACTGGAAAATATTCTACATTGCTTGTGGCTATTGTGAAATATATTGCTTCCATGATTTCTCTGTCAGTTAGTTTGCCATTTGTATATTAGAGCGCTATTGATTATCCTGAGTTGATCTTTATCTAGCCACATCAGTGATGGTCTTTATCAGTTGTTCAAGTTCCCTGATAGAATATTTTTGAGGTGTCTATGTATAGTACTATATAATCTACATATAAATATACTTTGAATTCTTCCTTTCCATTTTGGATCCCCTTGATTTCCTTTATTTGTCTTATTGTTTTAGCTAAAACTCCGAGAACTATATTGAATAGATATGGGAAGAGTGGATAGCCTTGTCTTGTTCCTGATTTTAGTGGAACCTCTATGCATTTCTCTCCATTTAATTTGATGTTGCCTATAGGCTTTCTATACACTGCCTTTATGATGTTTAGGTATATCCCTTTTACCCCTAAATCTCTCCAATACTTTTTTCTATATTTTTAATATATTTTTATTGATTATTTAGGAATTTCACCTAATCCACCACATCAGCCTTACTTCCTCAGCTTCTCAAGTCCACCCTCCACTCTTGTGGCCTCACCCCCCCAAAAAAATGTTCAATTTGTGTTGTTCATATAGTCCATATATTGGAGCATGGTCAAAGTCTTGGTGGCCAGACCTTTAGAGAAAAGTGAGTTCTTCCTCACCCCACTACATCTAGTTGTAGTAGGTAGCTCTTCCATCCTTGAGCTGTAAGTACTACCTCCTTGAGGTTTCTGATAACTGTCATGCCTACCTATGCCCTGCCCCTGAGGCAGAGCCAAGACATGAGCCCTTAAGACCTGTGCCAATTCTCTTGGTTTCTGGTAATCCTGGATGTTGTATGGTAGACCGAGCAGAGTTCTCCAGAGAACACTGCTGGACTGCACTTCACTTCTCCCGGATCCTATAACCTATCTGTTCACACCATTAAAGTATCCCTTTATGTGTTGTAAGTAAAACCCCCAAATAAAACTCCCTTTCAACTACGTGGAGTTGCCTTAATACTTCCACCACTATCTGGTGCTCATGTGAGGCAAACTCCAAGGCTTGGGTAACTTCCACCCTCAACATCCTTTGTGTCTGCTGTTGCATGCTTTACACACTTACCACACTTCCCTGTATCTTCTTCCCTTTCTCTTTAAAATTCCCCACCTCTTAGGGACCAAATGCTTACTCATTCAGCCCTTAACCTCTTGGTACTGTTTCTTCCCTTCCTTTGCTTCCTCCTCCCTAGCTGGTGGGCCTCTGCACCCGCCTGCTGAGTTCTGCATAACCAGGGAGCACCTCCATGGTTCCATTCCCAAAGAAAGGGAGCAGCTAAGTCTGGTCTCAGTTCTCCTAGCAAGCTCAGCTCCCAGACTGGCAAAAACCACTGTGAGGTGTTCCCTTCCCCTCCCTGTGCACAGGCTCCCTGCCTGAGCCCAAGGCTTCCACAATCTCACCTGGTTAAAATATATGCAGCACCTTCCCCCAGCCGGCTCCCTGAGAGTGCTGCTTCAGCAGATGCAAAGGCACTGAGACAGGCTTGGATCGCCCAGGAGCTCTCTGTTCCCTAAAGTTCCAGGGAGTCACAGGAAGAACTGCCTATGCTGCCTTGGCACACTCTTCTCCTACCTGCAGCTGCCACCAGCCAAAGCCTTCAGCAAGACCTGCGTTAGCGCTACATCAGTGACACCTAGCCAAAAGGTGCTACACCCTGAGCCATATGTGGAATTTACTTTACAACAGATTTCAATCAGGGACTTTAAAATATGAAGGAAGTATGTATGGAATACACTCAGCATATGTAAGACAAATGTTAAATTCATGGTCTACCTCATATAGATTCATTCCAGATGACTGGCATCAGTTAATTTCAGCTGTTCTAGATTATAGCCAGCAGTTACAGTGGAAAAGCTGGTTAAGAGAAGAGGCAAGAAATTTAGAGCAACAAGATAAAGGTTTTACCTTTATTCAGAGGTTTTGAGATCTCCCAAGATCAAATTCTTGGTGAAGGATGTTTTGCTGGTAGGACTGTACAAGCCAGTTATGATGAGCATACAATATCCCTATGCTGTACAGCAGCTCTAAATGCTTAGGGAAAAAAATGTCAGAACCAGGAAAAACAACTGAAGTATATACAAAGATATTTCAGGGACCATTGTAGATGTAACTGTCTTGTTAAATAAGAAACACAGAGCCAGTTGCAGAGTTAAAAACCAAGAGGTCAGAGCAATAGCTGAGAGCCTTACCTTTCATTGCTTCTGCTGTCTTTCCTCTCCACAAGAGACCTACTTCTGTGTGTCCTGTCTTTTTTTTATAGACTTTCTGTTCTGTTTTCTCATTGGTTGTAAACCCAGCCACATGACCTCCTTGTCACTGCCTGTCTGTTAGACCTCCAGGTCTTCTACGGTTGGTATTGAGATTAAAGGTGTGTGTCTGCCATGCTGGCTGTGTTTTTGAACACACAGAGATCTACCTAGCTCTGCCTCCCAAGTGCTGGGATTAAAGGTGTGCACCACCACCGCCCAGCTTCTGCTCTGGCTTGGTCTGACCTCAGGGCAACTTTATTAACATACAAATAAAATCACATTTCAATACAAATAAAATATCACTATAGACCATGATAACGTTTCACTGATTTTTTACAAAGGCTGACCACAGATATAACAAAATCTGTGTCAGATAAAGAATTAAGAAAAGTATTATCTGAGTCCTTGGCATTTGAAAATGCTAATGCAGAATGCAAAAGAATACTCATACTATTAAAGGTCAGATCAGCTCCTTTGGAAGAATGGATTCAGTACACTAATGGTGTTGAGTCTCTTAAATATAGTAATGAGGCTTGGATAGGAGAGGTAAATCCCAGAGGTGAAAGAAGGCCCATGGTACCAAATGTTTAAAATGGGGTACACCAGGTCATATAAGTAAAAACTGCACATGGAGTGCTCCTAGAAGTAATACCCCTTCTAGAAATAACCCAAACAGGAAACCCTAAACTTCTGAATTATGTAGAAGATGTGGCAAAGGCCAACATTGCACCAATGAGTGCAGATCAATAATAGATATATGAGGCAACCCATTAATGGTGGGAAACACCTCAAGGGGCCTCTTGCAGGCCCCCAAATTGAACATGGTCCTAACATTTCCAGTCACTGTGGAGGAAATTCCTCTACAGGATCATTAAATAAACCACTGACTAATGTAAAGACTGATACTGTAATGGATGATAGAACAGCTCTAATAGATGAATAAAAAATTCTAAAGAATACAATAAAATGAATATTTTGGCAGACTTCCACAAATAAACAAAGACCGAAGCTTAGAATTAGAATCAATGGCCTTGTTTTAGAGGGCCTGGTAGACATGGGTGTGAATGCGACTATAATTACACCAAAATCATGGCATCTGAATTGGCCTCTTCAAGAGATAGATGTCCAATTTCTAAGGATTGGAACTCTATCTCAGATAAAACAGAGTTCAAGATGGATTGAATGCATACGGCCAGAAGGACCGAAAGAAAGGCTGAAGCCATATGTAGCAAATGTAGCAGTGAATCTTTGGAACAGAGATCTGTTACAACAGTGGAATACCCAGATTAGAACTCCTACACTCCCAGAAAAGGAATACAGACCAATGCACGTTTCTAGGAATAATATCATAACATGCTATAAGAAACAGTCATCAACCATTCAGGCTGTATATAAACAGAACACAACTACTGTTGAACTCTCAGAGAAACCCTGTCTCGAAAAACCAAAAAAAAAATTTTTTTTTCTTTGATTCTTACATTCTGTAACCTTTTATAGAATATAAGAAAAGTTAGTCCAAAGCATCATGCTGACTTATAAATGTGCCAGAACAACTATCACTACAGGCACGAAAAGACTCTACTAAGACTGTTTTATTCAAATGCCTTCTTTGGGATTTTAGAGCAATAAGATTTGGGCAACAAATTATTGCTTTTGTCATTGTAAATAATGAGAATAACCATAATCTTGGGTTATCAAAGTTTATCTTAGCTCCCTTTGTAGCTATGTTTTTAATCCTGGGACAAGATTATAAAACTTGAGCAAACTTTTCTGACTTCTATATTAATACAATGATGATATAATTATAACTAGATTCATGTTTACTGTGAATGTTAGTGATTATGATCAATCAGTATAGTGCCATCATTCACAATCAAGAAATTGTGATGGATATAATTAAACTGAAAGATTTGTGAAAGGAAGGGGGTCAAATGCAAGAGGTGGGTTAAGTTAGAAATATCCTCTTAGGCTCAGGTATTTGAATACTTGGTACCCACTTGGTTGTGCTGTTTGGGGAGGTTTAGGTCATATTAATTATTGTTACTGTCTCTATAGACTATTGTGCTTATCGTCTTTACATCTGCACTGGTGGGATGGGGGAGAATTCTAATACCTTTCTTTAAGAATGTATGGTAAAGCCAGGGGAGTAAATATGCCCATTACATGGTCACTTTGATTTCTAAATTCTTCCAGCTATGAGCTGTGAGACACCGACAATTCTTTCAGTCTCATTACCTTTCAAAGAATGGTCTTTCATGGTTGAATTACACAACACTGAAAACCAAACAACTTTCTTCAGCTAAAAGCTTAACTTATATTTTCTGATTCCAAATGTGTGAGTGATAGTTTTTTTGTTATCTTAGTTTTATAAATGGCCAAAGAGTAAAATAAGGAGCTGTAAGGCTTCCAACTGTTGATCAAAATATGTCCCAATGTTTAATATAGCACAGAAATATTTTAGTTTTGCAAGACCATGGTCGTACATAAATATATTTGTAGCCTTTGGTACAATGTAGCAGAAGAATTGTCAGTTTGAGGTCAACCTAAGCTACATAGTAAGACTTTGTTAAAAAATATATATTTGGAATATACAAACTATCCAGACATCATAAAATCCCACTTTGTCACTGGTCACTAAACTGTGTATGTAAAGGCTGAGGAGTTTTCTTCCATCTCAGTATTAATCTATTGTTTCTCAGGAATAGTTGCACATTAGAAATATGTTTGTTTATTTTTATTAGCACTATTTGGACACCAATCAGTACCATTAAACCAGAAATTCAGATGGGTACCCTGTAAAGAAGGACAGGGTAAAGAAAATCTTATTCTTCTCTATCAAAAGCACAAAGTGGGTCGGGCATTGGTGGCACATGCCTTTAATCCCAGCACTTGGGACACAGAGGCAGGTGAATCTCTGTGAGTTTGAGGCCAGCCTGGGCTACAGAGCGAGATCTAGGAAAGGCACAAAGCTACACAGAAAAACCCTGTCTCGAAAAAACCAAAAAAAAAAAAAAATTAAAAAATAATTTTAAAAAGCACAAAGTGTACTTGAGAGAGAGAGAGAGAGAGAGAGAGAGAGAGAGAGAGAGAGAGAGAGAGAGTAAAGGTTATCTGATTTATCAATGACATTTCAGTGAGGAACATGTTGATTCAGCAGGTAGTGTTATAAAGGCTCCATGCTGGCTGATCACAGCTGTGTCAGTGAGGAGGGTGTCCATGGATGCAGTCGTAGTCCTGGTGCTCAGTCTCTCCTGTCTGCTTCTCTTCTCACTCTGGAGACAGAGCTCTGAGAGAAGGAAGCTCCCTCCTGGTCCCACCCCTCTCCCAGTTATTGGCAATTTTTTCCAAATAGATGCAAAGAACATCAGCCAATCCTTGACCAATGTAAGTATTCTTTGTGCTCCTCCAATAACTTAATAAGGAACATAAATTAAAAGCTGCTTTAAATGAAAATCTAGTATAAGAGAAAATATGCTATAATTAATCATAAAGTCAAAGCTCTTGCAAAGTATTGGGTACCTCATGATTTTTACAGCTGTATCTTGTCAGGAATTCAGTAATGAATGTGGATTCAGATGAAAAGATATTTATTTCACTGTATTTTATGAAAAAATAAAAATTTCCCACAAAATTGCAAAATTGTTGAATATTTTCTCTTTAAAAAACACCCCAAAAGCAATGTTTTCCATTATTTTTGGTTGAAGGTCAATAGTGAGTAATATTTCAGTCAATAATTCAGAACTTTGGACATTTATTTTTACTGAGGTTATCTATTTAATGCTGGACTCTAAAGAACAAACTGATGCCCAATTTAACTAAATATCAATAGACATGGAATAAAACAGGACATGTAAGAAAGAAGCCAACTTTGAGCATATTTGGTGATATTTATATCAAGTTTTAATTTTTGCCTAAGTTTGGGGTAAGAATGCTGCCAGAGAAGGAGCTGCTTTTCCAAGAAATATTGCATGCCTATGGTGCAGCTTCTGCGGTGCCCATTCTCTGTATTTGTAGTAGCCGTTGCCAAATCTGGCATGCTCAATAGAATCATTTGTGATGACTTACAAGTTTACATTTCAAATCTAAGTTGGCCTAGCTTTTTTTGCTGTATTTCTGCATCATATCATCTAATCCATTGGTCTACTATATTTTTTGTGAGTATCAGACAATGTATAACATTACAGCTATATAATATAATTTGAGGTCAGGTATTGATACACCTCCAACAGTGTTTTTATTCCTTAGGAGTGCCTTGACTATTCTTGGTTCATTGTGGTTCCATATGAAGTTCTCTGTTGTTTTTCTAAACCTGTAAATATGGCATCAGAAGTGTGATGTATAGCATAAAATCTTTAAATATTGTAGTATGGGTTTAGTAGTATGGGTGCTTTGTTCCTTGGTTTCTGTTTCTTCTCTGGTCTCCTGACTAGAGTGGCCTGTGTTTGAATAGAGAGTCTCCACACCTGTAGGCTGGACTTCTGTGTGTCAGAGTAGAGTGGCCTCCATTCTGACGTTGCTGATGGAGTTGGGGGACCTGTGCATGGTAGGTAGGATGGGAGGGGTGATTGTGGGTAGGGTGGATAGGCACTGAGAGAGTGGGGCAGTCAGAAAGCAGGTGGGTGGCCTACATGGAGTCCTGGTGGCCAGCTTCCTGCCAAATGTTTTGATGTGAAAAGTCATTGTAATCCATATATAACAACTATCTGAGCTTTGAGCCATTACAAGGTTCACTGTAGGTGATCAAAAACTGTATGGTGGTCATCACCATAATGTGATAAAAATGGGCTTCAGAACAATTTGAAACTGAGTTTTGCCTGAGTAAAAAAATATTAAAATACCAATGAAACACTGATAATACAAGTGTGAATGAGGTTGACCCCATGGAGAGTAAAGTGACTTTTTTGTTAGTATTTTTCCTTCCTATTTCCAGCTTTCAAAAGTCTATGGCCCTGTGTTCACCCTGTACTTGGGCAGGAAGCCCACTGTGGTGTTGCATGGGTATGAAGCAGTGAAGGAAGCTCTGATTGATCATGGGGAGGAGTTTTCTGGAAGAGGAAGCTTCCCAATGGCTGAAAGAACTAATAAAGGCCTTGGTAAGTAAGTGTGCATGTTCATGTGAGTGCTGCACAGTGTTTATAGTGAAAGTGAAGACAAAAGGAGGAGAGGACTTCTTCCTCAGATACTCTTTGGACCTCTTTAAGGTTTCCACCCATCAGATCTCTCATCTGTTACCAGAATCTATTTTTAGTGTTTTACCATTTCTTTTAGGCATTAGTTTTAGCAATGGAAGTAGACGGAAGGATTTAAGGCACTTTTCACTCATGACTCTGGGGAATTTGGGGATGGGTAAAAGGACCATTGAGGACCGTGTTCAAGAGGAAGCACAGTGTCTTGTGGAGGAACTGAGGAAAAATAATGGTAAGTGTAGGCTTATGAATTTACATCTTAGTCTATGTATGTGTGTATGTCATGTTGATCATATTCTGTGCTAGATTTTTCTTTGTTTTTAAACAGAGACAGTGAATATAGGTTTCATGTTAATTTTATGCTGAGCTGCAGAACTATGCATTTCCCATTAGCACAAGTGTAATTTTTCTTTGTGGATCCTTTTACCACAGAAAAAGTACTATTGATAATGGTGACAATGCCCAATCAGAGTATAGTTGTTTTCATTTTCTTGATTTACAAAGGTTTACGCAAATTAACTGAGCAGTACAGGGTTTCTTGTAGGTCAATATTTACAGTCCTGGGTAACAATAATGTGATTTATGGTTTTCATTTCTTTTTTCTTTATTAAGAAATTTTCTACTCACTCTACATACTACCCACAGATCCCACCTTCTCCATCCTCCTATCCTCCAGTCTTCTCTCCAAAGCCACCCCAAATCTCCACATTCCCCAAATCAAGGTCTCCCATGGGAAGTCAGCAGAGGCTGGCACACTGAGCCTAGGCAGGTCCAAGCCCCTTCCCCAATGCACCAAGGCTGGGCAAGGCATCACACCACAGGCACTGGGCTCCCAAAAGCCTGCCCATGCACCAGGGATGGATCCTGATCCCCTTGCCTGGGTGTCTCCCAAACAGTTCAAGCCAAACAACCATCTTCTGTATCCAGGAGGCCTAGTCCTATTCCATGGGGGCTCCACAGCCACCAGTCTTGTGAATATCCTAACTGTCATTATAGAGCCTTTGTCCAGTGACTGATGGAGGCAGATGCCTAGATAAATGGCCAGGAGCCAGGCTGAGCCCTGGGAATCCAATGGATGAGAGAGAGGAAGGATTCTGTGGGCAGGGAACTTCAAGATCATGATGGGAAAACATGCAGAGGTGACTGGCCACACTAGTGGTTTTCATTTCTTTTTAAATTTTTTTAATTTTTATTATTATGTGTTTTAATTTTATACATCAGCCATGGGTTCCCCTGTCCTCCCCCTCCCGCCCCCACCCCCACCTTCTCTCCACCCCCTCCCCTCCATTCACATGTCCTCCAGGACCAAGACAACCCTGGAGATTCATTTAAACCTGGTGGATTCAGTACAGGCAGGTCCTGTCCCCTCCTTCTAGGCTGAGCATGTGTCCCTGTGTAAGCCCAAGGTTCCAAATAGCCAGCTCATACACTAAGGACAGGTTCTGGTCCCACAGCCTGGGTGCCTCCCAAACAGTTCAAGCTATTCAGTTGTCTCACTTATCCAGAGGGCCTGATCTAGCTGGGAGTTCCTCAGCCGTTGGTTCATAATTCATGTGCTTTCTTTCGATTGGCTGTTTGTCCCTGTGCTTTTTGCAATCTTGGATTCAACAATTCATGCTCTTGCAGTCCCTCCTCTTTCTCAACAGTTGGACACCTGGAGCTCCACTGGGGCCTGGTTTTCATTTCTTAACTGAGTGTAATAGAATTTTCATCAATTATTGTGTCTGCTACAGCATGTTATCAAAATTGTATTGCTATTTGTTTAAAATGTTTTACTACATTGTGAATCTTATACAGTGCGTTTTGATTGTGATCAGTCACCAACTCCTCTGAGATCCACTTCCACTTTTCTCTACCCTACTTTGTGTTGTCCCTTTGTTTAACATCCACCAAACCTCCTTTGTGCTGATATATATGATCATTTAAGACATTTTTTGTTAGTGCTTTCAGAATTTAGTATGTGTTTAAAAATGTTTTAATTGAAATGGACTACACAATCCCCCCTCTTTCTCCTTCAATCCCTTCCCAAATGCCCTCCCTTGTCCCTTCTCATGCTTTTCACACTCTCAAGTTGATAGTCTCTTTTTCTTTATTATTGTATGTATGTACATACATGCACACATACATGTAAAACCTCTTTTTTTTGTTGTTGGATATCATACATATGATTTCAGGGATGACCACTCTGCACTTGGACAACCAATAAAAGAGCTTAAGCTTTGGAGAGGATAATTACCCTTGTCCCAAAAGTCATTAGTTGCGTGGAGTTCCCTGTCTTGGGGAAGGACTCTGTGAACATTTTTCTTTCCACATTAGCACATCTATTGATTTTGCCATTTTTCCAGTCTTGTTTTACAAATCATTTCTAGGTCAGAAAGATTTATAGTAGACTTCTTGATATTCTGGTTCTTACAATCTTCTGCCTCCTTTTCTGTGATGTTTCCTGCATCATAGATGTAGAAGTTGTGATCTATTTGTATTTGTTGAGGCTGGGATCTCCACAATCTGTTGTTGTCTTAATTATATCCAACTGTGGCTCTAGGATAGACTCCATTTTCTGTAAAGAGAGATTTCTTTAGTAAGGGCTGGTAGCTACACTTACCTATGCATACAAAGCTATGACTTAGAATGTAGTAAGGAATTATGCTCGTCAACCAAACCCTATAGTAGATACTTTTGTAAGGCCCATCACCTCACTAGTGTAGTTAGAGTATTCCTGCCTTGCCCACAGTCAGGACAAATCTCTCTCACCCGCCAGGCCCATAGATGCTCAGACCCAATCAAGTAAACACATAGAAACTTATATTGTTTACAAACTTTATGGCTGTGGTAGGCTTCTGGTTATCTACTTCTTCTATCTTAAATTAACCCATTTCTGTTAGTCTATACTTTGCCACATGGCTTGTGGCTTACCAGTGTCTTTACATGTTGCTTCTCATGGCAGCGGCTGGCAGTGTCTCTCCCCCAGCCTTCCACTTCCCAGAATTCTCTTCTCTCTTGTCCCGCCTATACTTCCTACCTGGCCACTGGCCAAACAACATTTTATTTATACAGATCATTATCCACAGCACACTAGTCCCACAAAGTTGTCTTATTTTTGATCATATTCATCCTCCCTCCTTTAATTCTTCCCATATCTACCCACCTTTTCTTCCTGACCATTTTTTTTTTTTGTAATTTTTCCCACAAAGCCCAATTTGTGCTGTTCAAATATTCTTGCATGTGTGATTTTCTACCAGTTCATGGTTGGTTTATCAGGGTCTATACTCTTAGAGAAAATTGACCCTTCCTTTTCCAGAAACTAATAATTGTCAATAACACCTATATTAGGGGTAGAACTTAATACTGACTCACATTCTTTCAAGAGCTAAGAACTGCCAGCAGCTTCTTGACTATTGGTGGGACTTTGTACCCACTTTTCTCCATACTGTGATTTGGTCTTGTTTAAACTTATATGGGTTTTGTGAATGTTGTCACAACTGTTTTAAATTGACTAGTGCAGATGCCTTGATATGTTCAGGATACACTATTTCCTTTTAGTCACCCACCACCTCTGCCTTTTTCTGTCCCTTCTTCTGTAATGATGCCTCAGCCTTAGGAAACAGCAGTGAGATACAGATATCCTATTTATGGCTGAGCATTCTGTAGTCTTTTTTGCTCTGTGCCTTGAGTAGCTCTGGGTCTCTGTGTTAATCATTATTTACTGCAAATAGGATATTGGCTGATATGGGTTGAGAGATGCATTAATCCATAGATTATTTGAAGTTGATTAATAGGATGCCAATTTAGTGGAGTGATAGTAGATTCTCCCTTAAGGTTGATGATATGTCTAGGCACAGGGCCTTGACCTGATAATGGTGCCAAGTATGGGATATATCTGATGGAACAGTTCTTAAATCAAAGAAGAATGTTGTTTTTAACTTCCATGGTGTTCATACTCACTATAGCACCAGTTGATATGTCTTGCCAGGCAAGTTGCTGTTGTTACATGCAGAGTTTATAGCTGAGTGATATTGATCATTACTTTTATCTTCTTGTAGCTCACACACCTTCTAGCACTATGAGAGCTAGCCTGTATCAAAAATTTTAGAAATCTAAAATTAATAACTTAATGACTCATCTTAAATCTTCAAAAATAATGAACAAATTATACAATAAGAAGTTAGACAGGAAAAAGGCTGGGTGTGGTAGCACATGCTTTGAATACTAGGACTCAGACGTTAGAGACAGGTAGATAACTGTGAGTTTGAGGTCAGATTGGTCTACATAATAAATTCCTGGATAGCCAGGGCTGTTCTTTTCTCAAATCAAAACAATAATGAGAAAGTAACAGGAGGAAATAATAAAAATCAAGAATAAAATAAATTAACGATGTAAAAACAAACAAAAATGCAGAGAATCAATGATTATATGAAAAGATTACCCAGATTTTTGAAAAGTTCAAATTTAACCAAAAGTGAGAGATGCACCAAATCATTAAAACTGGAGATGAAATGGGAGACATTACAACATAAATGGTTTCTCTGTGTAGTTCTAGCTGTCCTGGAACTCACTCTATAGACCAGTCTGGCCTCAAACTCACAAAGTTCTAGCTGTCTCTGCCTCCCAAGTGCTGGGATAAAAGGTGTGTGACACTATTGTTTTAAAAAATGTTAAGTGACACTGGTTGCCATGCAGAAAGGTCATGAGGCATGAGCCACAACAAAATCCAGTATCAGAACTTTTTAGGAGAAAGGGGGTGGGGGACGAGGACAAAAGAACCAGGACTGGGGAAGAAGCACATGCAGACAGAAAAGAGAAAAAGAGAGAGAGTGGAGGGATGAGAGAACAGAGAAGAGAGGAATCTGTGTCTGGCATTTTAAGGATTCCCATGCACATATGCAGATGGGCTTACATAGCTACATCATGCATACGCTGATTGCATGACTGCGCTGTAATCACGCAGTGTACTGATGACATAACACATAAGACCCCTTGCTTAGCTACTGAACTCTCGGGTGTGGTCATGCAGCTGGAGGAGTGGCAGAATCCTAACAGCCGCCACTGCCTGTGTCAGGCAGCGCCCTGAGATCTGACATGCTCTCCTAGCCTCCCTCCGTATAACACACACACACACACACACACACACACACTCCCTTGAACACATGCACATAAATAATAAAATCTAGAGAAATAAATTTCCTTATGAGTTTTTGACCTGTATATCATACACATATGTGATACACAAATTTTAAGCATTATATCAGCACAGTAATTTGATAATAGCTATTGGAAAATGTTTGCAAAACTGCAAACCACACTTTTGTGCTAATATGCTGTGTAGAGTTTGATTGAACATAATCATTGTTTACTTCTTTAAAAAAATAAACATTATTGCCAATCATATTCCACATAGTCTGAGCTTCATAAAGACATTTCATAGCAATGTACCATGTGCTTTGAACATGTTCACCTACTATCACCTTTCTGGCCACCCCATGCCCATTTTTCTATTGCGTCCTCCCCCAGTCTTCTTTGTTATAGTTAAATAGATCACTTATTTTTATTTTATATGTATAAATGTGGTCTCTGACAGTTGGATCAGGACTTATCCCCAGTATACGAACTGGCTTTTTGGTGCCCATTGCCTATGGTGGGATACCTTGCTCAGCCTTGATGTAGGTTGGGAGGGGCTTGGTCTTGACTCAACTTGGTATGCCAGCCTGTGATGACTCCCCAAGGGACGCCTTACCCCCTATGATGAGTGAGGGGCAGGGTGAGGGGGAGGTGGGGGATAGGGCAGGAGAAGGTGAGGGGGACGGAATTGTGGTTGGTATGTAAAAATGAAAAAAAAAAATTAAATACATATATTTTTTAATGTTGGCCTGCCTTCCCTATAGCGAGACAATTTGTAGTTTGATCTGCTTAAAGGGCCCCCTGGCAGTAGGGTCAGAATCAATCCCTGGTGCATGAGCAGTGTTTTTGGAACCAACCACTTATGATGGGAAACCTCACAAAGCATTGAGGCGGGAGGTGGGGCACGGACTTGCCTCTACTGACTGTACCTCCCCATGGGAGGCCTTACATTCTTGTAGGAGGGAATGGGGGAGATCTTTGATTGTAAAAAACATAAAAAATTTTCTTAATTAAAAATAATGTTGGCCTGCACATCTATGTGTGTACCATTTGTGTGCCTGGTACCAAGAAGTCAGAAAACGGTGTCAGATTCCCCTGGAACTGGGAATTACAGACTGTTATGAGCCACTAGGAGGGTGCTCAGAACTTAGCTTTGGTCCTCTAGAACATCAGCAAGTTCTTTGAATGCAGAGCTATCTATCTAGCTCTGACCTTGATATACTTTTTGTCTACAAATACTGCATTTACTTCCTGCGGAGCAAAATGCATTGTTTTAAATGATGAAATGAGAAAATGTAAGTCTATATTACCACCCTCATGCTGTTTCTCACTCTTGGAATTTAACTGTATAATAAAAATTTTCCTTTTATTTAGTAATGCAAACAAATCCACATGGGAGTGGCTGCTCTTGAGATTACACATTATTTCATATGAGGAGGAGGAAATCTCCCTTTTTTTTCTTCTAATACCAGAACTCTTCTGCAATGTTTCCATTTCCTCTTTCCTTGGATCAATACTTGCTTCCTTGGTTACCCATTGTGGCTGCAGAGGTGTATACTCCTCTATTTAAGTCCCAGTGTTATATGACAATTAGGCATTCCAGTAAGGAACAACTCTCTTCTGAATACTAAAAATTTTAGGGTTATAAAATTTTTTGTTTTCTTTCAAGTATCAGATAGATAAAAGTGTAAAAATGTGTATAACAGATTTGATCTGTTCTTATTTAAGTAGTGAGGTTGAGGCCAACTCATTTTTAAGATTAAAGTAATATTTTGATTATATATATAACAAGTACTTAGCTGTTATTAAAATTGTAGATAAGATATGGTTCAAAACTACTAAAGATTCTACCTATTAACAGAAGCAAAATGTCTTCTTTGTATATTTTAATGGTATTTTTCTAATTGCTTCTAATTATCCAGGCTCACCCTGTGATCCCACTTTCATCCTGAGCTGTGCTCCATGTAGTGTCATCTGCTCCATTATTTTCCAGAATCATTTTGATTATAAAGATCAGGATTTTCTTAACTTGATGAAAAAATTGGATGAGAATGTCTAGATTCTGAGCTCCCTCTGGGTGAAGTCAAGATATTTTCCCTTTTTTTTTTTCAAGACAGGGTTTCTCTGTGTAGCTTTGTGCCTTTCCTGGAACCCATTCTGTAGCCCAGGCTGGCCTCAAACTCACAGAGATCCACTTGGCTCTGCCTCCCAAGTGCTGGGATTAAAGGTATGCTCCACCACCACCTGGCCTGATATTTTCATTTTTAGAACATACATATAATCTTTCATTTTCATAGTTGAACTTCAATATAGACCAAGAAGTTATATGAGAGGATACCACAGTTCTGAATAATATATTATGGAAAGAATATCTGGAAGTCTGGTCTAAGCCTTTTGCTATACAAATAGCAAAACTGAAAGGCAAATGCCAGGTTGGCTCAAACCTGCTAGTTCCCTATCCATCTGTTTGTATAAAGTATTATTACACTCACATCTAGAAGTGTGACCAGTTTTTCACAGTCTTCTATGCCTAATTATCATCCTCTTTTCTATTATTAAATAGATCCTCATCATATTACTATATTTTACTTTATAAAAACATTTTCTTAAAAGAATAAGAACATTAATGGCAATGAAATCTATCAGGAAACACTGAGTAGTTTCAGTGGTTTGATGTGTCAGGTGGAATCCTAGTTGACAAGATGACAGCTAGAAATGCGAAGAAGAGCAGTTTAATGCTCTGAGGCCCACATATGTTCTCAGAGTTATCCTAGGCTGAACTGGCATCCCTAAACTATCCATAAAGAATGGCTGTGATCCAAACTGCCCAGTGCAACAAGGTTTCAGGTAGTTGGGCACTACTGTGGTAAGCAAATGTATGGTGTGATATGGAAAAGAGAGAGATGGGATGGTTCATGTCCTGTGGACAGAGGCATATCTGAAGAGGTGAAAGCTGTGGGCAGCAGGCTGAGGTGGGTGACTTGATTGCTATCCCGGGCCATGGTGATGTCTGAGCCTTTGCTGCTTCCAATGCCTATGTCTGGGTTCATGTCCCTATTGCAGTCATGGTCTATGTTGATGTCCATGGCTCCTGATACCACCAATCCCCAACGTGAAAGGGGATTGGTGTACAATTGGCCCTGCCTCCTTACTCTGTACATCACTAGGAAGATCAGGACCTCTACCTCCTGTTGGCAGTACAGTAGAATTGATCCTGTTGACAGAGGCAAGGAGAGCCACCCTCAAGAATGTGACATTGGCCATCTGACCCTTCCCTCATCTGACATATGGTAGCATGGGCAGAGGAAAGAAATCCCCCAACTGCAGGTGAGAGAGCTGGCCCTGATGTTATAAGAGTGGGAGAGCTGCCCTTGCCCCCACCAGCTCCAGAACTCAGGAGAGCAGCCTCTGCACTTTGCCTAGGCATCAGAGTAGAGCCAACACTGTTGGCAGAGGTGTAGGTGAGTCAGCCCTGAAGTTGTGAGTGTGGGAGAGCTGGTCCCACTAATTGTCTTTCTTGGGGTGATGTGGTTGGGATAGAGATGCACCCTTTAGTCTTCACTCCTTGCAGACTGAGGCAGATGAGGGAGGTAATCCTCACTCTTATCAGATGCAACACTCAGTTAAGCAGGCCATACTCCTAGCCTAGGTAGCACAGTAGAACTGACTCTGTTGGCAGAGGCATCGGTGAGCTGACCCTGAGGGTGTGAGAGTGGGATAGCTGGCAACACCTCCATCATCTGCCACGTGATGGTGAGGGAAAAGGAAAGATGACCCCCCCCCCCCCCCCCCGCCATCTGTGGTGGGTGAGGGAGCTGACCCTCCCTGTTACCAGCTTCAGCATCTGGGCAAGTGTGCCCTGCACCCTGCCTGAGCAATACAGCAGAGCTGACCTGTATGAACCTATTGATGTAGGGAAGGGTGTGCTGAGTGTGAACCAGCCCAGAGAATGTGCAAGAGATTTGGCCTCTCCCCTCATCTGCCTTATGGTAGTATGGGTTGGGGAGAAATTCTCTATTTGACCTCACAGACTGTGGCAGTTGAGAGAGCTCTCCCTGCCTTTCATCAGCTGTAGCACTTGGGAGAGTGGCCACTGCACCTTGACTGGGTAACACATTGGATCGAGCTGGCACTGATGGTGTAAGTGTGGGAGAGCCAACTCTGAGGGCATGAAAGCAGCTCATTGCTAAAGGGGTGAACTAGCCAGGGCAATGCCAGAGAACTCACTTTGGTTGTGAGGACAGTGGAGAGCTGAAGGCCTGGCAAACACTGCATCTTCCCAGGCTCAGAGCAAGGATTATAGGTTGAAAGACCCCAACGTTCAGCCCTTCTGTGATCTGCTGGAGCATGTGGAGGGGTTCATCCTGAAGACCCAGGGCTGCAAGACCTTTACAGCACAGGGCAGCAGCAGGATATCCAAGAAGACTCCCACTGAGATCTCAATATTTATAGTGTAACCCAAAACAGAGGCCTTTAGCCAGACCAATGACTCTTTGCAGTGAACACTTGCAAGTAAAGATATGTGGATAATATGGGGTACTGCATGACTCACTGTGTCACACTACAGCTTCCAAAAGGGGTTTTTCTTTTTTCTGTTAAATTTTATCTTATTTTATTTTGGAGGGGATGTAGGCCAGAGAGTGGATGTGAGGGGATGAGGAGGGGTGTGAGATCGAGATGCATGGTGTGAGGAACACAAAGAATAAATAAAAAGAAAGTTAAAGAAAGAATGACTGTGATCACAGAGAAACCCCTAAGGCTGTGGCACACTTTTGCTTTTAAAGCCTCTTGGAGCCTCATCCACTTCTGAATACTCATTTCATGTCTTAGGCTGGTTTACAGGAGTTAAATATGTGTGTGCTGCTTTTATGCTATAAATAATTTGCCCAACACTCTTCACTTCTGCCATCATATAAAAACTGTAAATGACAATATTTTACATTTGGGAATAAATGGTATAAGCCTTCAGTGAATTTTTTATAAGTATTCTTTATACTAAAAAGGATTCATGAATGTGGGAACTTGATTATGATTCTTGATTTTTGGGCAGGAATTTCTCCCCCAAATCTCTCTACTATCACATAGAATTGTTACATGCATGAAATAGAACACCCCTTCCTTATGTTGGATACCATTTTTCATTCATGCCTGAATCTATAAACCAAAATTGGTCTTGATATATATTACAATTATGTGTATTTCCTCATATCTGTTCATTTAAAGAGTTCTTTGGCCAGGGCTGGAGAGATGGATCAGTGGTTAAATAGTATGCATTCTTCTTCCAGAGGAGCTGAATCCAATTTTCAGCATCCATGTAAGGTGGTTCAAAACCACTAGGTTCAGAGGATTTGATGTCTTTGGCCTCCAAGGCATCCACAGATAGATGGCACACATATGTATGCATGCATACACACACTACACATACATGATTAAATGTAAAACAATACATTTTAACAAAAAAATTCCTGGTCTGATTTTGTAGGTCTGCAATAATTTCCCTTCACTAATTGACTATTGTCCAGGAAGTCATCAAAAATTTTTGAAAAATGTTGATTATAACAGAAGTTAACTTTTGAAGAAAATAAAAGAACATCAGGAATCATTGAATATTTCAAACCCTTGAAACTTTATTGATTATTACCTTATTAAGCAAGAGCAGGTAAAATGTTAATATTAATTTAATTCACTGCTTCAGCTATTTGTGGTTTATTGAACACTGAAATGTTTGTCAGAGATGATTTAAATCACTAGCATTTTAAAAACAGTTTTAGTATTTATTATGTGCTGGGATGTGCCATACGAATACTGATTATGTAAAGGAAAGCTGTTAACTGGAGCACATTCCCTCTGTTCTTTGCTGTGGATATTGCTCTGTATAAATAAAATGCTGTTTGGCCAGTGGCCAGGAAGGAAGTATAGGTGGGACGAGAGAGAAGAAAATTCTGGGAAGTGGAAAGCTGGGGGAGGGATACTGCCAGCCCCCGCCATGACTAGGAGGATGTAAGATAATGGTAAGCCACGAGCAATGTGGCAAAGTATAGATTAATAGAAATGGGTTAATTTAAAATAGAAGTAGATAACAAGAAGCCTGCCACAGCCATACAGTTTCTAAACAATGTAAGTTTCTGTATGTTTACTTGGTTGGTTCTGAGCGTCTATGGGCCTGGTGGGTGAGAGAGATTTGTCCTGACTGTGGGCCAGGCAGGAAAACTCTAACTACAGTTCTTTAAAAAGTGTTGCTGAGGAGAAAAACAATACAAAGGGCAGGTAAGATGGAAAACAAATCTAATCAGGTAGAAAATAACCAACTATCATGGCATGTGAAAATTGACATCATAAATGCACATAGTATGGCTAGAATTCTTGAAGGTCTAGTGGATTAAAATTGATCAGGCCATAGTGTTTATTTTAAAATGATAGATATAGGAGTTAATTTCATAAGCACTGAGCAGTGTATGGAGAGGTATAGTGTGGGAAAGAGTAGGTGTATAGAAGAATGAGGCTTTGAGTGTAAGTTCAAGTTAATTTTCACCAAAAGGGGTTAAGGATTGATATCTACTGGGTATCCTGTCAGCATGATCTGCATTGGCATTGTGTAGTTTATTCAAAAGACAGTTTTCCATTGAATTTCCTTGGGACTCAGAATAAAAGTGGCTGACTATAGATGCTTGGGTTTGGTTGTGGGCATGGATTCTACTCCACTGATCTTAGATTGTACTTTGTTATCAGTCTACTACCTTGAGTTCTTTAATACTGCAACCGTGTAGCAGTACTTAATATCCTGGCATCTGAGTCCCCTGATGTTGGTGCTTTCTTTTGACAGATTATTTTGTCTAGTTTGCACCTTTTAAATTTGTAAGATCCAGTTCACAAAGACCACTGAATGTAAAGTGATATTTCAGGGCTGTAACCATGTTTCACTTACATTATGGTGATACTTCATGTGATTATAAAACACTGCAACTACCAGCTCCTTCTAGTTGGAAAGCATTTCATTACAATGATAAAACACACCATGCCCTCTACTGACCATTCCTTTCCATCCACACCACCTGTAGTAGTTGTTAGTGTGATTTCTGTATGTATAGATTTGCCTATGATGAATGTGTCTTCTAAACTGACTCAATATATGTGGCTTTCAATTTCTGTCTGGCATTGCATAAAATCTTGGACATTGACCTAAGTTCATCGTGCTCCAATACTTTCTCCTTTCTTTGAAGCAAACTTTGTTTTCATGTGTTAATAGCACAATGCACTTATTACTCTCAGAAGGATATTTTTGTTACTTCTATCTGTGGCTCTTCTAACACACACACACACACACACACACACACACACACACACACACACACACACACATATATATATATATATATATATATATATATATATATATGAAAATATAGGACATGTTTGTTCATAGCTCATTTTTACTTCCCCTGTCTATATCCCCAGGACTGGGGTTTGTGAGTCAAATGATATCTTCATTTCCGTTTTTCTTTTTTGAGCAACTGCTAAACAAATTTCTCATTAATTCACTATTTCATATCTGTGCAATCCCTTATTTTCCAAATAGCTGCCAAAATGTGTAATTTTGAAACTTTATTATTTACATCAACTCAGTGAGTGTGAAGTGGTACCTCAGGGAAGATTTGATGGCTATTTTCTTTTTTTTGTTGTTTTTATTATTAAGAAATTTTCTATTCATTTTGCACACCAACCACAGATCCCCCTCTCCTCCCTCCTCCATCCTCCCTCCTCCCTCTCCCCAGCCTTCTCCACTAACCCCCCCACCATTTTCACTTCCTCCAAGGCAAGGTCTCCTATGGGGAGTCAGCAGAGACTGGTACATTCAGTTGAGGCAGGACCAAGCCGCTATCCACTATACCAAGGCACAGCAAGGTGTCCCACCATCGGCACTGGGCTCTGAAAAGCCACTCATGTACCAGGAATGGATCCTGATCCCACTGCTTGGGGGCCCCCAAAACAGTTCAAGCTAAACAACTGTCTGGACTATCCAGAGGGCTTAGACCAGTCCCATGGGGGCTCCACAGCTACTGGTCCATAGTTCATGAGTTTCCACTATTTTGGCTAGCCATTCTGTATGTTTTCCCATCAAGATCTCAATGTCCCTTGTTCATAGGATCACTCCTCTTTCTAACTAATTGTTCTCCTGGAGCTCAGCCTGGGGCCTGGCCATGGATCTCTGCATTTGCTTCTATCAGTTACTGGTTGGAGGTTCTATGATGACAGTTAGGGTATTCATTAACCTGATTACTGGAGTAGGCCAGTTCAGGCACCCTCTCGACTATTGCTAGTAGTCTAAGGTGGGGTTATCCTTTTGGACTCCTGGGAACTTCCCCAGCACCCTGTTTCACCCTATTCCCATGATGTCTTCATTTATCATGGTATCTCTTTCCTTGCTCTCCCACTCTGTCCCTGTTACAGCTCAAACCTCCCACTCACTTATGTTCTCATGCCTCCTCCCTTGCACTCCATTACCCCTAACCCCACGCCCAGTTTGCTTATGTAGATCTCATCTATTTCTCATAAACTGGATGATCTATGCATCCCTCTTGGGGTCCTCCTTGTTAGCTAGCTTCACTGGAGCTGTGGGTTGTAGTCTGGTTATCCTGTGCTTTACATCTAGTATCCACTTATGAGTGAGCACATACCATGTTTGTCCTTCTGAGTCTGGGTTACCTCACTCAGGATATTTTCTAGTTCCATCAATTTGTCTGCAAATTTCATGATATCATTTTTTATTGCTGAGTAGTACTCTATTGTGTATATGTGCCACATTTTCTTTATCCATTCGTCCATTGAGGAGCATCTAGGTTGTTTTCTGGTTCTGGCTATTTTCTTCACAAGCAGTGAAAGTGGACATCATTTTAGGTGTTGATTAGGATTTCTGTGTCTTCAGAGAATTTTTATTCCAGTATTCTGCCTATTGGATTGCTTTCTGTGTGGAGTTATGGAATTATGTATGTGTCCAGACACTAACCTCTCCATACAAATGGCATGAGAACATATTTCCATCCTGTAGGTTGTACCTTTCACATTCTTAATTATGTCCCAAACACATTATCATTTTTAATGGATGAAGTCTGGTTTGTCTGCATTTTTCGACCTTTGTTCTGAAATCTGTGAGTCCAAACCATAGGGAACAAGGCTTATCCCTACTTTACTCTTCCAGCATCTTTCTTTTCATCTAGTTATCCTGCTGTTCCATCATCATGCTGAAGTCTCTTCCTTTAGATGGAGCATTGTTGGAACTCAGTTGTAAAAGTCTGGCCACAGGTGTTTAGGTTAACTCCCGGCTATCAAGCTCTACTGGTTGTGATGTTGATTGTGTCAACACTTCACTACTTTCACTACTGTAGCTCTGCAATAAGATTTTTAAACAATTGTTTTATGTTTGATGCATTTGTTTTTTTTTTGCATTGTTTTATTATTTCTTTGAGAATTTCCTATGAGATAATTTGAACATAACCCCCAACTTTTATTAATTTCTTCTCTATCCTCTCATATTTTCTACCAAATTTTGTGATTTCTTTTTTCACTTTTTTCCTTGCTGAGTCCAGTTTCTGTTGCTCACCTAGCCTCAGGCCTGGCATGTGATCAACTTACCGGGGGTCACATCACTGAAGGAAATTGACTCTCCTCTTCTCAGGAGCTAATCAGCTAGAGGTGGGATTTCATATTTCTTTTCCCTACTTTGTGCTGGGTTTTTATCTGGTGAAGTCCACCCACTTTTTGTGCAGGCTGTCACACTCACTGTGAGTTCTTATGTTCACCTGCCCTTCTATGTCCAGAAAACATGGCTTTTTTGATCTTATTGATCACTGATGGCTCTTTCAACATTTCTGCTTCCTCTTCCATAAAGATACTTAAACCTTGTGGGGAGGAGTGTTATGATTTAGGGGTGAACATGTTACAATGCTTTATTCCCTGCACATTGAATAGTTGAGTGTCTCTCCATTAATTGCCATCCCTGTAAGAAGAAGCTTCTCTGATGAAAAGTAATACAGTTCTGGTCTATGGATATAGTAGTAAATCATTATGAATCACTTTAACACCATGCCCATTAGTCCATTAGATTAATACATTTTATTGCTGATTGTTAGCCCCTTTAACAGTGGTAGATATGAGTCCTATCTAATGAAGTGGGTCTTAGATCCAATCAGAAATTGTTTGTTTACTCCCATGACATTGGTGTACCTATTGCATTAGTGGGCACTATTTACCAAGCCAGGCTGGAAAGACTCTGCTAGTGTCTGTGTGTTGTTCTTAGATAAGTCTCAGACCATCAGCTTCTGTGCCACTCACTGGCTGAAAAGAACAGCAGACTAAGAGAAAGAGACTCCAAGGGTAGGAAAAGCAATCAAATTATGGTCAGTGTGTGAGTTCTCTGGAATGTAAAGTATGGCAGAAGTGGTCAGGATACATTGTCTTGTGAATACACGTTCTTTAAATCTTAAAAGATACATCTTCAGATCACCTAAAATCTTTCAGTTTCCTTTCCTCAATCTGATGAATCTAACTTTGGGTGGAGAAAAGAAAATACACCTCACAGAAGCATATGCAGAAAGCCTAGAATGTACTGAGTCTGGCTGAGATAATGTTCAAATGGCTGAAAGACATTTAAGGAATTGCTCAACATCCATAATTATCCAGGAAATGCAAATCAAAACGACTCTGAGATACCACCTTACACCCATCAGAATGGCTAAGATCAAAAATACTGAAGACAGCTTATGCTGAAGAAGATGTGGAGCAAGCAGAACTCCCTTCCACTGCTGGTGGGAGTGCAAGCTTGTACAGCCACTTTGGAAATCAATATGGCACTTCCTTAGAAAATTGGGAATCCATTTCCCCCAAGACCCAGCTGTAGCACTCTTGGGCATATACCCAAGGAATGCTCAATCATACCACAAGGGCATTTGCTCAGCTATATTTATATCAGCATTGTTTGTAATAGCCAGAACCTGGAAACAACCTAGATGCCCTTCAACTGAAGAATGGATAAAGAAAATATGGTACATATACACAATGGAGTACTACTCAGCAGAGAAAAAACAATGACATCATGAGGTTTGCAGGCAAATGGATGGATCTAGAAAAAATCATCCTGAGTGAGGTAACCCAGACTCAGAAGGACAAACTTGGTATGTACTTACTCATAGGAGGATATTAGATGTAAAACAAAGATGACTATGCTGCTACACAACTCCAGGGAGGCTACCTAGAAAACAGGACCCTAGGAAAGACACAGGGATCATCCAATGACAGAGAAATGGATGAGATCTACATGAACAACCTGGATGACTGTGGGAGCAATGAAGGTCAAGGTTTGCGGGAAAGAAAGCTTAGGGACACTTTGCTTAGCCTGGAAGGAGGGGACTGGACCTGCCTGTACTGAATCCACCAAGTTTAAATGAATCCCCAGAGGAGTCTTGGCCCTGGATGAGATGGGAATGGAGGGGAGGGGATGGGGAAAGGTGGGGTCGGGAGGACAGGGGTACCCATGGCTGATATGTAAAATTAACACAAATGTAATAAAAATAAAAAAATGTTGAATAAAAAACACATTGTATAAAATCTCAATGTACTAAATGATTTTTAAACAAATAACTATACAATTTTGATATCATGCTATAGCACTCACACAGTAATTAATGAATATTCTATTACACTCAGCTAAGAAATGAAAGCCATAAATCACATCATTGTTATCCAGGACTGTGAATATTGGCCTACAAGAATCCCTAAACTGCCCAGTTAATTTGCTTAAACCTCTGTAATCCAAGAAAATGAAAACAAATATCCAGACTGTGCTCTTACCATTATCAATAGCACTTACTCTGTGGTGAAAGTATCCACAAAGAAAAATTACACTTGTGCTCATGGAAATCCATAGTTCTGCAGCTCAGCAGAAAATCAGCATGAAATCTATATTCACTGTCTCTGTTTAAAAAAAAGAAAAATTTAGGATAGAATATGGTCAACATGACATACACACATACATAGACAAAGAAGTAAATGTATAAACCTTCACTTAATCTTAGTTTTCCTCAGTTCTTCCACAAGGCCCTATGCTTCCTCTTGAACATGATCCTCAGTGCTCTTTTACCTATGTCCAAATTACAGAGTCATGAGTGAGAAATACATTATCTCTTTCCATCTGCTTTCATTGCTAAAAACAATGCCTAAAATTGATAAAACACTAAAAATAAATTCTAGGAACAGATGAAAGATCTGATAGATGGAAACCACAGAGAGTTCCAATCTGCACTTAAAGAAGAAATCCAGACCCACCTTTCAGTCTTCACTTCCAATGTAAACACTATGCAGCACTCACATGATCATGTACACTTACTTACCAAGGCCTTTATTAACTCTTTCAGCTACTGCAAAGCTTCTTCTTCCAGCAAACTCCTCTTCATGATCAATAAGATCTTCCTTCACTGCTTCATACACATGCAATACCACAGTGGCCTTCATGACCAAGTACAGAGTGAACACAGGGCTGTAGACATTTGGAGACTGGAAATAGGAAAGAAAAATGAAAATACTAGCAAAACAAAAAGCACTTTAACCTCCATGTAGTCAATCTCATACACACTGATTATGATATTTTTATTCAGGCAAAAATCAACATCAGATGATTCTGAAGTCTATTTACAATGAATTTCCACATCAAAATATTTAGTATGATGCTATTTAGCAGACCTCTATGTAAGCCACCCACAAGCCTGCTGACTATCCCCCCTCTCCCAGTGCCTGCCCACCCTAATCACAACCACACCTACCATTCTTCCCACCATGTCCCAGTCTAACGACTTGGACAGAAACACCTTGTTTGAACAGAGACCACTCCACTATGAACTACAGAAGTCCAGGCAACAGGTGTAGAGACCCTCTGATCAACTACTGGCCTCTCTAGCTGTAAGACCAGAGAAGGAACAGAATGCAAAGAACAAAATGCCCATACTACTAAACTCATTATAATATATTTACAGACTTACTGCTGTTCATCAAACTTCTGATATCATATATACAAGTTTAGAAAACCAACAGAGAACTTCATATGGGACCACAAAGAACCAAGAATAGTCAAGGCCCTCCTAAGGAGTATATCAATACCTGACCTCAAATTATATTACAGAGCTATAGTTTATATGCAGTCTGGTACTCACATAAAATAGACAAGTACACCAACGGAATAGTTGAAATGATGTAGAAATACAGCAGCAAAGCTAGGTCCACTTATTTTTGAAATGTAAAATAGCAAGTCATCACAAATGATTCTGTTGAACATATCTAGATTATTTCTCAGGATACCTGTGGTGATACGGTGAAATACTGTGTATCCCAATAAAGCTTACCTGGGCATTAGAGGGCAAAGCCAGTCACTATATTAAACATAGAGATCAGGCAGTGATAGCACACACCTTTAATCCTAGCATTCAGCACACAGAGATCTATCAAGATCTATGTGAGTTCAAGGCCACTTGGGAACAGAGCAAGGCATGGTAGCACATGCCTTTAATCCCAGCACTAGGAAGGAAGTAGGAAGGTGGGGCACAGAAAGGGCTATAAGGCATGATTAAACAAGAAGTCTCTCTCTTGAGGCTGAGAATTTCATACAGGTAAGAATGGCATTGGCTTGTTCTGTTTCTCTGATATTTCAGTTTTCACTCCAGTATCTTGCTCCAGATTTTTTTTTTTTATTAAAAAGACCTTTTAAGATTCATGTTACGCCCGGAAATCCCATCTGGAGCAGAGGTGAGTGCCTGGGGTTATAGCCAGAGAGGGAACTGCCCCTGGGTCCCATTGCTGGACACAGGCCATCCTGGGAGGACCTAACCAACTTGGCCCCAGTTTACAGCCAATCAGAGGGCCCTGCGGGAAGGCTCTCCTTTTCCAAGACTGGAGGCAGACCCTGCAGTCTCCACACCTGGCCCCCAAACCGATCTGCGGGAGACCCCAGGCACTTCCTGAGAATCAGAGACCAGCCCCCAGCTTCCATCCTGTTCTGGAACTCCCATATGGACCAGAGACCAGAGGAACTCCCATCTGCACAAGAGGAGCTCCCATCTGGACAAAATAAGGAAACCCCAGGGACTTCCTGAGACTCATAGTCCAGCCACCCAGCTCCTATCTGGCCAGTACTCTCATCTGGAACAGCACTCCCACCTGGCCCAAAGCTTCCATCTGGACCAGAGAGAGACTCCCTAAATCTGTCAGCTCTCTCTGGTCTAAGTACACTGATAAGACCAAGAATGAACCCAAGAGGAGATGGGCAGATGTCAAGGCAGAAGTACATACAACAAAATAAAGAGCAATACAGCATCACCAGAACCTAGCCCTTCTCCAACAGAGACCTGAACATCATGGAATGGAAGAAGAAGAAGAAAACAACCTTATAAGTAACATCATGAAGAGGCTAGAGCCTTATATAGAAGAAATCAAAAATAAAGTAGAGGAACAGACAAACAAAAAATGTGAAGAATGCTATAAGAAACTAGAGGAAAGGACAATTAAAGCAGAAGAAAACAATAAGTCCTTGAAAGAAAATCATGAAAAAGCAAGGGAGACAGTCCAAGACCTGAAGAGGGAAATAGAAAAAATGAAGAAGACACTAGCAGAAGGAATGTTAGAAATAGAAAATCTGAGTAAACAAACAGGAAATTCAGAGGCAAGTATAACCAACAAAATGCAAGACATGTAAGAGAGGATCTCTGGTGCTGAAGATACGTTAGAAGAAATAGATTCATCAGTCAAAGAAAACACTAAAACCAACAAAGTCATGACCCAAAATGTCCAAGAAATTTGGGAAACCATGAAAAGACCAAACCTATGAATAATAGGGATAGAGGAAGGAGAAGAATACCAACTCAAAGGCACAGAAAATATATTTAATAAGATCATAGAAGAAAACTTTCCCAACTTAAAGAACGAAATGACTATGAAGATACAAAAAGCCTATAGAACACCAAACAGACTAGACCCCCCAAAAAAGTCCCCTTGCAACATAATAATTAAACTACTAAATGTACAGAATAAAGAAAGAATATTAAGGGCAGCAAAGGAAAAAGGCCAAGTGACTTATAAAGGCAAACCCATCAGAATAACACACAATTTCTCAATGGAGACTCTGAAAGCCAGAAGGACCTGGACAGATATAATTCAGACACTAAGAGACCATGGATGCCAGCCCAGACTACTATACCCAGAAAAACTTTCAATCATCATAGATGGAGGGAACAAGACCTTCCAACACAAAAGCAGATTTAAACAATAGTTATCCACAAACCCAGCCCTACAGAAAGCACTGGAAGGAAAATTCAAACCTAAGGAAGGCAGATACACCCATGAAAACACAGGCGATAGATAACACCACAGCAGTAAACCCCAAAGAAGGGAAGTACACACACACTACCACCAAAAAATAAAAATAATAACAGGAATGAACAACCACTGGTCATTAATATCTCTTAATATCAATGCACTTAATTCACCTATAAAAAGACACAGACTAACAGACCAGATATGAAAACAGGACCCATCTTTCTGCTGCCGACAAGAAACACAATGCAAATACAAAGACAGACACCACCTAAGAATAAAAGACTTGGAAAAGATTTTCCAATCAAATGGTCTTAAGAAGCAAGCTGGTGTAGCCATCCTAATATCCAGCCAAATAGACTTCAAGCTAAAATCAGTCAAAACAGATGATGAAGGACATTACATACTCATCACAGGAAAGATCCACCAAGATGAAGTCTCAATTCTGAACATTTATGCCCCAAACTCAAGGGCACCCACATATGTAAAAGAAACATTACTACAGCTTAAATCATATATAAAACCCCACACATTAATAGTGGGAGACTTCAACAACCCACTTTCTCCTCTGGACAGATCGGCCAAATTGAAACTTAACAGAGACATAATGGACTTAAATGATGTTGTGGATCAAAAGGACTTAATATCTACAGAACATTCCACCCAAACAAAAAAGAGTATGCCCTCTTCTCAACACCCGATGGAACCTTCCCTAAAACTGACCACATACTTGGCCACAAAGCAAGTCTCAACAGATACAAAGTGATTGGAATAACCTCCTGTGTTGTATCAGACCACCATGGTTTAAAGTTAGATTTCAACAACAGAAAAAACTACAGAAATCCTACAATCTCATGGAAACTGAATAATGCTCAACTGAATCACCAATGGGTTAAGGAAGAAATAAAGAAAGAAATTAAAGACTTCCTAGAGATCAATGAAAATAAATACACCACATACCCAAACTTATGGGATACTATGAAAGCAGTGCTAAGAGGGAAATTCACAGCACTGAATGCACACATAAAGAAGCTGGAGAAACCTCATGCTAGTGACTTAACAGCACACCTGAAAGCCCTTGAACAGGAAGAAGCAAAGTCTCCCAGGAGGAACAGACTCCAGGAAATTATCAAATTGAAAGCTGAAATCAATACAATAGAAATAAAGAGAACAATACAAAGGATTAATGAAACAAAGAGTTGGTTCTTTGAGAAGATCAACAAAATAGACAAGCCCTAATCCAAACTAACCAAAAGGCAGTGAAAGAGTATCCAAATTAACAAAATCAGAAATGAAAAGGGGGACATAACAACAGACAATGAGGAAATATAGAGAATCATCAGGTCATACTTCAAAAAAAAAAAAAAAAAACCTACTCCACACAACTGGAAGATCTAAAAGAAATGGAAAATTTTCTGGATAGGTACCACATACCTAAGTTAAATCAAGACCAGATAAACCATTTAAATAGTCCAATAACCCCTAAGGAAATAGAATCAGTCATTAAAAGTCTCCCAACCAAAAAAAAGAGCCCAGGACCAGATGGTTTCACTGCAGAATTCTACCAGATCTTCAAAGAAGAGTTAATACCAATACTCTTTAAATTGTTCCACACAATAGAATAAGAAATTTTGTTACCTTCTATGAGACTACAATTACCCGGACTCCTAAACCAAACAAAGATGCAACAAAGAAAGAGAACTACAGACCATTCTCCCTCATGAACATTGACACAAAATTACTCAATAAAATTCTGGTGAATGGACTCCAAGAACACATGAAAACAATTATCCATCATGATCAAGTAGGCTTCATCCCCGCGATGCAAGGGTGGTTCAACATATGAAAGTCTGTCAATGTAATACACCATATAAACAAACTCAAAGAAAAAAACCACATGATCATCTCACTAGATGCAGAAAAGGCATCTGACAAAATCCAACACCCCTTCAAGATAAAGGTCTTGGAGCGATCAGGAATACAGGGAACATACCTAAACATAATAAAGGCAATCTACAGAAAGCCAACAGCCATCATCAAATTAAATGGAGAGAAACTCAAAGCAATACCACTAAAATCAGGAACAAGGCAAGGCTGTCCACTCTCCCCATACTTATTGAGGATAGTACTTTAAGTTCTAGCCAGAGCTATAAGACAACATAAGGAGATTAAGTGGATGCAAATTGTTAAGGAAGAAGTCAAGCTTTCCCCATTTGCAGATGACATGATAGTATCCATGAGTGACCTCAAAAATTCAACTAAGGAACTGATACAGCTAATAAAAACCTTCAGCAACATAGCAGGATATAAGAGGAACTCAAAAAAATCAATGGCCATCCTATATACAATAGACAAACATGCTGTGAAGGAAATCAGAGATACATCACCCTTTACAATAGCCATGGATGATATAAAATACCTTGGGGTTACTCTAACTAAGCATGGGAAGGACAAGTACTTTAAGTCCCTGATTAAAGAAATTGAAGATGTCAGAAAATGGAAAGATCTCCAAGCTCATGGAAGGCAGGATTAACATAGTAAAATTGGCAATCTTACCAAAAGCTATCTACAGATTCAACACAATCCCCATGAAATTACCAACACAATTCTTCACAGACCTGGAAAGAAAAATACTCAACTCCATATGGAAAAACAAAAAACCCCAGTTCATTTTCTCAGGTTTTCTATTTCCAGCATTCCTTCTGCTAGTGTCTTCTTCATTTTTTCTATTTCCCTCTTCAGGTCTTGGACTGTTTCCTTTGCTTTTTCCTAATTTTCTTTCAAGGACTTATTGTTTTCTTCTGCTTTAATTGTCCTTTCCTCTAGTTTGTTATAGCATTCTTCACATTTTTTGTTTGTCTGTTCCTCTACTTTATTTTTGATTTCTTCTATATAAGGCTCTAGCCTCTTCATGATGTTATTTATAAGGTTGTTTTCTTTTTCTTCTTCCATTCCATGATGTTCAGGTCTAGGTGTTGGAGAAGAGCTAGGTTCTGGTGATGATGTATTTCTCTGTATTTTGTTGTATATTCTTCTGCCTTGACATCTGCCCATCTCCTTGTGGGTTCATTCTTTGTCTTATCAGTGTACTTTGTCCAGAGCGAGGTGACAGATTTAGGGACTCTCTCTCTGGTTCAGATGGAAGCTCTGGGTTGGAAGGGAGTTCTGGTCTAGATGAGATTCTGGCCAGATAGGAGCTGGGGGCTGGACTCTGAGTCTCAGGAAGTCCCTGGAGTCTCCTTATCTTGTCCAGATGGGAGTTCCAGGACAGGATTGGAGCTGGGGCCTGATCACTGAGTCTCAGGAAGTGGCTGGGGTCTCGGGCAAATGGGTGTTGGGCAGGGTGTTGAGACTGCAGGGTCTGCCTGCAGTCTTTGAAAAGGGAGCCTTCCTGCAGGGCCTGAGGAATGGAAGGTAACTGGGGCCAAATTGTGCAGGTCCTCCTGGGATGGCTGGTGCCCAGGGGTAGGCTACAATGTTTCTTAATGGAGATCACCCAAAACTCCTCTGAGATACACCCCACTTTCCTATCTACTCTAGTTTGTGTTGTCTGTTTATTTAATATCTACCAAATATGATTTTTGCTGGACATACATGATTTTTAAAGAAAATTTTTATTAGTGATTTCAGAATTTTTTAATTGTTTGAAAATATGTTTTAATTGAAATGAATTACATAATTCCTTCCCTTTCTATATTTCAGTCATGGTTTCTCTATGTAGTACTGGTTGTCCTGGAGTACTGGAGGACTCTGTAGAGCAGGCTGGCCTCAAACTCACAGAGATCCAACTGCTGGGATTAAAGAAGTGTGGCACCAGTTCTAATGTCAGGCAGCTCCATGAAATCTGACATACTTTACTAGCCTCCCCAGCACACACACACACACACACACACACACACACACACACACACACACACACACACACTCACATATCCTTGAATGCTGAATGCACACAAATAATAAAACAATCTAGAGAAAGAAATTTCCTTATGGGTTTTTGACCTGTAATATCATACACACATGTGATACACAAATTTTAAACATTGTATCAACATACTAATTTGATAGCAGCAATTTTGGAAAATGTTTACAAAATTACACACTTTTGCCCAACTATGCTGTATAGAGTTTGAACATAATCATCATTTACTTCTTTTAAAAAGTAAGCATTAGTACTGCTAATACTGCATATTGTGTGGGCTTCATAAAGACATTTCACATCAGTGTAACATGTGCTTTGAACATGCTCACCTACCATCACATTTTGGGCCACCCCATTTCCATTTTTCTTATTGCATCCTTTCCAAGTATTCTTTGTTATATTTAAAAACACCATTTACCTTTATTTTATGTGCATGAATATGGCCCCTAGCAGTGGGATGAGGACTTATCCCAGGTACATGAACTGGCTTTTTGGAGGCCATCCCCTATGGTGGGACATCTTGCTCAGCCTTGATACATAAGGGAGGGGCTTGGTCCTGCCCCAACTTGATATGCCAGCCTGTGATGATTCTTCAAGGGAGGCCTTATGCCCTATGAGGAGTGTATGGGGGTGAGTTGATGGGGGGATGTGGCAGTAGAAGGGGGATGGAGGGAGAACTGTGGATGTAAAATGAAAAAAATTTAAATATTTTTAAAATGTTGGACTGTACAACCATGTATGTACCACTTGTGTCCCTAGTGGCACAGAAGTCAGAAAATTGTGTCAAACTCTGCTAAAACTGGGGTTACAGAAAGTTATGAGCTTCCAGGAGGGTGCTCAGAACTGAACTTTGGACCTCTAAAACATCAGCAAGTTCTCTGAATGCGGACCTATCTGTCCAGCACTGACCTTGTTATACTTTGTGTCTACTTTACAAATACTGCATTTACTTCCTGTGGAGCAAAATGTGTTGTTATAAATGATGAAATGAGAAAAGAGAAGTCTCTATTACCACCCTCATGCTGTTTCCCTTTCTTGGAATTTAACTGTACAATAAAAGCTTTCCTTTTATTCAGTATTCCAAACAGATTCACATGGAAGTAGCTGCTCTTGAGATTACACATTATTGTCGTGTAACAAGGTGGAAATCTCCCCATTTTTTCTTCTAGTACCAGAACTCTCCTGCAGTGTTGACATTTCCTCCTACCTTGGATTAATACTTTCTTCATTGGTTACTCATTGTGGCTGCAGATCTTCCAGGTGTACACTCCTCTATTTAAGTCCCAGTGTTATATGACAATTAGGCATTCTGGTAAGAAACAATTCTCTTTGGAATAGTAGAAATTTTAGGTTTATAAAGTCTTTTAGTTTCTTTAAAGTATCAGATAGATAAAGGTGTAAAAAATTGTATAACAGATATGATCTGTCCTTATTTAAGTAGTGAGGTTAAGGCCACCTCATTTTTGAGGTTAAAGTGATATGTTGATTCTATATATAACAAATGTTTAGCCGTTAGTAAAATTGTAGAAAAGATATGGTTTAAAACCTCTAAAGACTCTTTACCTATTAACAGAAGCAAAATGTCTTCTTTGTATATTTTAATGATATTTTCTAACTGTTTCTAACTATTTAGGTTCACCCTGTGATCCTACATTCATCCTGAGCTGTGCTCCATGGAATGTCATCTGCTTCATTATTTTGCAGAATCGTTTTGATTATAAAGATCAGGATTTTCTTACCTTCATGGAAAAACTAAATGAGAATGTCAGGATTCTCAGCTCCCCCTTGTTGCAAGTGAAATCAACATCTTTTCTTTTTTTCAAACATACTTGCAATCTTTCATTCTCATAGTTCAAATTCAATATGGACCAAGAAGTCAGGTGACCAGATACCACGGTTTGGAATAAAATATTAAAAAGGAATATCTGTAAGTCAGGTCTAAGCTCTTTGCTACACAAATAGCAAAACTGAAAGGGAAATACTAGGTTGGCTCAACCCCACTAGTTCCCTATCCATCTGATGACCACAGAACTGTCTGTATAATGTATTATTGCATTCACATCTAGAAGTGTGGCCTGTTGTTCACAGGGCATTCTTCTATGCATAATTCTTATCCTCTTTTTTATTATTAAACAGATCCTCATCATATTACTAGGAAGGAATATTTTAGTTTTTAAAAATATTTTCTTAAAGGAATAAGATTGTCAATGGCAATTAAATCTGCCAGGAAACACTGAGTAGTTTCAGTGGTTTGATGTGTCAGTTGTGATCCTAGTTGATAAGATGACAGGTAAAAATGAGAAAATGAGTGGTTTCATGCTGTGTGGCCCACACACATCTTGTCAGAGTTATGCTAGGCTGAAATGGCATCTCCTGAACTATCCATAAAGAATGGCTGTGATCTTGGCTGCCCAATGTAATAAGGTTTCAGGCAGTAGGGCACTACTATGGTGAACAAATGTATGGTGTGATATGGGAAAGAGAGAGATGGAATGGTTCATGTTCTGTGGACAGAGGCACATCTGAAGAAGTGAAAGCTGTGGGCAGTGGGCTGAGGTGATCTATTTGATTTCTACCCGGGGCCATGGTGATGTCTGGGCCTTTGCTGCTGCCAGGGCCCATGTTTGGTTTCATGTCTCTATTGCAGTCATGGTCTGTGTTGATGTTCTGGCTACTAATATCACCTAAGGCTAAGAGGAAATGGCTGTACAGTTGGCCCTGCCCCTTACTTTCTGCATCACTAGTGATATCAGACCCTCTAACTCCTATGGGTAGTGAAGTTGATCCTGTTTACAGGGGTAGGGTGAGCCAGTCCCAAGAATATGAGCTTGGCCAATCTGACCCTACTCCTCATGAGACAAGTGGTAGCATGGGCAGGGGAGAGATGTCCCTACAATTGCAGGTGGGAGAGCTGGCTCTAATGTTAAAAGAGCAGTAGAGCTGCCCTTGCCCCCAATAGCTGCAAAACTCAGAAGAGTAGACTCTGCACTTTGCCTGAGCATTGGAGTAGAGCCAACACTGTTGGCAGGGGTGTAGGTGAGTCAGCCCCAAAATTATGAGTGTGGGAGACCTGGCCCCACTAATTATCTGTCATGTGGTGATGTGCTTGGGAAAGATATGCCCCCTTTACTCTTCACTCCTTGTAGCCTGAGGCAGATGAGAGAGGTGATACTCACCCTCATCAGCTGCACTGGTTCGTTAAGCAGGCCGTGTTCCTAGCATAGGTAGCAGAGTAGAGCTGACCCTGTTGGCAGAAGCATGGGTGAGCTGACCTTGAGGTTGTGAGAGTGGGATAGCTGGTAACACCTCCATCATCTGCCTTGTAGTGGTATGGAAAAGGAAAAGATGACCCCCACCATGGCCCGACATCTGTGTTGGGTGAGGGAGCTGACCCTCCTCCCCCTTACCAGCTTCAGCACCTGGGAAAGAGGGCTCTGCACCTTATCTGAGAAGCTCAGAAGAGGTGTCCTGTATGAAGCTATTGATATTGGGATGGGTTGCCCTTTCCCTTCACCAGCTGTAGCACACTCTGGAGAGTGACTCCTGTACTTTGCTTGGTTAACACAGTAGAGTTGGCCCTGATGGTATAGGTGTGGGAGAGTCAACACTGAGGACATGAAAGCAGCTCATTGCTATAAGGGGTGACCTAGCCAGGGTTATGCCAGAGAGCTCAACTTGGTCCTGAGGTCTGGGAAGAGCTGGAGGGCTGGCTAACAATAAAGCTTCCCAGGCTCAGAACAAGGGTTTGAGATGGCCCACCCCAACATCCACCCCATCTGTGATCTGGAGCACATGGAGGAGCTGGCTGATCCTGTAGACCCAGAGCTGCAAGACCTTCACAGTACAGGACAGCAACAGAATATCCAAGAAGAGTCCCAGTGAGGGTCCAGTATTGATAGTGTAACAGAAACCAGAGGGCTCAAGCCAGACCAATGTCCTTTTGACATATTATGTATAGTTTGTGCCTTTTGAATTTGTAAGATCTAGTTCACAAAGATCACTGAATGTAAAGTGATATCTCAGGGCTGTAACCATGTTTCACTTACATTATGGTGGTACTCCATGTGATTATAAATCACTGCAATTACCAGCTCCTTCTACTTGGAAAGCATTCCATTACTATGAAAGAATACACCACACAAACTATTGACCACTTTTCCATCCACACCATCTGTAGTAGTTGTTAGTGTGATTTCTGTATGTATAGATTTGCCTATGATGAATGCGTTATCTAAACTGACTCAGTCTGTGTGGCTTTCAATTTCTGCCTTGCACTTGCATAAAATCTTGGACATTGACCTAAGTCCAACTTGTTTCAACACTTTGTCCTTTGTTTGCAGCAAACTTCATTTTAATGTATTAATAGAACACTGCATTTATTACTCATAGATGGATATTTTGTTATTCCTACCTGTGACTTTTCTAAGCTATATATATGAACATATGAGGACATGTTTGTTCATAGCTTATTTTTACTTCTGTCTGGGACTGGGATTTCTGAGTCAAATGATAGTATCTTCCTTTCTGTTTTTCTTTTTTTGAGCAACTGCTAAACAAATTTCATATTAATACACTGTTTAATATCTGTATGATCCCTTATTTTCCAAATAGCTGCCAAAAAGTGTAATTTTGAAACTTTATTATTCACAGCAACCCAGTAAGTGTGAAATGGCACCTCAGAGAAGATTTGATGGGTATTTTCTTAACAAGCAGTGAAAGTGGACATCATTTTAGGTACTGTTTGGCCTTTCTATTTCTTCAAAGAATTTTCATTCCAGTATTTTTCCTATTGGATTCCCTGCTGTGTGGATTTATGGAATTGTGTATGTATCTAGATACTAACTTCTCTATATAAATGGCATGGAAACATATTTCCATCCTGTAGGTTGAACTTTCCACATTATTATGTCCTGAATGCATTAGCATTTTTAATGGATGAAGTCTGGTTTATCTGGGTTTTTGGTACTTTGTTCTGAAATCTATGAGTCCAAACCATAGGAAAAATGTTTATCCATAGTTTACTCTTCCAGTATCCTTTGTTTCATGTAGTTATTCAGCTGTTCCATCATCACTTGCTGATGGCTCTTCCTTTAGATGGAGCGGCCTTGGAACTCAGTTGTAAAAGTCTGGCCACAGGTGTTTAGGTTAACTCCCGGCTATCAAGCTCTACTGGTTGTGATGTTGATTGTGTCAACACTTCACTACTTTCACTACTGTAGCTCTGCAATAAGATTTTTAAACAATTGTTTTATGTTTGATGCATTTGTTTTATTTTTTCAATATTTTATTTAATTCTTTGAGAGTTTCCTATGATATCATTTGAACATAACCCTCAACTTTCATTAACCTCCTCTCCATCCTCTCATATATTTTACCAAACTTTGTGATTTCTTTTTTTTCCATTTTTTTCCTCATTGAGTCTGATTTCTGTTACTCATCTAGCCACAAGTCTGACATGTGATCAACCTACCAAGGGGTCACATCATTGAAAGAAACTGACTTTTTCCTTTTCAGGAGCTAATCAGCTCAAGGTGAGATTTCCTATTTCTTCTCCCTACTTTGAGCCTGGTTTTCCTCTGGTGAAGCCTATATACTTTTTGTGCAGACTGTCACAGTCACTGGCAGTTCTTATGTCCATCTGTCCTTTTGTGTCCAGAAAACACTGCTTCCTTGATGTTATTGATCATTGATGGCTCTTACAACATTTCTGCCCCTCTTCCATAAAGATACTTAAACCTCCTGGGGAGGAGTATTATGATTTAGCATGTTATCACAATGCTTTATTCCCTCCACATCGAACAGTTGAGTCCTGAGTATCTCTGTATTAATTGTCATCCCCTGAAAGGAGAAGCTTCTCTGGTGAAAAGTAAGAGAGTTCTGATCTATGGGTATAGTAGTAAGTCATTAGGAATCACTTTAACACTATGCCCATTAGTCCATTAGACTAATAGATTTAACCACTCATTCTTAGACCTTTAACAGTGGTAGATATGAGTCCTACCTAATGAATTGGGACTTAGATCCAATCAGAAATTGGTCATTTGCTCCCATGACATTAGTGTAACTATTGCGATAGTGGGCATGACTTACCAGGCCAGGCATTGTGGTAACTTACAGGTTCATATCTGTGTGAGACTGAGAATAACTTTTCTTTACTAGTAGCACATATATCACATTCCAGCAAATTTAAAATTAATTTTGTTATTATATATATGTATATATATATATATACTCTTGTTTAAGGTATTGTGTTTAAGCAACTCATTTAAAATTGTAATGTATAAGAAATACAGATTAACAATTAGTCATCTATGATAATTAAACTTGTAGTTATATTAAGTTAAATTTTCTAGATATACATTGGTATATTTCAACTAGATATGTAATCTTTAAATACTTCAAAGACTTGCAGAGTATGACATGTAAAATGTCTTAAAAACTTAGACTTTTCTGGACAATGAGACATAACTGCTACTGGCAACACTGATTTACTTCAAAGAGGAAGATAGGCATCAAAGACACTTGATGGAGTTTATCTTCTTCTTGACAAAACTGGCCACTTGGGCAGGATAGTGGTCTTGCCTGGACTGCTTGACATTTGAACTGGACAGACAAGAAGAGGAAAGGCAGAAGCAGAGGAGATGGTGCTAGCAGCTCCAGGAAAACAAGATATAAAAATACTAGTAAGTCACAAAGCTACATGGCAATGCATAGCTTAATAAAGATGCACTAAAGTATAATGTAAGAGCAAGGCAGCAAAAAGCCTGATCCATTAAGCCATACAGTTTATAAATAATATAAGCCTAAGAATGTTTCCTTGGGACCAGCTGAGACACAGGAAAACTGCTGATTACAACAGACCTTGAATTATTATAAAAATGGTATTATATTTTATCATGCCTTTTATTTTTCATGTTGACTTAATAGTTTGAAATAACTCTTGTATATATTAAAATGAAGACAAATGGATTATGTGACAATGTTAGGCATATAAAACTGTTGTGCTCTTGGATGGACATGTTTTCATTATAGAGGAGGTCAATGTTTATGTATCAATTTCCTGTAATTAGCTATTCTGGATATTTTATATGCCAATTGACACTTGCATAAAATTATGTTCAGCACCATGAACTGTGTGATAGAAGATGTGCCTGCCTTAACCCTCTTATGTCCTGGCACTGCCTACAGCTTAAATTGAGTCATACAAAAATAACTGTAATACTCTGTAATGACAAAAGCTTACTACACTATGGTTTATGGTTTATTTTCATGCTAAAAGATCTCCAATTAAAATTTCAACTCAGGCTTTAAGGCTCAAAATTATCAGGGATAAATCTGCAAGTACTAATCTTATAAATGCTATATTAATTTATTATAGACTATCAAAAATAATGAAAACATACAAGTTAATAATCAGTTACCTTATAAATAATCACATTCTTTTATGTGTTCAGAACTATCCTTATCATCATGATAAATTACAAAACTAAGCTTTATTTAACCTCTTATATGTGTTTTCAGGTTAAGCCTAAAATAGGTATACCTAACAGATACTTCGTCCTCAAACTCCTCAGAGATCTGCTGCATATGACATTTAAAATGGTCATTAAAAACTTTCCACAATGAACATGGATTCCCTCCTAACAAAAGAAACCTTAAGGTCTCCACTGCCTTGATTATGGTAATGCCAAACACTGGGCAAAACTGGCCCATGCCTCAAGTGCCAACAGGAATCTGTACAAACTGTGGACACTTCACATTGACTTCCGTGCCCTGTTTCATCAAAGTAAGGTTAATTTCCCCACGTTCTTCCTCTGCAGGAATAATTCTTCAGACCCGAGTCTGCCGCAGTGGCTAGAGACCACTGAAATGGAGGTGCATGATGACAGAGCCAATAAAGAAAGTACAACACATCTCTATAGGCCTAGAGGACCAATGGGGTACTGAAAGGGGGATATAAACACAAGCCTGATTTCCACAATAAACCAGTCTGTAGCATGCTCTGTTATTCATATGACTCCTGGAGTCTATGTCATTGACTCTGTACCTTCTTACCCACTCCTCCAAGAGGTATCATGAAGGGTTAGTTGCAACATATGGTGCCCAACATGGGGCTCCCATACTGGCATAGACTTTGACCTTGGTTGGGTTCAGGTCACTCCATTGGCACCTCATGAGATGCCCCTTCATACTCATGGCAAAGTTCATTGCCCCCTGTTTGGTGTACACTCAGTGAGTTGGCCCCTTATTATTTCATGTTTTTGGTCCACCTAGGTGAGTGGGAGAACCTCTTATCTCCCTGTTTCCTTCTCTTGTCTCTCTGTCCATGAATTATGGAGGTACATATTTTGCTTTTGGTGGCATCTCCACATAACAGCTGACTTCCAAGAAGGTAGAACCCTGGAGTGGCCCCCAACTGCCTCTTATTTTCCAGAGACACCATGGGGGCATAAAGCTGTGGCCTAATGAGCTGTAGAAGTCACCCACTTGAGTGACATCTGGGTCTTACACACTTCCTGTCTTTGTTTGTCCAAAGACTCCCAGTATCTGTATTCCTGTTTCTTCCAGACCCTGTCTCCACTAGATAACTCCACTCTGCTCTCCCTACCTACAACAGGATGGGCAATTTGCCTTCTCAGTGTGAGAAACCTCAAGTGAGGGTATTAAAATCCCTCCTTGTAACTAGTGACCTCAAAGTTAACACTGCTTATCTGGAGGATTTCTGGAATGAGGCAACTATGCTAGTTCCCTCAATCTCTCTGGAGTACATGTGCATGCTGGATCTTTGGATGCATGTCATTTTACTTGTCCACAAGTACAAGGTGAACTTGAGAATAACCATGAACCACCCTCCCCATTTCCTTTATTTCCATCCTGCATCCATTATTGACAGTCTTAAGTCCTCCTCTTTAGAGTAAGTAGTTGCTGTTGATAACTAACATTACTAGGAGCAGGATAGTGTTAACTTTCTATCACCTCAGTGCCTTTTTATGGCAGAGGCCCCACCCTCCTCAAATGAGGAGGAGGCACAGCAGCCTTGCCAGCTGATGCCTCCCAAACCATCATGTTAAACACAGCCCATTCCATCCCTGCCACCAGTACTTCTGCCTGGTGATAGAAAAGTCTGTTTTACAGATCTCCCATCTTAATATGACAAGGATTCTGGCCATGTCTTTTGAAGCCAGTTTCCTCCTCAAGGTTTGGGAAAATTTTACAAGATTCCTTAATCCCTCGGGGATTGTAACCCATTCCATAATTGATTGTACTGTTTTCTTGCAAATCATTCTTCTTAAGTGTCTCCTACAGCATGTGGCATGGCAATGCACAACCAACAAGTTTACCCTCCAGGTCCTTATGGCTCTTAAACATCCTGAGCATGGCCCTCCTTGTGAGGTTGTTCAGGCCTGGCTCTCTGAAATCCAAGAAGTAACTCTGTATATAGCCCTCCTTCTGCCCTGGCATGCTTCCAGGAGATGTCATCCTTAAAGGGTTGGTAGTCAATGACGGGTAAGGACCCATGAGACAGGCTGACCTAAGACAAGCATGGTCCATCATGCTGGATGCTCTCTAAAGTGGGGTCAACAAGGCCAGAGCTTGGAACTCTGAATCCTGCTGGGCTGCCTATACATTGAATCAAAAGGGTGGATATGTAAAGTTGAAAGAGATCAAATGTGTTGGCATGGACATACATGGAAGGGTTTACAGAGGGGAAAAGAAAGGGGGGAATGTTGTAATTATATTCTAATCTCAACAAATTAAAAAGTATTTTTTAAAGTTTATGTTAATAAAAATTTATAGTAAAGGTATAGTTAATTGAATTTTGAGAGATTAGAGGGGAGAAAGCTGTGGGAAAAGATGATAATTACATCTGAAAAGAGGTTTTCAAATGTTTATGATAAAGTAAATGTATTATTACAAAACAAGAAGAAACATTTTTACTGTAAATAAACACTAAACGTGAGATGGCAATTTTTTTCCTTTTTTTGTTTTTATTTATTATATTTGTGTTTTAATTTTATACATCAGCCATGGTATCCCCTGTCCTCCCCACTCCTGCCCGGCCCCCACCTTCTACCCATCCCCTCCCCTCTATTCCCATCTCTGTCAGGGCCAAGACTCCCCTGGGGATTCAATTCAACCTGGTGGATTCAGTACAGGCAGGTCCAGTCCCCTCCTTCCAGGCTGAGCAAAGTGTCCCTGTGTAAGCCCAAGGTTCCAAACAGCCAGTTTATGCACTAAGGACATGTCTGGCAGTAAGGACAGGTCTGGGTCCCACTGCCTGGGAAAAAATGGCTGCCTACAAAGGTAGAAAAAAATTTTATCACTTCTACATCTGATAGAGAACTAATATCCAAAATATATAAAGAACTCAAAAGACTAGACATCAAAAAGTCAAACAATGCATACTGTATCCATGAAGTGATATGTACAATTCTAATTGTAATGTCAAATCACAAGCAAAAAACTTGATTTGCAGAGATGTCATCATATTTGTTCTAAATTGACTAGGCAGGTATTTCTAAGCTTTCTTATCATGGAAAATTATCTTTTTAAGGTGAATTTATATATTTCATAAATCATAGTTTATATAATATTTCATATATCATATTACACAGATTCTGTAAATTTTTATAGAATGTTCACACCCATATATCTTCTGAATCATTCTACTTTTGTTCATCTTAGCCAAAGATATAAAGCTGAGCCTTGGAAATTTAGTGCTTTGGCAAGACAGAGACTACTGGTAGTTGGGTCAGGGTTTGAGGCCTCATCCCAACCTTTACTCCACAAAGACATTAAGTTATAGTGCATCCACAAGATTTCACTGTGTACTGTGATTCAGTATCAACCTTACTCAGTGACATTCAAAGAAACATGAGTTTAATTAATAATTACTAATATAATTAAATTATTAACTGTAGACTCTAGCTCACCCTCCTGCCCTCCCCTAAGCTCACAGCACTAACTGGTAAAAAGTCCCTAAACTCTCACCTCCAGCACCACATTTGCATCCATACCATTAACACCAGATACACAAATCTCAGCACAAAAACAAAACCACACAAAAATTTCAAGTCAGCATGTTGACTACCTTTCTGCAACAGGTGAAGGACCTAGCCTACACAGTCAAATGGAATTACTTCCTATATAGTAGTCCTCATAACCTACTAGAAAGCTGTTAACTGCACTCATAATAGTCATTTCATTATTATATCTTTTGGCACCTCTGTCCTGATACATATAGGGTCCATAACTAAATAGGACTGTTGATGACAGTTTCCAACTAAACGCCTGTTGGGTACCTTCAAAAAGTATAAAAGCTGCTCAGAAAAGAGGAAACTTGCAACTCACTTCCAATCAGATTTCTCCATGTCCTGTACGCAAAATGTGAGGTGCTGTTAGAAGTAGGGTCTTACCATTTAGCATGTGGCCAGCATAGTGGCAATAACCTTATGTTTGGGGGATTTCATAGACTTCTTTAAGTCAATCATTCTTGGGTAGGTAACATAAAGTAACATACTTTTGACACTGGTAAATTACCTTAGAGCCTTTTGTCTCCTTAGGGTTCTGCTTCAACCCATGCATAATTTTTTTTCCCTGTAAACTCTACAATTGCTGTTCTTCTAAATTATTTACAAATCTACAAGGCATTCAAAGCTTAGCCCAATGTTAAAACTCCTTTAACCTATTTCTAAAGACCCACTACTGTCTACTCTAGGAAAATACCAATTGGTCTTGGTCAGCTAAGGAGTAGGATTTAAAAGAAACATTAACAAGGGATTTAAAAGAAACTTTAACAAAAACATAATGAAAATGTCTCATAATTTGTTTCCATTTTTAGTCAAAAATCAATGTTTGGTGCAGTAGCATGGATGGGACCTTTACCTTATTGAGTTCTCCATGATTTACAATATTTCTCCAATGTTCATCTGGCTATTTCATAGAATATAGATTTCTGCTTCAGGGGCTTTTGACTTCATGAACAGTCTTCACTACTTAGTTCCAGGGGAGAAATATACACTACATACTTTAGGTGGATAACACACCACACCTAGGTAGACTTAGTCTGTCTATGCTGGCTGTATCTGTAGAGTTTTACCATATTTGTCTTCCATGAATAGGTGGTAAGTCTTGAAGGGATTCCAGAGACTCAACAACACAGCATTCAGCATTCTGTCATTTATCCCCTTAGGAACATCAGCTCAACACATATCATAATACTTTGCTTTCAAGTAACACCAACATACCCATTTTGGCTGGTCTATTCTTTTCTCATTACTCCCTTTTTTTGTTTGTTTGTTTTTGCTTTTGCACAGTAGAAATGCAATTTACATGCCAGTTTAACCCATTCAGTTCTATGAAGTCCTCTCCTACCACATAAAGATCTCATCTACCATGGATATAGCAAGCCACTAAAGCCTGATACTACTCCAAAGGTTCCTATTGGGCGAAAAAACTTTGTTTTTTATGGTATTTTTATTTTATATTTAACTTATTTCACATATCAGCCATGGATTCCCTTGTCTTCCCTCCTACCTCCCAAGCCTTTCCCCAATCCACCCCCCATTTCCACCTCCTCCATGGAAAGGTCTCCCCTGGGGAGTCAGTCCAGCCTGGTAGACTCAGCTGAAGCAGGTCCAGTCCCCTCCTCCATACACCAAGGCTGAGCAAAGTGTCCCAGCATAGGCCCCAGGGTCCAAAAATGTCCTCCTTGTTCCTTCCTCAATCAGACGCCAGTACCAGCAGGATGTAACTCAAAGGGTACTCAGAGGAATGAAATCTGGCAGATGGATGTGTTTCACTTTGCGGAATTTGGAAACATGTACATGTATGATTTATAACCCACTACAAAAGCTTCATAACTAATAATACAACCTGCTCACAACCCCATGCTACATACTTTAACCTAGTCTGGTGATCAGATGGACAAACACTCTCACAGTCATGCTGGAACTCTCATCCAATAACTGATGGAAGTGGATGCAGAGATCCTCAGCCAGGCCCCATGTGGAGCTCCGGGAGTCCAATTGTCAAGAAAGAGGAGGAACTGTAAGAGCGTGAATTGTTGAGACCAAGATTGGAGAGACAAAGGGACAAATAGCCAAACGAATGGAAGCACATGAATTATGAACCAAAGGCTGTGGAGCCCCCAACTGGATTAGGCCCTCTGGATAAGTGAGACAATTGAATAGCTTGAACTGTTTGGGAGGCACCCAGGCTGTGGGACCGGGACCTGTCCTTATTGCATGAGCTGGCTGTTTGGAACCTTGGGCTTACACAGGGACACTTTGCTCAGCCTGGAAGGAGGGGACTGGACCTGCCTGTACTGAATCCACCAGGTTTAAATGAATCCCCAGGGGAGTCTTGGCCCTGGAGGAGATAGGAATGGAGGGGAGGGGCTGGGGGGAAGGTGGGGGTCGGGGTTGGGAGGTGGGAGGACAGGGGAACCCATGGCTGATGTGTAAAATTAAAACACAAATATAATTTAAAAAAGTTAAAAAAAAAAGCTACCAACACAAGAGACCTTAACTAACTCAAACACTTCCAATGGAAATGTGGCAGACTCAAATAAACTACTATGGGTAATTTAAAAAAAAAAAGAATTGTTATATTTTTCTCTTGTCAATCAGACTATTTGAGGCATCTCTATGTGTGCAAGGTATATCCTATATGTCAAGCCATGTCACTGCATATAGAGAATGCATCTTCCTTGGGAGCCTCACAAAAGACACTACTCCTCTGGTTTGGACTTGGTGTCATGTCTCATAACCCACCACAATAAATTTGCAATCACAGCTAGAGTATAGAAGCATACCATCCTGTATCATGTGAAGAAAGGTAGCCATATTGGGATTGCCCCCGCCCCCCACAGGACATTCCACCTTCACACGAATCAGTTGCTTGATTCAACCTTCTTTGGAGATAATGGAACTACTCCCCACATATATCATGTTTCTCCACCAATTGTTATGTGTGACTTTGCTTGAGGAAATATAAATAAAAGTCTAACCAACACACACAATGCATGTTCAGCAGATTAAGAAAATAATTCTATCCAGGTCTAGTTTAGTGAACCACAGTGTTCATTCAGGTTAGTTACATGAGCATTAAGGAGAGATTTGTGAGAGTAGCATTCATGACTCAAAGTAGTCCTAGAGTTTCCTGAACAACTCCCAGAGGCAGATCAATCCATTGCAAAATCTTGTCTCAACAATTGCTGCAATTTATTTAATAGAGAACCTTGTGAACCCCATATCTTTCAGTAGCATTATAAATTGTATATTTTTATATACTTTATGAATTTGATATGTTTCATTTCTTTCTTAAATCTTACCGCACAGGAGGATGTATTTAGACAAAAACAGCTAATTATTCTACACAGGAAATTACAATCTTATTTGTGATGTGAATGGAGGTGGAAATCATTAGGTTAAATGAAAATATGTGTGGCACAGGACAGCAGTTGTTGACATCTTCTCACTCATGTGGAGTATATATTTTAAAAGGTTTTCTCACAGAAATTGAGAATAGAATGGTATTTATCAGAGTTTGAGGAAAATAGAAGTAATAAGGAGATGAAAAAAGTTGATCAATGGATAGTAATTAATAGTTACATAGAAGTAAATTTCTGTTGTGCAATTACAGCATAGAGTAAATACTAATAATTATAATGTACTCTATATTTCCAAAAGTAAGGCAAAGAATTTTGATTGTTTTCACTATAAATAAGTGTTAAAGATTTGATGAAATGAATTTCAACTATATTAATTGGCTTCTATTTTTTTATTTGAAAATCTTTCAAAGTTCTCAAGTTTTATTTATTTTTTTGTAGTTTATTCTTTGTCTCATTCACATCAGACATCTGGATCCCATTCATCACCCTATCCTTTCGTATCCACCCTCTGCCCTGGCAAATGCCCCCCCAAAAAAATAAAATATAATTTAAGGGGAAAGAACAATAAAAATTTCATCATAAAAGATGTAGTGTGACACAGTGACTCATGCAGTAGAACTTTTGTCCATATTTGTTTACTTGCAATTGTTCGTTGTAAAGAGTCATTGATCTGGTTTTGGGCTCCTTGTTTCTGCTACACTGATACTGAACATTCATTGGGACTCCTCTTGGAAAACCTGTTGTTGCCCTGTGTCCTGATGATGATGCAACTTTGCATCTGTAAGGCCAGCCCCTTCATATGCTGCAGCTGATCATAGATGTGGTGGATGTTGGTGTAGGCATTATTTGGCAGCTGGAAGTCCAAAGCAAGTCTGCTTACACATATGTCTTTCTGTTTTCTAGTATCTCTCTCCATGTCTTTCTGCAGAAATTTAAAGTTTTCAATTGATAAGGTTTATTTCTAGATAATTTATTTTCTTTGAGGCTCCTGTTAATGGGAGTGAACTCCTGGGCTTCTTATTTCTATGTTTATTAATAGTATATGAAAACATATACTTTTGTGTAAGGTGATTTTGTACCCTGCCCTTTTCTGAATTTATTTAGCATTTCTAGATGATTTCTGATAAAAAAATTTGTGGGATTATTAATGTGTGGTATACTGTCATCTCCAGATAGGAACTTTTGGTACCCTTCCCATATGTATTCCTTTAATTTCCTTATTTTGCCACATTTCTCCAGCTAGTACTTTGAGAATAATGATTGAAAGGAATAGGGATAGTGAACAATGCTATCTGATTTCTAACTTTAGTGAAATTGCTATATGCTGCTTTGATAGAAGCATCCACTGCTTCTGAGAGTCAGTGGACACCATGGCTCCCAGCACTGGTGGTAAATTATCTCCACCATGTTGAAAAGCTAAATTGGGTAGAGCTAACAGCCAAGATGTCTGCTTCAGTACCAGCTGCTACAGTTTAAAACAATAGATTCACAATAAGACAGATTCAGATGGAATAGTTTACAATGTGTGTAAAAATGTACACAGGCTTGAAAGAAAGAAAAAAGAAATACATGCAGTTATATACAGTTATATGAAGAAATAGGTTTTTAAAAATAAAGTCTTTAAATAGACCGTGAAGGTAATATAAAAAATAAGCCACACAAAGATGGATATTACACAGAGAATCTGAATTGTGTTATGTTTGAGAATTTTAACTGCAGAGACACATTTGATTGTAAAGGCTGCTGAGTTAAACCAATATGTATATTTTAAAGGTATCTTGACTACAAAATTTGGATCTAAGGATATGTTGATTTGGAGAGGAGACTTTGCTTTTGTTTCCACACAATGCAAGAGGCTATTGATTTGTTCTAGATTAAGATACATCAGGTTTGACCAGCCAAGACCCCCTGAAAGGTCTTTGATTACACCATGACACAGATGATCCAACATCCAGGAAGGTTTCAAGGCAACTGGCTCAGACAATACAGCCTCACAGACTACGCCATAAGCCTAAATTTTCTTTGTATCCCCATAAGATACAGTGCCCTCATCTAGCAGGAAGTAGTATAAGAAACTATGCTGTGGATATCACTCTGTGTAAATAAAGTTCTGATTGGCCAGTGGCCAGGCAGGAAGTATAGGCGGGACAAGAGAGAAGAGAATTCTGGGAAGTAGAAGGTTGGAGAGAGACACCACCAGCTGCCGCCATGAAAAGCAACATGTAAAGACACTGGTAAGCCACAAGCCATGTGGCAAAGTATAGACTAACAGAAATGGGTTAATTTAAGATAGAAAAGGTAGATAACAAGCAGCCTGCCACGGCCATACAGTTTGTAAGCAATATAAGTCTCTGTGTGCTTTCTTGGTTGGGTCTGAGCAACTGTGGGACTGGCGGGTAAGAGAGATTTGTCCTGACTATGGGCCAGGCAGTAAAACTCTAACTACAAAAATATGCCCAAATTCCCAAATATACCAAGCTGGCTTTGGAGATGGAATTGGCTCACTTCTTCTCAAAACTGAAGAATATTGCTAAAAGAAAAGGTTGAGAGATTTTTCTATCCAATATCAGAAGAGCCTTCTTGTGTGGGACAGAGAAAAACTAATATTTTTGTTTAAAGCAGGGTAGTCATAAAAGCAATCTCTTTCTAAAAAGAAAATGGGATAGTGTAGATGTGGTAGGATGAAAGTGTAGATAATGAACCTACTTTTAGAGAACAACAACTTGTTTGAAATGTTTTACATTGCTGTGGATTCTAGTTTATTGATACAAATTTAAAGTTAATTTTGTTATACAGTATATATATATATATATATATATATATATATATATATATATATATTTCTACTCTCGTTTGAAGTATTATGTTTATGCAACTCTTTTAGATTGTAATAGATAATTAAAAATACAGATTAATAATTAGTCTTCTATGATGGTCAAACTTATAGTCATGTTAAGTTTTCTAGGTATACATAGACATAATTCAATTAGGTAGGTAATCTTCAAATACTTCAAAGACCTACAGAATATGGCATTTAAAATGTTTTAAAAGTTTAGACTTTCCAAACAGTCTCTTTTGCTAAAGCTTCCTTCAGTGTGACTGGCAGCTGACTTCCTGATTGATGCCTGAAAGATGCAGGAGTCTCAGCTTCTTCTCCATGTAAGCCTGCAAGATGCCATGAACCCCTCCATGATGATAATGGAGTGAGTCTCTGAACTGTAAGCCACCACCTCAATTAAATGTTTTACTTTATAGGAGCTGCAGTGGCCATGGTGTCTTTTTACAGCAATAGAAAATTCTAAGACATTTTATAACAAAATAGTAAAAATTAAAATTAAACAATAAAAATTAAAAAATAAAGGAATTTAAGATGGATTCAAGATGCAAGACTTCTTTGAAAGTGTGGTAGAATCCTCTTCAAATTATTTTCCATTTTTTTTATCATACAAGTCTTTCATTTACTTGGTTAGAGTTATTACAAGATATTTTACATTTCATTTGAAGCTATTGTAAAGGAGCTGATTCCCTGATTTCTTTCTCAGTCCATTTGTATATTGGAAAGCTACTGTTTTTTTTTTTTGTGTGTGTGTGTGTATGTATTAAATTTGTACCCTGCTATTTTGCTAAAAGTGTTTATCAGCTGTAGGATATTTCTGTTGGAATTTTTATACTTATGTTTATAATAATGTCATCTGCATTCCCTTCCTATTTATATCTTGTAGGTCTTCTTCACTGCTTCCCTTCCTATTTATATCTTGTAGGTCTTCTTCAGTTGCCTCATTGCTGTAGCTAGGACTTCAAGTACTGTATTGAATAGAAATGGAGAGAATGGACAACCTTGTCCAGCTGAATTATACAATGGAAATGCTTTGAGTTTCAATCTATTTAGGGTGATGTTGGTTGTGAGCTTGTTGTAAATCACCTCTATTATTTGATGCATGTCTGTTGTATATCCACAGTCTCTTTAAGATGTTTTTCATGAAGTTTTCTTGGATTTTGTCAATAGCCTTTTCTTTATCTAATGCACTGGTTCTCAACTTATGGATTACAAACCTTTTGGGAATTTTCATATGGATCACATATCAGATATCCTACATATCAAATATTTATGACTCATAACAGTAGAAATATACAGTTATGAAGTAGCAATAAAAACAATTTTAGGGTTGAGGGTGACCAAAACATGAGAAACTGTATTAAAGTGTTACAGCATTAGGAAGATTGAGAACCACTGATCTAATGAGATGATCATGCGGATTTTTTTCTTTCAGTCTGTTTATAGTGTAGATTATCTCCAATTTATGTATGTTGAACAATCCATGTATCACTGGGATGAAGTTTATTTTATCACAGTAGATGATCTTTTTGATGTGATTATGGATTCCATTTCCAAGGAGATAACAGAAGATGAAGAAATCTCATATCATCATGGGAGAGTAAAACTAATATAGTAAAACTGATAATTCTACCACAAGCAATCTAAAGGTTTAACCCCATCAAAATTCCAAAACCATTCTTTGCTGTGGATATTGCTCTCTGTCAATAAAGTTCTGATTGGCCAGTGGCCAGGCAGGAAGTATAGGCGGGACAACAGAGAAGAGAATTCTGGGAAGTAGAAGGTTGGAAGGAGACACCGCCAGCCGCCGCCAGGAGAAGCAACATGTAAAGACACTGGTAAGCCACACGCCATGTGGCAAAGTATAGACTAACAGAAATGGGTTAATTTCAGACAGAAAAGGTAGATAACAAGCAGCCTGCCATGGCCATACAGTTTATAAGCAATATAAGTTTCTGTGTGCTTTCTTGGTTGGGTCTGAGTGACTGTGGGACTGGCGGGTAAGAGAGATTTGTCCTGACTGTGGGCCAGGCAGGAAAACTCTAGCTACAAATGGTGTCCAACGTGTTGGCAAGAATTTCCACCTAAAACCTGAGAAAAAAGATTCTAAACCAGAGCTAAAAACAGCTTCCTAGTTGTCTTTCTTAAGTTAGCGGCAGCCTGCGGGTTTTAGCTACTATGGCGGGTTCCTGGCATGTGCGTCTGACCTGCAAGGTGGCGGGAATGAGGAATCTATAAGCGACACTTTACTCTGCTGCGTGGTGGATTTAACCTTTGCTAGTTAAAAACAAAACAAAACAAAAAAGTTTCTGGGCTATGCACTGCTTTGATAGAACTGCTTCTGATAGTTGATGGTACACATGGCTCCAGACCCAGAGCTGGTGGTAAACTGTTCCACCGCCATGTAGGGAAGCTGAGGTGGGCGGAGCCAGCAGCCACAGCAGCGTTTCAGTCTTACAAAGATGGATATGTCACAGAGAATCCGGTTTATCTTGTCTTTGGGATTTCTAACTGCAGAGAAAGATTTGATCATAAAAGCTGTTGAGTTAAACAAATATGTAAATTTTAAAGGTACCTTGACTTCAAAATTTGGATATAAGGATATATTGCTTTGGAAAAGAGTCTCTGCTTTTGTTTCCACAGAAAGCCAGAGGCTGTGGATTTGTTCCAGATTAAGATATATCAGGTTTGATCAGCCAAGACCACCTGAAAGGTCTCCGATGACACCATGGCCCAGATAATCTGACATCCAAAATGGTTTCAAGGCAACTGGCTCAGAGGTTCACCCTAATGGACTACTCCATAATCCTAAAATTTTCTTTGTGGCCCCATAAGATACAGCGCCCCCCTCCAGCAGGAAGTAGTAAGAGAAACTACACCCACATTCCCAAAATTATCAAGCTGGCTTTGGAGATGGAATTGGCTCACTCCTTCTCTAAACCCAGACATATTGCTAAAACAAAAGGTTAAGAGATTCTTGTGTCCCAAATCAGAAGAGCCCTCTGGTGTGGGACAGAGAAAAACCAATATTTTTATTTAAAGCAGTTTGATTATAAATGCAATCTCTTTCTAAAGAAGAAAAGGGGATATGATATAGATATAACAGGGTTAAAGGGTAGATTAAGGAACTTACTTCCAAAGAGCAACAACTTGTTTAAAATGTTTTACATTTGTATATTTTTTAGTCTATTGATACAAACTTAAAGTTAATTTTGTTATACTGTGTGTATATTTCTAATCATGTTTAAGGTATTATGTTTGTATCGCTCATTTAAATTGTAATGGATAATTAAAAATAGATTAATAACTGGTCATCTATGATAATCATACTCATAGCCATGTTAGTTAAGTCTTCTAGGTATACACAGAGATATTTCAGATAGACAGGTAATCTTCAAACACTTCAAAGGTCTACAGAATATGGCATTTAAAATTTAGACTTTCTGGACAGTGAGACATGTCTGCTCCTGGCAGCACCGATTTACTTCAGAGACAAGGATGGGCATTGAAGACACTTCATATCTTATCTTCACCTTGGCAAAAATAGCCATTTGGGCAAGAAACTGTTCTTGCCTGGACTGCTCGATCAACTGGACATGCAGGACCCATAGAAAGGTGAACACTGAACTTTGCTTGACAAAATGGTCCTCAGGCTCCTGCTTCACAGAGGAAACTGCCAGACATTCTACAGGACACTGAGAGAAGTGACCAAGAGACTCTAGCCCTGTGGGCTGAAGACAAATGCCCCAACATTACAAAGGAACATTAGGTGACTGTTCAGGCTGCCAGCTGTCTCTGTCTACCCTGCAAGACTCCCGAAAGTTGCCCGCATCCTTCTCCTGGTTTTCAGGTAATATTATATCCTTCTGAGGTCTTTGATGTGGTTGAAGACTAGATAATTATAATTTCCTCAGTTATGATACAAGATAAGTTAGATATAAAACCTTAGACTCACAAATATAAGATAGATAGGATATCTTCTTTAATATTGTAACTGTAATTCTTGCTTGATAATTGTTTTGTTATATGTAATTGTACTATGTAAAAGTTAAAACCTTCCTTTAAAAAAAAAAAGAAAAGGGGAAGTGCTGTGGATATTGCTCTGTGTCAATAAAGTTCTGATTGGCCAGTGGCCAGGCAGGAAGTATAGGCGGGACAAGAGAGAAGAGAATTCTGGGAAGTAGAAGGTTGGAAGGAGACACCGCCAGCTGCCGCCAGGAGAAGCAACATGTAAAGACACTGGTAAGCCACACGCCATGTGGCAAAGTATAGACTAACAGAAATGGGTTAATTTCAGATAGAAAAGGTAGATAACAAGCAGCCTGCCATGGCCATACAGTTTATAAGCAATATAAGTTTCTGTGTGCTTTCTTGGTTGGGTCTGAGTGACTGTGGGACTGGCGGGTAAGAGAGATTTGTCCTGACTGTGGGCCAGGCAGGAAAACTCTAGCTACAATTCTTCACAGATATTGAAAGTATTCTCACCTTCATAAGAAAACACAAAGGGAAAAAAATCCAGGCTATCTAAAAGAATCCAATTTAACAAGGAAAATTCTGGTGGTTTTACCATCCTTGTTCTCAAATTTACTAAGAGCTATAGTAATAAAAACAGGATGGTACTGGCATAAAAGGAGACATGTTGATTGACTGGAATGAATTAAAGACCTAGATATGAATCCACACACCTATGAACACCTGCCTTTTTTTTTTTTTATAAAGCAGCCAGGAATCCACCCAGGAAAATATCTGAGGCTGTGGGAATGTACAGCACTGACAACTAGTGTTTGACAAATGGGCACATCAGACTCGCTGATGGGGAGCCATCCATGCAAAGCCATGGGGTCACTGGCTGTGGAAACTGGTTGTTTTCTGTCTGTAACTTTCTCTGGTGCCACTGTTATGCCTCTCTAATAAGGTCAGCTGTGGTGTTCTGTAGTTAGAGTTTTCCTGCCTGGCCCTGTCAGGACAAATCTCTCTCACCCGCCAGTCCCACAGTCACTCAGACCCAACCAAGAAAGCACACAGAGACTTACATTTGTTTAGAAACAGTATGGCCGTGGCAGGCTTCTTGTTATCTACTTCTTCTATCTTAAATTAACCCATTTCTGCTTATCTATACTTTGCCACATGGCTTGTGGCTTACCAGTGTCTTTACATGTTGCTTCTCATGGCGGCGGCTGGCGGTGTCCCTCCCCAGCCTTCTACTTCCCAGAATTCTCTTCTCTCTTGTCCCGCCTATACTTCCTGCCTGGCCACTGGCCAATCAGAATTTTATTTACACAGAGCCATATCCACAGCACTTCCCCTTTTCTTTTTTTTTTTTTAAGGAAGGTTTTAACTTTTACATAGTACAATTACATATAACAAAACAATTATCTAGCAAGAATTACAGTTACAATATTAAAGAAGATATCCTATCTATATTATATTTGTGAGTCTAAGGTTTTATATCTAACTTATCTTGTATCATAACTGAGGAAATTATAACTATCTAGTCTTCAACCACATCAAAGACCTCAGAAGGATATAATATTACCTGAGAACCGGGAGAAGGATGCAAGCATTTTTCGGGAGTCTTGTAAGAGTAGACAGAGACAGCTGGCAGCCTGGACAGTCACCTAAGGTTTCTCCACAGTGTTGGGGCATCATCTTCAGCCTACAGGCTTAGCGTGTCTGACAGACTCTTTTGTGAACTAAGATGTATACAAGGTCAACAGTTTGACCTCACTTTTGGTGAGAGCAGTCCATGTACCAGAAACACCTGAATTCCATTAGTGTCATGTCATGATTCAGGATTTTAAATTCTGGAAATTATTGATGTCTTTTCAATTTAGCTGTCCATTTTTCTTGGCTGTGTATATGTGGCTTCATCTTGGCATCCTGTTCTTCTCCACATCTCTCTATTAAACGCCAGTCTACTATTGAGAGAGGTGAGCTTAGTTATTCTTCAAGAATAACTGTTTCATCTGCTGTACCATTGCATATCAGAAGCCATTGGCCCACTCCCTGTTCAGCTGCCTTCGAAGAAAAGGGCACGGTACCTTTTACAGATTGCAAAGGTCACTCACTTCAGGGATGGTGCCATATTGTCCTGACTTCAGAAGATGCCTTTTGTTAAAGCCACAACCACACTTGTTTTGGCAAGAATTGGTAGTTCTTGGTTTCATGTCCTGTCTGTCCTGTTTGTCAGCAGTTGATTCGAGGATACTTTGTTGTCCAGTGGCTGACTTTTGTCACAATGAAAGTTAGCTCCATATGCAGTTTCTTCAATGCCCATATTTTCTCTGAAGTAGATTGGTACTGCCAGGAGCCGTCATGTCTCATCGTTATAGCAAAAAAGAAAAATTCTTAAGTTATTAAAACATTTTAAATGACATATTCTGTAGATCTCTGAAGGGTTTGAAGATTACCCGTCTATCTGAAATATCTCTGTGTATACCTAGAAGACTTAACTAACATGGCTATGATGAGGTTGGAGATTAGCAGTTATAGTTACAACTTAGTATATATACATATATAATATCTTAGATAGGATATATTATGTATTAGACTCAGGTTCTTTAGGATAGGACACCTTTTGGAATGATCTTTGTAACACGCCACCTACCCATGCCCTAGACTTCCCTGGATTTTACTATGTGTTTTTTGCTTGATATTGTTTGTACTTATTGTAATTCCAACTTATCTAGGTCATTATCCCTCATTACTCCTGGACAATATTTGATAACCATCTCTTTGTATATAGTCTTGTATTAGGTTAGAACTTTCTTATTTAGACAAAAGGGGGAGATGTAGTGGATAGGCATCCCAGCATTGGCCTGGAAGTTCCAACCCCCACTGAGGCTTCGGTAATGGTCACACCCACAAGGCGGGGCAGAGGAGGAAGCGGAAGACGAAGGATCGGGAAGGAGTCACTCTCTTGGTTCCGGGACGCGGGACGCGAGAGGTGGACCGAGCAGAGTTCTCCAGTGAACGCCTCCGGACTACCCTATACCTTTGCCAGACTCTGCGAACTACCCCTTCATTTGTAAGTTACCCCACAAAATAAACTTCCCTTTTAACTACGTGGAGTGGCCTTAATAATTTCACCAATAGTGTTCTTTCCACAGCCCTTCAGTGGTGTGTTTTACACTTATTGGGCACACATATAGGTGTGGATGTTGTGGAAGATGACTTCTGTTTAGGCTGTATAATTTTGATGTGTAGAGATGATACTAGGATATTTTACATTACTCAGACTGAAATAGGATTTTCAGTCACAAAGACAGCCTTTTATACAGACAGCTAATTTTGGACTTCAAAACAGGTAAAACTGCCCCTGCAGAAAATACACAGAGACTAATTTCCAGTTTTTGTTTATTGATAAATCAAGGACAGGCTGTTTACAATGAGCTATCTTTCTGCATGTACCCTGATGGTTCAAGGTTCAGCCAATAGTTTACTATCTGAGATCCCTCACTAACTTAGAGTTTGATACATGGGTCACAACGTGACATTACTAGCCTAAGAGAAACTGTGTGACTTATCTTGTGTTTTGAGAATGGATAGATCCCTGAAAATGTAAATTGTAGTTGTTCAGCATTTGGCTGTGTGGCAGCAGCAGCAGCAGTGTGGAGAGAGATGGCTGTGTAGAGCTGGGTAAAAGAGCTGCTACCATGAAGGATGATCTGTGAGGGAACTGTGGAAAGAGCTGAGTAGTGAGTGAGTGAATGAGTGTGTGTGTGTGTGTGTGTGTGTGTGTGTGTGTGTGTGTGTCTGTGTGCAGAAGGAACTGAGGAGAGAATATGAATTAACTAGGCAGGAGAGAGAGCAAGAGAGAGAGCAAGAGAGATTTTTCAGAGAGAAGAGGGGGCTGTATAAGTGTGTGTAGAAAATGTAGCTGTATGTAAAGAGATGTAACTGTGTAGATACTGAGATATTTTGAGAGAGAGAGAGAGAGATTTTAAGAGAGTATTTCTTAAGTTGAAGTAAAAGAGAAAGTTATCATAAGAAAGCGTGTGTGTTTCCTCATTATTTACCCCTCAGATAGAAAAAATCTATCCCTGAGATATATCAGAATTTTTACAAAGCCCAGGCCACATTCATGGCTTTTCTTGTCTTACCCTAGTAGTGACTGAAGGCTTGGTCCCCAAGTTACTGATAGTAAAAAACAGAACAAAACAAAACAGGATTTTCAACAGATGGTGCTTTTCAAGCTGGATGGCTACATGTAGAAGAATCCAAATAGATCCATACTTATAACCATACTTATAATCTCAGTCATCAGGAAATGCAAATCAAATATACTTTGAGATTTCATCTTACACTAGTCAGTATGGCTAATATTGTTTAAAAAAATGACAGGTCATGTAGAAGAAATTTTCTTTGGGCCACCAGCTCACAAAAAATGACATGGATACTAATTATTAATTTTGAAAGTTTGGCCTGTAGCTCTTCTCTTACTAGCTTTTATAACCTAAAGTAACCCATTTATATTAATCTACATTTTGCCTTATGGCTTTTTACCTCTTTTCCATATTGCACCTCCTGTTTCCTCTCTGTCCTCTTGCATCTCTTGTGCCAAGTTTCATTTCCTCTTCATCTCTGTCTGCACAGATTTACCATCTAACCTCTACCTGCCTAGCTATTGGCCATTCAGCTCTTTATTAATCCAATTCAGAAGGCATCTTGGCAAAGATATTTTCACAGTGTACAAAAAGAACATTCCACAACAAGGTCATGCTGGAAAGGATACAGAGTCAAAGGAACACTTATATATTGCTGGTGGGAGTGGAAACTTTCACAGCCATTATGGATGTCATTGAAAGTTCCTCAGGAAAATTAGAACTGATGTACCTGAACATCCACTTATGCCACTATTAAACATATACTTAAAGGAATCTCCATCCTACTAAAGAAATTTGCCTAGCTGTGTTCTGGCATATACATATATGCCAGAAATTGAAACAACCTAGATGGCAATCAACAGATAAATAAAGAAAATGTGGTACATTTATACATAGAATATTATTCAGCTGTTAAAGGAAATGAAATTTGCTATATATGTATGGAACTACAAAAAAATCATTCTGAGTGAGGTAACCCTCAGAAAAAAGATAAATATAATATGTATTTGCTTATACCTATATGTTAGCTGTTAAGGATTCAATAAGCAACCTACAATTCATATAAACACAGAGGTTATGTACAGAGTAGAGACTAGGGGAAAGATAGATGTTCCTAGAAAGGGAATAAAGAAAAGACAGTTATGTATGAACACATTGAAGCCATGTAATCTATGGTTCCTTAATTATGCCAGTTCTAGACTTGCTATGGGGAGGGCTCTTTAGACAGTTTTGCTCATAGCATGTCAGCAGCTCTTCTGCAGTCTCTTCATGCATTGTTCACATCATCTTTATATGCTTTTGCTCCATCATCCTCATCTTCAGTGTGTCTCCTGGAAATCTGTGCCAGCTCCTTAATGACTTCTTCCATGGTCAATTTGGCATCAATAGCAAGGAAAGCATCATCTAAAGCCATCTGTAGGTCCCTTCCTTGAAAATCTACAGTCCTTTGATGTTATCAGGAAGATATCTGGCACATACAAGACAATTTCTTCTCCTCCATGCCTATCATAGACACAAGACACAGCTGTCTCAATTTCCAACTCAGAAATACAGTTGTGAGCACCCTCCACAGAGATGTCAGACTTTCATGGCAGACAAGATGCAGGGCAGTAGGAATATTGGACATCAATCCCGACCCTGGAGCACTTCACTTGGTTGAGCTGGGAGAGGTAGAACACATTAAACACAGCAATAGCTGGCTAATGGCCACAAAGCCAGACTGGAGGCTTCCTGGGAAGAAAGCAGAAACAGGGAATATAAACTTTTCTAGGCTGTTCATATCATGGACTGTTTTTCAACTGTGACAGGTAGTTTTGTTACATATATTACTCTTGGTGGTCATGGTCTTTTAGTGCATGGAATGCAAGGCTACAAACTCTTTTGGATTTCAAGGTTTCTAGTGAGAAAACAGCCATTATTTTGATGGGTTTCCCTTTATATATGAATGATTTGTGGTTTTCTCTGACAGATTTCAATACCCCCCCACACACATACACTTAGTTTTTCTAACCATGATATGCTGTGAGAAATTTCATTTCTGGTCTTGTCTTTTTTGGTGTTTTCTACGGTTCTTGTATTATTAGGGAAGTTTTATTCCATGATTGTATTGATGATCTGATCTATGCCACTGACCTTTGAATAATCTCCCTCACCTGTTCCTATAATTCAAAGGTCTTACCTTTTCATGGGCTCTCACATTCCATTCATGTTCATTTGGTGTATTTTTTTTTCATTTTTCTTATTTTGTCTTGGTTCTCTACTGTATCTTTGTGTCCTTTCATTTTATTTTCTTCTTTATTAATCTTTTTGTCAGACTTTTCCTTAAGTTTTCTACTTGGAATTTTGGGTTTTTCAATTCCATCTTCATTTCTTCTTGGTTCCTCTTCAGTGTTTCAATCTCCTGATTTAATTACACTTTCAAATCCTGTATTGTATTGATAATGTTCGCTGGTTGATTACTTGTGTTTTCTTGGGCATCATGCAGTTGTTGGATTTTTTTCCCCTTCTCTTTAAGTTCATTAGGCTTTTCCTTCATGTCTTTTTTAGACTTGAATTTTTTGTTGATATACTTTATGTATACAAGTGTTTTGTCTGCATCAGATCCCATTATAAATAATTGTAAGCCACCATGTAACTGCTGGGAATTGAACTCAGACCTCTAGAAGAGCAGATCAACACATATTCTTAAACAATGAGTCATCTCTCCAGTCACTCTGATTTTTTTAATGAAATTCTTTAGTGTTTTTTAAAATTCCGTGTCTTGGGGTTCATCGTAAGCAATTCTCTTTGGCAAACAGTTCTATAGGACTGGTGGATTTTGTAGAGGAAATACTGCTTTTATATTTCTGATTGTTGTGTTTTGCAATGAGATCTGAACATGTTAAATTCTTTTGTTAGTTCTATGTTTGATACGGACAGAGCAGGTTGGGATTGAATACAAGGATGTGTAGGTCATGTTTCTACCATAACAATCTGTATATAGATCAAATAACATGTGCCAATGTATGCTTGTGTACTAATGTATATGCAGATATATCCCTGCAGTATGCCCCAAGATAAGAACTTAGCAACACCAGAAAAAGCTGCTCTCTTGAGACTAAGATAGGAAGGGATAATCAGTACTGTTACTTCTCATTTGATTACTTTTAATGCAAGGGGAAGAGAACGGAGCATCTAGAAATTACAGAAATGTAACTCTTCCTGGGACCATTATTCTTCTGGGAAGATGAGGGAGGCATATGGAGCATATCATCAGTAATAAGAAAGCAAAATGCTTCTCAGTTCCAACCTGAGAACATAAAGTCAAAAGCATGTTTAGAATTTTACCTTTTTTTTTTGACAATAATAGCAAAGCAGGGTATGACCTGATACTACATGTGTGTTGCTCACTGTGACTTTTTCTCTACATGGTGGGGCTACTCTAGGACAATGTTTATGTGTTTCAATACAAATACTTGAAGTGACTCTAAGTGATGCTCACCAAAGGGCTTTGGTAAAACCTTCCCCTTCCCATTCTGTTTTACGTGTATGTATGCGGGTGTGTGGATGTGTACATAATCATATGATTATATGACAGAATGTATGTTCATGTACATTCACATATGTAGAAGTCACAGGTGAACCTTGAGTGTTGTTGTTTTTTGTGTGTGTGTGAAATGATATGCTTGTCTCTTGAGATAGGATATTCCACTGGGACACAAGGCTCACTAATTAGGCTGTGTTGGGTGTCCAGCAAGCTTTCAGGATCTTTTGCCTGTCATCCCAGTGTTGGTAGAACAAGCATACACCTGGCCATTACACATATGCCAAAGATTGGATTTAGGTCTTCAGGTTTGTGTGTCAAGCACTTTAGTGAAGGAAATATCTCTTTAGAACTCTCTCTTGCATTCTCTATGCATCATAACACATAGACCAGCATGGTGTGTTGGGAACTCTACTTTCTTTCATTTTTTTTTACCTGAGTTGTGAGCACGTCTAAGAACAGGTACACAAATCAGATATGTTCATTAGTTCATTATTGAAAACATACAGAAGAAAAATGACCATGAATTATCTGACTATATTAGTTATTTTATAGTGAAGTTCTATTTTAACTCAAGACAAGATACACATTAGCACAAGGGATAATAGCACTGTTACAGAGAAGAAGAAATAGCAATATATTTGTGTAGTGATTCCAGAAACTGAAAACTGGTTGATGTGTTCCCTTTATCTTGACACAATAGGAATGCATGAGGTGGAAGAAAGGACACCTTGTTCCTGATGAGGAAGGATGTGGATTAAGGTCTAGAGGTGATTGCAGAAAACAACACAGCTTAGGCCAGAAAGTCTGTTCTTTAGACAGGAATGAAGCAGAGTTGGTAAGGGGGTGGCAGAGAAGTAAACCCATTGGCTACTGGGGTAATGTTGATGTCCTTAGTGTGAACCAGCGATTTCAGCTTAAAGTTCTGTAAAATGGTGGTCAGGAATAGAAACAGCTCCATGCATGCCAGCCCTTCTCCTGCACACATCCGTTTTCCTAGGGGGAAGAAAGTCAAAGATTACTATTCTCAGTCATAAATATGAGAATCATTGTACTTGTACCTGATACAGGAGACTATTAATGGATGGTAAGTTATTTATTGTAGCCCATGAGACCAGCTCCCAGGAATACTCTAGGGTTGCAAAGACAATGTCTCAGAGTAGCAGGACTTAAGGATAATTCTTATCTATCTATCTGAGGGAATAAGACTCATGCAGGTACTGTTGGTTATTCTCTTTATTTCTCTCAAGTTCTCTTCTTCCTCTCTTTTTCTGCATCTCCTTGTATACATCACAGGCAATGGAATAAAAAGTTACATCTGAGGGTCATATTGAATTGCTTCCATAAATGATAAGGAGCAGAACCATTCTGATAACAGACAAGAAATGAGCTTGTCAGCTTTCTCATTAGTGGGGCAGCTGCGGCTATGAAGGAATATACAGCTGTTTCAGTATCCATTAAGGAGATAGCCTATGAAGGGAGTTATAAAGTTAAACTCTTTGTGTCCTAGAAAATAGAGAAATTATGTATTGTATTCTGTATTTCTAAGTGTGATTGACATTCTAAACTAACATTTAAAAGTGTCAGTTTTTCTCAGACTTGGAGGCAGCTCCGACATGAAGCGAAGCCAGTGCAACTGGGAGTGAGTAACCATGGCAACATGCACTGTGCAGGTTATAAAGTGGAGGCTGAGGGCACAGTGCCCATGAGATAAGCTGCTAGGAATTTGTGTAGGGAGTTAGGTATTAAATTATCAGCCAGATTTTAGCAAGACTAGCATCAATGTTGCCTTATGCCTGTGACCTTCATTCAGCAATCAGATACTAGGGAATTTGTCCTTGTGTGATTAATTTGCAGGGGCAACTAGTCAACTTTGAATTTGTTATGAGGTTTTAAATTAGCTAATTGTATGCAGCTGTCTAGAATGGGGAGACATGGCCATTCTCTTACTTGAGCCTGAGACAATGATATAAAACAGATTTCTAAGATTCTATAGTCCTCATGGAACAATAGATCTAGTTATGAAGCACATCCTAGCATATTTTCTATTTATTAAAATTATACAGCTTAAAATGAATAATCTTTTGACAGTCCATAGATATAAGTTCTCATATGATTGAGATGTGATCATGAGATTACATGCAAACATTACATGAGAATGCACTGTAGAGGGGGAGATTCCTCAGCTGTTTATGCACATGTGAAATTACAGACAGGAGCAAACAATATCAGAGTGTGTAGCCTCATAAGACTTGCTTGAAATGATGTTCCTCCACCAGGGAATTATTCATCTGGTTGGTTGACACCTGAATTATTAATGGCCCTCTGCTGTATTATTCCATGACCAGCAGTAGGTTATTGGATGGGTGGGTAGAAAGATGGCTGCTTGAAAGGACATCTAGCAGGGCAGTGGTGGCACACACCTGTAATCCCAGCACTTGGTGGGCAGAAGCAGGTGGATCTCTGTGAATTCAAGGTCAGCCTGGTCTACAGAGCTAGTCCAGGACAGGCTCTAAAACCCTGTCCCGAAAAACCAAAAAAAAAAAAAAAAAAAAAAAAAAAAAAAAAGGACATCTAATTAGGCAAATAGAAAAACATGGAATGATTTTTTTTCTCAATTATCCTATACTATCAGATGCAGAGATTTATGGCCAGGCCCCAGGTGGAGCTCCAGGAGGGATTGTATGAGCAAGAATTGTTGAGACCAAGATTGGAAAAAGCACAGGGGCAAATAGCCAAACTAGTGGAAACTGGAAACACATGAACTATGAACCAATAGCTGAGAAGCCCCCAACTGGATCATGCCCTCTGGATAAGTGAGACAGTTGATTAGCTTGAACTGTTTGTGAGGCCCCCAGGCAGTGGCACTGGGACCTGTCCTTGGTGCATAAGCTGGCTGTTTGGAACCTGGGGCTTATGCAGGGACACTTTGCTTAGCCTGGAAGGAGGGGACTGAACCTGCCTGGACTGAATCTACCAGGTTGAACTGAATCCCTAGGATAGTCCTTGCCCTGGAGGAGATGGGAATGGAGGGTCAGCTGGGGGAAAGGGGGGGGGAGGGAGGGAGGACAGGGGAATCTGTGGCTGATATGTAAAATTAAATTAAATCATAAAATTTTTTAAAAAGTCAAAAAAAAGAAATACATTGTTCAAAAACACTTTTTAGCTGAGTGGATTTCTTCACATTTGTAATCAGATTGCCTGGGAGACTGAGGACGAGTCTCTGTGTTCATTATAAAAAATAACAAAACCAAGGACAGAAACTGCATATCCAAAGGCAGCATACATGTTGCAGGTGTGGACTCAATATCCATTGTTCTCTTCCTGAATGAGAAGGAACTGGGTTCCTTGTCATCTTGGCAGAATGTCCTGCCACATCTACAGTGTATCTATTATCTCATGATGATCTTGAAGTTCCTGGCATTCTGAACAGAATAAAATTTCTCTGACCTAATGGTTCAAAACCTTTTTTTAATGATATGGGATTTCTTCTTATAATCCTCCATTGCCTGTGCCTTTTGAGGCAGCTAGGAAGTCAGTCATTTATTAGAATGATGCTCCATTTTAGGTATGAATTAATAAAGTTTGAGATATAAATGTGCTGATTTATCCCCAATAACCCAGAGATCTGGGGGTTTTTCTCATTGCCCTAGTCCAACTGAAATTTATCAAGCATTGTTCATTCATGTGTTTTCCAAGTGTAACTGAGGTTCTTTGGTAATTTTCTGTATTTTTGAATAATTGTCAGTGCATAGTTGAGCATGGGGGTGAGTGACACAGCAAAAAAGACATGAATATAAATCATGGTGTCTTCATTTTCATAGTGAGTAAGTAAAGAGTAAATGAAGTTTGCTTTCTTTGATATTTCTGCAATGTAGCTAAAGGAAGAATACAAAAGCCCTACACTCTAGCTTTCTTAATTTTTAACAGTGGATGGACAATCAAAGCCTCAGTTTCATAACCTGAAAGGGAAGAAATCTCTTTATCATGACAGTGTGGGGACACTGAGAGTCACACTCCTGATCATTGCAAGTCTACTAGCCATTAGAGAGTCACTGTGTCAACCTTTAGAGCCTCTCATGTCACTAGAGCCATGGAAATAAGCTTCTATTACCTGTTGAGAAAGGCATGAAGTAGTCACTTTTCTTAAAGTTTCCATTCTTATCTAGAAAGTGTCCAGGGTCAAATACCTCTGGGTTGGGGAATTCCTTGCTGTCATGCAACACTGATGACAGTGATGTTATTACCGTTGTTCCCTATAACAATACATAGAAAGGATTCAAGTTATAAAGAAATGATAGAACCTAAACTCATTAGGAAAGTAACCTAGTTCACCCTCTGCTCCATAGTTGGGTTAAGTACAAAGAACATCAGGGACATTTCAATATATGAGCAGGTAAGGAGCATGGAGGAGATTGAGGCCAAGCACAGTGGTGTGGCTATAGTGCCATCTGCTGTTGATGTATTTATAAATATGCTATGATTGATTTATAAATAAAACGTTGATTGACAAGAGGCCAGGGAGGAAGTATAGGCAGGACAACAGAGAGAAGAATTGGGGGAACAGGAAGACAGAGTGAGAGAGAGACGTGGTGAGCCAATGTGAGGAGAAGCATGATGTAAGACACCAGTAACTCATGAGCCACATGGCAAGGTATAGATTTATGGAAATGGGTTAATTTAAGATAAGAACCTATAACAGGAAGCCTGCCTTGGCCATACAGTTTATAAGTAATATAAGTTTCTGTGTGTTTACTTGGGGGACGTTAGTGAGAGAGATTTTCCCTTACTGCCAGGAAGCTTGGACAGAGGAAAACTCCAGCTATAGCCATCCAGTGACATTTCATACGAGTTTTTGAACTAAAACTACCTAGTCTCCTTCTTTTCCTTCAGACTGGACCCACACTTTTCTGATCACTGGCTGCTCTAGCTCATCACATCTGTGTACCCCTCATGTGAATCAGTTTCCAAGTAGAATAATTCACTGAGTGTTTTGAGCAGAATAGAAGACCATTCATTAAGTACAATAGGGAAGATTTGGAAAGACAAATACCACTCCTTTTTCTCATTTACATAATCTGTCTATCTATATATGTATTTATATAATATGAAAGTAAATGCTGGGCTATGTGCCAGAGTAGAGGTGTGCAGTCATGTATGTAATCTATCAATATGAATGCACAGACACAAACACAAAAATCCATATATGTATATGTGTCAGAAAAGCAGGATGAGGACTCTTTGGGAGAAGGAAAGGAAGGAATGGAATGGGGAGGAGAGGGAAAAATAAAATTAAACAAAATAAGATGAAATGAAAATAAGATGGTGACAGCTAAATCAATAAAACTTCTAGGGATACACAGAAATTGCTGGGAACTGGCACTGGTAAGTTTTCTTAAAATTGTACGCAAACTAATTTTGCATCATTTCAAAGTTTCTAGGAATGTGCTCTACAAAGCTTTTGTAAGGCTGACATACATATTAATATACAGCTTAACTATATATGTTTAAATTTATAAAGCTAAAAGGAGCACTATTGACATATGTAAATTGTGTGAAAATTAAGTTCTAGTGTCAAGAGTAATTGAACATATATTGATATAACCTCTTGTGTGGTGGTATTTGTTCCCCAAAATATTGTGCACCCTAATAAACTAATCTGGGGTGAGAGAAAGAACAGCCACAATATTAAACACTCTGAAAAAATACAGAAGTACCCAATAGAGAGCAACTTCGTCCTTTTTGGGTGAATGTATTACTATACAAATTCTGCATTTTTTTCATCTATAGTATTGGTAAGTCAATCAGAAGTTTTTGGGGTCTCCAAAGTAAAACTAAGTAGTCACAAAATGGTACTTAGTACAAACAGAACCACATCAAGAAACATTTTTAACTTAGTTTTAAGCCAACAGCTTAGTTTTAATATAAAAATTCTAACAAGTTTGGAGGAGAAAAGTTATGGACAGAAATTCCTGTACATAGAAGTCATAAGCAATGTGTAGTATAGAAAATCCAACATACATATGTTTTGATAACATATACAGTGATGTGGAATGTCTTCTTATATGCTGAGAATGTGTGTTGCTTTTATTGGATAATGAAGAAGCTATTTTGCTCTATGACAAGAAAGCTTACAGCTGGGTAGGAAATTCAAGAGAGATACAGAGACAAGAAGGCATAGTCAGGGGAGATGTGATCCAGCCACCCAAAAAGGGAAGATGTGAAAATACTTGTAAGCCAAGAAGCCACATATCAAGACATAGATTAATAGGGATGTGTTGAATTAAGTTGAAAGAGCTAGCTAATATAAGCTGGAGCCATAAGCCATACAGTTTGTAGTTAATATAACACTCTGACTAATTATTTTATAAGTGACCACAGGTGAGAGAGATTCATCTGGACCACTGGGCAAGGCAGGACTGGAGAAAATTCCATCTACATATATAGTCAGTGATCAAAAGGGAAACAATACATAGAACCATAAAATGGAAGCAGAGGACAATTTTGAAAATACCGTACAAACTTTTGTGAATAAAATTCAACTCAAAGGAAAAAAATCTGTGTTCCTGGGTCATGCTCATATATAATTGGCTGTACAATATATATCTCTTATACCCTTAAATAAATCAGTCTAAAAATTGTCATCTGATCTATACAACTATCAATGTATTCCTAAAATATCAAACTTGATACAGAGATATTAAAGTTATAATACTTCATCTAAATCAGAAATGAAAGAAGTGATGCCTACTGCAACCAGGTCTGTTTGTCACCAAACTAGGGAGCAACTGAGGACAATGAAATATGAAAAGTACATAGAAAAGTATTAGCCCACATAACAACTTCAAATTCCACATACATTTACATATACTTGTTAGAAATAGTAAAATTCATATGTTTAAATAAAAGTAAGAGAAACAGAAGGATGACATCAATTGTTTTCATGAAACAGGTGGAAAGAATAGCAGAGGCACTAGAGAAATAATAATAGATATTCACCACTCAAAAAACCTACAAAAGGATATTTACAGGCTACATTATTACAAAGAAACATGGCAGAGAAATAAACATAACAAATAAATGATTGAATGACATTACTGATGATTTGAAAGAATTCAGGATATCAATTCTTTCCAATTTGAGGATTTTTCTCATTATGATAAAAATCCAGAAAAGAATTTTGGAACATTCCAAGAGAAATACCTCAGCTTTGCCAAACATTACATGAAAGAGAGAGTAAATTTGGAAATATTATTACCAGATGTATCTGTATCTGCATAAGGTCTGCCCTCCAGATTGTGAAGCAGTATAAGCCACCAGCAGCACCAGGTGACACAGAGGACTGAAACTGCACTGTGATCTGGGATCATCAGGAGCACAGAAGTGCAGCAGAAAAGACACAGGCTTACCTTGGGGATAAGGTAGTTCCTGAATTTAATATCACAGGTCACCTCATGGGGCAGGTTGGTGGGGACGAGGTCAATGAATCTCTGGACTTCATGAATCATGGCATCTGTGTAGGGCATGTGGTTCCTGTCCTGCATGCAGGGGCTGCGGTGTCTGCCAACCACACGATCAATTTCTTCTTGGACTTTAGCTGGTTGGTCACAGTGAGAAGTGGGGGAATAGGAGAAAAGTGACATGTTTGGCACAATGTCAGGCCATACACAGCATAATGTAGGTTTTGTAAAACAATTGTAAGTGCATTTTTCATTTAGAGGTAAAAGTATTTATACATATATTTATACAGAAATGTTGTGTTGTGGATTTATATCACTATCCCATTTAGATATCATGATATATCAGCATACACTTACTATATAATATAATAAATATAATATAATATAATATAATATAATATAATATAATATAATACAGCCATAATTGCAAATAAAGTATAAGTAATTAAAAGTATCAAATGAAACAAAATATAATAATATGCCCAAATATGCACATCATTTATGACTTTCAGATATGGGAAATGAAATTTCAGTTACATCTACATCATCTACATAAACAAATACATGCTAAACACACACACACACACACACACACACACACACTACCTCTTTCCCCTCACTTCATTAACAGTAGCATATTGGAACTTCATGAATCTGAAAAGCTTCTGCATGAAAAAAGACATCATCATTAGGACGAAATGGGAAACTTCACAATGAGAAAAGATTTTATCCCACACATCCAATAGAGGGCTAAGATCCAAAATATATAAGGAACTGAATGAATGGGATATCAAGAAAACTAATAACCCAATTAATAAATGGAGTACAGATCAAAGAAGAAAATCCTCAAAAGATGAAACTCAAATGACTGAGAAAAACTTTAAGAAACTTAGAAAAATGTTCAAAAACCTTAGTCATCAGGGAAATGCAAATCAAAACTACTTTGAGATTTCATCTTATACCCTTCACAATGGTGAAGATCAATTTTAAAAAGTGAAAGTTCATTCTGGCAAAGATGTGGCACAAGGGGAAGACTGATACATTGTTGATAGGAATACAACCCTGTACAGCCTCTATGGCTATCAGTGTGATAATGGAAAATGGGAATCAATCGACCTCAAGATATAGTTACACTACCTAACAATTGTTTCATCACCATTGGAAACACTTGATCAACCATGTTCTGTTGTTGTTGTTTTTGCTCTTTTTGAGGGGGCCTGCCACCCGGCTACCAAATAAATTCCCACACTGAGTCTTATTATTACTTATGAATGACCAGCCTAGTTTCTCTTAGTTTCTTGCCAGCTTTTCTTAACTTTAAATTATCACATCTATCTTTTGCCTATGGGATTTTCCTTTTCCTATTCCTGTATACCTTTCTTTGTTTCTTACTCCATGGCCTGCTGCGTAGCTGGGTGGCTGGACCCTAGAGTCCTCCTCCTTCTCTGGCTCTTTGATTTCTCATTCCTCCACTCCTCCCTCACTCCTTCTTATTATTTATCCTCTCTGCCTGCCAGCCTCTCCTATTTTTCTCTCCTGCCTCACTATTGGCCACTCAGCTCTATATTAGACCATCAAGTGTTTCAGACAGGCACAGTAACAAAGCTTCACAAAGTTAAACAAATGCAACATAAACTAACACACCTTATAATAATATTCTACTACAATGTACATGCTTCTTTATTCATAGTAGCTAGAAATTGGAAACAAAGTGTATGTCCCTACAGAGGAATGGATTGTTTTTTAATATGGTACATTTATACAATGGGGTGTCACTCAGGCATAAAAAAAACAAAATTATGAAATTCTCAGGTAAATGGATGGAACTAAAAAAAAACTCACCCTGAGTGAAGTAATCCTGACCCAGAAAGAGAAATATAGTATGTATTCACTTATATGTAGATATTAGCTGCTAAATCAATGATAAACAAGCTACAATCTGTAGAACCACAGAGGTTAGATGTAAAGTAAGGGACTATGGAGGACAGATCTTCTTAGGAGGGGGAAATATGCTAGTTATGAATATATTGGAAGGAGGCTTGAATAGGAAGGGGAGACAGGGACAAGGGAGGGAATATAGTTAGAGACAGATAAATTCTGGGCCATTTGAGGGGTAGTATGGAATCTTAATACAGTAGAAACTTCCTAAATATATATATATATATATGAAATATTTATGAAGGTGATCTAAATGAAATATCCAAGAGCCCCAACTCAACATTGCTTGTCACCAAATGAAACTTCCAACACCAGGGTGAGGTTGAATCTTATTGAGTTGTTGATCAAAAGAGTTCCATGGACATCTCCAAACAACCCAGTCTGTAGCCAAGACTATAGGTTGCTCTCCAAAAACTGACAGCAGTTCCCCATTGCTGAAGCAACACCTATACAGTTCTGTGAATATGGAGAAGTCAAACTGATGCCTACATAAAACCTTCATCCCTCTGTTCCATCATCTTTGGTACTGGAATGTACTCTACATACTATCAAAAAAGAAACATAAACCCCAACTGAGCCACCAAACCCTTTGATTAACAAATGGTGCCTTGCCTGCAAGATATGCTAGGACAATGGTAGCACAATACTTGTGGGAGTGACAAACCAAGAACTGATTTGACTTAAGGTTCACTCCAGGAAATGAAACTTATTCCTGAAACTGCTTGGGTGGCCACTAATGGGAGTCAAGATAATCCAGAGACATATGGTAAATGCAAATACCTCTGTTCTAAAACCAAAAACATTAACAACAAAACACAAAACAAAAATATAACAATAAAACGACTCCCAATGACATTCTGCTATATTCATCCTTCAGTGCCTTGCTCTGCCATCTTTATCTTTATATTGAAGCAGATGGCAACAAATACAGACACCCTCAACCAGATCTTATGCAGACAGTGAGAGACCTTGGAGCTCTTAGCCCTAAATGGAATGTCTCCATCTAATTCCTCCCAACAGGATCAGGAAACTCTGTGGAATAGGGGGCAGAAAGAGTGTAATAAAAAGAGAGGGTGGAGGATATTAAAGAAAAAAGGTCCTGTAAAATCAAAATAAAGGACATGTGAAGTCACAGAGCCTGAGGCAGCATGCACAGGGCCTGCACAAGTCTACACTAGGTCTTTGCATATATATAATGGCTTCCAGTTCAGTGTTTTTATGGAATTCTTTGATGTGAAAATGAATTGTTCTCTGTTTCCTGTGCCTTCTCTTGTGTTGTTTTTCTTTGTTTGTTTTGACCAATTCTGATGTGTTATTTTTGTTCTGTCATATTATATTTAGTACATTGTAATATATCATATGTTATTCTTAGAACCCTGCATGTTTTCTAATGAGAGGCAGAAAAGAAGGATATCTGAATGTGAGAGAAAGTGGGGAGGAACAGGAAGTAGTGGAGAAATCATATATAATGTGAGAAAAAATTGATTTTTAATAAAAGGGAAAACAGTAGATTGGATTATAACATTGTGTTAAACCTATATTCACTGTTAGTTAATTGTAAATACATAAGTATTATCCATTATCATGAAATTTATGGGTTTTTTATTATTAGCAGTCTTTTTGATAAATGGATATATTTTATTTGTATTTTGTATTTCTTGAGTTAGAATTTTACTGGAAATTTAAGTAAATATTTTTTAAATGTTGGGAATATATACTCAATTAAATGGAATATTAGACTCAAAATTGTTTCTCTTTCCTCCCTCATTTTCTGTCAAACACCTACAGCAACCACATGGTAAATAGGGAAGTGGGAGCTTCCCAGACCGGGTACACAGCAAAATCTCTGATACATTCACCCTCCTATAAGAGGTATTCAGGCTCCTAGAGGCCATGGTTTCCTGTGACTTTACTTCAGATAATAGGATGAAAGCCATTCACACAAATTTCTTGAAGAAACAGAAAATTGGACAAAAAATATGGCAAACCTAGAGGTCTCATCTGTTTGTTTTAGAAACTCATTAGAAGCCAGCTGATCTTGAGAATCCTGGCATATTTTTGATGAGAAAAGTTAACGTGTGACCCAGGAATCTCCCTGAAGGATTTCACACTTCTATTCAGTCCAGAAAAATCCATGAGTCCGAGACTTGGATGGATGTTTGGAATCCATTCTGATTAATATATGGAAAATATTTTCTCTTAAGGTGGTGAAATATGGAGTGCTAATTTATTCCTTTTTTTTTTCTAGAGTATAGACCCTGGAACAAGGCACTGAAAGGGCTCTGAGAGCCAGAATTCTGGGACTCAAATGTTGGCAACCTCCCCTTTTATCCCTATGCACTGCTCATTTCCTGTCAGTTATCAATGTCTAGAGTAAAGGGCTTCTTAGACTCAGTTTCCTTTAAGAATTTTATTTTCCTGGCGGGGGGGTTCGCTTGCTGAATGGGAATAGGATGAGACCCTCAACAAGGTCAGCATCCTGTACACGACTTTATTCTCTACTTAAACTTCTATTGCTTTGGAACAGTCTTCACTGGTCTGTAGATATAGACCCACAGCTTGTTTATCTTACTTACATGCATGTTCATCTAACATTATGTTTCAACATCATGTCTCCTGCTCTATGTTTTTTCTCATGCCTTGTATTATTGTTTCCATAAATTGGTGAAGCCTCCGTGTCTGCTCATTATTATCTCTTCCTATCCTAAAAATATAAATTTCAATTCACACTTGTGTTTTTATCATGTAGTATATGTTGGGCACAGGAGGGAGAGTGTGTATTGTACATGCTGAACCACAGGATCTGTTTTAAAGTGCAATGTAGAAGAAAGTGCTATTGGTACAGTTGAAAAAAATCATTGTTCAACAAGTTTAAGGAAACAGACTTTTGAAGTGATAAGATTCCTTCATCTATATGTTCTGTGTTAATGGAAAAATGTTTCTAGAAAATCTAAATATTTTGAACACTTCTCAGAATGAACATTATCTCAGCCAGACTCAGTACATTCTAGGCTTTCTGCTTATGCTTCCATGAGGTGAGTTTTCTTTTCTCCACCCAAAATTAGATTCATCATATTGATGAAAGGAAACTGAAAGGTTTTAGCTGATCTGAAGACATGAATTTTTAGAATGAAAGAACAAGTATTCACAGGATAATATATCCTGACCACTCCTGTCATAGTTTACCTTCCAGGTAACTCACACACTGTCCAGAATTTGGTTGCTTTTCCTACCGTCATAGTCTGTTTCTCTTAGTCATGCTGTTCTTTACAGCCAGTGAGTGACACAGAAGGTGAAGGACTGAGACTCCTCGAAGAATAACACACAGACACTAGCAGAGTCTTCCTAGCATCTTACAGTAACTCTGTGAATCACCATCTGTGTCCTCACCTGTGACATGTGGGTGCTTCAGCAGGAGCAGGAGAGAATATCTCAGCGTTGTGCTTGTTGTCTCTGTCCCAGCTGCAAACAGGTCGTTCACAGTGGTTGCCAGATGTTCAAGTGTAAATTCCGATAGTTGATTGTGGTTTGCCTAAGAATAATCTGATGTAATAATCTGATAAATTGTTTACCAGCATATCTGATTACAATGGCTCTACAATTTTATGCAAGTTCATGTATTTGTTACTGAAAGTATAAAATTTAAAATAAAATACCATAGCTCCCATTCCAAATGGTTATTCTAACTGTATAGAAGTTTATTGAGTTGTGTAGACTTGGGGTCTAATTAATTTGACATGAACATTTATTTATTTGCAAGTTTTTTATAATAAGACTTCTACAGAATATTTGTTTTATGTTGTTGCCAACAAAGACTCTGGAATGTAGAATAGAGGAGAAATTAACATAATTTCAAAGATTATGGCACAGATTTTTATAATTTTTTACTTCACCTTAATCCCTTACTAGCCTAACTCTTGCAATGATGTCATTATCTGCACATAAGTGTGTGCAGTTTTGTATAATTATGACTTAAAAACATATATGAAACATTTTATTCATTAGTTATGTCTTCCCATCAAAACCGTATGAAGAAGAATTGTGGTATGCCTAATCTTCAGATATGCAGATTCATACATAAAAAATGAAGGCCTTTGTCTCCATATGGTGAAGAACATTGGAGGACTCTGACTCTATTTCTGGGAATTCTCTATTAAACTGAGATGGGTTTGTAATGAGATTCTTTGTCCTGGAGTTAAATAAATCCATTCTTTCTTAGTGCATTAATAGCTAGATTTACTCTTACTTTTAAAAAGTAATATATCTTTGCATGTGTAGCCCACATTTTTTCTCCATCCGTTCATCCATTGATGACTTCTAGATTGATTGTCTCAATGACTGTGAGAAATACAGTAAAAAACAAAAATGAATGTGCAGGTGCCTTTTCCATATGCTGATATACTTTGGATGCAAACTCAGGAGCAAAGTACTTGAGTCCCATGATAGACATAGAGAAAGATTCTAGAGGACACAGACATTGTTTTACACAATTACTCTAATAATCAACATTCTCATTAACATTATATTAGTGTCCATCTCATTACAGTTTTTTCTTAGAAAAAGTTCCACATTTACAAATGTAACAGTAAATCTCATTGTGATATTATGTGTCCTTTCTGATGGAAAATGACATCCATAATTGTGTTGGTCATTTGAATTTATTTTTGAAAGATAATATCTAAAACAATGGGATAACTTAAGAAATGAATAACCAAAAAATATTAAATTGGCATAGTGTAAAATATTTTAAGGACTAAAATCTATGACCAAGTGGTAATTACCCCCAAAAATCTATGGTTACCTAAAAAAAATCAGTCACCACACTATAACACATTATTAGAACAAAAGAAACAAGGGCACATAGTCACTACAATTGACCTAAGAAAAGCAGTTGACAATTGTGGATACAAACTTTCATGATGTAAAAGAAAATATGGCTAGAAGACAATGTATGTGCCACAAAGAACATCTAGGAACATGACAAATATAAGTACACTGTGTTACAAAAGATCAAAAGTTTATTATAAATTTAGTATGGAAATAAAATCTAAAAGCATGTACTTTTGAATCATTTGACATATTAATAGAAATCTTAGTCTGAAAAATTAAACAAATAAATGAAATAAAGGAACCTAAATTAGAAAGGATAAAGTACAATGATATTTATGAAGAAATGTGATAAAATATGTAGAGAATCACATGTAATATAAAGTTGTATAAAATCAATCAAGGCTAATAAATGATTGAAGTACAATTTCAGGACATGAAAAATAAGTCCAGTTGTGACTCTATAGAGTAGAAAGTAATAATCTGATTGAAATCAGGATAAAAAGGTAATAATATTCCTCAGAATAATCTAATGACTCGCTTTCACATGCTTAGATATTCTAATGCAAAAACAAATCTTCAAATTTAGTGGAACAGTGAGGAAGGTCTGAGCCCACAAACTTCAAAATTAAAATTAACCAAAAGAGATGAGTAAGGACAATCCACACTCATTAAAGGGAAAACTCCACCAAGAAGACATTACAATTGTACACATGTGTGCACCAAACATATGGGCACCCAGTCTCATAAAACAAACATTATTAAATATAAAATCACAGACTGATTCAAACATAGAGACAGCAGGTGACTTAAATACACCACTTCCATCAAAAGATAAGATATCTAGACAAAAACTAGAGAAACTATGATGCTAAATGACATCATCAATCAAATAGACCTAAAAGATATCACAGAACCTTCCATTCAAGCTCTGAAGACTATAGTTTCTTCACAGAAATCCATAGAAGTTTCTCCAGAACTGAACACATAATAGGGAACAAAGCAAATCTTGAAGAATTTCAGAAAATTGAAATTGTATCCCGCATATTATCTGACCATAAAAAGATAAAGGTAGACATTGCTAACAATAGAAATAACAGAAAGGACACAAACTTGTGGAAATTTAATAGCATACTAGTGAATGGAAACTGAGTTAAGAAAGAAATAAAGAAGGAAATTAAAACATTCCTAACCTTGAATGAAAATGAAAACACAACTTATGAAAATCTATGGGACACAATAGGAAAACTGCTATGAAGATTATTTGTAGCACTAAGATCTACATAAAAATTGGAGACTTCACATAATAATAATTATTTAATAGTATATGTGAAAGCCTAGGGAAAAAAAGAACACACAACACCCAAAATGTTAGACAGAAAGAGATAACAGAATTCAGGACTGAAAATAATAAAATAGAAACAAACAAACAAACAAAAAGCAAGTAGTAGGAACTTAGTTAACAAGCTTTGTTAACAAGATTGGCAAATTTTAGCTAAAATAACCAAAAAAAAGAGAAAAAAGTCACAGATGAAAAGGATGATCATGAGAAGGGATAAGTTACAACAAAGGCCCTTTGAAAAACTTATGGGAAACTACTACTATAATAGCTTTGAAAATACAAATACATATACATCATATATATGTCCTGGGTCCAGTAAAAGATTACATTGGCCAATAGAGTCACATAGATCCTTAACTATCACAGGTTATTGCCAATATTTTTAGGTTACTCGCCAGAACTCTATGAGAAATTACTATTTTGATGACATATTTTTGAGTCACAGAATGTGAAGAAATCAAACTGCTACTCATCTACAAGCTTCATTCCTATTGGCTAATATTTTTTGTGCTGAGATATGATATCTGTTCTACTTGGGGAGAAAAGGTATTCTCAGTTTCACCCAGCTGTGACCCTGCAAGTTACAACAATGCCTGGTGTGATAAGTCATGCCCAATATTGCAATAGTTACACCAATGTCATGAGAGAAAACAACTGCTTTCTGATGGAATCTAAGGCATACTTTGTTAGATAGGAACCATATCTACAACTGTGAAAAGGCTAAGAATGAGTGGTCAAATCTATTAGTCTATTGGACTAATGGGCATAGTGTTAAAGTAATTCCTAATAACTTACTACTATATCCAAAGACCAGAACTGTCTTACTTTTCATCAGCAAAATTTCTCCTTATAGAAGATGGAAATTTATATAGAGACACTCAATTGTTCAGTGTGCAGAGAATAAAGCATTGTAACATGCTCATCCCTAAATTATAACACACTACTACCTGGATGGTTTAAGTATCTTTGTGGAAGAGGGAGCAGAAATTTTGTAAGAGCCATCAGTGATCAATAAGATCAAGGAGGCAGTGTTTTCTGGAGACAAAAAGAGAGATGAACATAAGAACTCACAGTGACTGTGACAGCCTACACAAAAACTATGTATGCCTCACCAGATAAAAACCCAGCACAGAGTGAGGAGAGGAAATAAGAAGTCCTACCTCTAGCTGATTAGCTCCTGGGAAGGGGAGATTCAATTTCCTTCAGTTATGAGACCCTGATGGGTTGATCACATGTCAGGCCTAAGGCTAGGTGAGAAACAGAAACTGGACTCAATGGGGAAGAGAGGGAAAAAGAAATCACAAAATATGGTAGGAAGAGATGAGAGGATAGAGAATAAGTTAATAAAAGTTGAGGGTTACGTTCAAATTATATCACAAGAAATTCTCAGTTAATTAATAAAATATTGCAAAAATAAAATAAAACAAATATATCAAGCATAAAACAATTGTTTAAAAATCTTATTGCAGAGCTACAGTAGTGAAAGTAGTGAAGCATTGACACAATCAACATCACAACCAGTAGAGCTTGATAGCCGGGAGTTAACCTACACAGCTGTGGCCAGACTTTTACAACTGAGTTCCAAGACTGCTCCATCTAAAGGAAGAGTCTTCAGCATGATGACAGAACAGCAGCATAACTACATGAAAAGAAGGTTCCTGGAAGAGTAAACTAGGGATAAGCCTTGTTCCTTATGTGGACTCAGATTTCAGAACAAAGCACCAAAAACCCAGATAAACCAGACTTCATCCATGACAAAGTGCTAATGCATTCTGCACATAATTAAGAATGTGAAAATGACAACTTATTGGATGGAAATAAGTTTCCATTTGATTTATATGTACAGGTTTGAATCTAGATACATACATACACAGTTCCACAAATCCACACAGCAAGGAATCTAATAGGCAAAATATTTGATTAAAAATTCTCTAAAAAGGCAAAACAGCACCTAAAAAGATGCCCATTTTTATTGTTATCAAGAAAATACCCATCAAATTTACCCTAAGAAACCACTTCACACTTACTGGGTTGATGTTAATAAAACTGTTTCAAAATTACACCTTTTGACAGCTATTTGGAAAATAAGAGATCATACGACATGAAATAGTGTATTAAAGTGAAAGTTTTTTAGCAATTGTTCAAAAAAGAAAAACAGAAAGAAAAATATTATCATTTGACTCAGAAACCCTAGTCTTGGGGATATAGACATAGGAAGTACAAAAAAAAAGCTATGGACAAAGATGTCCACATATGTTCTTATGTATAACTTAGAGGAGGCACAGGTAGAAATAACACAAATATCCATCTATGAGTAATAAGCACATTATACTACTAATGCAAGAAAATGAAATTTGCTACAAAGAAAGGAAAAAAAAAACTTAGTCCGAGATTTAGGCAAGTGCAAAGCAGAAATTGAAAGCCACATACACTGAGTCAGTTTAGATGATCTTTCATCATAAGCAAATCTATACATGCAAAAATCACACTAACAATTATTACAGATGGTGTGGAGGCAAAGGAGTGGTCAGTAGTGGGTGTGGTATTTTTTCATTGTAATGGAATCTTTCCCAACTAGAAGAAGCTGGTAGTTGTAGTGTTTTGTAATCACATGAAGTACCAGCATAATGTAAGTGAAAGATGGTTACAGCATAGAGACATCATTTTATATTCAGTGGTCTTTGTGAACTGGATCTTACAAATTTAAAAGGCACAAACTAGACAAAAAAGTCTGTCAAAAGAAAGCAGCAACATCAGGGGTCTCAGATGTCAGGATATTAAGTACTGTTACTCAGTTGCAGTAATGAAGAACTCATGGTAGTGGACTACTAGCAAAGGACAAACTAAGATCAGTGGAGTAGAATCCATGACACAACCAAACCCAAACATCTATAGTGAACTGGTTTTTACTGAGTCCCTAGTAAATCCAATGTAAAAATTGTCTTTTGAATAAACTAAATAATGCCAAAGCAAATCATGCTGACAGGATACCCAGTAGATATTAATCCTTAACCCCTTTTGGTGAAAATTAGCTTGAACTTACACTCAAAGCCTCATTCTTCTATACACCTATTCTTCCCCACCACATACCTCTCCATATCCACTGAGTAATTCAGAAATTAACTCCTATATCTATCATTTTAAAATAAACACTATAGCCAGATCAATTTTAATCCATTTGACATGCCAGAAATCTAGCCATACTATGCACTTTTATGGTGCCAATTTTCACACTGCCATGATAGTTGGCTATCATCTACCTGATTAGAATTTTTTCCCATCTTATCTCCCCCTTGTATTGTTATCTCCTTAGCAAAACCTTTTGAAGAACAGAGGGAATGTGCTCCATTTAACATATTGCCTTTGTTTTCATCACTATTCATATGGTGCATCCCAACACATAATAAATACTGAAACTGTTTTTCAAATGCTACTGACTTAAACCATCTCTGACAAACATTTCAGTGTTCAATAAACCACAAATAGCTGAAGCAGTTAAATAAATTAATAATAACATTTTACCTGCTCTTGTTTAATCAGGTAATAATCAATAAAGTCCCGAGGGTTTGCAACATTCAATGATTCCTGGTGTTCTTTTATTTTCTCCAAAATGTAACTTTTCATATAATCAACATTTTTCATTATGTTGTGATGACTTCCTGGACAATAGTCAATTAGTGAAGGGAAATTATTGAAGACCTACAAAATTAAACAAAGAAATTTTTTGTTAAGATGTATTGTTTTGCTTTTAATCATGTATGTAGTGTGTATATTCATGCATACATGTGTGTGCCATCTGTGTGTGGGTGCCTTGGAGGCCAAAGATATCAGATTCCCTAAAGCTAGTGGTTTTGAGACACCTAACATGGATGCTGTAAATTGGACTAAGGTTCTTTGGAAGATCAATGCATACTCTTAGTCACTGATCTATCTCTCCAGCCCTTGCCAAAATAACTTTTTAAATGAACAGATATGAGGAAATACACATGCCTATAATGTATATCAAGACCAATTTGGGTTTATAGATTCAGATATGAATTAAAAATAGTGTCCAAAGTAGGGAAGAAGTTATATTTCATACATGTAGAAATTCTCTGTGGTAGTAGAGAGATTTGGGGAAGAAATTCCTGCCTAAATGATCAAACATCATAATCAGGTTTCCACATTCATGAACGCTTTTTAGTATAAAGCATACTTATGAAAATTGGCTGATGACTTACACCATTATTCCCTACAAGTCTGAAATATGATACGATGTAAATTATTGTAATTTGCAGTTTTTAGATGATGGCAGAAATGAAGAGTTGGGCATCTTGATTATAGCAAAAGAGTAGCAAATGTGTATTTCACTCCTGTAATCCACCCTATTATATGAAATGAATATTCAGAAGTGAGTGAGGCTAGAAGAAGATTTGAAAGCAGAAGTATGCCATGGCCCATGTGGGTTTCTCTATGATCACAGGCATTCTTTTTGTTCAACTTGCTTTTTATTTATTCTTTGTGTCCCTCACACCCTGCATCTCAATCCCATCCACCTTCCTCTTGTGTCGGCCCTCAGCCCTTACAACATCTCCCCCAAAATTAAATAAAATAAAATGCAAGAGACAAATAAATTTCATTATGGAAACTGTAGCGTGACACAGTGAGTCAAACAGTACACATCCTTTTATCCATATATCTTTTCTTGCAAGTGTTCACCTCAAAGAGTCATTGGCCTGGCTCCAGGACTCTAGTTCCTGTTACACTATCAATACTGGGCCCTCACTGGGAGTCTTCTTGGACATGCTGTTGATGCCCTATGCTTTGAAGATCTTGCAGCCCTGAGTTTTCAGGACCAGCCCTTCCAGCAGATCACAGATGGGGTGGATGTTGAGGTGCACCAACTCATAACCCTAGTTCTAGGCCTGGGTAGTTGCAGTGTTTGCCAGCCGTCCAGCTCTCTCCAGTCCTCAGGACTACTGTTAGTTCTCTGGCATAGCCCTGACTAGTTCACCCCTTACAGCAATGAACTGCTTTCATGCCCTCAGGGTTACCTAGGCAAGGTGTTGGGTCCACTCTCCCAAGTGCTGCAGCTGGTGAAGGGCAGAGATAGCTCTCCCACTCTTATGACATCAAGGCCAGTCCTCCTACCTGCCACAGGCTGCAAGGCGGTGGAGGGAATCTCTCCCCCACCAATACCACCATTGGACAGATGAGGGGAGGTGCTGCATCTCCCATGCTCACATTATCTGGCCTCATTCACCTGCAGCCTCCCCCCCCATCAATAGGCTCACGAGGGTAAGTTCTGTACTGCCCAGAAAGTTGAAGGTCTCAGTGTTTCAGCTGCTCAAGATGGTAAGGAGGGTCAGCTCCCTCACCCACCACAGGTGTGATGGGTAATGGGGGAGAGCCTCTTTCTTTCAACCTTACCATCACATGGCAGAAGACAGGATGTAGCCTGCTATCCCACTCTCACAACCTCAGGGCCAGCTCACCCAAGCCTCTGCCAACAGGATCAGCTCTGCTATGCTGCCCAGTTTAGGAGTAGGGCCTGCTTTATTGAGTGATGCAGCTGGTAAGGGGAAGGGTCAGCTCCCTCATCTGCCTCAGGCAGCAAGGGCTAAGGGGAAAGGGGACCTCTCTTTCCCAACCACAACCATCACATGAGAGACAAGTTGTGGGGCCAACTCTCCACACTGCACACTGTCAGGGCTGACTCATCTACATGCCTGCCAACAGTATTGACTCTACTGTGCTGCATAGGCAAGGTGCAGGGTATGCTCTCCTGAGTTCTGTAGCTGGTGGGGGCAAGGGCAGTTCTCCAGCTCTTATGACTTTAGGGCCAACTCTCCCACCTGCCAAAGGCAGTTGGGGACAGATCTACTCATCTATGCCACTATATGGCATATGAGGGGCAGGGTCAAATCTCCCAAGCTCACATTCTTTGGGCTGGTTCACCCACACCCCTGTCAACAAAATCAGTTTCACTGTGCTGCCCAAAGTAAGTGCAAGATGCATTCTCCCTAGTGTTGCAACCAGTGAGGGACAGGATCAACTCCACACAAACCTTTCCTCTTGGACTTTGGCAGTATCAGGAGCCATGGACATCACACAGATCATGGCTGTAAAATGGCCATGAACCCAAACATGTACCCTGGCAGCAGCTGAGACCAAAACATCACCATGGCCTTGGATGGCAATCAAGCCACCCAGATAAGTCCCCTTTTCAACCACTTCACCTCTTCAGACGTGTCTTCCACAGTACATGAACCATTGTCTTTCTTTCCCATACTACGTCATACATTTGCTCACCATAGCAGTGCCTGACTGCTTATGCCTTGGTGTGCTGGGCAGCCCCGATCACAGTCATTCTTTATGGAAAGTTCAGGAGATGCCAGTTCAGCCTAGGACAATGGTGAGAACATGTGTGTGGCCCACACAGCATTAAACTACTCACCTTCTCATTTCTAGCTGTCATCTTGTCAACTAGAATTCTAGCTGACACATCAAACCACTGAAACTACTCAACATTTTCTGGTAGATTTCATTGCCATTAGGATTCTTTCTCCTTCAAAAGAACATTCTTTCTAAAATAAAATATCCCTGTCTGATAATATGATGAGTATGTATTCAATAACTGAAAAGAGGGTAACAATTATGTGTAGAAGAATGTTCTGTGAACAACTGGCCACATATATATATGTAAATGAAACAATACTTTATACAGACAGTTCTGTGAACATCAATTTAAAAAAATCAATGGATAGTGAAGTAGCAGGTTTGAGCCAATCTGGCATTTGCCTTTGAGTTTTGCTATTTGTACACTAAAGGACTTAAAACTGCCTTCCAGATATTCTTTCCATAATATGTTTTTCAGAACCGTGGTGTCTGGTCACCTCACTTCTTGGTCCATATTGAGATTAACCTATGAAAATTAAAGACTGTAAGTATGTTCTCAGAAGGAAAAGATCTTGACTTCACCTGAAACCAGGGAGAGCTGAGAATCCTGACATTCTCATTTAGTTTTTCCATGAAGGTAAGAAAATCCTGATCTTTATAATTGAAACGATTCTGGAAAATAATGGAGCAGATGACATTGCATGGAGCACAGCTCAGGATAAATGTGGGATCACAAGGTGAGCCTGGATAATTAGAAACAATTAGAAAAATACCATTAAAATATACAAAGAAGACATTTTGTTTGTGTTAATAGGTAAAGAGTCTTTAGAAGTTTTAAACCATATCTCATCTACAATTTTCGAAACAGCTAAGCATTTGTTATATATAGAAGTAACATATCACTTTAGCCTTAGCCTTGAGGTGACCTCAACCCCACTACTTAAATAAAAACAGATCAAATCTGTTACACAAATTTTCATACCTTTATCTATCTGATACTTGAAAGAAAACAAAAGATTTTATAAACCTAAAATTTTTAGTATTCAGAAGAGAATTGTTTCTTGCCAGAATGCCTAATTGTCATGTAACACTGGGATTATAATAGAGGAGTGTACACCTGGAAGATCTGTAGCCACAATGAGTAACAAAGGAAGCGAGTATTGACCCAAGGAAGGAGGAAATGAAAACACTGTAGGTGAGTTCTGGTATTACAAGAAAAAACTGGGAGAATTACTCATTACAGGACAATAATGTGTAATCTCAAGAACAGCAACTTCCATGTGGATTTGTTTACATTACTAAAGAAAAGAAAAACTTTTATTGTACAGTTAAATTCCAAGAGGAGGAAACAGCATGATGGTGGTAATAGAGACTTTTTTTTTTCTCATTTCACCATTTAAAACAATGCATTTGCTCCATAGGAAGTAAATACAGTATTTGCAAAATAGACACGAAGTATAACAAGGTCAGTGCCAGACAGATAGCTCTACATTTAGAGTACTTACTAGTAAACAATGATTATGTTCAATTAAACTCTAACCAGTATATTTGGGCAAAAGTATGGTTTGTAGGTTTGTAAACATTTTCCTAAATCACCATTATCAAATTACTATGCTGATATAATTCTTAAAATTTGTGTATCACTTATGTTACAATAGTACAGGTCAAAAAATCATAAGGAAATTTATTTCTATTTGTGTACATGAATTCACAAGTCTCTCTCTCTCTCTCTCTCTCTCTCTCTCTCTCTCATTCTGTGTGTGTGTGTGTGTGTGTGTGTGTGTGTGTGTGTGTGTGTGTGTGTGTTGGATACCCGGGGAGGCTAGAAGAGCCTGTCAGATCTCATGGAGCTGCCTGACTTGGGCGCTGGGACCCCATTGCTGTTCCTCTGAATGAGCATTCTCTCTCAAGTGAAAAGCCATCTTTCCAGCTCTCAGGGAAATTTCTTGTGATGTCCTTTATATAGTGAATTTGCTTTGATGAAATTATCAATGCACTTTATAATCAAGCTGATCTCAAACTTAAATCTGCAGACCCCATGTAAGGATCATGTGAATTAACAGTGTTCTGAATAAAACATTAAACATTTGAATAACAGGAAGTTCCTTAATATTTTTGTGGATATGCCAAGGTTTAAAAACATGATTACATTCTACGCTATCAGGAAAAATTTTATTTAAGCCTATAACAGTGAAAGGTAAAGGATTGTGACTTTATTTGTGTATGTACAAGTCATTAACAGATTGAATTTGATTTTCGTTCTTTCTTTTCACTTTATTTGGAAGAATAAAGTTAAAAGCCTTAGAAATCAAATGACTAATTTGTGTTTTTTTTTGTTCTTTTGGTTTTTTTTCTTGTTTTTTTGAGACAGGGGTTCTCTGTGTAGCTTTGTGCCTTTCCTGGAACTCACTTGGTAGCCCAGGCTGGCCTCAGATTCACAGAGATCTGCTTCTCTGCCTCCCAAGTGCTAGGATTAAAGGCGTTTGCCACCACCACCCAAGCAGGAACTTCTTGGGTAAGTGATTCATTTTCTACACACACACACACACACACACACACACAAGAAAAAGTGAACTTGAACAGAAATGACTGGTAGGGTTAAATACAGAGTAAAAAAGTTAACAAAATGGTTCTTGTTTATTAAAGACATGATTTAATTAAGAAATAATTTTTTTGATTACTCCTTGTGCATTTTGCAGATTTGTGCTGTCATATGTGTTTTAATAGAGAATAAGTCAAAATGGTAAGTTCCATGCAAGAAAAAGTAATGAAGCTGTTTACATTTATTTATTTAAATATGTTGAACCATCCCTGAAACTCTAGAATGAATCCAATTAGATCACAGTGGATAATCTTTTTGATGCATTATGAATTTGGTAACAAATATTTTATTGAAAAATGTTCTTCTTCATGTTCATCAGAGATGTTAGCCTATACTTTTCCTTCCTTCCTTCTTTCTTCCTTTCTTCCTTTCTTGGTTTTCCTTCCTCCCTCCCTCCCTCCCTCCCTCCCTCCCTCCCTCCCTCCCTTCTCTCTCTCTCTCTCTCTCTCTCTCTCTCTCTCTCTTTCTTTCTTCTTTGACTAGTTTTGGAATCATTGCAATACCAATGTTGTAGAGAGATTTTTAGAAATGTTTCATCATTTTCTGTTTTACCAAATAATTTGAGGAGTATTGGTGTTGGTTCTTTTTTGAAGATCTGGTAGAATTTTTCACTGAATCCAACTAGTCCTAGCCTATTGTAGATGAAAGATTTTTAATTACTTCTTCTATCTCATTGGATGTTATGAGTCTATTTGAACTACTTATTTCATCTTGATTTGGATTTGGCAGGTCATATACATCCAGACAAGTATCTGTTTCTTTTAAATTTTTCAAGTGTGTAGGTATGGCTTTCTAGTCCATCCTTAAGACTGTATGAATTTCAGGCTGGGCAATGATGGCACACAACTTTAATCCTGACACTTGAGAGGCAGAGACAAATGGTTCTCTGTGAGTTTGAGGTCAACCTGGTCTACAAAGTGAGTTCCATGACAGCCAGGACTACACAGAGAAACCATGACTCATATATATTAATATATATGTATTAAAGAGAGAGAGACAGAGACAGAGATAGAGACAGAAAGTGTTGTGATGTCTCCTACTTCATCTGCAATTTTAGCAATTTGGTCAATCTCTCTCTTTTGGTTAATTTTGCTGAACATTTTTTTCTTTTATTTATTTTTATTTTGTGTGCATTTGTGATTTGCCTGCATGTATGTCTTTCTGAGTTTTAGAATCCCTGGAACTGAAGTTACAGACAATTTTGAGCTGCCATGTGGTTGCTGGGAATTGAACCTGGATCCTCTGGAAGAGCAGCCAGTGCTCTTAACTACTGAGCCATCTCTCCAGCCCCTAAACATTTTTTTCAATCTGGTAATTTTTTTCAAGGAAATAACTCTTCATTGATTCTCTGCATTTTTGTTTGTTTGTTTTTACATTGTTAATTTATTTCAGCCTTGATTTTTATTATTTCTTCCTGTTTACTTTTTTGTTGTTTGGTTTTTGAGAAAACATTAGTCATGGTTGTCCAGAAATTCATTATGTAGACCAAGCTGACCTCAAAATTGTAGATATCTACCTATCTCTGACTCCTAAGTGCTAGAATTAAAAGCATGCACCACCATACCCAGCCTTCTTCCTATCTGCTTTTTATGGTAGTATTTGTCCATTTTTTGAAGATTTTTAGTTGTATCATTAAGTTATTAATTTTAGATTTCTAAAATTTTTCATATAGACTAGCTTTCATATTGCTGGAAGGTGCTATGTGGGCTACCAAAATAGAAAAGTAATGATCAATATCACTCAGCTATAAACTCTGTGAGTTACAACAACAATTTGCATAGCAAGACATATCAGCTGTGCCAGTGTAAGCATGAACATTATTGAAGTTGTAAACAACATTCTGTTTGGTTTGAGACCTGTTTCATGAGATAAATCCCGTACTTGGCACCATTATCAGGTAAAGGTCCTGTGCCTAGACATATCATCAACCTTAGGGGAGAATCTTTTATCACTCTGCAAAATGAGCAAAGTATTAATCAACTCCAAATAAATTATCATGATATCTATTGATTAATGCATTTCTCAACCCATATCAGAGAAACTCCTACTTGTAGTAGACGATGCTTAACACAGAGATTCATAGCCACTCTAGGCACAGAGCAAAAAGAGACAATGGTATGCTCAGTCATAAACAGGAGATCTACATCTCAATGCTTCTTCCTGAGGCTTAGGGATCATTATGGAAGAAGGGGCATAAAATGACAGAGGTGGTTTATGATAACAGGAAAATAGTGCCTCATGAACACAGCTAGGCAGCTATACATGTCAATTTAAAACAAATGTGACAACATTCACAAGACCCATGTAAATTTAAGCCAGACCACATCACGGTATGGACAGGTGAAGTGGGTATAAAGTACCATCAACAGCCAAGAAGCTGCTGGCACTACTTAGCTCTTGAGAGAAGGTAAGTCAGTTTTCTTTGAGAGGGTAGCCCCTAGTAAGTCAAACATAATCCAGAAGAAAGCCACACATACAAGATACTTCTCAACCATCATCAAAGAAGCTTCTGCTTACAGTAGATGATGATGAACACAGAGTCTACAAAGGGTGAGGGTGCAAAGACTAAGAGATTGCAAAGTGTTTACCCCCAAATATAAGTTAAGCACTGCACCCTTTCCTCAAAAGACTAAAGGATCATTGAAGAAAAGGGGGCAGAAAGAGGATAAGAGCCAGAGGTGGTGGATGACTACAAGGAAATGATTTCTCCTGGGCACAGCAGGGCAGATGCACATGTGAACTCACAGAAAATGTAACAGTATGCACAAGATCTGTGCAAGCCAAAGAAAGAAAAAATCCTAGCATGGAGATGGAAGCTGGGCTTGATGCAATACCCCTAATGGAGGTGTTATTGGCAATTATTAGCTTCTGGAAGAGGAAGGGTCAGTTTTTTCTAAGAGGGTAACCCCTGATAAATAGACCATGATTTATTGGAAGGTCACACATACAAGAATATTTGATGAGCACAAATTAGACTTTGGGGAAAAATTATTTAAAAAAATTGCTTAGGAAAAGAAGGTGGATAGATGTGGGAAGAACTGGAGTAGGGAGGATGAATATGATAAAAAATGAAGTAACTTTGTAGGGTTATTGAGGTGATGGGCCATAGGAAAGAATCTACTACCAAGTTTGCTTGACCAGCATAATTCTTTACTACATTCTAAATCATATCCTTATAGACATAGGTAAGAGAAGCTACCACCCCTTACTAAAAAGATCTATTTTTTACAAAAAATGGAGACCTTTCCTGAAAGCCACTATTGGATATAATTGTGGTGGTATTAAATATTGTGCACACTAATTAACTTATCTGGGGTAAGAGAAAAGGACGGCCACAATATTAAACATAGAGGTTAGGCAGTGGTAGCACATGCCTTTAATCCCAGCTCTCAGGAGGCAGAGCCAGGTGTATCTCTGTGAGTTCAAGGTCACATTGGAAATAGCCAGGCATGGTGACTCACACCTTTAATCATAGAAAGTGAACCTTTAATCCCAGGGAGTGATGGCAGAAACCAGAAAAGATATATAAGACATGAAGACCAGAAACTAGAAGCTTTTAGCTAGTTAAGCTTTTAGGCTTCTGAGCAGCAGTTCAGCTGAGAGCTATTGGGATGAGGACTCAGAAGCTTGCAGTCTGAGGAAACAGGACCAGCTGAGGAACTGGCCAGGTGAGGAAGCTGTGGCTTGTTCTGTCTCTCTGATCTTCCAGTATTCACCCCAATAACTGGCCTCAGGTTTGATTTTATTAATAAGACCTGTTAAGATTCCTGCTACATATAATGCAGACACCAACAGATTGTTGGGAATCCCAGCTCCCACATACACAAAAACATCACAACTTCTGCATCTATGACTCAGTAATCAACACAGAAAAAGAAGCAGAAAGATTCTAAGAGCTAGAATATCAAGAAGTCGCCTATTGTAGTAATACTGCATTTCCCAAAATATTGTGCACCCTAATAAACTTATCAGGAGTCAGAGAACAGAACAGCCACTTGATATAGAGGCCAGAAAATGGTGGCACACACGCCTTTAATCCTAGCATTTCAGAGGCAGAGATCCATCTGGATCTCTGTAAGTTCAAAGCCACACTGGAAACAGGTAGGTGTGGTAACATCCTTTAATCCCAGGAAGTGATGGCAGAAAGCAAAAAGGTATATAAGGCTTGAAACCCAAAAGCTAGACCTGATTAAGCTTTCAGGCTTTTAGCAGCAGTTCAGCGGAGATTCATTCTGGATGAGTACTACAAGGCTTCCAGTCTGAGGAAACACGATCAGCTGAGGAATTGGCAAGGTGAGGTGGCTGTGGCTTTTCTGCTTCTGTGTTCTTCCAGGATTCACAACAATACAAGCTCCAGGTTTGTTTTTATTAATAAGACCTTTTAAGATTCATGCTACAACCTATAAAACAGTCTCCTAGAAATTACTGCAAAACAACACCAGAAAAATGGCAAAAATCAGTAGATGTGGTAATGTGGAAAGGGAAAATTTTCAGAGTCCCACCACTAGACAGGCAACTCCCTACAACTAATGACTACTGGGGTAAGGATATTTATCCTCTCCAAAGCTTAAGCTCTATTATTGTGGTCCAATTGCAGAGTGATCAGCACTGAAATTATATATATTGCAACAATAAAGAGTAATCAAGAGGTTGTATATTTATGTGTTCATTTACATTCATATACACAATAATAAAGAAAAAGAGGCTATCAATTTGAGAGTGGGAAAGGCATGAGAAGGATACAAGGGAGGACATCTGGGAAGGGACAGAAGGAAAAAGAGGGAGGAATCATGCAATACTATTTCAATTAAGACATATTTTTAAGCAAGAAAAAAGTCTGAAATTACTAATAAAATTTTTCTTAAAAAATCATATATGTCAAGCACAAATCAGATTTGGTGGAGGATTCTAGGTGTAAAACAAAGATGACAAGATTGCTACTCACAATTCCAGGGAGGCTACCTAGAAAATAGGACCCTAAGAAAGACACAGGGATTGCCCAATGACAGAGAAATGGATGAGAGCTACATGAACAACCTGGATGTGAGTGGGGGTAATGAAGGACAAGGTTAGAGGAAAAGAGAGTATAGGGGAGCGGGAGATGCCAGCTGGATCAAGAACAGAAAGGGAGAATGAGGAATAACAGACCATGATAAATGAAGACCACATGAGAACAGGAAGAAGCAAAATGCTAGAGATGCCCCCAGAAATCCACAATGACACCTCCACTGTAGACTACTGGCAATGGTCGAGAGAAAGCCTGAACTGACCTAGTCTGGTGATAGGATGGCCAAACACCCTAACTGTCATGCTAGAACTCTCATCCAATAACTGATGGAAGTGGATGCAGAGATCCTGGGCCAGGCCCCAGATGGAGCTCCAGGAGTCCAATTGTCAAGAAAGAGGAGGGACTATAAGAGTGTGAATTGTTGAGACCAAGATTGAAAAAAGCACAGGGACAAATAGCCAAACTAATGGAAACACATGAACTATGAACCAAAGGCTGTGGAGCCCCCAGCTGGATCAGGCCCTCTGCATAAGTGAGACAGTTGAATAGCTTGAATTGTTTGGGAGGTACCCAGGCAGTGGGACCCGGACCTGTCCTTAGTGCATGAGCTGGCTGTTTGGAACCTGGGGCTTACACAGGGACACTTTGCTCAGCCTGGAAGGAGGGGACTGGACCTGCGTGGACAGAATCTACCAGGAAACCTTGCAAAGGTGGGAGCTGGCCTTGCACTGAATGGACTCGTCTGCTTATCCTTTTACATTTGTTTTTCAAGGAAATGGAGTAAGATCTGAGAGTAAGGACAGTGAGGGAGATTGGAGAACATGCAATAAAATGAAGTTTAGTGGACTCAAGAGTAAAAGGACTTGGAAAACATGAGGTCAGTGTAACCAGTTTTGATGACTTCTTGAGGTGAACTATGAAGGACCATTAACCACTGAATTTATGCTGAGGATAGAGAAAAATGAGGATAAGAGGGTTTTGAAGTGATCAAAGTATACCAGAGGGCCCGTGGATTATAGCTCACCATGGTGTCAGAATTAATAAAAACTGAGTGTTGAGAGTTGGAAAGAAGTTAGTTTTTGTCAGCATTGACATTCATTTTTAAGTTTCCAATTTTCAATTTGGCAAAAGGAAAATTTAAAAATACATTAAATAAATAATAGACAAAAAGGCATTATGACACATGTCTTTAATCCTAACACCTAAGAGACTAAGGCAGGGGCAGACAAATTTCTGAGATTTTGAGGGCAGCCTAATTTATGTGGTAGGTTTCAGGCCAGGCACTAGGAAATGGACCCTAAAGTCTGCATCTCAGGATTATGATGCAGTCTCTTCTGTCTGTCTCTCACTATAGCAAACTGTTAAGATGGAACAGTGTAAAACAGAAGAGAGTTTTCATGGAGTAGTCTCCAGATTGATAGAAAATTTAGCTCAATTAAAAAATAAACTCGTTATGTTTAGTTTGGCTTATTTGTAGCCCAGACTAATCCAAATTCCACATGTAATTTCCAGCAGCAATTGAACTTCCAAATTTGGCTTCAACTGTAAATAGACAGCATGAAACATAGACAATATTTGCAATTTCATTTTGATAATTTTCTTCCATCTAGAAATACATTAGAAAACCTGTGGAGAGTAAATTGACAAGAAGTTGATTTGAATTTCTAGCTATAAAAGTATTGTCTATGGTAAGACCTACATAGGATAAGCATATTTACTTGTTTAATAAAATCATCTTTATTTTGTCAATACTTGCTTTCCATTGATCTGCAACCCCAGTTCCTTAGAGGACAAGGACATGTCTCCTGGGAACAAAATCATCCTTAAGTATTCATATCCAAAGACATAAAAGCTGATATTTGTCTCAAGATTACTTTACATGGTGTCTGATTAAAGAATCTAATCATTTAATTTTTAATTTTTATTTTATTTTATGCATATTTTATCTGGTTGCTTGTGTGCCTGTGCACCAAATTCATGCCTGGTAACTTACAGGCCAGAAGAGGGCATTAGAAATGGAGTTGAACCCAGGTCTTCAGAAAAGATAGCCAGTGCTCTTAACTGCTGAGCTATCTCCTAAGTTGGCAAATATTTTAAGTGCTAAAATGGGAAGTGTGTCATAATAAAAAATAGGCTTTATTAAAAATAATTTCTGAGAGAAAAATGAATGTTTTTCTACAAACATTTGTAAGTAAACAAATAATATAAATTATTTCAAAACAAAGTATTATTGTCCTCATATAATTATTTCTAAATTCACCATGTATTTAAAATAAATGACCATGCCCAAACAAAATAAATAAATAAATAAAGTAAGGAAGTAAGTAAATAAAGAGACACCACAAGGTAGGGTATATAGTAAAGCAGGGGTGTATCTCAGAGGTGTTTGTAGATGATCACAATCAAGACACATTGTATAAGATTCAGAATGCAGTAAATAATTTTTAAACAAATAGCAATACAATTTTGATAGCATGTTATTGCAGACACAATAATTGATGAATATTCTATTACACTTGGTTAAGAAATGAAAGCCATAAATCACTTCAATTTTACCCAGGACTATAAACATTGACCTACAAAAATCCTGTACTACTCAGTTAATTTGCTTAAATCTCTGTAGTCAAAGTCCATGAAAACCAAATGCCCTGATTGGGCTCTGTTATTGTTATCAATAAGATTTATTCTGTGGTGGAAAGATCCACAAAGAGAAATTACACTTGTGCTAAAGTAAATGCATAGTGCTGCAGCTCTGCAGAAAATTGACATGAAATCCATTGTTTCTGATTTAAAAACAAAGAAAAATTTTAGATAGGATGTGATCAACACAACATACATCCATACCTAGACTAAGATATAAGTGCATAAACCTACACTTACCATTGGTTTTCCTCAATTCCTCCACAAGACACTGTGCTTCCTCTTGAACACGGTCCTCAATGGTCCTTTTACCCATGCCCAAATTCCGAAGAGTCACGAGTGAGAAGCGCCTTATCTCTTTCCATATGCTTCCATTGCTAAAAACAATGCCTAAAAAATGATAAAACACTAGAAATAGATTCTGGTAACAGATGAGAGATCTGATGGGTAGAAACCACAGAGAGGTCCAACCAGTATCTATGGAAGTACCGTCCTTCCCTTCAGTCTCACTTCTGCTGTAAACACTGTGCAGTACTCATGAACATGTACACTTACTTACCAAGGCCTTTATTAGTTCTTTCAGCCATTGGGAAGCTTCCTCTTCCAGAAAACTCCTCCCCATGATCAATCAGAGCTTCCTTCACTGCTTCATACCCATGCAACACCAAAGTGGGCTTCCTGCCCAAGTACAGGGTGAACACAGGGCCATAGACTTTGGAAATCTGGAAATAGGAAAGAAAAATGTAAATATTAGCAAAAAATCCACTGTAATCTCCATGGAGTCAACCTCATTCACACTGGTATTGTCATTCACTATATTTTAATAATTTTTTATTCAGGCAAAATCAGCTTCAAATGGTTCTGAAGCCTATTTATATCACATTATGGAGATCATCAGTTATTGATCACCTACAGTGAACCATGTAATGGCTCAGGTGTAGATGTATCCGGCTTGTTAAATAAGAAACACAGAACCGATTGCAGAGTTAAAAACCAAGAGGTCAGAGCAAAAGCGGAAAACCTTACCCTTCACTGCTTCTGTGGTTCTTCCTCTCCGCAAGAGACCTACTTCTGTGCGTCCTGTCTATTTAAAGACTTTCTGTTCTGTTTTCTCATTGGTTGTAAACCCAGCCACATGACCTCCTTGTCACTGCCTGTTTGTACAGACCTCCAGGTCTTCTATGGTTGGTATTGAGATTAAAGGCGTGTCTGCCATGCTGGCTGTGTCCTTGAACACACAGAGATCCGCCTAGCTGTGCCTCCCAAGTGCTGGGATTAAAGGCGTGCCCCACTACTGCTCAGCTTCTGCTCTGGCTTGCTCTGACCTCAAGGCAACTTTATTGACATACAAATAAAATCACATTTCAATACAAATAAAATATCACTATACTCAGTGTTTAAGAAGATTTTACACATTTTCACATCAGAACACTCAGCAGGACATTAGCCACCAAAACTCCATGTAAGCCACCCATCTGCCTAATGACTGCTCCCTCTTTCAGTGCCTGACTACCCTACCCACAATGATCCCACCCATCCTGCCCATTATACCCCAGTCCCCCAACTCAGGCAGAAACATCCTATACATACAGTAGCCAGTCCACTCTGACATACAGAAGTCCAGCCTACAGATGTGAAGACTCTCTACTCAAATATAGGACACTCCAGCAAGAAGAGCACAGAAGAAACAGAAACCAAGAAACAAAACACTCATACTTGTAAACCCATACTACCATATTTACAGATCTTATGCTATACATCAAACTTCTGATGCCATATTTACAGGTTTAGAAAAACAACAGAGAACTTCATATGGGACCACAAAGAACCAAGAATAGCCAAGGCACTCAAAGGAGTAAAAACACTGTTGGAGGTGTATCAATATCTGACTCAAATTATATTATAAAGCTATAGTGATATAAATAGTCTGGTACTCACAAAAAATATACAGGTAGACCAACAGATTAGATGAAATGATGAAGAAATACATCATCAAAGCTAAGCCCGCTTAGATTTGAAATGTAGATTTGTATATCAGAATCAAATGATTCTGTTGAGCAGTCCAGATTTGGCAACTGCTACTACAAACACAGAAGTAGGCATCACAGAAGTTGCACCATAGGCATGCAATATTTCTTGGAAAAACAGGTCCTTGTCTGGCAACATTCTTAGCTCAAAACTTAGTTTTTGCAAAAATTAAAACTGTATATAATTATCACCAGATATGCTGAAAGCTTGGCTTCTTTCTTACATTTCTTGTATTATTCCATGTCCATGGATATTTAGTTAAATTATACATCAGTTAGTTCTTTAGAGTGCAGCATAAATAGGTAACATCAGTAAAAATGTATGTCTAAAGTTCTACCTGACTTATTTAATAAAATATTACTCACTTTTGACCTTCAACCATAAATAAAAGAAAAGGCTGGTTTTTTATTTTTATTTTTTAAATGTTTTATTATTATATTTATGTTTTAATTTTACATATCAGCCATGGGTTCCCCTGTCCTCCCCGCTCCTGACCCTGACCCCACCTTCCCCCCAGCCCCTCCCCTCCATTCCCATCTCCTCCAGGGCCAAGACTCCCCTGGGGATTCATTTAAACATGGTGGATTCAGTATAGGCAGGTCCAGTCCCCTCCTTCCAGGCTGAGCAAAGTGTCCCTATGTTAGCCCAAGGTTCCAAACAGCCAGCTCATGCACTAAGGACAGGTCTGGGTGCCACTGCCTGGGGGCCTCCCAAACAGTCAGGCTATTCAATTGTCTCACTTATCTGGAGGGCCTGATCCAGCTGGGAGCTCCACAGCCTTTGGTTCATAATTCATATGTTTCTATTAATTTGACTCTTTGTCTCTGTGCTTTTTCCATCCTTGGTCTCAACAATTCTTACTCATACAATCCCTCCTCTTTCTTGACACTTGGACTCATGGAGCTCCACCTGGGGCCTGGCCCAGGAACTCTGCATCTACTTCCATCAGTTATTGGATGAGAGTTCCAGCATGGCAGTTAGGTGTTTGTCCATCCTATCACCAGACTAAGTCAGATCAGGCTTTCTCTTGATCATTGCCAGTAGTCTACAGTAAACATATCATTGTGGATTTCTGGGGACCTCTGTAGCACTTTGCTTCTTCCTCTTCTCAGGCTGGTCTCTGAGTCAAGGAAGTGGCTGGGGTCTTGGGCAGATGGGTGTGGGCTCAGGGTGTGGAGATTGCAGGGTCTGCCTGCAGACTTGGAGAAGGGGGACCTTCCCGCAGGCCCGCCTAATGGCCAGAAACTGGGGCCAAGTTGGGCAGGTCTTCCCGGGATGGCTGGTGCCCAGGGGTGGGACCTAGAGGCAGGGGCCTCTCTGGCTACAACCCCAGGCACTCACCTCTGCTTGATTTTTTTAAGATAGGAAATATTTACAAATTTTGCAGGAATTATATCTTATTTTGTACAATACAATAAAATAAATATCCTTTCACCTGAATTCTTGCTCATTACTAGATTCCTGACATGAGACAACTGTAAAAGTCATAAGGTACACAATAGTTTTGACTTTATGATTATTTATAGCAATTACTTCCTCTTATATTAGATTTTCATTTAAAGCAGTGTTCAATTTATCTTCTTTATCAAGGTATTGAGGAGCACAAAGAATACTTACATTGGTCAAGGATTGGCTGATGTTCTTTGCATCTATCTGGAGGAAATTGCCAATAATTGGTAGAGGGGTGGGGCCAGGAGGGAGCTTCCCTCTCCCAGACCTCTGTCTCCAGAGTGAGAGGAGAAGCAGACAGGAGACACTGAGCACCAGGACCACGACTGCATCCATGGACACCCTCCTCACTGACACAGCTGTGATCAGCCAGCATGGAGCTTTTATAACACTACCTGCTGAATCAACATGTTCCTCTTTGGTACATCATTGATTGATCAATCATATAACTTTTTTTTAATCAGATAACCTTTGATCTCTCTCTCTCTCTCTCATAGGTTTTGTTCTTTTGATAGAGAAAATAAGTTTCTTTACTCTTGTCCCACTTTATAGGATAACATTTGAATTTCTGGTAATGGTACTGATTGGTATCTAACTAGTGCTAATAAAAAACAAACATATTTAAAATGTGCAACTATATTTGAGAAGCAATAGGTTAATTTTGAGATGGAAGAATGCTCCTCAACCATTACATGCTCAGGTTAGTGATCAAGTTGGAAGTTATGACTTTTGGATAGTTTGTATATTCTATAAAATATATTTATTTTTGACAAAGTCTTACTATGTAGCTTAGATTTACCACAAACCAACAATTATCCTGCTAAATTGACACAATAGCTAGAAATATATTTGTGAACCACCATGGTCATGCATATTTAAAATGTTTATTTCCTATATTAAACACTTGGACATATTTTGCTCAACAATGTAAGCCTTATAGCTCCTTATTTCACTCTTTGGCTGTTTATAAAACTGAGATAACAAAACAAACCTATCAGTCACACATCTTGAATCAGAAAATATATATTAAGCTTTTAGCTAAAGAAAGTTGTTTCTTTGTCAGTGTTATGTAATTAACCATGAAAGACATTTTTAAAGATAATAGAACAGAAGGAGTTGTCTCACAGCTCATAGCTGGAAGAAATTAGAAATCAAAATGCCTATCTAATGGGCATATTTACTCCCCTGGCTTTACCATAGATTCTTAAAGAAAAGTATTAGAATTCTCCTTGTACCACCAGTGTTGATGTAAAAAACTATAAGCACAATAGTATATAGAGACAGTACCAATAATTGTTATGACCTAAACCTCTCCAAAGAGCACTACTAAGAGGGTACTAAGTATTCAAATGCTTGAACCTAAGGATACATTTCTAATTTAATTCACATTTCTTGCATTTTGCCCTCTTCCATGAACAAAACTATTCAGTTTAATGATACTCATCACAATTTCTTGACTGTGCACTGTGGCACTATAATTGTTTATAATCACTAACATTCACAGTAAACAGTTAATAATTACATCATCATTGTTTTAACATAGAGTCAGAAAAGCTTACTCAAGTTTTGCAATCTTGTTCAAAGATTACAAAAGATAATAGCTACAAAAGGATCTAAGATGAACTTCGGTAACCCAAAGTCATGGTTATCTTCATATTTACAATGAAGCAAGCAATAATTTGTTGCCCAATCAATTTACTTTAAAGTCCCAAAGAATAGATTTGAATAAAATAGTCTCAGCAGATTTCTTTTCATGACTGAAGTAATATGTAATCTGGCACATTTCTAAGTCAGCATGATGCTTTTGACCAACTTTTTCTTTTATAGAATATAAGAATCCAAGAAAACGTAAAGTGATATAGGCCTCTGGGCTCAACTGGTCTACATTTTCTTTGTTTTTTGATGAAAGACTTGTTGGTGATGCATGGAGTATAACCAATCACTGTAATTCAATCAAGATGGATTGACTCTTGGGAAAACTTTTTAGTGACCCTTCATTATAATTTTGTAGCTGTAGTTTTCTCGAGCCCAACTCAGGTTCCCGCAGTTCTGCAGCCCACTTATAAAATAATCACTCAGAAGCTCATATTGCTTGGCCATTAGCTCAGTCTAATATTGTCTAGCTCTTACATCTTAAATTAATCCATTTCTATTAATCTATAAGTTTCCATGTGGCTCATGGCTTACAGGTACTTTATATGTTGCATGTCATGGTGGCAGCTGGCAGTGTCTCTCGACCTCAGCCTTCCACTTCCCAGAATTCTCCTCTCTCCTCCCACCTATACTTCCTGTCTGGCTACTGTCTAATCAGCACTTTTATCAATCAATCATCCACAGCACATTTTATTTGTTACCTTGTTTCTTCTTTTATCAATATCACATTATTTAAAAAATATTTTGGTATTTTGTAGAAAAATTACTAGTGCATTTTCATTCCACAATTGAATAGTTTTCATAGTGCCATTTTTATCCAAGTATAACATGACTGTGACATTATGACCATCCTTTGTTTACCATGTTGATGCCTCTTTCTCTTGCTCTTCTGTAATAGCCTCTCTTCAATGGCTAAGAAATTACTCTCACTCAAATAAAAATAATAATTTATTCTGGAGCCAAATATGCAGGACCATGGCTGAGGAAACTGGAATAATGTTTTCCCCAATACCTTGTTCCAAAATGGGAACAATTTCAAAGAACCATAAATAAAGCCTTTGTCAAATTTATCAATGGAAGCATTAGGTAAGGTGATTATAAAATGTGGAGAAATCTAAGGAAACAGGCCTCAGATGCTTTCTGACATTCTTAGCATTTTGGTAGGTAGAAACTAGGGATCTATTTATATATTCAAAAAGATCACCAAATAGGCACAAAGGTGATAGGTCATATAAAGAGTTGGGAAAATTTCCTACAAAGGAAGCTGAGATGCCCTGAGGTTATTTTGTTCTAGGCTTTCAAACATTCTAGCCTTTTCACAGCACTGAAGTTCTTTGGTTTTCTTTTCTTTTTTTATTATTTACAAATAATGTGGCCTAATGGCTCAGGATTCTCACTAGCTAGTCCTTACATCTTCAATTATCCCATTTCTATAAATCTATACTTTGTCACATGGCTTTTGGCTTACCGGTACCTTTTATCTTGTTTCCCGTGGAGGCAGCTGGCAGTGTCTCCTCTGTTCTGCCTTTCTCCTTCTTCCTCTCTAATTAGAATGTTCCAACTAACCCTATTCTGCCTCACCATTGGCCAAACAGCTTTACTTATTAACCAATCAGAGCAACCTATATTCACAGCATGCAGAATGATATTCCCCATCATTTCTCCTTTTCTTTCAAAAGGAAGGTATTAACTTCAACATAGTAAAATTACATATAATAAAACAGTTATCAAACAAGAATTATAGTTATAATGACTAGTCTATTTGTATTTGGCAAAAATAAGGAAGGTATCCTGTCTATTCTATATCTGTGAGTCTAAGGTTTCATATCTACCTTATCACATGTCATAACCAAGGAAAACCATAATTATAACTATTTAGTCTTTAAATACATCAAAGATCTCAGAAGGATATATTACCTAAGTAAACAGGAAGAGCATTGTAAGCAACTTCCAAAATTCTAGAATGACAGAGACAGCTGCCTGTCTAGACAGTCACCCAAAGTTCATCTGCAATGTTGGGGCATCCATCTTCAGCCCAAAGGACTAGCCTCTCAGTCATTTTTTCCTGAGTCCTGTAGAAAGTCTGGCAAACTTCTGCAAAACAGGAACTTGAAGAACCATCTCATCTTGCAAAGTTCAGTGGTCACCTTCCTATGGTTCCTGCATGTCCAGTTTATGTAACATACTGTCAGCAGTTCAGGCAAGAGAAGTTTCTTACCCAAATGGATGTCTTTGCCAAGAAAATAAACTCCCTATAGAGTGTCTTCAATGCCCATCTTCCCTCTTTAAAGCAAATGGGTTATTCTAGGGGCAGACATCTTTTTGTCCAAAAAAGTCTTTTTTTAAAAAATGTTTTAAATGCCACATTCTGTAGGTCTCTAAAGTGTTTGAAGATTATATTTCTAACAATTATATCAATGTATACCTAGAAAACTTAACATGACTACAAGTTTGATTATCATAGTTGTTTAACTATTAATCTGTATTTCTCAACTACACACTACAGTTTCAAATGAGTTGCACATCAAAATACTTTAACCAAGAGTAGAAATATACACACAGTATAACAAAATTAACTTTAAATTTGTATCAATAAACTAAATCTATAGCAATGTAAAATATTTCTCTTGTATTTTTTTACCTTTCTAAAGTTTATTGGGAGAGAGGGAGAGAAAGAGAGAGGGAGACAGAGAGAGACACACAGAGATACAAGGAGAGAGGAAGAGAGAGAGAGAGAGAGAGAGAGACCCATATTTTTATATAATATCCCCTTTCTTCTTTTACAAAGAGATTGACTATAACCAATAACAATTTTTAACCAACAACCTAAACAAAGACAAAAAATGATAATCTATTTTTGGGGAATGTGGGCATAGTTCTAGTTTTCACTCCTTTTATTTATTAAGAGATTTTCTATTGGCCTTACATATCAACCACAGATTCCCCTATCCTCCCTCCACCCACCCCCAAGGTTTCCTTGCCAAACCAACCCCCATACCCACCTCCTCCAAGACAAGGTCTCCCATGTGGAGTCCTCAGAACCTGGTACATTCAATTGATGCAGGTCCAAGTCCCTCCTCCCTGCACCAAGGCTATGCAAAGTGTGTCACTATAGGCACTAGGTTCCAAACAGCCAGTTCATGCACTAGGGACAGGTCCCAGTACCACAGCCTGGGAGCCCCCTAAACAGTTCAAGCTAAACAACTGTCTCATTTATCCAGAGGGCCTAGTCTAGTACCACAGGGGTTCCTCAGCTATTGGTCCACAGTTCATGTGTTTCCACTAGTGAGGCTAGTTGTCTATGTAATTTTTCCAGTCATGGTCTATATATCTCTTACTCATAGAATCCCTCCTCTCTCTCATCAATTGGACTCCTCAAGTTCTGCCTGGGACCTGGCCATGGATCTCTGCATCTGAGTCTATCCATCAGTAGATGATGGTTGTATGATGAAAGTTAGGGTATTCAGCCATCTGATCACCAGAGTAGATCAGCTCAGGCACCCTCTGGACCATTGCCAGTAGTCTATGGTGGAGTCATCTTTGTGGATTCCTGGGAACCTCCCTATCACTCTGCTTCTCCCTATTGCAAGGTGCCTTCATTTATCATGGTATCTCTTTCCTTGTTCTCCCACAGTGTTCCTGATCCAGCTTGAACATCCTGCTACCCGAAGCTGTCATTCCCTCGTTCCTTGCCCTCCATTAACCCTCCTCACCACCAGTTTGCTCATGTAGATCTCATCCATTTCTTCATCAGTGGGTGATCCCTGTGTCTTTCCAAGGGTCTTCCTTACTACCTAGCCTCCATGGAGCTGTGGATTGCAGTCTGGTTATCCTTTGCTTTACATCTAGTATCTACTTATGAGTGAGTACATACCACATTTATCTTTCTAAGTATGGGTTACCTCACTCAGGAAGATTTTTTCTAGTTCCCTCCATTTGCCTGCAAACATTATGATGTCATTATTTTTCTCTGCTGAGTAGTACTCCATTGTGTATATGTAACACATTTTCTCTATCCATTCTTCAGTTGAAGGACATCTAGGTTGTTCCCAGGTTCTGGCTATTACAAATAATGCTGCAATGAACATAGTTGAGAATGTATCCTTGTGGTATGGTTGAGCACTCCTTGGGTATTTGCCCAAGAGTAGTATAGCTGGGACTTGAGGAAGATTGATTCCCAATTTTCTGAGAAACCACCATACTGATTTCCAAAGTGGCTGTACAATTTTGCATTCCCACCAACAGTTTAGTAGTGTTCCTCTTGCTCTACATCCTCTCTAACATAAGCTATCTTCATATGTTTCATATGTTCATATCTTCTTATGTTTTTGATCATCGCCATTCTGACAGGTGTAAGATGGTATCTCAGAGTCATTTTGATTTGTATTTCCCTGATGACTAAGGATATTGAGCAATTCCTTAAATGTCTTTCAACCATTTGAGCTTCTTCTGTTGAGAATTGTCTGTTTAGCTCTATAGCCCATTTTTAAATAGGACTGGTAGGTATTGGGTGTCTAGTTTCTTGAGTTCTTTATATATTCTGGAAATCAGCTCTCTGATTTCCAATTTGTATCTACTTGATCTCCTTTTATTGTCTTATTGCTGTAGCTACAACTTCAAGTACTATATTAAATAAATCTGGGGAGAACAGACAACCTTGTCTTGTTCCTTATTTTAGTAGAATCACTTTGAGTTTCTCTCAATTTAATTTGATGTTAACTGTTGGCTTGCTATAAATTGCCTTTATTACCTTTAGGTATGTTCTCTGTATTCCTGATCTCTCCAATACCTTTATCATGAAGGGTTGACAGATTTTGTCAAAGGACTTTTCAGCATCTAATGAAATGATCATGTATTTTTTTTCTTTCAGTATGTTTATATGGTGTATTATATTGACAGATTTTCATTTGATGAACCAACCTGTGTCTCTGGAATGAATCCTACTTGATCATGGTGGATAAATATTTTGATGTGTTCTTGGAGTCTGTTTGCCAATATTTTATTGAGTATTTTTAAAGCAAATGTGCATGAGGGAGACTGGTCTGTAATTCTCTTTCTTTGTTGCATCTTATTTGACTTGGGATACAAAGTAACTGTAGCCTCATAAAAGGAATTGGTAAGGTTCCTGCTGTTTCTGTTGCTTGGAACAATTTAAAGAATATTGGTATTAAGTCTTCTTTGAAGATCTTGTAGAGTTCTGCCTTGAAACCATGGGCTTTTTTGACTAGGAGACTTTTAATGACTGTTTCTATTTTCTTAGGGGTTATTGGTCTATTTAAATAGTGTATCTGGTCTTGATTTAACTTAGATATGTGGTACCTATCCAGAAAATTGTCCATTTCTTTAGATTTTTCCAATTTTGTGGAGTACAGGTTTGTGAAGTATGACCTGATGATCCTCTGGGTTTCCTCAATGTCAGTTGTTATGTCTACTTTTTCATTTCTGATTTTGTTAATTTGGATGCTCTCTCTCTACCTTTTGGTTAGTCAGAATAAGGACTTGTCTATATTGTTGATTTTCTCAAAGAACCAACCTTTTGTTTCATTGATTCTTTGTATTGTTCTCTTTGTTTCTATTTAATTGATTTCAGCTCTTTATTTGATTATTTCCTGGCATCTATTTTCCTGAGTGACTATGCATCTTTGTGTTCTAGAGCATTCAGGTGTGCTGTTAAGTCACTAGTATGAGATTTCTCCAACTTCTATATGTGGGCATTTAGTGCTATGAATTTTCCTCTAAGCACTGCTTTCATAGTGTTCCATAAGTTTGAGTATGTAGTACATTAATTTTCATTGATTTTTATGATTCTTTAATTTCTTTCTTTGTTTCTTCCTTGACCCCCTGGTGATTCAGTTGACCATTATTCAGTTTCCATGAGATTGTAGGCTTTCTGTAATTTTTTTATTGTTGTTGAAATCTAAATTTAAACTATGGTGATCTGATAGAACACAGGAGGTTATTCCAATTTTTTCTTTATTATTATTATTATTATTATTATTATTATTATTATGTGTTTTAATTTTATACATCAGCAATGGGTTCCCCTGTCCTCCCTCCTCCCGCCCTCAATCCCACCTTCCCCCCAGCCCCTCCATTCCCATGTCCTCCAGGACCAAGACACCCCTGGGGATTCATTTAAACCTGGTGGACTCAGTACAGGAAGGTCCAGTCCCCTCCTTCCAGGCTGAGCATGTGACCCTGTGTAAGCCCAAGGTTGTAAACAGCCAGTTCATGCACCAAGGAGAGGTCTCGGTCCCATAGCCTGGGTGCCTCCCAAACAGATCAAGCTATTCAATGGTCTCACTTATCAAGAGGGCCTGATCCAGCTGGGAGCTCCACAGCCATTGGTTCATAATTCATGTGCTTCCATTCAATTGGCTATTTGTCCCTGTGCTTTTTCCAATCTTGGATTCAACAATTCACGCTCTTGCAGTCCCTCCTCCTTCTTGACAGTTGGACACCTGGAGCTCCATCTGGGGCCTGGTAAAGGATCTCTGCATCCACTTCCATCAGTTATTGGATGAGAGTTCCAAGATGACTGCTAGGGTGTTTAGTCATCTGATCACCAGACTAGGTCAGATCAGGCTTTATCTCGACCATTGCCAGCAGTCTACATAGGATATATCATTGTGGATTTCTGGGGACCTCTCCAGCACTCTGCCTATTCCTGTTCTCATGTGGTCTTCATTTATCATGGTCTGTTATTCCTCGTTCTCCCTTTCTGTTCTTCATATCAGCATTGTTTGTAATAGCCAGAACCTGGAAACAACCTAGATGCCCTTCAACTCAAGAATGGATAAAGAAAATATGGTACATATACACAATGGAGTACTACTCAGCAGAGAACAACAATGGCATCATGAGGTTTGCAGGCAAATGGATGGATCTAGAAAAAATCCTGAGTGAGGTAACCCAGACTCAGAAGGACAAACATGGTATGTACTTACTCATAGTAGGATACTAGATGTAAAACAAAGATGACTAGACTGCTACACAACTCCAGGGAGGCTACCTAGAAAATGGGACCCTAGGAAAGACCCAGGGATCACCCAATGACAGAGAAATGGATGAGATCTACATGAACAACCTGGATGATGGTGGGAGTAATGAAGGGCAAGATTTGAGGGAAAGAAACCTTTGGGGACCAATTTTTTTTTTGTATATGTTGAGATTTGCTTTGTGACTGAGTATGTGGTTGATTTTAGAGAGGGTTGTATGGGGTGCTAAGAAAAGGTATATTCTTTTTTGTTAAGGTGGAATGTTCTGTAGATAACAATTAAGTCCATTTGAATCATAACATCAGTGAAACACCTTATTTCTCTGTTAAGTTTTGATCTGGTGGATCTCTCCAGTGGTGAGAGTGGGTTATTGAACACTTCCGTTACTAAAGTGTGGGGTTTAATCCATGATTTAAACTTTAGTAATATTTCTTTTACATATGTGGGTGCCCTTGTTTTGGGGGCCTAAATATTCAAAATTGAAACTTTATCTTGGTGAATCTTTTCTGTGATGAGTGTGTAATGTCCTTCTCGATTTCTTTTGATAGATTTTAGTTTGAAGTCTATTTTGTTGGATTTTAGGATAGCTACACCAGCTTGCTTCTTAAGAACATTTGATTGGAAAGACTTTTCACAGCCTTTATTGTGATGTAGTGTATATCTTTGAAGTTGAGATGTGTTTCTTGTATGTAGCAGAAATATGAGTCCTGCATTCATATCCATTCTGTTAGCCTGTGTCTTTTGTTTTCCTTTTTTTTTTTCTTTCCAGAGCTGAGGATCAAACCCAGGGCCTTGCACTTGCTAGGAGCCTGTGTCTTTTTAAAGTGAATTAAGTCCATTGATATTAAGGGATACTAATGGCCAGTGATTGTTAATTCCTGTTATTTCTTTGTGGTAGTGTGTGTGTGTGTGTGTTTCTCTTCTTTGGAATTTACTGCTGTGAGGTTACAATTGCCTGTTTTTTGTGGGTGTATCTGAATTCCTAAGGTTGCAATTTTCCTTCCTGTAGGGCTGGATTTGTTGATAGGTATTGTTTAAATCTGGTTTTGTCTTGGAATATCTTGTTCTCACTTGTCTATGGTGATTGAAAGTTTTGCTGGGTATATTAGTCTAGGCTGGTAACCACGGTCTCTTATTGTCTGCATTACATCTGTCTTAGGTCCTTCTGGCTTTCAAAGTCTCCATTGAGAAGCTGGGTGTTATTCTAATGGGTCTGCCTTTATAAGTCACTTCTTTTTCCTTTGCTGTTCTGAATATTCTTCCGTTATTCTGTACGTTTAGTTGTTTAATTATTATGTGGCAAGGTGACCTTTTTGGAGCATCTAATCTGTTTGGTGTTCTATATGTTTCTTGTATCTTCATAGGCATTTCTTTCTTTAAGTTGGGAAACTTTTCTTCTATGATCTTGTTGAATGTATTTTCTGTGCCTTTGAGTTGGTATTCTTCTCCTTCTTCTATGTAAATTATTCTTAGGTTTGACAATTTCATGGTGTCCCAGATTTCCTGGATGTTATGTGTTATGACTTTTTTGGCTTTGGTATTATCTTTGACTGACAAATCTATTTTCTCTATTGTATCCTCTACACCTGAGATCCTCTCTTTCATCCTTTTTTTTTTCTGTTGTTTATGCTTGCATCTGTGTTTCCTGTTTATTTACTCAGATTTTCTATTTCCAGTATTCTCTTTGTTTGTGTCTTCTTCATTGTTTCTATCTTAATTTTCTGGTCTTGAACTTCCCTCAGATGATTAATTGCTTTTTCATCGTTTTCTTGGCTTTCTTTAAGAAATGTATTGATTTCTTTCAATTTTTACTTGTCTTTTCCTCAATTTCTTTAAAGGAATTTTTTTATTTTTTCTTGAAAGGCCTCTAGCATCTTCATGAAGCTATTTTCAAGATCACTTTCTTCTGCTTCTTCTATATTGTGATGTTCAGGTCTTGCTGTTGGAAGAGAACTAGTTTCTGACGATGCCATATTGCTCTTCATGTTGTTGTAGTTTTGCATTGATGTCTCCCCATCTCCTCCTCTAGTAGGTAACAGTGGTGCCTCTGTCTGAGCGAGTTGCTATCGATCCACTCTGTGCTTGTTGTGTCTGTGTCTTAGGGGGCCCTTCTGGGTCCAATCTTAGCTCTTGGTCTAATTGGAGCTGGCAGATTCTGTATCTCAGGGAGTTGCTCTTGGCCCAATCCAAGCTAGTTGATTCTGTGACTCACAGACCTGCTCTTGGTCTTATCAGTGCTCTTGGTCCAGTCAGAGCTGACATATTGTGTGTCTCAGGAAGCCTCTGTTGGTGCAATAAAAGCTGGCAAATTCTATGTTTCAGAAAGCCACTCTTGGTCCAATGAGGGCTGGTTGATTCCCTATCTCAGGAAGTTGCTCTTGGTCCAATGAGAGCTGGCAGTTTGGTTTCTGTGTCTCAGTAAGTCACTGAGTTACTGGGGTCACGGGCAGATGGGTGTTGGGGCAGGGTGTGGAACTTGTAAATTGCAAGGTCCAGTGGGGAGTTTTGTTTGGGTGGGATCCTTCCTGCAGGAGTTTTCCCTGCTGGCTGGCAACTAGGGAAGAATTGAATGGGGGTTTTCATGGATTGGCTGTGTCCCAGCACCTCTCTTTTTGATTTTTTTTTTTCTTTTTGGTTTTTCAAGATGGGGTTTCTCTGTGTAGCTTTGTGCCTTTCCTGGATCTCACTCTGTAGACCAGGCTGGCCCTGAACTCACAAAGATCTGCCTGCCTCTGCCTCCCAAGTGCTGGGATTAAAGGCATTTGCTACCAACACCCGGCTATTTTTTTCTTTTCATTTTGATTCTTAAAAGATACAAACATTTAATAAGCAAACCCAGAATCAATATTACTGTTTAGCAATTAGACAGCAGATATTTTTCCCTAGGACAATTATATAAAAATAATCTGGTGAGGCTCCCCCAATCTCAGAAGACCTGAGGTCACCAAGAGTGGTTGAGCCTGACCTCTATGGACCAGGAGGGCCATAAAGACTACTGCTCACTTCCCCTAAGTCACATAGGTAATGATATATATTACATAACCTACCAGAGCAAACCCTCTGCAACCCTTAAATGACAGTGTGAAGTGGGATACAAGGTTGTGAGGCTTGCAAGGCAGATTTTATGGGAGCATGTCAGTTCTAATCAGTCAGTCAGCCATCATGATTACCTCAGCTATGAAGAAAGTAGCACTCATAAGAAGAATCCTCTCTCTCTCTCTCTGTCTCTCTCCACACACACACACACACACACACACACACACACACACACACACACATTTGACATGGTGGGCTGTGACAACTAAAATAAAGAAAATAGTTGCATTAACACTATCATAAGTATCTACCTTGCTTTAACTCATAGAGAAATTTAAGTCCAACATTTTAAAAATGAAAAGAAGAGGGAAGAGTAGAAGGAACATAAAGACATGATCAAATATTTCAGAGGGAGGTCCTGAAGTAGTTGTGCTTTTCTGTTTGTAATTAATACTTTTATAATTTTATAAATCTGTGATACAATGGTTAGTAGTTTTTGTGACTTACTCAGATAACTTTTCAAAGAGTGATGAATAAAGTTCTCCAGTGTTCATATTCCCATAGACATACTATTTAATTAGGTGTTCTTAGACCAAGGTCAAGAACTAAGAAAGCCAATAAAGAATCTATAATGTCCAACCTAAGTATAATAAAAAGAAAAGCTACATTCAAGAATGTAAGAATCTCTTTCAATGAAAGAGATATCTTGACAGAGTATACCATTAAGGGGATGGGGAGAAATCCACAGTAAGGGAAAACCTCTGGAACTCACAAGATTGTCCCTAGCTAAGAATCATAGCAGTGGTGAAGATGTGTGAACTAGCCTTTCCTGCACTCAGATTGGTATCTACCCTAATTGTCATCATAGAACCCACATCCAGTGACTGATGGAAGCAAATGCAGAGACCCACAGCCAAGCTCTTGGTCAAGATCCTGGAGCTCAGTTGAAGAGAGGGAGGAAAGGTTATAGGAGCAAGCGGAGGTCAGGATCATGATAGGAAAAACCATAGAGATAGCTGACTCAAGCTAATGGGAGCTCATAGACTCTGGACTGACAGCAGGGGATCCTACATGGGACCACACTAGGCCCTCTGAATGTGGGTGAAAGTTGTGTGGCTGATGAATTTGGGGGTCCCCTAGCAATGGGACCAGGACTTATCCCAGGTACACAAACTGGCTTTTTAGAGCCCATGCCCTATGTTGTGATCCCTTACTCAGCCTTGAGCCAGTGTGTAGGGGCTAGGCCTGGCCCCAAAATAGTATGCCAACCTGTGTTGACAATTTAAGGGAGGCCTTATCCCCTAAGAGGAAGGGATGTGGGTGGGAGACAGGGGAGGTGAGAGAGAGTGGGAGAAAGGGAGGGAGGGGGAACAGGGCTTGGTATGTAAAAGGAAATAAAATATCTTTTTTAAATTTTTATATTTAATTTTATTTTATAATTAACTTAATTTCACATATCAGCCCATGGATTCCCCCATCCTCCCTCCTCCCACCCACCAGCCCTCCCCCACAATCCACCCTTATTCCCACCTCCTGTAAGGCAAGGTCTCCCTGGAGAGTCAGTCCAGCCTGGTAGATTCAGCAGATGCGGGTCCAGTCCCCTCCTCCTTACACCAAGGCTGAGCAAAGTGTCCCAGCATAAGTCCCTGGCTCCAAAAAGCCAGCCCATGCACCAAGGACAGGTCTCAGCTCCACTGCCTGGAGAAAATTTCTTTAAATTAAAAAAAAAAATTAAAAAGAATGTAAGAATCAATGCTTCTCTCCATTCCATCTACTTCCCTACTGTTATCCAGGATCAGTGAATACATTTGGAAGATGGGGAAAGTCAATGCCTTGGACTCTAAACCAGTACTGAGCCAGACAATATAATACTCCATTGCCCAGTTCCCTTTGCGTGTCTGCATATTTACCTTCTGTAATAACATTGACCTAGCAGCCGTGAACTGTTACCACCAACCTCCACAACTCCATGTGACCTGAAGAGAGAGTAAGACTGTACCAACAGGGTAGATCTGGCAGAGAATCTTCCCTTGGTCTCAGTGTTTGCAATAATTCAGTGAAATAGAACAGACAGGGAATGATGTCCCTGTGCTTAGGGCAGAGCTTACAGATTCAGCCTCTTGAACTGCCATAAAGTCATGTGAGAAATTTGCAGCCATTGTACAGAAATACCTTACTTCACTGGCAGCTTTTTTTGTGGCATAAAACTACAACATGTCTGAACAGTGTGTTGGTGGGAACAGACTCTCTGCAGTACTTCCCATACCATTCAGGCTCTAAAGCCTCGAAGCAAAATTTAACATACTTTTTGGGGAGAGAAATAGCAGGTAGCAACAGGCTGGGTTATGAATGTCTGGCAGTTATCCCTTTGTGGTTATTTGGCCAAGAGCCAGGCAGAATCCTACAGAGCCTGTCCACAAACTGGTGGCTTTAGAAAAAGTGTGTGGGACTACAATAACCCTAGAAGACACACGACTTTCTACATATATTCTCCCAGTTTATGCTAAACCACACATTGCTTATATACTAGGACAAACATGGGCATGGGTCATCCTCTACTTGTAAAAAAGCTAAAGCACACAATACGGGACTGTCAGCAAATCTGGACATACAGTATGTACCATGTAGTTCTGATATAGTAGGTGATGAAAGTCTTCATGAAAAGTTAATCAAAACCACAGGAGGCATCACCTCCTCATATTACTGCTGTCTACTATTAAAAAGATGACAAAGAACAGTGCTGGTGAGATATGGAGAATAAGCATATATTGATGAAGTAATGTTAACTATCACTGTCACAATGGAGAGCAGCCTAGAAATTCCTCAGAAATTAAAACCAGAACTACCATATTGTCACCAGTTCTAATGCTGTTATGTACCCACAGACAATAGAACCAGTGTATGGAAGAGACTCTACATTCCTGTGTGTATTGTGACACTTTTCACTGTAGAGCAGGAATGCAAGAGGCTTAAGTGTGCATCTACTAATGATAGACAAAGAAACTATGGTGCATCCATATGATAGAGTGCTGTGCTGTCATTCAAATTTAATGTCACTCATGCTGTAGGTGGAAATGAAAAGTGTTTTGCTGAAGGAAGGAAGCCAGGCACAGAAAGACAAGTTTCACATCTACTCACCTGTGGGATATAAATTTGAAAGGTGAAGAAGAACAAATGTGTTGGCATGGACATACATGGAAGGGTTTACAGAGAGGAAAAGAAGGGAGGAAAATGTTGTAATTATATTCTAATCTCAACAAATAAAAAGGTATTTTTTAAAGTTTATGTTAATATAAATTTAGAGTAAAAGGATAGTTAAATGAATTTTGAGAGAACAGAGGGGATAAAGCTGATAATTACAGATGCAAAGAGGTTTTCCAATGTTTGTGATAAAGTTACTGTATTATTACAAAACAAGAAGAAACATTATTCACTGTAAATAAACACTAAACACTAGAGATAGAAATTTTAACTTTTTAAATTTATTTATGTATATGGTTTTTTCTGCCTGCTTGTCCATGTGCTCACTACATTTATGCAATACCATCAGATGCTAGAAAAGTGTGTGGGGTGCTTGGAATTGGAATGAACAAGAAATTGTGAGCAGTTGTGTGGGTGCTGGGAACCCAACCAAGGTCCTTTGCAAGAGCTCTTAACTGCCAAGTCTTCTCTATAAATTGTCTTATACATCAGCTTAGAGTAGGGTTAAAAATAAGATAATCACATCCCATGTTTGGTTACCTAGGAGGCTTTTATGGATTATGTTTTAGTAAAAGAAGTAGCTAGTTATACAAAATATAAGTTTTTTGAGTCCAATTTTATAAAGAACCATGTTTACTATTACACATAACCTTTGTATATGTTACATAAAATATGTGAACATGTCTCTGTGCTCATGTATGTATAGCTATGGGTTGGATGTAGGATCTAATACAGTGACTATGGGATAAGAAAATCACTAAACGGTTAAGAGTACTAGCTACTTTTCTAGAGGTCTTGAGTTCAATTTCCAGCACCCACATGGTGGCCTACATCTGTCTATAACTGTAGACCTGTGGAATCCAATGCCCTCTTCTGGAATGCAGGCATATGTGCAAACAAACATTGATGTACATGAAATGATCAAGTAGGCTTCATCCCAGGGATGCAAGTGTGGTTCAACATACAAAAGTCTGTCAATGTAATACACCATATAAACAAACTCAAAGAAAAAAACCACATGATCATCTCACTAGATGCAGAAAAGGCATTTGACAAAATCCAACACCTCTTCATGATAAAGGTCTTGGAGTGATCAGGAATACAGGGAACATACCTAAACATAATAAAGGCAATCTACAGCAAGCCAACAGCCAACATCAAATTAAATGGAGAGAAACACAAAGCAATACCACTAAAATCAGGAACAAGGCAAGGCTGTCCCCTCTCCCCAATATTATTCAATACAGTACTTGAAGTTCTAGCCGGAGCTATAAGACAACATAAGGAGATTAAGGGGATACAAATTGGAAAGGAAGAAATCAAACTTTCCCTATTTGCAGATGACATGATAGTATACATGAGTGACACCAATAATTCAACCAAGGAACTGATAAATCTTATAAACACCTTCAGCAACATAGCAGGATACAAGATCAACTCAAAAAAATCAGTAGCCCTCCTATATACAATAGACAAACAGGCTGAGAATGAAATCAGAGATTCAACACCCTTTACAATAGCCACAAATGATATAAAATACCTTGGGGTTACTCTAACTAAGCATGTGAAGGACATAAATAACAAGAACTTTAAGTCCCTGAAAAAAGAAATTGAAGAAGATGTCAGAAAATGGAAAGATCCCCCATGCTCTTGGATAGGCAGGATAAACATAGTAAAAATGGCGATCTTACCATCTACAGATTCAACACAATCCCCATTAAATTACCAACACAATTCTTCACAGACCTAGAAAGAATAATACTCAACTTCATATGGAAAAACAAAAAACCCAGGATAGCCAAAAGAATCCTGTACAATAAAACAACATCTGGAGGCATCACAATCCCCGACCTCAAGCTCTCCTATAGAGTTACCATAATAAAAACAGCTTGGTACTGGCATAAAAACCAACATGTAGACCAATGGAATCGAATTGAAGACCCTGACAGTAACCCACACACCTATGAACATATAATTTTTCACAAAGAAGCCAAAACTGTGCAATAGACAAAAGAGAGCATCTTCAACAAATGGTGCTGGCATAACTGGATGTCAATGTGTAGAAGGCTGCAAATAGATCCATATCTGTCACCATGCACAAAACTTAAGTCCAAGTGGATCAAAGACATCAACATAACTCCAGTTACTCTGAACCTGATAGAAGAGAAAGTAGGAAGGACTCTTGAACGCATTGGCACTGGAGATCACTTTCTAAATATAACACCAGTAGCACAGATACTGAGATAAACAATCAATCAATGGGACATGTTGAAACTGAGAAGCTTTTGTAGAGCAAAGGACACGGTCAAGAAGACAAAGCAACAGCCTACAAAATGGGAAAAAGTCTTCACCAAACCCACATCAGACAGAGGGCTGATATCCAGAATAAAAAAAAAAAAAACTCAGAAATTAGACATCAAAATGCCCAACATTCCAATCAAGAATTGGGCAATAGAACTAAACAGAGAATTCTCAACAGAGGAAGTTCAAATGGCTGAAAGACACTTAAGGAACTGCACAACATCACTAATTATCTGGGGAATGCAATTCAAAATGACTCTGAGATACCACCTTACACCTTTCAGAATGGCTAAGATCAAAAACACAGAAGACAGCTTATGCTAGAGAGGATGTGGAGCAAGGGGAACCCTCCTCCACTGCTGGTGGGAATGCCAGCTTGTAATGCCGCTTTGGAAATCAATATGGAGGTTCCTTGGAAAACTGGGAATCCATCTCCCCCAAGGCCTAGCTGTAGCACTCTTGGGCATATACACCCAAGGGCATATGCTCAGCTATGTTTATATCAGCATTGTTTGTAATAGCCAGAACCTGGAAACAACCTAGATGCCCTTCAACTCAAGAATGGATAAAGAAAATATGGTACATATACACAATGGAGTACTACTCATCAGAGAAAAACAATGACATCATGAGGTTTGCAGGCAAATGGATGGATCTAGAAAAAATCATCTTGAGTGAGTTTACCCAGAATCAGAAGGACAAACATGGTATGTACTCACTCATAGGAGGATACTAGATGTAAAACAATGATGACTAGACTGCTATACAACTCCAGGGTTGCTTCCTAGAAAACAGGACCCTAGGAAAGACCCAGGGATCACCCAATGACAGAGAAATGGATGAGATCTACATGAACAACCTGGAAGACAGTGGGAGTAAGGAAGGGCAAGGTTCAAGGGAAAGAAAGCTTAGGGGAGCAGGAGATCCCAGCTGGATCAAGAACAGAAAGGGAGAATGAGGAATAACAGACCATGATAAATGATGACCACATGAGAACAGGAATAGGCAGAGTACTGGAGAAGTCCCCCGAAATCCACAATGACACATCTTCTGTAGACTGCTGGCAATGGTCAAGAGAAAGCCTGATCTGACCTAGTCTGGTGATCAGATAGCCAAACACCCTATCAGTCATGCTGGAACTCTCATCCAATAACTGATGGAAGTGGATGTAGAGATCCTTGGCCAGGCCCCAGGTGGAGCTCCAGGAGTCCAATTGCTGTGAAAGAGGAGGGACTGTAAGAGTGTGAATTGTTGAGACCAAGATTGGAAAAACAGAGGGACAAATAGCCAAACGAATGGAAGCTCATGAATTATGAACCAAAGACTGTGGAGCCCCAAGCTGGAGCAGGCCCTCTGGATAAGTGAGACACTGAATAGCTTGAACTGTTTTGGGAGGCACCCTGGCTGTGGGACCAGAACCTGTCCTTGGTGCATGAGCTGGCTGTTTGGACCCTTGGGCTTATAAAGGGACACTTTGCTCAGCCTGGAAGGAGGGTACTGGACCTGCTTGTACCTTATTCACCAGGTTTAAATGAATCCCCAGGGGAGTCTTGGCCCTGGAAGAGATGGGAATGGAGGGGTCAGGGACCGGAGGTGGGAGGACAGGGGAACCCATGGTGATGTGTAAAAGTAAACACAAATATAATAAATACAAAAAAATGGAAAAAAAAATAATTCAATAAAATAAAATAAAAATATCAGACCAAAAATTAACAAAAAGAGGTAAATTATACCTATGAAAACATGGGAAATATTAATCTCATGCCAGCTAAACCTAACAAAGAGAAACACACACACACACACACACACACACACACACACACACACACACACATACATCAAAAAGAACATCAAAATAAAAGGAATTAACAATGGTTGGTCATTGATTAATTTCAATATCAATTGACTTAATTTCCCACTAAAAAGACACAGACTAACAAAATGGATGTAGAAACAAGATCCCATGCAGCCACCTAAGGCCATGTTGATGTCTGTGGTCTGTACTGCAATCAGGACCATGTTTGGGTCCCTAGTCCTGCTATAGCCAGGGCCATGCTGATGTCCATAGCCTGTGTTACCACAAAGGCCATGCAAGTGTTCATGGCCTGTGCCTCCATGTGAAGCCATGTTGACACCCATGGTCTGGGCTGCCACTTGGAACCATGTATGTGGCCATGGCTTGTCCTGCCACTGGTGATTATCCTGAGGTCTTTGGCTTGTGCTGATGCTGGAGGCCAAGTGTATGTCTAAGGTCTATAGTGATATGTAAAGTAAAACCTTTATGTCTGGCTTTAAATGAAATGTTTAATAAATCATTTGTGTCAGGCTTTGAGTGAAATATTTCAGAAAAGCCTTTGCTATGTTTGGTTTAATCAGTACAGGCTGAGAAATTAATTGTTATGATACTGTTTGAACCTTAAAGAAATTTTGCTTCACTGGAGATTCTGCACTTGATTCTACTTGAGAGTTTTCAGCTGCACCAAACTTGGTCCCAATGCACTCCCAACAAACATGGAGTTCTTATTTTTTTTTTATTATGGCTTGCCATAGTAAAAAAAGACTGAGATTTGTGTGAGTTGCCTCACTCACAGGCAGTAAGAGAAGGATGACATTGGTAGTTGGAACTATTCCCAGCCACAATTAACCTTGTATATGTTTGATTAAAGTAACTAGAATGTGCTAGCTGGGTGTCAGCCTTTTCCAGGAAGGCTGACACCCTCTGCTCCTTCAGAAAATAAAGGCACAGAATCTTAATGAGCTTCTCTCTAATGCAGCACCAACAACCGACACCAAACAATAGAGGCCCATGCTGTCACCAGATACCACATGGAAGTCCAGGATCTGTGCTCCCGCTGACTATGAAGGACAAGGAAGCTGCTTCTGCAGTGGTATCAATGACTGCAGATTCACAGTTAAAAAAGAGAGACATAGAAAGCTTCTGTGACAACCCCTACCCCTCAACACCAAAAACAGTAGCAACCTAGACAGAAAGCCACATAAGAGAACTCTTTTGTTTTAGTTTTATTTTAACAATAAAAAGAACTTTATGAGTCTATAAAGTGGGAGTGAGTCTGATCATCTTAAAATTTGTGACAATATGCTGAAGCATAACTCTTCCAAGTAGATGGCTAATGAATGTGGTGGAGGTAGAGAAAGACTCACTTTCATTTAAGGGTCTGGCCACCAAGAGTTTTGACCATGCTCCAATTCTGGACTACATTAACAACACGAATTGGACATTTTTTAAAATCTTTTTTGAGGGGAGGCCATAAGAGTAGATGGTGGACCTGAGAAGATGGGGAAATAATAGTGATGGGGTGCATTAGGTGAAATTTGCAAATACTAATAAAAACATTATGTTTAAAAATGTCTTGGAGAGATTAATAGTAAAAGGGACATACCTAAACATAATAAAGGCAATTTGCATAAAGCCTATAGCCAACATCAAATTAAATGGAGAGAAACTCAAAGCAATTGTTACACTAAAATCAGGAACAAGATAAGGCTATCCACTCATTCCAAATCTATTCCATATAGTACTTGGAGTTTTAGCTAAAACAATAAGACAACTGAAGGAGATCAGGGGATACAAATTGGAAAGGAAGCAATCAAAGTACCTTGATATGTAGATATTATAGTAGTATACATAGGAACACCAAACATATCCTATCAGGGAACTTGTACAGCTGATAAATACTATCACTGATGTGGGTGGATACAAGATCAACTCAAGAAAATCAATAGCCCTCCAATATACAAATGGCAAACTAGCTGACAAATAAAACGTGGAAAAAATACACTTCACAATAGCCACAAACAATGTAAAATATCTCCCAGTAACCCTGACTTAGCAAGTGAAAGTCTATTATGACAAAAACTTCAAGTCTTTGAAGAAAGAAATTGAAGAAGATAGCAGAAGATGCTATCTCCTGTATTGGTAAGATTAACAATAGTAAGAATGGCTGCTCTACCAAATGCAATCTATAGATTCAATGAAAATAAGATTCCATCACAATTATTTACAGACCTAGAAAGGACATTCCTCAATTTTATATGGAAAAATAAAAATACCCAGGCTAGATAAAGCAATGACAAACAATAGTAGAAATTCCAGAGGTATCACAATCTCTAATTTTGAAGCTGCACTACAGAGATATAGTAATAAAAACCACATGGTATTGGCATGAAAATAGACATGTTGATCAATGGAATAGGATAAAAGACCCAGACATCATTCAACACACTTATGAATACCCATCTCTTGATAATGAAGGCAGAAATTCATTATCTGTCTAATTGATGCTGATCTAACTGGCTGTCTGCATGTAGAAGAATGCATATTTATAACCCTGCACAAAACTTAAGTCCAAGTAGTTCAAAGACCTCAACATAAAACCAGAAACACTGAACCTAATAGAAAAACTAGTAGTGCATAACCATCAGAGACAATTTCCTGAACAGAAAACCAATAATGCAGGCACTAACAACAATTAACAAATGGGGATTCATAAAACTGAATAGCTTCTGTAAGGCAAAGAATACCATCAATAGGAAAAAATGGCAGCCTACAAAATTAGAAAAAAATTTCATCACCTCCACATCTGATAGAGAACTAATATCCAAAATATATAAAGAACTCAAAAACTAGACATCAAAAAACCAAACAATGCATGCTGTATCCATGAAGTGATACGTACTATTCTAAATGTAATGTCAAATCACAAGCAAAAAGCTTGATTTGCGGAGATGTCTTCATATTTGTTCTAAATTGACTGATCAGATTTTCCTAAGCTTTCTTAGCATGGTAAATTGTCTTTTTAAGGATAATTTATACAAAATTTCATAAATCACAGTTCATATAATATTTCACATATCATATTACACAGAATCTATAAATTTTCATGAAATGCACCCATATATCTTCTGAATCTATCTGCTTTCGTTCATCTTAGCCAAAATGATTTCTTCTAGCTGAGACTTGGAGATTCAGTGGTTTGGCAAGACAGAGACTACTGATAATAGAGCCAGGGTTTGAGGACTCATCCCAACCTTTATTCCACAAAGACATTCAGTTCTATTGCATTCACAAGCCTTCACTGTGTACTGTGACTCAATATTGACCCTATTTAGTAACATTCAAAGTAAACATGAATTTAATTAATAATTACTAAAATAATTATATAAATAACTGCAGACCCTGGCCCACCTTCCTGGCCTCCCCTAAGCTCACAGCACTGACAGGTAAAAGGTCCCCAGACTCTTACTTCCAGGCCCACATTTGCATCCACCCAGCTAACACCAGATACACAATTCTCAGAACAACAAGAAAAGCACACAACAATTTCAAGTCAACATATTGAGCCTGAGGTTATGAAATGCTGTCCTTTAAACATGACCTATCACTTATCTTCCTAGCAACAGGTGAAGGACCTGGCTTACCCAACCAAATGTAATTATTTCCTATGTAGTAGTCTTAATCCCTATTAGAAGCTGTTACTTGCACTTATAATAGTCACTTCATTATTATATCAAGTGGCGCTTCATGCCTGGCATGTTGGAGGTGATACATATGGGTTCCATAATTGAATAGTACTGTTGATGACAGTTTTCCACCAAAAGCCTGTCTGGTTCCTTCAAATAGTATAAAAGCTGCCCAGAAGAGAGGAAACTTCCACCTCATTTCCAATCAGATTTCTCCACATTCTGTAACCAAAATGTGAGGTGCTATCAGAAATAGGGTCTTGCCATTAAGCATACAGCCAATATCAATGGCAATAACCTTATGTTTGGATTTCATAGACTTCTTTAGTCAATCATTCTTGGGGAGGTAATATAAAGTAATATACTTTCGACACTGGGTAATTAATTGCCTTACAGCCTTATGTCTCCTAAGGTTTCTGCTTCAATGCATGCATAATTTCTTATTGTAAACTCTACAACTGCTGTTTTTGCTATTCTTCTAAATTATTTACAGATCTATAAGGCATTCAAAGCTTAGCCCAATGTTAAAATTCCTTTAACCTATATCTAAAGAGCCACTAGTGTCCACTCTAAGAAAATTCCAATTGGTCTTGGTCAGCTAAGGAGTGGGATTTAAAAGAAACATTAACAAAAACATAATGAAAATGTCCCATAATTTGTATCCATTTTTCAGTTAAAAAAACCCAATGTTTCATACAGCAGTATGGATGGGGCCTTTACATTATTGAGTTCTCCATGATTTACAATATTTCTCCAATATCCATCTGGCTATTTCATATAACATAGATTTCTGCTCCAGAGGCTTTTGACGTGGTGAATAGTCTTCACTACTTAGTTACAGGGGAAAAATATACACTACATACTCTAGGTGGATAATACACCACACCTAGGTAGAGCTTAGTCTGCCTATGCTGGCTATATCTGTACTGTTTTATTATATTTGTCTTTCATGAACAGGTAGTAAGTCTTGAAGGGCTTCCAGATACTCAATAACACAACATTCAGCTTTCTGACATGTATCCCCTTAGAAGCCCCAGCTCAGCACATATCATGATATATTGCCTCAAGTAACCCCAACATACCCCTTTTGTCTTGACTATTCTTTTCTCATTACCCCCCCCCCCCGTTTTTTGCTTTTGTACTTTAGAAATGCAATTTATGTACCAGTTCAACCCGAATAATTCAGGCACAGCAGACTAAGGACATAATTCTATCCAGGTCTATTTTAGTGAACCACGGCATTCATTCAGGTTACTTACATGAGCATGAAGGAGAGATATGTAAGAGTAACATGCATGACTCAAAGTAACTATATCACCAAAAAGCCAAGCACAGCATACATGACTACTCTCCAAAGCTACATTCCTAGAATTTCCTGAACAACTCCCAGAGGCCAATTAATCCATTGCAAAATCTCATGTTTCCAAAAGCAAGGCAAAGAATTTTGATTGTTTTCACTATGAATAAGTGTTAATGATTTGATAAAATGAATTTAAACCATATAAATTGATACCTTTTTATTATGAAAAATTTTCAGAATTCTAATTTTATTTTATTTTATTCTTTGTGCCTTTCACATCATGTGTTTGGATCTGTCATTCCCACATCCCTTTGTTTCCTCTGCCCTTGCAAACTCCTCCCAAAATAAAACAAAATTTAAGGGGAAAGAAAAGTAAAAATCTCATCATGAAAACTGTAGTGTGACACAGTGAGTCATGCAGTAGACCTTTTGTCCATACATGTTTACTTTTAAGTGTTCATTACAAAGAGTCATTGGTCTGGTTCTAGGCCCCTTGTTTCTGCTACACTAAGAATGTTGGACACTCACTGGAACTCCTTTTGCAGAGACTGTTATTGCCCTGTGTCCTGGTGATCCTGCAACTTTGGGTATGTAAGATACTCAGTCCCATCATATGCTCCAGCCTGATCTGACCTAGTCTGGTGATCAGATGACTAAACACCCTAACAGTCATGCTGGAACTCTCATCCAATAACTGATGGAAGTGGATGCAGAGATCCTAAGCCAGGCCCCAGGTGGAGCTCCAGGTGTCCAACTGGTGAGAAAGGGGAGGGACTGTAAGAGCATGAATTGTTGAATCCAAGATTGGAAAAAGCACAGAGACAAATAGCCAAATGAATGGAAGCACATGAATTATGAACCAAAGGCTGTGGAGCCCCCAGCTGGATCAGGCCCTCTGGATAAGTAAGCCAATTGACTAGCTTGAACTGTTTGGGACGCATCTAGGCTGTGGAACCAGGACCTGTCCTTAGTGCATGAGCTGGCTGTTTGGAACCTAGGGCTTACACAGGGATACATGCTCAGCCTGGAAGGAGGGGACAGGACCTGCCTGTACTGAATCCACCATGTTTAAATGAATCCCCAGGGGAGTCTTGGTCCTGGAGGAGATGAGAATGGAGGTGAGGGGTTAGTGGGATGGTGTGGGTGGAGGCAGGAGGGGGAGGACAGGGAAACCCATGGCTGATGTGTAAAATTAAAACACAAAATAATTATAATAATAATAATAATAATAATAATAATAATAATAATACCAAGTTACACACCTCTGATATGGAATGGGGTAAATATTTATGCTACAAAAGGGAGGATTGGAAGCATCGAAAGGAAAGAAAGATGAATAAATGAAGAATTAAACCAAGTAGGGAATAAAAAAACCTGCAACTCAATCTCCAGCACCTGAACCTCATGATGGAATCAGTTAGGTTTGGATACCTTGGGGTAGTCTCAACTCCTGATGTCTGTCCTATGTAGTTTATGTGACTATTGTTTTAACTCAGCTACATCCTATGTATATATTCTTCTTCAGCAAATATCCCATAGTACTGGCATTCCAACAGCATGAGTTCTTCCTTGCTACATATATTTCACCTTCTGTGCTTCATGTAATGTTCTCTTACTATTTCTTGTGTGGAATTCTATCCTGAGATACATTATTTGGTCTGAAATTTGTTTGAAGCCTCTGTCAAGCCTCCATGACTCCCTAACTCTGTCTTTTATGCTTACAATGCTATTAATCATGTAGACAATGCTAGCAGGGTCTACTGTAAGATCAAGATAATTTATAGACTTCATTGGGCCACATATGCATTGACTTCTGTGTTCTCTTAGGTTCATCATAAGAAAATTCGCCAAAGGCAAGGCTTTTGGAATTGAAAACTGTTGTTATCTCCTTTAAAATAAATTTGCATTCTTATAAGTTACAACCTATTATCAGTGGGGCTTTGTTCCCAGGTAACCTTTTTATTGTCTCAATGCAGAGATCCTTGTTTCTAATTTGTGGTGGTAATATCTTTCCCAATTACACCGTTTTAGTACCTTCATCCATCAAATACAGACTACTTGTTTCTTATCCTTCCCCCATGAATCTTTATGTTTACCTATAGTTATGTCCCACTTGTTCTTTCTCACTGCAGACTGGGTAAGAACAGTGATCAGCAAGTGTGCAACCCCTAAAATGCTGTCCTGTCTTGACTTTTTCCTCTAATAAACAAATTCATTACTATTGAATCCAAACTTACTCAAGTTGTCATATCATAAATGCAGTCAGAATTTTTGACCAAATGAAGCATGAATGGCCTTCAGTACAGTTCCTAATGAGTAGTTATTTCTCATCAGAAACCTTGTGTCTTCCATGGCCCACATTCCCTCAGCATTATAGTTCTCCAAACTCCTACCAGATGCCCCATTAAGCTCTGTTTTAGCACTTCAAACCTTTCTAGCTCACATCTCCAAACTCCTACAAAATTTTCTAGCAGACCAGTCCCAAAGTTCAAGGATGTCACATTTAGGTGGATTGGAATGACCCCACTTTTCTGTATGAATTTTCTGTATTGGTTATTTTTCTAGTTGCTGTGACCAAATATCTGACAGGAAGCAATATGTGGGTGGAAGAGTTTATTTTGACTCAAAGTACGAGGTGTTACAGTTAACTTTGTATGGAGAGTGTTATTGGTTATTATTTACTCTTTTGGGGGGCCTGCCACCCAGTTCCCAAATGAGTCACACAAGGAGGCTTTTTCTTACTTATGAATGCCGGGCTTAGCTTGGGTTGGTTCTTTCCAGCTTTCTTTAACTTAACTTACCCCATCTACCTTTTGCCTCTGTGGTTTTCCCTTTCTCTTACTTTGGTAAATCTTACTTTTACTCTGTGGTTTGCTGTGTAGCTAGGTGGCTGGTCTCTGGAATCCTCCTCCTTCTCTGGCTACTTCTCCTTCTTTCTCCTCCCAAATTTGTCCTATATATTCTCTCTGCCTGCCAGTTCCCATCTATTCTTTCTCCTTTCTTGCTATTGACCATTCAGCTCTTTATTAGAGCATCAGGTGTTTTAGACAGACACAGTAATGCAGCTTCACAGAGTTAAACAAATACAACATAAACAAAAATAACACATCTTAGAATAATATTCTACAAAAGGAGAGGCACTGAGAAAGGTTATTTTTGATAGCAGGAGTGTCTAACTGGGAGACATACATGCATCATATTATGTTGGAATGGAAAGTAGAGAGCAATGGGAGGTGGATTCAGGTTGGAAAACCTCATCACCCACAAATACTTTGAAGAAATTAACTTCTTCCTTAGACAAAGTTCTATCTGGTAAATAATCCATATTCTTTCAAAATGATGCCTTCAAGTGTTCAAACACATGAGCCAATGGGACTCATTTCATATGGGGTTACAACACTCATCTTCTATTGCACCCAATTGTTCTGCTTATAAGTTTGTTCTCTTATTGTGTGTTTTAAAATTTTATTTGTGATTCCACCAGTTTAGCTAGTTGTCTATGTACTTTTTCCAGTCATGGTCTTGGTAACTCTTGCTCATAGAAACCCTCCTCTCTCATCTATTGGACTCCTGGAGCTCTGCCTGGGACCCAGCCATGGATTTCTGCATCTGCTTCCTTCAGTCACTGGTGATGACAGTTAGGGTATTCAGCCATCTGATCACTAGAGTAGGCCAGCTCAGGCACTCTCTCAACTATTGCCAGTAGTCTATGATGGAGTCATCCTTGTGGATTCCTGGGAACCTCCCTAGCACTCTGCTTCTCCCTATTCCCATGGTGTCTTCATTTATCATAGTATCTCTTTCCTTGTTCTTCCAATCTGTTCCCATTCCAGCTCGAACCTCCTACTCACCTAAGCTCTCATCCCCAATCCCTTGCCCTCCATTATCCCCCCCCTTATCCCCAGTTTTCTCATGTAGATCTCATCCATTTCTCCATCATTGGGTGATTCATGTGCCCTTCCTAGGGTCCTCCTTACTAGCTAGCCTCCCTGGAGCTGTGGGTTGCAGTCTGGTTATCCTCTGCTTTACATATAGTATCCACTTATGAGTGAGTACATACCATGCTTGTCCTTCTGAGTCTGGGTTAGCTCACTCAGGGTGCTATTTTCTAGATCCATCCATTTGCCTGCAAACCTCATGATGTCATTGTTTTTCTCTGCTAAGTAGTACTCCATTGTGTATATGTAACACATTTTCTTTATCCATTCTTCAGTTGAGGGCCATCTAGGTTGTTTCCAGGTTCTTGCTATTATGAATACTGCTGCTATAAACACAGATGACCATGTGTCCTTGTGATATGATTGAGCATTCCTTGTGTACATGTACATGAGTGGTATAGCTGGGTCTTGAGGAAGTTTAATTCCCAATTTTCTGAGAAACTACCATACTGATTTCCAAAGTGGCTGTACAAGTTTGCATTAGCCCCCAGGGTACTGGATTAGACCTTCTGGATAAGTGAGAACTGTTAGGTTGAACTGTTTACAGTGCCCCAGGCAGTGGGATTGGGACCTGTTCCCAGTACATGAGCCAGGTTTTTGGAACCTAGAGCCTGTGGTGAGACAATTTGTGCAGCCTTAGTTCATGGAGGAAAGGCTTGGACCTGCCTCAACTTAATGTACCAGGCTCTGCTGACTCCCCATGGGAGATCTTGCCTTGGAGGAGGCAGAAAAGGGGGGTTGTTTGGGGAGGAATTCTGGGGGGGGGAGGATGGAGGACAGGGCAATCTGTGGTTGGTATGTAAAATGAATAGAAACATCTTGTAATAAAAAGGAAGAAAAATAAAATAAAATAAAATTTATTTGTGAAAATGACAGAATGAGAATCTCTTAGTAATATTTTGAGGTTGACAATTTTCCAAGTTGTCATCAACAAGTTCTTTTGGATTCAGTCTTTCTTAGTTATGGAGAACAAGATTCATTTTTGTTTTTGTTTGTGAGACCATCCTTACAGTATTATCCTTGAATTCAAATGGGCTGCTTCTATTTAATGTAAAACTTCTGGCTTTATAACAAGAGCAGAGGAAATACAATAGGTTAATTCCTATCATGGAATATTTTTTGTTTGATTAAATTATTCTGAGCTGTAAGCAATGGTGAATAACAGTGGTGTAGCCAGAAGTTTTCCTGTGTCCTGCCCAGAACTAAGGTTATTCAGACCCAAGTAACATACAGAGGCTTATATTAATTAAAACTTCTCATTGATTAGCTTAGGCTAACTACTGACTAGCTTTTACACTTAATCTCAGCCCATTTCTCTTCATCTATATGTCGCCACATGTTCTGTGGCTTTACCTGTGCACCATTACATGTTGCTCCCTGGATGGCAGGCTGGTGTCTCCTCAATCAGCCTTCCTCTTCCCAGAATTCTCCTTGTCTGCTTATCATACCTATACTTCCTGCCAGGCTACTGGCCAATCAGTGTTTTATTAAACCAGTGTACAAAAGCATTATCCTACAGCCCAGTGGTTATCAGATCTGACCTTAAATATACTTGATATATAAGAGCTTTGTTAGAATGACAGGTCTCCTAACAGAAAGTTCTTTTCTACATTTAAATATAAAATATTATCCCTTGTCTTAAATTTTAATTTTTGGTAAAAATTATGGATATTAGTTTAATTTAAAACTTGATGTACTGTCATTCACAATATATATTGTTTGATATTTTATGTTATGTCTTATTAACATTAGTATATTACTTGAAAATTTATTTTATTGAATTGTTGGGGAACAGTATTCAGTGTTTAATATAAATTATTTATTTATTTGCAAGTTGTATAAAATACTAAATTTCTATAATATAAGTTCTTAAGTGATCATTAACTTGAGAATCCATAGTTTTGCACAACTTTCTAGTTTTCTTTCATTAAATAACTTCATTTTTTTCTTTTTCAATTGCAGCTACATATAGGAAGTACTTTTCATCCAAATTTGTGGTACCCAGCCCATTACAATTAAGCTGCAATCTACAGGATGTGATATCTTATAAAGGAGAGCATAGAGTTAATATTTTACTTTAATCACTACATTGGGACAAAGTTCATTGGGAGGGGAGTCTTTTCCATGGTTGGGCTGTTCTATACAGATACTCCCAGGTGGATTAGCAAACTTCATTATATAAGCTTTGTGTTCTGAGCACACATTCATGCCAGTAAGAAGAGAAGGCAGTGATGATTCTAGGCGTGTTTCTAGGGCTTGTTCTCTCATGTCTGCTTCTCCTTTCACTATGGAGGCAGAGCTCTGAGAGAAGAACGCTTCCTCCTGGACCCACTCCTCTCCCAATCATCGGAAATATTCTTCATGTAGATCTTAAGAACATCAGCAAGTCACTGAGAGATGTAAGTATATGTTTGGTTTTCTGAGTGGCATTCAAAGGGAAGTAAGTGGACCACTGTTTGAATGAAATATATGGCTGGGCTTGCTCTATGTAATACACAATTGTAAATTTGTTATCAAAGCTTGATGTGTCAGCTGCATTTTCATCACAGCCTTGTCAGAAATCATAGAATGAGGTAATGTTATGTGGCTAGTTAAATATTGGAGGTTGTTTAGTAGAATAAAAATCACAGTGCGGCAAAAGTTGTAAATGTTTTTTTTTTTCCCCTCCTTAAAACTTTTGGCTGCTGGTTGAAGGTAAAACAGAGGAAGTAATTAGACAGAGATTTCTTTCACATATTTTAGCAGCACATTGTATGTAGAGTTGGCAAACAAATAGAACTCTTGTGAAGAATTTAACCTCTGTTCAATGTCCAGAAATGTCATGGGTCTGAACAATGTAAGAAATGATGGAAACAAATAGTCAGCCAGGGCTTAGTAGTTGCTATTAGAATTCTTTTGAGTCTGACCATGCCTGTTTTCTGAGGACAAGAATGTTACATGATGTCAAAACTTGTTTATAGAAAATTATGCCCCTTTGGGAGAGTTTTTCTTTGTAACGTCTCAAATATTATTAAGGACTTGCCTTAATAATCTTCCCAGGGGCCCAAAAAAGAAGCTATGAATGGCACAAATTTATTTTTGGGAAATTAATCTAAGTACACCAAGCTCTTAGTCTGTCTACTTTATTCCTCTGGGATAAAATTATATCTACACAGCTACAGTTCTGTTCTCATACTTACCTCCTTTCTGGCCTGATTTCTCTCTACATTTATCTGCTGTCTCCTCTATGTTTTATCTTAAATCTCTCATTGTAGTTCTGCCCCATCTTGGTGATTGTCATCTCATTCTTCTTCATCTGGCTCTTACTCATCTTCCATCTCATTCTTCTAGTTCTTCATCTAGTTGTCCAGTCAAAATCCTTTCAATCTTCTCTAAGTCTCTGAGGTTTACATTATATAGCCATGCAACAGCAGTGTTCTAGCTAAAGCAAAGTCAGCAGGCTTGACTTTTTACAGGGTCATAAAGGCAGACAAGAGTTTTCCTCAGTTACTGATTATCAGGATTTCTTTTGTAACCCAAAAGGGGAATGATAAAGGAAGAGGTCAACTCAGAGCTAAAATCAGTTAATATATCAGAAAAAGGAAATTTATGTGCTCAAACTATAATCCTAGGGGTTGTGGTGATATTGTGTTCTCCAAAATACTGTGAACTCTAATAAACTTATCTGGGGTCAGAGAACAGAACAGCCACTAGATACAGAGGTCAGAAAATGGTGGCATACATACCTTTAATCCTAGCATCCTGGAGGCAGAGATCCTTCTGGATCTCTGTGAATTCAAAGCCACACTACAAACAGCCAGGCATGGTGACACATGCCTTTAATCCCTGGAAGTGAAGGCAGGAACCACAAAGGTATATAAGGCATGAAAATCAGGAACTAGAGCCTGGTTAAGCTTTTAGGCATTTAGCAGCAGTTCAGCTGAGATCCATTAAGATGAGGACCCAGAGACGTCCAGTCTGAGGAAATGAGATAAGCTGAGGAATTGGAGAGGTGAGGTTAGCTGTGGCTGGTTCTGTTTCTCTGATCTTTCACGGTTAACCCCAATACCTGGCCTATGTTTATTTTATTAACATGACCTAACAATTCACGTTACAAGGGATGGTTAGGAAAATGTTAGGAGTCTATAACGTTAGTATACATACCACTAAGGCTGTATAAGAAATGAAGATCTGAGCTTTATTTACCTTAATTCAGGAGATCGTTTGGCCTTAGATACTTGACAGGTATGTTATGAGTTCTTGGAAGCATACATAGCACACAAGGAAATCCGTTCAGGATTTTGCTAATATATATATATAAAAGCTAAAATATCACCAAGACTTCTTAAGTCATGGATTGACCTTTGGAAAAATCCTTGACTTTTCCAAGTAGTAGCTTTTGTGATAGTAGGTGAATTTTATTAAATTCCCCTGCTGCTTACAGCAGTAATGCTTGCAGATAGCAAAGCAGTCTGGGTGATGAGCACATCTTAACATCACTTGAAAATACAGAATATTTTAGCCAATGCTGAAGGTTCTTATTCAGGACCTCTATGAAGAGAACTTGTAGATTATGCTGAAGCAGCCACCTGGGTATTAATTTCAAAGTGAGCATCAGCAGATGATAAATTAATTGCTCAAGTATGAAACACGGACTAGACAAGTGTTTGACTTTGTGATTTCTACAATTTGATATTTGGAACACTGAAAGATAAATTGTGATATTTCAGCTCTTTTTATTGTAATATAGAATGATAGTAAATGCTAAATATGTAAATTTAATAGTTAACTGAAATCTGTTTACCAACTGGGTTGACAATTGTAGGCCATTCATAAGTGAAAGTTATTACTATTGCTTTAATATTTATGTATAAAATTAAAATATTGATGGAACATATGGTAGAAAATACAAAATTATTATGATAATATCTGTAATAATTGAGCATATTTCTGAGTGGTGATGGCACATGCTTTTAATCCCAGCAATTGGGAAGTAGAGGCAGGTGGATCTCTGAGTTTGAGACCATCCTGGTCTACAGATTGAGTTCCATGATGGCCAGGGCCACACAAAGAAACCCCGTCTCAAAAACAAAACAAACAATAATTGAACACATTGCATAGAAAAGACACTCATAGCTTTCTCCTTCTCTCATCTGAAGAAGAAGCTCCATTTAATTTTCCCTTGGGATTTAAATTACTTTCTATCTACATAAGACATCATAATACTTGTATTCTTATTTAAGGCAAATATGAGTTTACATTATACAAGATAGCAGAATTCCTGATCATATGTTTCTTTTTTTAAACTTATCCTTCTCTCATAAAATACATCTTGACCCTCCCTTCCCTTCTCCCAGTCCCTTCCCACCTGTCCTCTCCCCCAGATCCACTTCCCCTTCATTTGTGTTCAGATAAAAGAAGGCCTCCAGGAGACAATGACCAAACATGTCAAAAAATACAATAAAACAAGGCAAAAGCTCTGATATTCAGTCCTGACAAGGCAACTAGATAGGAAGAAAAGAGTCCAAAGAGCAGGCAAAAGAGTCAGAGACACACTGGCTACCACTGTTAGGAGTCCCATAGCACCACCCAGCTAACAGCAATATACACAGAAGACCTGGTACAGATTCATGTAGGCCATGTGCTGTAGCAAGTCTTTCTCTGTACTACTAGCCCCAAAATCATAAAACAGTGATTTATTACTAATTATGAAAGCTCAGCCCCTGTTCAGGCTTGTTTCTAACTAGCTTGTATAACATAAATTAAACCAATTCCTATTAATCTGTGTGCTTCCACATGGCTCATTCATGTCTTGTAATAATAAGTCATGAGGACTCTGTGGCCAACAAGATTTATAATGTGTCATCCAGTCTCATATCTCTTCCCATGTAGAGGGAAAACATATATGCCACCTGTTTTGTCATCTTTCTTGTTTTGTTCATGACTGTGGTCAAGATTTTCAAGAGGTCTCCCTTAGTCAAATCTGATCTTCATTAGTTTTGAAGAGAACCATAACTTTTTGTTTCCCATGGAAGCAAAGGCATAACCTTTTTCCACAATACAACACATTCTTTGACTTCCATTCTAAAGTGAAGACATTCCTAAATATATAGATTGGTTTAAGTTAGCAGTTGTTTCTACTATCCAATGTCTATCCACAGCTGTTGTTCCTTTCTGATTATCATTAAAAAATTTAAAGGTAATAAAGCATTATGCAATCTATCTCTAGGGAGTCTTTATCACACGTTTTTGTTTACTAAGCATAACTTTCTACAACTGGTTGTTCTGTATGATTGTGTGGTACACCTGTAATATATATTTTTAAATTTTTTTATTATATTTGTGTTTTAATTTTACACATCAGCCATGTCCTCCCCCTCGCGCCCCCGACCCCACCTTCTCCCCCAACCCCTCCCCTCCATTCCCATCTCCTCCAGGGCCAAGACTCCCCTGGGGATTCACTTAAACCTGATGGATTCAGTACAGGGAAGTCCAGTCCCCTCCTTCCAGGCTGAGCAAAGTGTCCCTGTGTAAGCTCCAGGTTGCAAACAGCCAGCTCATACACTAAGGACAGGTCCCAGTCCCACAGCCTGGGTGCCTCCCAAATAGTACAAGCTATTCAATTGTCTCACTTATCCAGAGGGCCTGATCCAGCTGGGGGCTTCACAGTTTAGGGCTGGAGAGATGGCTCAGCTGTTAAAGGCTAGGCTCACAACCAAAAATATATTTTATTTTATAGTATGCAAAACATGTTTCATTTCACTAGGGACATATGCTGGAGCATTGCCAGTCTTAAGTTGTGCAGGTATTCTATAGCTATAACTTCTAGTAAAGGTGTGATTACACAAACAGCCTTTCCAGAACTCAAAGCAGTTGCTCATTGAAATCCTGAATATGTAACTATGGTATGGTGCACATACTTTAGTTTTCTAAACTCTGCAAAATGAAACCCATCCACTTGCCAAATTTCACTTCTTTGAGTACCATTTGGATTACTTCCTGTAGGTAGCAGAGTTTGGTTATACAAGGAATAAGTATAATTTCCTTGGCTTGTTGCCAAGTGATAGAAACATCTTTCTTTAAACCCTTGCTATTAACATGATAAAGGAGAGGAAGTGGGTTGGTTACAACGTTTGAGATCTTCCACCAATTTCTGGAGTGATTTGACATGGGTCTCCATCAGGCGAGACTTGTTGATGTAGTAGTAACATTCTTCCCCTAGGAACATGCAAGTGCCTCCTCTGTCTGCTGTGAGGAGGTTCAGTGCTTTGCAATTTTGCAATATGACCTGAGCCACTGAGATGATTTGGCACTGGAGAGAGGCCAAGAACTCTCCGAAGTCCTTGATGTCCTTCTGGAGTTGTTCAGATAATTTTGTAGTTACAGAAATTGAGTGTGCTATGGCACCTGTGCCTAAGCCAGAAGCCATCAGAGATGAAGACAATGAGATGCCCATTGTTGCTGGAAGAACAACTGCACAATGTGTCCAGCCCAAGTCAGGCTTAAAAGAGGAAGAGGAAATTGGAGCAAACTCAGCTTGTCCACAGAATGCAGCTGCATTAACCAATTGGTTATTTATTAACCAATCAGAGCAACACATTTGACACACAGAACATCCCACAGCACTTCCCCTTTTCTTTTTTTCAAAAAGGAAGGTTTTAACTTCCACATAGTAAAATTACAGATAAGAAAACAATTATCAAGCAAGAATTATAGTTATAATATCTAGTCTATTTATAGTAACTAGTTTATTTGTCAAAATTAAAGAAGATATCCTATTTATCTAATATTTGTGAGTCTAAGGTTGCATATCTAACTTACCTTTTATCATAACTAAGGAAAATTTTAAGTATGTCTATCCTTCAACTACATCAAAGACCTCAGAAGGATATAATACTACCGGAGAAATGGGAGATGGACCAAAGCAACTTTTGGGAGTCTTGCAAGAGTAGACAGAGAGATCTGGCAGCCTAAACAGTCATCCACAGTTATTTTGTAAAGTTGGGGCATCTGTCTTCAGCCCATAGGTCTAGAGTCTCTCAGTTACTTTTCTCAGTGTCCTGTAAAATGTCTGGCAGTTTCCTCTGTGAAGCAGGAACCTGAAGAACCATTTTGCCAAGCAAAGTTCAGTGGTCACCTTCCTAAGGGTCCTGCATGTCCAGTCAATCAAGCAGTCCAGGCAAGAACAGTTTCTTGCCCAAAAGGCTATTTTCGCCAAGGTGAAGATAAACTCCATGTGGAGTGTCTTTGATTTCCATCCTCCTCTCTGAAGTAAATCTGGTGCAGCCAGGAGCAGACATGTATCACTGTCCAGAAAGTCTAAATTTTTAAAAATATTTTAAATGCCATATTATGTAGGTCTTTGAAGTGTTTGAAGATTACTTGTTTATCTTAAATATATCTATGTATACCTAGAAAACTTAACATGACTGTCAGTTTGACTATCATAGAAGACTAATTGATCTGTATTTCTTAATTATTGATCATAATCTAAATGAGTTACATACATATAATACTTCAAACAAAAGTAGAAATATATATACAGTATAACAAAATTAAGTTTAAACTTGTATCAATAAGCTAAAATCTTTACCAATGTAAAACATTTCAAACAAGTTGTTGCTCTTAAAAAGTAGGTTCATTAATCTACCCTTCAATCCTATCATATCTAAACTATCCCCTTTTCTTCTCTAGAAAGAGATTGCATTTGTGTTTAACCCATTTAAAATAAACATATTGGTTGTTCTCTGTCACACACCAGAGGCCTCTTCTGATTTGGGACACAAGAATCTCTTAACCTTTTATTTTAGCCATATGCCTGAGTTTAGAGAAGGAGTGAACCAATTCCATCTCCAAATCCAGCTTCGTGTATTTGGGAATTTGGGTGTAGATTCTCTTACTATTTTCTGCTGGAGGGGGGTGCTAAGTCATATGGGGGCACAAACAAAATTTTAGGCTTATGGGGTAGTACATGAAGCTGTATTGTCTCAACCTTGAAACCATTCTGGGTGTTGGGCCATCTGGGCTATGGTGTCATCACAGACTTTTCAGAGGGTCTTGGTTAGTCAAACCTGATGTATCTTAAGCTGTGGCAAATCCATAGCCTCTGGATTTCAGTGGAAACAAAATAAGAGCCTCTTTTCCAAAGTAACAAATTCTCAGATTCAAATTTTGAAGTCAAGGTATTTTTAAAATGTACATATTGGCTTAACTCAACAGTTTTTCAAATGTTTTTCTGCAGTTAAGAATTCCAAAGACATCTAGTATCCTCCTATATGTGAGTACATACCACGTTTGTCTTTCTGAGTCTGTGTTAACTTACTCAGGATGATTTTTTTCTAGATCCATCCATTTGCCTGCAAACCTCATGATGTCATTGTTTTTCTCTGCTGAGTAGTACTCCATTGTGTATATGTACTATATTTTCTTTATCCATTCTTCAGTTGAAGGGCATCTAAGTTGTTTCCAGGTTCTTGTTATTACAAACAATGCTGAAATGAACATAGCTGAGCAAGTGCCCTTGTGGTATGATTGAGCATTCCTTGGGTATATTCCCAACATTGGTATAGCTAGGTCTTGGGGGAGATTGATTCCCAATTTTCTAAGAAAGCACCATATTGTTTTCCAAAGTGGCTGTACAAGCTTGCATTCCCACCAGCAGTGCAGGAGAGTTTCCCTTGCTCCATATCCTCTCCAGCATAAGCTGTCTTCAGTGATTTTGATCTTAGCCATTCTGATGGGTGTAAGTTAGAATCTCAGAGTCATTTTGATTTGCATTTCCTGGATAATTAGGGATGTTGAGCAATTCCTTAAATGTCTGTAAAACAAAGATGACTAGACTGCTACTCACAACTCAAGGGAGGCTATCTAGAAAACAGGACCCTAAGAAAGACTCGCCCAATGACAGAGAAATGGATGAGATCTACATGAACAACCTGGATGTAAGTTTAGGTAATGAAGGGCAAGTTTCAAGGGAAAGGGAGCTTAGGGGACCAGGAGATCCCAGCTGGATCAAGAACACAAAGGGAGAACAAGGAATAACAGACCATGATAAATGAAGACCACATGAGAACAGGAAGAATCAAAGTGCTAGAGAGGTCCCCAGAAATCCACAAAAATACCTCCACTCTAGACTACTGGCAATGGTCTAGAGAAAGCCTGACCTGACCTACTCTGGTGATCAGATGGCCAAATTATTTCTTGTGCTAGAAATTTTATCCAATGACTGAGGGAAGCAGAAGCAAAGGTCCACAGCCAGGCCCCAGGTGGAGCTCCAGGAGTCTAATTAGCAAGACAGAGGAGGGATTGTATGAGCAAGAATTGGTGAGACCAAGGTTGGAAAAAGCACAAGGACAAATAGCCAAACTAATGGAAACACATGAACTATGAAACAATAGTTGAGGAGCCCCCAACTGGATCAGGCCCTCTGGATAAGTGAGACAGTTGATTAGCTTGAACTGTTTGGGAGGCACCCAGGCAGTGGGACTGGGACCTGTCCTTAGTGCATGAGCTGGCTGTTTGGAACCTGTGGCTTATGCTGGGACACTTTGCTCAGCCTGGGAGGAGGGGACTGGACCTGCCTGGACTGAGACTACCAGGTTGAGCTGAATCCCTAGGGGAGTCTTTGCCCTGGAGGAGATGGGAATGGGGGGAAGGTTGGAGGTAGTTGGAAGTGGGGAGAACAGGGGAATCCATGGCTGATATGTAAAATTAAATTAAATTATAGAATAAAAAAAGAATACCAAAGACAACACAATCCAGATTCTCTGTGTGATATCCATCTTTACATGGCTTATTTTTTATATTACCTTTATTGTCTCTTCAAAAACTTTATTTTTTAAAAATATCTATTTCTTTACGTAACTGTAAATATTCTCTTTTCTCTCTCTTCCAAGCCTACATACATTTTTACACACATTGTAAAGTATTTAAAGTCTTGTTCCATCTAAATCTGTCTTATTGTGAATGAATCTATGGTTTTAAATTGCAGCATTTCTAAGACTGAAAAGGCTGCTGCTGCTGCTGGCTCCACCCACCTCAGCTTCCCAACATGGGGGTGGTACAGTTTACTGGCAGCTCTGGGTCTGGAGCCATGTGTACTATCAACTATCAGAAGCAGTTCTATCAAAGCAGCATGTAGCCCAGAAACCTTTTTAATTAATTAATTAATTAATTAATTAATTAATTAATTAATTAATTGTACTAGCAAAGGCTAAATCCACCACACAGTAGTGTAATGTGCTGCTTGCAGATACCTCATTCCTGCCATACTGCAGGTCAAGTATGCAGGCCACAAAACTGCCATATAGAAGCTCAAGCATGCAGGCTGCTGCCAACTTGAGAGAGACAACTAGGAAGCAGTTTTAATACCATCATTCTCAGGTTTTAGGTGGAAACTCGAGCCATTAGGTGCCATTTGTTGCTTGAGATTTCCTGGTCCTGTCGGGTTCATGGTTAGGACAAATCTCTCTTACCCACCAGTCCCAAAGCTGCTCAGACCCAACCAAGCAAACACATAGAGACTTATATTGCTTACATACTGTATGACCATGGCAGGCTTCTTGCTATCTAGTTCTTCTATCTTAAAGTAATCCATTACTATTAATCTATACCTTGCCACGTGGGTGGTGGCTCACCAGCATCTTCCCATGTTGCTTGTCATTGTGGTGCCTGGTGTCTCCTCTGCCTCAGTCTTCCACTTCCCAGGATTCTCCTCCCTCTTATCCTGCCTGTACTTCCTGCCTGGCTACTGGCCAATCAGTGTTTTATTTATTAACCAGTCAGAGCAACACACTTAACATACAAAACATCCCGCAGAACATACAGGGTTTTCCAGCTTGTGGACGGGCAAACAGGGGTTCCAACTGAACAGGGCATGTGCTCTATCTCACGGTTAATCCTCAAGTTAAACCAAATATTGGTTGGCCTCACCTACAAAATCTGCACCATCATTGCCAGAGCACATCTGGCAAACAGGAAAAATTGCAGGTCAAAGTTTTAGTGGCTGAGTTGAGGTCTAGTTTTCTCTTTTTGTAGTCTGCAGAGTACCTTTTCATACCAAATAAACTAGAATGTAGGGGTGAAGTCTCCATACTCACACCACCTCTGCTTCTCTACATTCAAAATGAGCTGTGTGGATGTTGTCCTTAGCAATGGGACCCTGCTCTCAGTTTTCAGAAAGGGACCTTCTGTCCTAGCATCAGCCTGGGTTGTTTAGAGATCCTCACAGGATCCCCTCAGGCAAAGGCTCAACCAAATGCAGCCCATTCCTACCACTGGTAAGCCTTGCCTGGTTATCAGTGATGACCAGGTTCAGGCTCTGTATCCTCTGTTACTAAGAGGCCTTAGTAGGGTCACCCTCATAGATTCCAGGAAGTTTTCACTTCATTAGGTTCCCTCTATCCCCAATTCCAGCTGTTGCTCCCTTCATTCTCTCCCTCCATTCCTTTCCCTCCCATATAAGCCTTCTTCTTCTCATTCTCACCTGCCCACAGTCCACTCACAAAATTTATTCTATTCCCTCTTAACAGGAAGGTCCATGCATCTCCCCTAGAACCCTCCTTTTTATCTAGCCTTTCTTTGTGGATTGTAGATTGGTTATCATTTACTTAAAAGTTATTAACCACTTTTAAATGAATATATAAGATATTTGTCCTTCTGGGTTGGGGTTACCTCATTGAGGAGGATTTCTTTTTCTAGTTCCATTTATTTGTCTAAAAATTTTATGATGTCATTTTGTTAACAGCTGAGTAATTCTTCATTGTGTAAATATACCACATTTTCTTTTTCCAATCTTTAAGTGAGGGAAATCTAAATTGTTTCCAGTTTCTGGCTATTATGAAAAAAGCTGGTATGAACATAGTTGAGCCAGTGTCCTTGAGGTATGATGGAGAATTCTGTGGATATATGAGAAAGGCCAGTTTAGCTGGATCTTGACATAGATCAATGCCCAATTTTCTGAAAACCACCATATTGATTTCCATAGTGGCTGAATAAGTTCGCACTCTCACTAGCAATGGAGGAGAGTTCCCTTTACTCCACATTCTCATCAGCATGAGCTATCACTTGTGTTATTTATATTAGACATTTTGACAGGTCTAAGATGGAATCTAGAAGTAGTTTTGATTTGCAATTCTCTGATAGCTAAGGATGCTGATCATTTCTTTAATTTTTCTCATCCATTTGAGATTCATCTGTTGAGACTTCTCTATTTAGATCTGTACTAAATTTTTAAAATTGTATTATTTGGCAGTTTGATTCTTGATTTCTTTACATATTTTGGATATTAGACCTCTATCAGATGTGGTGTTGGTATAAATTTCTTCCTACCATGTAGGCAGTTATTTTGCTCTATTGATAGTGTCCTTTACAGAAGCTTTTAAGTTTCATGAGGTCCCATTTTTTAATTGTTGATCTTTGTGCCTACACTATAGTTTAGGCATCATGTTCAGGGAATTGTCTCCTGTGCCAATGTGTTCCAGGGTTCTTGGCTTCCTCTTCTATCAGATTAAATATATATGGTTTTATGTTGAGGTCTTTGATCCATTTAGACTTGAGTTTTGTGTAGGGTGATAGATACAGATTTAGTAGCATTTTATCCATGCTGACATCCAGTTTTAACACCACCATTTGTTGAAGATACTTTCTTTTTTCCCATTGTATATTTCTAGCTTCTTTATCAAAAACAGATGTCCATATGTATATAGATTTATGTCTATGTCTTCAATCTGATTCCATTGATCAATGTGTCACTTTTTATGGCAATCCCATATGCTTTTTATTACTATAGCTCTGTAGTATAGCTTGAAAAAAGTGATTGTGATACCTCCAGTAGTTCTTTTGTTCAGGATTGTTTTGGTTATTCTGGGTTTTTTTATTTTTTTCACATGCAGTAGAGAATTGTCCTTACATCATCTGTGTAAAGTTGTCTTGGAATTTTAATGAGATTGCTTCAAAAGTCCAACACAATTTATAGATTGCTTTTGGTAGGATGGCAATTTTTACTATTTAATATTACTAAGCCATGGGCATGAGAGAGCTTTCCATCTTCTGATAGTTTCTTCAAAGACTTGAAGTTTGTTTCATGTAAGTCTTTCAGTTGCTTGTTTAGAGTTACCAGAAGATATTTTATATTATTTGAGATTATTGTAAAGGGTGCTGTTTCCCTCAATTCTTTTTCAGCCTCTTTTTCATTGTATATAGGAGACTTCTTGATATATTTTTTTAAATTTTGTATCCTGCCATTTTGCTGGAGATGTTTATTAGCTATAAATGCTCTCTAGTGCAATTCTTAGAGTCATGTGTGTATACTATTATATTATTTCCAAATAATTGACTTCTTCTTTTCCAATTTATATCCCCATGATATCCTTTAGTTGTCTTATTGCTGTAGCAAAAATCAAGTACTATATTGAAAAGATATGGAGAGAATGGGCTGCCTTGTCTTGTTCCTTATTTTGGTGAAATTGCTTTGGGTTTCTCTCCATTTAATTTGATGTTGGCTACAGGCTTGCTGTAAATTGCTTTTACTATGTTATGGTATGTCTCTTATATAGGAACGTTTTTTCTGTGGCTTCTTTTTAAGGGGGTGTGGAATTTAGTAGAAGACTTTTGTGGGATCTATTGAGATGATCATATTGTAAGTGGAAATTTTCCTGTGTCCTATCTGATCCCACAGCTGCTTGGTGCCAAGTAAACACATGAGGCTTATATTAATTATAATATATTAATATAATATTCTAGCTACTTCTTTCACCTTAAATTAACCTATTTCTATTAACCTATATGAGGCCATGTGGTGATGGCATTACCAGTCTTCTGGCATCTTGGGCAGTGGGCTGGCATAACCTCTTCCCACCTGTCTCTTTTCTCTCTGCTTGGATTTCTCACCTGCCTCTAAGCTGCCTTGCCATGGGTCAAGCAGCTTATATATTAACCAGTGGAAATAACATATATTCATATCATTCAGAAAGATATCCCATAACACTTCCCCTTTTCTGTATAATCTAAAAGGAAGGTATAATTTAAAATAGTAAAATTATATAGAACCAAACTGTTATTAAGCAAAGATTACAGTTATAATATCTAGTCTATTTGTATTTGGTAAAATTAAAGAAAATATTTTATCACCTATCCTACTTTTGTATGTCTAAAGTTTCATATCTAATTTACCTTTTATCATGATTAAGGAAAGCTATAACTGTACTATCTAGTTTTCAACTACATCAAAGACCGTAGAAGGATATAATATTATCTAAGTAAACATGAAGTGCTTTGTAAGCAACTTCCACAATTCTAGAAATGACAGAGACATCTGGCTTCCTGGGCAGTCATCCAAAGTTCCTCTGCAATGTTGGGGCATCTGTCTTCAGCCTATAGGTCTAGATTTCCTCAGTCACTTCTCCCTGTGTCTTGCAGAATGTCTGGCAGCCTTCTCTGCTGAGTAGGAACCTAATGGACCAATTTACCTCGTTTTGGCAAAATTCATTGGTTATTTTTCTATGGGTCCTGCATGTCCAGTTTATATAACATATTGTCAAGCAGTCCAGGCAAGAGCATTTTTTTTCACCCAGTGGGTCATTTTGTGCCCAAAAGAAGATAAACTCCATATGGACTGTCTTTGATGCCCATCTTCCTTTTTGAACTAAATTGGTGCTGCCAGGAGGAGATGTGTCTCACTGTCCAAAACATCTAAATTTTTAAAATATTTTAAATACCATCTTCTTTAAGTCTTTGAAGTGTTTGAAGATTACCTTCCTAATTGGAATATACCTTTATATACCTAAAATTTTAATTAACATGACTACAAGTTTGATTATCCTAGATGACTATTAATCTGTATTTCTTAGTTATATATTATAATTTTAAATGAGCTACATAAGCATAATACCTTAAACAAGAGTAGAAATATAAATAGAGTATAACAAAATTGACTTTGAATTTGTAATAATCTAAATCTAGAGCAATGAATATAAACCATTTTAACCTCCAGTGACTATCCAGTCAGCCAGCTGTTTCTGCCATTTCTCATATTTTTTGGAAGTTGCTTGTTTGCACTTCCTCCTTACTCAGACAATATCATTTCCTTCTCAGGTGTCTGAGAGAGTTAAAGATTAGATAGATAAAGTTTTCCTTGTTAAGATTCAGAACAGAAACTCACTAAAGTGATGTAAAGTATGTAAATTGAAAGACATCAAAGGATAGTTTATGATTGGTAATACAATTTAAGATATAAAGTGATTTAAGTACATTTTAAACTCACCAAAATATAATAGATAATGGAATATTTTCACTGTATTTGTCAAATGCAAATGTACTAGACAGTGTTGATATATTTATTGCCAGTATACAGTTATTGTACCTATTGTGAATAGCTTTTCTTATATTAATTACAGCTATCTTTTATTATTTTAGATTTTAAAAAAAGGAAAAATGTGGTGATATATTTTGTACTCCAATAAGGCTTGTCTGGGAGTCAGAGGACAAAGCCAGCCACTATATTAAACATAGAGGTCAGGCAGTGGTAACAAACACCTTTAATCCCAGCATTCATGAGGCAGAGATTCATCTGGATCTCTCTGATTTTGATGCCACATTGTGAACAGAGCCATGTGTGGTGACACATGCCTTTAATCCTAACACTAGTTAACCACAGACGTCTGGAGGCCTGTACAGACAGACAGGAAGTGATAGAGCTGGGTGGCAAGAGGAAGTTATATAGCTGGGCAGAGAGAGGAAGTAAGATAGCAGGGCACAGAAAGGTATATAAGGCCTGAGTATAAAGGAAGTAGCTCTCTTTGAGGATTTCCTCAAATACGAACTTGTGGCTGGCTTATTCTCTTTCTCTGATCTTTCAGCTTTCACCCCCAATACCTGGCTCCAGGGTTTTTATTAATAAGACCTATTAAGATTTGTGTTACAGACCAGTAATGTCACAGCAACATGGCAATATATAGATGCATAGAAATAGGTTAATTTAAGATGAAAGAGCAAAATAGCAAGAAACTGAAGCCATAGGCTATACAGTTTGCAATTAATAGAAGCCTCCATGTGTTTACTTGGTACCAAGCAGCTGTGGGACCAGGTGGGACACAGGAAAACTTCCAGCTACATCTGGTGTTCCAGCATGGAGCAAGAATTTTCACCTAAAACCTGAGAAATCTTCTAAAAAATAATATAAAATGAAGCTAAAAACAGCTTCCCAGTTATGGCTCTCAGGCAAGCCATGCTATAGAGACACTGCAGTGTGAAGGCCTGAGCTACAATATTGCAAGTTTGCGGCATGTGGACTTGACTTACAGCATGGTGGATTCCTGTCATAGTGCACAGAGATGACTCCAAGCCATGCATCACACTGCATGGTGGATTTAGTTTTTGCCAGTACAGACAAAAAAAGTTTCTGGGCTACATGCTGATAGTTTTAGGTATAGACCCACTGCTTCCTAGAGTTGGCGGTGACCATGGCTTCCAGAGCTGGAGATAAACATACCTTCTCCATGTTTGGAAGTTGAGGTGGGCGAAGTCAGCAGTCAGGGCTTCATCTTTCATGTTAGCCATGCACCCTAACAGTTTAAATATATCTCCTGGTCAGAGAAGGATTATAGATTCACAATATGACAGATTCAAGTGGAATAAAAACTCTAAATGGTTTACAATGTGTGTAAAAATATATGTAGCCTTGGAAGAGAGAGGAAAATGAATGTAGACAGTTATATAAAGAAATAGTTTTAAAAAATCAAATCTTTAAAGAGACAATAAAAGTAATATAAAAGTTAAGCCACATAAAGATGAAAATTACACAAAGAATCTGGATACTGCATATTATTATATTGTTTTTGTGATTTTTTAACTGCAGAGGGACATTTGATTATAGGGGCTACTGAGTTAAACCAGCATGTATATTTTATTAAATGTTCCATGACTTTAAATTTTATGTCTAAGGATATGTTGCTTTGGAAAAGAAGTTCTGCTTTTCTCTCAACAGAAGATGAGAAGCTGTGGATTCCTTCCAGGTTAATATGGTTCCATCAAGGAAAACCCCCTGAGAAGTCTCCAGATGATCCAACATCCAGCTTCAAGGCAAATATCTCAGACAATACAATCTCATAGACTACTCCAGTCAGGACTTGACCATTATCTTGAATTTTCACAGGATTCCCATAACATTGCTAGTGCCCCCAGTCAGCAGGAAATAGTATGAAAAGCTATGCCAAAATCCCAAAATATTGTTTATAAATGTCTTATGTTTTATTTAAAGCAGGTTGATTATAAATGCAATCTTTTCTAAAGAAGAAAAGGAGATATGAATATGATAAGGTGAAAGAGTAGATAAATGAATCTACTTTTAAAGAGCAATGATTTGTTTAAAATGTCTTACATTGCTATGGGTTTTATTTTATTGATACAAATTCAAAGTTAATTTTGTTATACTGTATATACTTCCACTCTTGTTTATGGTGTTATGTTTATGCAACTAATTTAAAATTGTAATGGATAATTAAGGAATACAGATTAATAATTAGTCATCTATGATAATCAAGCTTATATTCAGGTTAGTTAAAGTTTTTAGGCATATAAAGGTATATTTTAATTAGGTAGGTAATTTCCAAACACTTCAAAGTCCTATAGAATATAGCATTTAAAATGTTTTAAAACGGGCTTTTCTAGACATTGAGACATGTCTGCTTCTGGCAGCATTAATCTACCCAATCAATTTCAGAAAAAAAAAAAAGATGGGCATCAAAGAAGAATCTCCATATGGAGTTTGCTTTCTTTGTGGCAAAAGTTAGCTATTTGGGTAGGAAACTACTCTTGTCTGGACTGCTTGATAGTATGTTGTATAAAGTGGATATAGAGGACCCACAGGAGATTGACCACTGAACTTTTCCAGAACAAGGCGATATGGTCCTTCATCTTCTGCTTCACAGAAGATACCACCAGATCTTCTGCATGACGCAGAGGAAAGCAACTGATGAACTTTGCCAATAATTGAGACAATTCTTCAAATTTCCTGCTTCACAAGAAAGACTGCCAGAGACTTTATGCCTATAGGCTGAAGATGGGTGCCCCAATGTTGCAGAGGAACTTTGGGTGACTATTCAAGCAGCTAGATGTCTCTGTCATTTCTAAAATTTTGGAAGTTGCTTACAAAGCACATTCTGTTTACTTTTGTAATATTATATCCTTCTAGGGTCCTTAATGTAGTTGAAGTCTAGATAGTTATAATTATAATTTTCCTTGATTATGCTAAAAGATAAATTGAATATGAAATTTTAGACTCACAAAATAGGATAGATGATAGATTAGTATTTTTTATTTTGCCCAATACTAATAGACTAGATATTGTAACTAATTCTTGCTTGATAACTGTTTTGTTATATAAAATTTTACTATGTTAAAGTTAAAACCTTTCTTTGTGATTAAACAGAAAAGGTGAAGTACTATGGGATGTCTTTCTGTATGCTGTGAATATATGCTGTTTCCATTGTTAATAAATAAACTGCCTTGGGCCTATGGCAAGGCAGCTTAGAGGCAGGTTGGAAATCCAAAGAGAGATTCAGTAAAAGAAAGGTGGAGTCTGTGAGAGGTGCTAGCCTGCCACTAAAGGAACAACATGCCAGCAGATCAGTAAAGCCATGGAATATGTGACAAAGCATAATTAATAGAAATGGGTTGATTTAAGATATAAGAACTATATATCAAGAGGCCTTCCATAGGCCATACAGTTTGTAAATAATATTAAGCCTCTGAGCGATGATTTTATAAGCAGCTGCAAGAATGCAGGGCCAGATAGGACCAGAGAGAAAACTTCCAGTTATACTTATCTGCTGGCATCCTTCGGTGGCAGGCTGGCATCTTCTCTTCTGTCCTGTCTCTATCCTCGATCTATTTTTTTCCTTTCAGTTTGTTTATATGGTAGAGATTACATTGACAGATTTTTGTATGTTAATCATCCTGCATCTCTGGGATGAAGCCTACTTGATCATGGTGAATGATCTTTTTGATTGTTCTTGGATTCTGTTTGCCAAAATTTTATTGAGTATTAAAACATTTATGTTTGTAAGGGAAACTAGTCTGTAATTCTCTTTCTTTGTTGAGTGTTCATGTATTTTAGGCATCAGGGTAACTGTGGTTTCATAAAACAAATTTGGCAATATGCCTTCTGTTTCTATTTTGTGGAATAAATTGAGGAATATTGGTGTTAACTCTTCTTTGAAAGTCTAATAGAAATTCTGCACTAAATCTGTCTGGCCTTGTACTTTATTTTGGTTGAGACACTTTTGATGACTGCTTCTATTTCATTAGAGGTCTATTCAAATTGTTGACCTGACTTTGATTTAACTTTGGTAAGTGGTATCTATTGAGAAAATTATCCATTTCTTTTACATTTTCCAATTTGGTGGAGTACATGTATTTAAAGTATGACCTAAAGATTCTTTGAATTTTCTTGGTGTCTGTTGTTATGTTCTCTTTTCATTTCTGATTTTATCAATTTAGATGTTCACTCTCTCTCCTTTAGTTAGTTTTGTTAAGGGTTTGTATACCTTATTGGTTTTCCCAAAGAACAAACTCTTTGTTCAATTGATTCTATGCATGGTTCTCTGTGTTTCAATTTTATTGATTTCAGCCTTCAGGTTGATTACTTCCTGCCATCTATTCCTTTGGGCATGGTTGCTTCTATTTGTTCTAGAGCTTTCAGGTGTGCTGTTAAGTTTGTAGTATGAAATGTCTCAATTTTTTCCCCGTTTTTTTTCACAGTTTTTTATTTATTGTATTTGTGTATTAATTTTGCACATCAGCCATGGGTTCCCCTGTCCTCCTCCATACAGCCCCTGCCACCACGATCCCCCCCCCCCTCCCCTCCATTCCCATCTCCTCCAGGGCCAAGACTCCCCTGGGGATTCATTTAAACCTGGTGGATTCAGTACAGGCAGGTCCAGTCCCCTCCTTCCAGGCTGAGCAAAGTGTCCCTGTGTAAGCCCAAGGTTCCAAACAGCCAGCTCATGCACCAAGGACAGGTCTGGGTCCCACTGCCTGGGTGCTTCCCAAACAGTTCAAGCTATTCAATTGTCTCACTTATTCAGAGGGCCTGCTCCAGCTGGGGGCTCCACAGCCTTTGGTTCAAAATTCATGTGCTTCCATTTGTTTGGCTATTTGTCCCTCTGCTTTTCCAATCTTGGGCTCAACAATTCAGACTCTTACAGTCCCCCCTCTTTCTCAAAAATTGGACTCCTGGAGCTCCACCTGGGGCCTGGCCAAGGATCTCTGCATCCACTTCCATCATTTATTGTATGAGAGTTTCACCACGACCTTTAGGGTGTTTTGGCCATCTGATCACCAGACTAGGTCAGATCAGGCTTTCTCTTGACCATTGCCAGCAGTCTACAGAGGATATATCATTGTGGGTTTCTGGGAACCTCTCCAGCACTCTGCCTATTCCTGTTCTCATGTGGTCATCATTTATCATCGTCTGTTATGATTCTCCCATTCTGCTCTTGATCCACTTGGGATCTCCTGCTCCCTTAAGCTTTCTTTCCCCCAAAGCTTGCCCTTCATTACTCCCACTGTAGTCCAGGTTGTTCATGTAGATCTCATCCATTTTGCAGTCATTGGGTGATCCCTGTGTCTTTTCTAGGGTCCTGTTTTCTAGGAAGCATCCCTGGAGTTGTGTGGCAGTCTAGTCATCTTTGTTTTACATCTAGTATCCTACTATGAGCGAGTACGTACCATGTTTGTCCTTCTGAGTCTGGGTTAACTCACTCAGGATGATTTTTTCTATATCCATCCATTTGCCTGCAAACCTCATGATGTCATTGTTTTTCTCTGCTGAGTAGTACTCCATTGTGTGTATGTACCATATTTTCTTTATCCATTCTTCAGTTGAAGGGCAACTAGGTTGTTTCCAGGTTCTGGCTATTACAAACAATGCTGATATGAACATAGTTGAGTAAATGCCCTTGGGGTATGATTGAGCATTCCTTGGGTATATGCCTAAGAGTGCTACAGCTGGGTTTTGGATTGAGATGGATTCCCAATTTTCTAAGGAAGCACCATATTGTTTTCCAAAGTGGCTGTACAAGCTTGCATTCCCACCAGCAGTGGAGGAGAGTTTCCCTTGCTCCATATCCTCTCCAGCATAAGCTGTCTTCTGTGTTTTTGATCTTAACCATTCTGACAGGTATAAGGTGGTATCTCAGAGTCATTTTGATTTGCATTTCCCAGATAATTGGGGATGCTGAGCAATTCCTTAAATGTCTTTCAGTCATTTGAGCTTCCTCTGTTGAGAATTCCTTGTTTATAGGAATTGTTATAGCCCATTTCTTAATTGGAATGTTGGGCCTTTTGATGTCTAATTTCTTGAGTTCTTTATATATTCTGGATATCAGCCCTCTGTCAGATGTGGGCTTGGTGAAGACCTTTTCCTATTCTGTAGGCTGTTGCTTTGTCTTGTTGACCATGTCCTTTGCTCTACAAAAGCTTCTCAGTTTCAGCAGGTCCCATTGATTCATTGTTTCTCTCAGTGTCTGTGCTATTGGTGTTATATTTAGAAAGTGATCTCTGGTGTCAATGCGTTCAAGAGTACTTCCTACTTTCTCTACTATCAGGTTCAGTGTAGCTGGGTTTATGTTGAGGTCTTTGATCCACTTGGATTTAATTTTTGTGCACGGTGACAGATATGGATCTATTTTCAGCCTTCTACACATTGACATCCAGTTATGCCAGCACCATTTGTTGAAGATGCTTTCTTTTTTCCATTGTACATTTTTGGCTTCTTTGTCAAAATTTAAATGCCTGAGATTCTTTTTCATCTCTTGTATTCTATTGGTGAAGCTTGCCTCTGTATTTCCTGTTCATTTACCTAGACTTCTCATTTTTAGAATTCCCTCATTTGTGTTTTCTTTATTGCTCTATTTCCATTTTCATTTCTTGAACAGTTTTTTTTTTCTTTGTTTACTTAAACGTGTTTGTTTTTTCTTGGCTTTCTTTAAAGAATTAGTTTATCCTCTCCAATTGTTTGTTTGTGTTTCCTGGCTTTCTTTGAGGGACTTATTTATTTACTCCAATTGATTGCTTTTGTTTTCCTGAATTTCTTTAAGGAATTTATTCATTTCCTCTAAACACTGCTACTATCTTCACATATTTGTTTAAGTTTTTTTTTTTTTTTCTTGTGCTCTATCTATGCTGGAATAATCATGGTCTGCTGTGGTAGAACAGCTGGGCTTCAATGAAGACATTGTCCTGGCTGTTATTTATTGTGTTCTTACACTGGAGTCTAGGCATGAGGGTTTGAGGTGATTATAGGTGTAGGTGCTAATTTCTAGGTTTATCTTGGGTGGGTGGGTGTTTTGTTCCTTGGTTTCTGTTTCTACTCCAGATTTTCAGAGTGTGTTGGTGCTTTTCCTGGCCTGCTCATCTGCTGTACTCATTGGAACAATTGCTGATGTTGGAGGCTAGGGGAAGAGGAGGCCAAGAAAAATTGGTCTGTTGCAGTTATAGGCATGACTCTGAGTATTGGTCCTGGGTAACAGAGAGAATCGGGTAGGCCCATGACCATTGTACCTGGTCTGCTGGTAGATATGGTCTGTGGTTTAGTTGGGGTATTGGATACAGCCAAGAGGTAGAGAGGGAAAGACAGGGTTGGATAGACTGTGTGGTCCACAAGAGGTGTGGATGGGGGTGTGTGGGGAGAGGAGGGGAGGAGCTGCAGCTGGTGTTCTGCTTCAGTACTAGGTGCAAAGTTGACTTGGTTCTGAAGTAATAGAAAGAGTGGAGAAGGTCCATGGGTAGCCTACCTAGTCTTATGGTAGGCATGGCCTCTCAAACACTGACATCTTTTTGCTCCAATTTAATTACTTTTTTTTATTTTTTAGTTTTCAAAAGTCTATGGTCCTGTGTTCACTCTGTACTTGGGCAGAAAGCCTGCTGTGGTGTTGCATGGGTATGAAGCTGTGAAAGAAGCTCTGATTGATCATGGGGAAAACTTTGCTGGAAGAGGAAGCTTTCCAGTGGCTGATAAGATTGCTAAAGGCCATGGTAAGTGTCCTTGTGCCTACATGTCCATGCATCTACATGTCTATGTACCTATTTGTCTATGTATATATGTTGGGATGTGGTCATAGGGAATTTGAGGATGAAATGTAATCTTGAAAACTTGTTCAGACCCATCTCGGCTTTCTATGTGGCAACTACCCATTAGCCCATCTTCCTTACTTGATATCTCCCTACTCATTTCTGCTCTTCCTTTTAGGCATTGTTTTCAGCAATGGAAGGATCTGGAAAGAGATGAGGCGTTTCTCACTCATGACTCTGCGGAACTTTGGAATGGGAAAGAGGAGCATTGAGGACCGTGTTCAAGAGGAAGCTCGCTGTCTTGTGGAGGAATTGAGGAAAACCAATGGTGAGTGTTACTCATCATAGACTTCTGTCTTGTTATTAGGTCCTTGAGAAGTTTTGAGTGTGGCCAGAGCTTTCATTCTGTGTTCTGGTTAAGTCTTCATATTGAAAGTGTGATTTGTAGTTAAAAAAAAAAGTAGGAGAGTTTTTATATCTATGACTTTTGTTTTATGGTGGGATTCTCTGTTGCAGAGCATTTAAGCCATCATTTAATCTATATCTTTTTCAACTGTTTTGTTTGCAAAAAAATGACTATACGAATTTTGGTTTTGAGTTCATTTTTCTGATGATTTAAGGGACAACAATTTTCCTCAGCATAAATCTTAAGTTCACTAGCAAATATTTGGTCTGTGTATATGATGGCAATCACTGTATCACACTTGTATAGAAGAGTAACTAGATGGTATAATTGTCTTTAATTGGACTATGTTATGCAACTGACATATCTCAAGTCCATGCATCAAGTTCTAGTGGATGTTGCAGTGTAAACAAAACAGATTTGCCATATCTTAGTAAAGATTTATCAGTCCATTCTCTTCTAAAATCATAGCCTAATTTATACAAGACAGAATAAATTATTTCTAATCTTTTAGTATATTGATTTATATTTTTGAAAAAAAAATGTTATTACTTGATTCTGAAAATTAATGTTAAGTTTTCAGTGATGCATACAACTAGCCTTCACTATTGGCTCCATCTTCATTTATTTATCTCATCTCCCTCTGTTTGTTGTATGTGGGGTAATACATTTATGACAATAGTTATCTTTTTTCACTCTCAAGTTTACAAAAACTTGAAATACTTCTCACAATGAAACATGACCTTGTTTAAATGCCATCTTTCAAATTAAGTGAAAGAAAAGGCAAAAAGCCAGATTTCTTCTCTGAGTTACACACATATGCCCTGTCTCACATATACTTCTAGCCACTTGCCCATACCCATGAACATAATACACTTCTTCCTCCTTTGATGTAATGAAAATATGTATTGGCTGGGCAGTGGTGGTGCACGCCTTTAATCCTAGCACTCGGGAGGTGGAGGCAGGCAGATCTCTGTAAGTTTGAGGCCAGCCTGGGCTACCAAGTGAGTTCCAGGAAAGGTGCAAAGCTACACAGAGAAACCTTGTCTTAAAAAAAATGTATTGATATAGCATTTCCATGAAAGCTATGGTGTTTAAAAGTATGTGACATTCAGACAACTAACACAAGTTCTTATTGTCAATGTCCTAGTCTTTATCCAAAGTACTTTTGATTTTTTTCAAGTTATTTTTATTTTAGGGTCTATGGATTTTAGTTTTGTATGCACTTTCTATATGAAGTGTCATTATTTGATTTTAGTAATATGATTACAGAGACCTCCTCAAAGAATAGAGAAATGGTAAAATGTAAGGAATTTAGGAGATGATGGACAGCATGTTAGTTACTTCACCTGTTGCTGTAATAAAATACCTGACAAAAGCCACTGAAGGAAAGAAGAGATTATCTGGGATTCTCATTTCTGATTTTAATCTATTGTGATGAGATGTCACAGAAGGGGAGCCTGAAACAGGGGGGTGTCCTGGTCACGCTGTCAGCTCAGTGAAGGCTGGAGGATAAGAATGCTCCAGCTTGCCCAGCTTCCTTCCATGTAAGCGGTCTAGCAGCCAAGTCTAGGGAATGGTACCTTCCTCAATTAGGATGCATCTTCCCATCTCCCTGACATATATACAAGCCTCTATCTCTGATGATGCTGTGAAGTTGATAATCAACATTAATCACCACACAAAATTTCTTCCTTTTAAATCAGAAAATCAGAGGGAGGTTAGACATAGAATTGAGAACTAAAATCTTTATCAATTCCCTCTTTTATTTGCCTTCTTTTGGGGGCATATTTCAAACAAAGGTTCTCATCTTAATTTTACCCTAAGAAATCTATTTTATAATTAATGTTTATTTATACAATTTTTATTTCACATAACATAGATGTGTTTCCTTTTCATGTTAGTTTTCAGAATGCATGAACTTAACACAGTCTCTCTGTTTATTATACTCTACTGGCTAAAGACATGAACCTTTCAACTCCTATATATGTTTCCTAAGTTCCTATTTTTATTTCCCTTTCCTCTTTTTGGGGAAAGATTTGTTTCTCCTTCATTTTTATTTGTTCTCTGAGAACTTTGTACAGTGTATTTTGGTTATATTTATACTGTCACCTCTTTCCAGATTCACCTGCCTTCCATCCCCATGCATCTTTGTATCATATTGTTTAGAGACTTCACAAACAGACTTGAATCCCCCCAGAAGTTTCAAATTGCTGAAGATTTAAAAATTCCCATTCCCCCCTTCCTAAACAGCAAGTCCTTGGAGTGACAGGCCAATCAATAAAGGTATGAGATGAAAACTGAGTATACTCAATTTCATAAATTGGACAGATGACCAGATCACTGAAATCATATTAAACATAAAAATGATGCACAGATGTAATTCATATTGTTATGTCTATCAGGCCATTTGTGGGTAAGTCTTGCTTAAATTGTCGTAAGTTCTTTTACTTGTTAAGAAATACAGTGTTTTACACACACAAATTTCAGTGGCATTTTACAATTTTTCCCAACTCTTCAGGCTCACCCTGTGATCCCACCTTTATCCTGGGCTGTGCTCCATGCAATGTCATCTGCTCCATTGTTTTCCAGAATCGTTTTGATTACAAAGATCAGGAATTTCTTACCTTCATGAATATTTTAAATGAAAATGTAGAGATTCTAAGTTCCCCTTGGATGCAGGTGAGCTCAAATTTATTTCTTCAAAACAAAACAAACAAAACCAACACCCACTCCCCCCAAAACACTTAGAAATATGGGTTCCCCAAAGTTCCAAAAAAACTTTAAAAAATAAAGGGTAAACTGTGGATTATTAGAACTTTGTTCATTGACTTTCCATTAAACCTCAAATCACTTTTTCTAAAAATCATCAGGTCAATGCTCAGAAATATCTTCATAACTCAGTGGACATCTGTTTAATTTTTGAAATCTGTTAGCAAAGGCTTATGCTCCATTCAGTACTTTAGAGATCTTGCCTTCAAAACACTTAGGAGAATAGTATTTTGCAATGAAACTATTTTCTTCAATTAGGGACTATGTTTGGAATCATTGAATCTGCCAAGGTTTCCTGGAGTATGGCAGTTATATTTAATAAACAGTTGACATCCTAAGTAGCAATATATCTGTCATAGGAGTGACAAAATGTTTGATTGGTGTCTGGATCCTGTTATATTTTTCCCTGTGCTGAGCCAAGCTAGACAATTTGTCTAATATAATGAACCTGAAAAAAAAATCACCAGCTGGTCTGCCCAGGATCACAGTTGTACTTCAAGAATTCTTAAGAATCTCACTGCTAAAATTCTTATTTCTGTGTCTGAGAGTGGCTGACAGAAACTAAGTATAAAGTGTGATCCAATCAGGATACCCCAAGTCCCTTCTCTGTATCTGTCTACACAATGTAGATCATGTCAATTCAAACCATTTTGTATTCAAGGTTGTATTGAAGAGGTTGTGTAAAAAATGAATGAGCTGATATAATATTCATATATGAAATAATGATTGTATGAGAATTTAAGCAGTGGTTATTATATTTGAGCTGGTTCATTATGTTCTTGTGTTGACAATTCTACAAGCAAAGAGAATTTCTAAATATACTATAAAATCACTTATCAAGATGGATGACATACTATTTATTTTTGTTATTTATTTTTTGGCCAAGGTCCATTCTAAGGAACACATATATACATCCTGTGTTTTAAACATTTATTCTTTTCTTTTGTAGATTTGTAATAATTTTCCTGCTATGATTGATTATCTACCAGGAAGTCACAGAAAATTACTGAAAAATTTCACTTTTGCAAAACATTATTTTTTGGCAAAAGTAATAGACCACCAAAAATCACTGGATATTAACAATCCTCAGGACTTTATTGATTGTTTCCTGATCAAAATGGAGCAGGTAAAATGTTAATAAAACTCAATTCAGTTATTTGATTGCTTGAGTATCTATTGCTACATAAGTAGTCTCCATTTTACAGGCATATTTAAATGGTTCAGACCTATAATGTTTGACAAGCACTTTGTCTAATTAATATGTACATGAATTTGCAGTAAACATCCCAGAAAATATAAAGTTAAGTAGTTTGAATCTATTAACCCTAGTTTATTAGAAAAAAATCTAGTAGAAGTGTCATATAATACAATGGGCTCATGAAATGGAGATATTTCCAAAACTCTCAGAAAATATGTCATGATATGATATAAAGATGAATGTTGTCTTTGCAGACAATATATGGAAACTTAGAAAAGCAGCTCAAGCTAGCCAGACTTCCTATAGTATCTATAGATTGAACTAAATCTTAAAATATTAGCTGTGGATGGTGAGAGAATTTCAGATGAATTATGAGGTGTAGGTTGTGGTGTGAGAATGGAATGATTCATGCCAAGGATGAAAGGAGCCTTAACTGAGTGTAACTTCAAGTGGATTGACATGGACATGGAAATAAGATGGATGTCTGTCAGGCACCTATGGAAATAAATGCTTCTGTCATGGCTCTATTTATTGAAACCACTTATTTTCGTTGGATATTGTTAGCACTCACCATAAAAAGGTGTTTGTTATTTTGTTTTGTTAGTTCTCCGTTCTGCTTCATTGAACTGTACCCTAATGCTAGCTGAGTCCTGGATTTACTATCCTCATTCAAGCAGTATACATCCCTCATGAAAGTGAGGGGCCTTCCATCTTTCTTTACCACTTTTACAAATGAGACCTTCATCTTTGTGACTAGCCCTCACATAACATGCTGTCTACCTTTTTGCCTCCTTTTTATGTGTGTTTTTAGTAAAACATTTTTAGAAAGGAAATGGACATCAGTTCTTTTTGTTTATGTCTCTTTGGGAAGATGGTATGCTGCATGGCTCACTGCCTGAGGAGTCTCATGAAAGATCTTTTTCCAGACAAGAAAACTGGGTGTGGGCAGTGAAGATGGGTTTGGGGGTCAACATGTCTCTTGAACACAGTTTCTTCTCCTGCTGTACTCTCCAGGATCTGTCTAGTTAAACGCCTCCCATGTAAGTCATTTTATTCACTCTAATAATTATACAGACAAATAATTTTCTGGCTAACACAGTCAAACCATTCCTAGGAAAAGCACAACCCAAAGACTGCGTTTACTTCTGAAAACTTGGTCTTCTCAGCAGGTGACCTGTTTGCTGCTGGGACAGAGACAACCAGCACAACACTGAGGTTCTCTCTGCTGCTCCTGCTCAAGCACCCAGAAGTAACAGGTAAGGACACAGGTGAGAAGCTAGTGAGTTTTAGAAAGGAAAAGGAAGATACCACAGGAGTCCTTGTTTTTGTTTATCTCAGGGAAGCCTCATAATTTAACATTCTGTGCCCCTGTAATCTGCTACATTTATCAGGAGGACTGAAGTTAAATGTACTAGCCCATAACAGAGGAGGATGCTTCAAGAAGTGAAGATAGAAGGCAGGAAGAAAGATCAGTAAAGTATTGTTCTAGTGGTGGATTTCATGAGAAGTGATTTTTGTCCACACAAACTTTTTAAAATGCAAATTAATTTAAATTGGAAAAAGCCAAATTAAATAGAAGATATATTCTTGAGAATATTTTTCCTTATTTTGACAATTCTTTTGTTGGAATAGAAATTCTCCTTACAGAAGAAGAAATAACAATTCTAGAGTTTAGTGAGACATAATCCTGGAAATTATTCTGAAAGCTTAGATCCACTAAAAAGGCACTCCTATTTGGGCAGAATTTCTAAAGGAATTTCATTCATTACTTTAGAAATAAGTTTCCATAATATGTTATTTAACATAGGATGGATTATTGGGGGAGTATTCTATTTTTATCTTAAATTTAAAATATTCTATGTATATGAAAGTTTTGCCTGCACTTATGTGTCTGTATCATGTGCTTGACTGATGCCCACAGAGATCAGAAGAGGGCATCAGATACCTAGAATTGAAATTTGTAGGTGGTTAAAAGTTGAATGTTGGGAATTGAACCCAGGACCTATAGGAATTCAGAGAACTCAAGGGAAAGGATGAGACAGTCAGGGAGGCTGCTTATCATCACACCAAGAAAATATCAACATCAGAATACACCAATGGATGATGAAGGTGTGAGGAGAGAACCAAGGAAAAAAGGGAAGTAAGTGTTTGATAATCTGAGACTTCCCCATAATTGGACAAGTGTTGGAAAGACTTTGAAACATCTACCTGAATATTTCAAAAATAATTCCAGTAGAAGGAAAACATGTAAACTGATAAAGAGAAATAGAGTTATGTCCAAGAGTGCATCAACAATTACAATAGTCATTGTTATCTTACTAGGGCACTGATTTAATGTAGTCACAAATTTTGAGCAATGTATAAAGCCAAACCTATGTCCTATGAGGATGGACTGAGGGAAATATTTATATTTAATATATCTAGAGAGTATGAAACTATTATTTCCACATGAAGAAGAATTTAATTTCTCCAGTGATGGATAAGAAAGAAATAGTCATTACATATAAATATAAACATAAATTTCACTAGAAATGTGGCCATATTGAGAAGTAAGAGGGTTTTACATACCTTTGGAAACTACATATAAATATGCACAGAATACCATTATAATTAATGTTTCAATGTACTGCATTGTTTTGGTACAAAAAATGTTTCATCAATAGTTTTCTTCTATAAGAGCTGATTTTCTTGACTTGCTGTTCTGTTTGAAAGTAATAGTTAATGTTGATTTTTAAGTATGCTAATTGATATATAAGGGCTGTGTATTTTGACATCTAGTATATATGATAATAGTATTTATATCATAACAACTATCACTTCGTTAGCAGATATTGATATTATGCTTTCATAATGCTGCCAGTCACCTTCATCTTGCTATAAGTAGCCCTGACTTGTGACTAATGTGCCACTTCCTTTTCTGTCATTTGTCTACTGTGTTGAACCAGCCAAAGTCCAGGAAGAGATTGACCGTGTGATTGGTAGACACAGAAGCCCCTGCATGCAGGACAGGAGTCACATGCCCTACACTGATGCTGTGTTGCATGAGATTCAGAGATACATTGACCTCCTTCCCACCAGCCTGCCCCATACAGTGACCTGTGATATTAAATTCAGAAACTATCTCATTCCCAAGGTAACTTTCCTTTGTCTACACTGAACCTTGATGCTCTTGATCTCAAATGAGTAAGTGAAATAAAATCACAAGCACAAGATATTGGTTCTTGCAAATTCAGACTACCAATGTTGAAGAGAAAACTATAAAAACCTTCAGGGAGATTAAACAGACAAAGGCAAATATCATATATTCCCAATCAGACTGTATTAGAATTCTTAAGAATTTACAGTGTGATTGGTCCCAATTTACTGTCCCCACAAGATAAGAGAAATACAAGCACCTTAAATCTGGAATGGACTTTATGCTATTTCCTGTAATTTTTTAGAACATGTGTTAGTTTGTGGAATTATAGGTCTTCCAAATTTACATTCCATTTAAAGCCACCCTTGAGTGTTTACACTTTCAAATAAAACTTAAAGTTCAAAGTGCCATTCTCTGAAAAGACTATCTATGATTGTATCAGGATGCTAAGAAATATATAGGCACATTTAGGGGATACATGTATTGACTCACTAAACATTTCAGTTCATGTACTCAGTTTCTGGGTTGGTTTGTGTATCATTGTCCTCTTGAAGTTTGCTTCCATATATAACTTTGGAAGAAAAATGTACAAAGGATGTCCTATAGAACTCACATATTTTAAGGAGGGTTAGCATATGTTAACTATGCTATTAGTGGTTATGCCTACTTCTTCCTGTCTTAAGATGATATTCAAATCTCTCCATTGTAGAGGTTCTGTTCACTTTGTAACTAATAAAATCTCTGGAATGGCCCATTAACAGCTTATGAATATCCTGCTTAGATAGTATACTGACCAATTTCAATATTTATTCTCATGACCCTGACTGGAATTCTTACAAAATCAGGAAAGTTCCAAGTTTGCCATCCTTTAATTTTTTTCAAGTAATCCTAAATGTAATAATCTGTCATTCATAATATCTCATCCACATTTTAAAATTAAGGCAAAAAAACTTTGTGTCAGGAAAAAAATGAATAATATTTCATTACAGGAGACATTGTTAATTTTATCAGACATGTACATGCAACATTCCTATGAGATATATCTCTGGTATTATACATAAAAGCTTACATTTGAAGCCACATTCCACATATGCCTGATGCAATAGCAGCAGTGGTAAAGTTGAGCAGTAGGTGGTGATAGACACCAGTGTTAAGCCTGTTGACAAATGATTATCCCATTACTTAGAACTACAAAAGTTATTGGAGGACACTGAATCAAGATCACTGCCTCTATATCCCAACTCATCCCTGATTGTTACATGAGCTGCCTCTCTAGATATGCCTTTGCTCTTGTTTCAACATGATTTCCTAGAAGCTTTGACTATGGCATGCCATTTCTCTTACCTCTGTAACATGTATATAACTTGACTTGTCTATGCTTCTTGTTTCCAGGGTACCACTGTCATAGCATCATTGACGTCTGTGTTACAAGATGACAAAGAATTCCCCAACCCAGAGAAGTTTGATCCTGGTCACTTTTTGGATGAGAATGGCAAGTTTAAGAAAAGTGACTACTTTTTTCCATTCTCAACAGGTAATCACAAATGATTTCCTGGTCTTTGAGATCTTACAATTCTCCCCTCCCCCACTTCCTCAATGTCCCCTGAGCCTTAGCTGCAGCAGTTGTGTGGTATAGATGTGTCCACTGGAACTAGGCACCCAATGATAAATAGTTCTCTGCATTTTGATTCGTTGTTGTTTTTCTGTAAAGGTCTCTCTTTGTTGCTAATATAAATTTCTTTTATGAATACGGGAGCTACACTTGTCTGCAGGTATAAAGAAATGTAGATTTATGACTTCACTAGCCCAGGAAAGTTGGGGAAGGTTTCTAGTACTGGGCAGCATTTCCTCCCTGTTGAGGGGACTTTAAGAACAACTAAACAGCCATTGGTTACCAGCAGTTGTGTGCCACTATTGCACCCTTGGGGATATTTTATATTCTGGCCATGACTGTGGATCATCGGACTAATATATTGGTTACCTCCCTCCCTTCTGAAATTATGTCTCCTAGAAATGACATGAAAAGAACCACAATACCAATAGATATGCTAACATGGAAGGGGCAAATCTCATGGGGTTCTTTCCATAAATAAGGAACAATAGACAGCTAAAGAATACTAAGAGTGGGAGAAAACTTCATCCCCATTATGACCCTCCTAATTGGTTTTATAATACTAATTTTTCAGCTCTGAAATCATATGAAAATACACATACATGAAACACTAATGGACTCAGCAGGTTGTAATTTTATATCTATATACATAGATGTTACAAGGTAATCTGTAGGTATCCCTTGAACATTACATGTTGGTTTCTTTTTTATGATAAATCTGATCAAAATTCTTGATGCCCATGCACTGTCTCTGAGATGAAACATTATATCTGCTGAGCCATATTAGTGGTACTTTAGAGTGTTCACTCATTGTTTCCAAATTCACTATGCTAGACCACAGTCCAGTTAGACTGTGTGTCTAGATATATCACTGGGCTACTAGTTAAGTCCTCTTAGACAGTAAAACAACTTGCCCTCTACGAAGAAGGCAGCTAGCTTTAAGATAGTAAACTTCTTGGAACCAGTTTTTGTACAAGTTACTTTTCTTGTTCTTGTGAACAAACACTTAACAAGAGCAACTTAAGGGTTTATTTTGGCTAAAGTTTGAGGGAGTATAGTCTATTATGGAGAATGAGACATGGAAGTAGGTGACTCTGTGGTGGCTGGAGAGGGCAGCTGAGACCACTCACATCCTCACATCTTGGCTGAACATGTAGCAAACAGCAGGTTGGAATTGGGGGAGACTATAAACCTGGAAGATCCACCTTCAGTGATTGACGTTCTATTGTGATGCCCTACCTACTAAAGTTCCCACAATATTGAAAAATAACATTATCAACTAGATCATGTATTTAAATACAGAAGCCAATGAAGGACATATATAGTCAATACACACCAAAGATTATTTTCTAAAAAACTGTCTCTGGTGGCTACTGCATACGTAGTTATAGCTATGGACTGCCCATGTGGACTCCATGATGATGCCAGGTTTCCTAATACCACAAATAATTTAATTTCTATAATTTAGGACCAGTCTCAAGATGGCTGCTGGCCTTAGTACTCTGAGAATTTGCTGATTGATATGTGAAGGTTTTTTTGTTCAATCTTCTCAGCTGGGAAGCATCCTGCTTATCTGCTCATTTAAGCTATTTCTCTTTCTATAGGATGGAGAGCCTTCTGCCAATGCTATGAGACTTTCTGCTGTGAGACTTTCTCTTTTCCTTTTCCCCTTTCAATGGGAGTCTCTCCAGTTATTCTGATGTTGGATTTCAAAGCAGTGGTACTCTGCCTCTTCTGCCGCATTCTCTATTCTGTGGCATATGCCAGCTCTACTTTTGTGCTCCATTAAATCCCAGGGCTCAATATGGCCATTCGACTCCATGAGCAGTTAAATGAATGTTTCTTTGTTTTCACCTTATAGATGAGAAATATAGTATTCAGTATTACTATTGCACTCTCTAAAGCTTTGAATCAAAAAACTTTAATACTGTGTTTCCCACTATTAGAAATGATGAAAAATGTGTCCTTTTCTCTCCATTTATCTACTCAACTATCCATTCACCCACCCACCCACTCACTGATCCATCCATCCATGCATCCATTCAGTCTATCAAAGAGTGACAAATTCTCTTCTATTATAGTTGTAAACATGGTGCTTTTCTCAGTCAAACACAAGGAGTTAATTATACTCAGTATTTTTGAATTTAAAAGCCATTTTTATTCATTTTACATACTAACCACAGGTCCCCCTTTCATCCCTAATCCCATTCCTCCACCACCCGTTAATTCAGCATCCCCTCCACCAAAAGGGTAATTTCTCCCATGAGGGGACAGCAGGACCTAGTACATTCAGTTGAGGAATGACCAAGCCCCTCCCCTATTCCTCAAGGGTAAGCAAAGTGTCTGACCACAGGGAATGGAATCCAGAAAGCCAGCTCATGCCCTAGGGAGAGATCCAGATCACATTGCCAGAGGCCCCACAAACAGACCCAGATACACAGCTATGTAGAGGGTCTAGTCCAGTCCCATGCATGTCCCACAGCTGTCAGTCTATCTGACTGTCACCTGGGATACCAGGGTACAATTTACCAATGTTGAGTTCGAGCTACTCAGTTTTTGTTTGTTTGTTTTTTATTTGCAGGAAAACGGATTTGTTTGGGAGAAGGCTTGGCCCGAATGGAGTTGTTTTTATTCCTGACTACCATTTTACAGAACTTTAACCTGAAATCTCCAGTTGACCCAAAAGACCTTGATACCACTGCAGTTGCCAATGGATTTGTTTCTGTGCCACCTGAGTTCCAGATCTGCTTCATCCCAGTCTGAATGTTTGTCCCCCTAAAGTCCCTAACTCCAGGGCACAGCTGACTTCTTCTGTCAGACATGCCTCTCCGGCCTCCCATCTCCCATTCCTCATCCCCACAAAATCCAATCAATGCCTGTCTTCTACTTGGCACAATATTTAGGCTCACTGCAAAAACACAACTACAACTCTCTATGCTGTACAATGATTTCTTGACTACAGCATTGCTAATTCTTTTCTAATCCTGATTTATTAATATATTATTACTGTAATACTTAGAAATTTGATCCTTCAGCATTACTTAGCCCTGTGTGTTTTAAATAAAATCATTATAATTCTTGTCTGTTTTCAAATTTTCCATTATCTTATCTATTTTAAAAAAATATGAATTTACATAATCCAGGCTGTCTCTAACATCACTGTGCAGCTGAATGTAACCTAACATTTTCCTATCTCACCACCTGAGTTCTGGGATTCCATCTATATACCTGCACAACTTGATCCAGTGTCATTTTTTTGTTCATAAGGCAAGCAGTAATAAATTTATGTCCCAAAATGCTTTTCTTTCTTCATCATATTATATGCAAAAAAGTAAGAGTGAGTGGTAGAAAGTCGCTTTAGCTGAGCATCACTAATAATGACTACAAGTTTGGACCTGAAAGAAAATGATGCTGTAAACGGAAATATAGAAAGAACTAGATGTAGGAAGGATTCCTCACTAAGTGTTATGATTCCTGTCCCTGAGTTGGTGTTACTCTGAACACAAACACTTGGTATGGTCTATTCACTTTATGATTATTACCTAGAATAAAATATGCATCCATTCTCTGGATGGAATTCCTATAATCTATGTATGACCCTTTTCCCCCAAACAAGACCATAGTTCTTGAAAAGTCTCATCCATTTTTTTTTAGATTTCCACACATTGCTTTTTAACCTTAAGTTTGATGGCAACTTGATGCTATGATTGTAAAGTCATTGGCCTTATTGGATCACTGGAAAATATACAGATGTACACCTAGATATCATTAAATTCTTGTCAATATCTTCCTTTCTTTCAATCTTACATCAGTCACTGACCTTTTAAAATTTATTTCTCAGAGGAAGCTACCTGCCTCTTTGTTATAGCTACAAACACAGTGGCTGTCCCAGGATTTAATTATATTCTATTTTTGTTTATTTGTAGGAAAATGAGTTTGTGTGGTAGAAAGCCTGGCTCAATTGAAGTTATTTTTACTCATGACCACAATTTTATAGAATTTTAATCTGAAATCTCCACTTGACCAAAAGGAACTTGATACCACTCCTTGTAAGATATTAATGCATAGATGTACATATATATGGGTATAGTTACAATTTATACCTAGTACATACCATACATACACATGCATTTATATGGAGTTGAGCTCATGTAGTATGCATCTTGCCATGTTCTATATTTATACAAAACAGTACTCTAGGAAAAGCCTCAGGTTAACCAAGTGATGAGAAATGACCTAAAATGAGAACAAAAGTTTTAAAATAAAAACTGCAAATTAAACCCAAGCTGTGTACCTTTAAATTTTTTAATGGAAAATAAAAATGTCATAGGACAAGTTTGGGCAAAGGCATATGCTGTCCATTGAAATAAAGTCAGAGTCAAGTCAGTGACACCCGAGTGTACTATTAAAATTTATCTTCTCTTACCTCAATGATTCACCTTGTAATTTCACTCCTTGTGATTCTGGTGTTGGGTGTGTTTGTTACTTGACTGATTTCATAAACCTAGGAAGAAAATGTCATTGACATTAGCTCCCATAATTACTGTAATAAAGTGATATAAGCCCACCAACATCAAGCAATAATGATTATTATTCTGAAGTTCTTGAGTTTAAAATTCCAGTACCAACTCACTACATTAAAACCAGCATGTGGACAAAAGGTTCCATCTGGAGGGTCTAAATCAGTTGTTTGTAACCTATTTAGTGCTATGACCCTTTGATACAGTTCTTCAAGTTGTTATGACCCCTCCATAAAATTATTCTTGCTGCTACTTCATAGCTACTGTTATGAATCATAATATAAGTATCCGACATGCAGATATCTGATAGGTGACCCCTGTGAAAGGGTCATCTTATTCTAAAAGGTTCATGACACACAGGTTGAGAAACACCTATATAGAGGATAACTCACTTACCTGACATTTTACTTCCTGTGACCTTGGACATCCTTAACTTATTCTGTACCATTAAAATGTTTTGTTTGGTATAGCACAAAATCTACTACTGATTTGTTTTCTTATGAGGATATTTCTGATTACACAGTATAACCTGTAAAACTTACCTGCATACAGATCTTTACACAGTCATAAGTTCCTTCTGTTTTATCAGTGCAGTGCCTTCTCTGCATATAAATTAGCATGTGTACAGGGTTACAAGTCCCAAACTCTGGGGCAGGGACAGCTTTGATTGGGTCATAATATAATTATGTCATGACCACTCTGCTATTATAATTCCCATTTTACCACTCAAATACAGAGGTGGTATTTTGTTCAGCATTGTGATATATGAAAACTGATTCAGAGAGAAGTGGTGGACAAAAAAAAATCTAGGAGAAATCAAGCAGAAACTTCCAAGAGTTCTTTTTCAGTAGATCTTCTTACTTTATCTTATAGCACTACCACATGAACCCCTTCCTTTTCAAGGGTCTTGGTGGTAGGTATGTAACACAATTTTGCTTAGGTCATTGTTCAAAAATTAGGTTGTCGTAACTATGTAAAGAGTATTGCCTGAAGAACCCAGAAATCTATATAATTTTTTACATAGTTTTAGCCCATTTTATCTCTGTCAATGTGATAAATAGCTTTGTATATGTGTTAATTAGGGTTTCTATTTCTGTGAAAAAAACCATGGTTAGGGCAACTCTTATAAAGAGAATATTTAATTGGGGTGGCTTGCTTACAGTTTTAGAGTTTCAGTCAGTTATCATCATGGTGGAGAGCATGCCTGTGTGCAGTTAAACATAGTGCTGGAGTAGTAGCTGAGAGTCCTATATCTTGCAGGCAACAGGAAGTTGACTGAGAGACTGGGTGGTATCCTTTGATAGGAACCTCAAAGCCTGCCCCTATGATAACACTATTCCTCTACCAAGGACATACACACTTCAATAAAGCCACAACTCCTAAAAGTGCCACTCCTTATGAGATTATGGAGGTCACTTACATTCAAACTACCACATTCCACTCTTTGGCCCCCATAAGCTTGTAACACTGTCATAATGCAAAATGCATTTAATCCAACTTAAAAAGTCCACATATCTATCCCAGTCCTGAGTATTTTAATGTCCAAAGTGCAAAATCTCTTCTGAGATCCATTCATGTATTCTCTTAACTGTAATCTGTAGAGAGCTGCGTGTAGCCGCACCCTAAAGATGGTGCTGGCTTCTACACTCTGCCTTCCCGATGGCAAACACTCTTTATGGTAAACAGCTCCTTATTTGGCTATGGCTGGATTCGTGTGCTGCTGGCATATGCGTGAACCTGTGGACAGTGCCCACGTGGCTGCTTGGGGTTGGCAGCCCAGCCCTACTTAGGTGCTGAGTGAGTTAACCCAGACTCAGAAGGACAAACATGGTATGTGCTCACTCATAGTAGGATACTAGATGTAAAACAAAGATGATCAGACTGCTACACAACTCCAGGGAGGCAACCTAGAATACAGAACCCTAGGAAAGACCCAGGGATTACCCAATGACAGAGAAATGGATGAGAGCTACATGAACAACCTGGACAAGAGTGGGAGTAATGAAGGGCAAGGTTCGAGGGAAAGAGAGCTTAGGGGAGCAGGAGATCCCAGCTGGATCAAGAACAGAAAGGGAGAATGAGGAATAACAGACCATGATAAATGATGACCACATGAGAACAGGAATAGGCAGAGTGCTGGAGAGGTCCCCCAAAATCCACAGTGATACATCTTCTGTAGACTTCCGGCAATGGTCAAGAGAAAGCCTGATCTGACCTAGTCTGGTGATCAGATGGCCAAACACCCTAACAGTCGTGCTGGAACTCTCATCCAATAAGTGATGGAAGTGGATGCAGGGACTGTAAGAGTGTGAATTGTTGAGACCAAGATTGGAAAAACAGAGGGACAAATAGCCAAACAAATGGAAGCACATGAATTATGAACCAAAGGCTGTGAAGCTCCCAGCTGGAGCAGGCCCTCTGGATAAGTGAGACAATTGAATAGCTTGAACTGTTCGGGAGGCACCCAGGCTGTGGGACCGGGACCTGTCCTTGGTGCATGAGCTGGCTGTTTGGAACCTTGAGCTTACACAGGGACACTTTGCTCAGCCTGGAAGGAGGGGACTGGACCTGCCTGTACTTAATCCACCAGGTTTAAATGAATCCCCAGGGGAGTCTTGGCCCTGGAGGAGATAGGAATGGAGGGGAGGGGCTGGGGGAAAGGTGGGGGGGGGGGCGGGAGGGGGGAAGACGGGGGAACCCATGGCTGATGTGTAAAATTAAAACACAAATATAATAAATTTAAAAAGGAAAAAAAGCAACAAAGAACAAGGAATAGGGCCAGTTCTACTTTCAAACTCTCCCACACCTACCCCATCAAGGCCAGCTCTACTGTGCTACCCAGATGAAGTGCAGCAGTCACTCTCCCATACCAGTATATGATAGATGAGGGGCAAGGCCAGATCTCCTATGCTCACATTCTCAGGGATAGCTCACTTGCACCCCCATCAGTTGGGTCAGCTCTACTGTGCTGCCCAGGCAAGAAGCAGGTCCAATTTCCTGAGTGCTGCAGCTGATAAGGGGTAGAGGGGTCAGCTCTCTCTTCCATCATAGGAGATGAGGGGCAAACGGTAGGTGATGGGATCTTTCCCCTTGCCACCACCTCACAAAGCAGTAATGGGGAAAGTTCTCCCACAATCACAGCATCTGGGCTGACTTACTTACACCTGTGCCAACAGGGTCAGCTCTACTGTGCTGCTCAGGCAAGGTGCAGGGTCTGCTCTCCCAAGTTGCAGAGTCTAGCTGTTGATGGGACAAGCCAACTCTCCCACTCTTTTGATCTCAGTGCCAGTTCTCCTTCCCACCTCAGATACAGAGGGATGGGGGATAGAAATCTTTCCATTGGCCCCACCACCACAATGTAGATGATGGAATAATACCAGCTATGCCCATCTCACACCATCATGGCTGGCTCATGCATGCTCCTCTCTACAGGGTCAGCTCTACTTGATGGCCAGGTGAGGTACAGGGCCTGTTCTACCACATGCTGTAGCTGAAGACAGGTTGGGTCAGGTGTCCCATCTGTTGCAGATGGTGAGAAATGGGGTGAGGAGAGCATCTTTCCCTCACCCACACCAGCACATGGCTAATGAGAGGGGTACAAACTGCTGTCCCTTTCTCACATCCTCAGGACCAGCTCTCCCATACTCCTTCAAACAGGGTCAGTTCTACTGTGCTGCCCAGGTGAAACGTATACCCTCTCTCCTAAGTGTTTCAGCCAGTGAGGGGTAGGACTAGTTCTCCCTAGTTTTATGATCACTGAGTGATTTGTCCAACTCTGTATAGCCCTATACTCTCAGTCTTTGGTGGTAATAGGAGCCAGGGACATCAACAGAGATAAGGGATGCATCAGGGCTATGAAGCCAGACTTGGGCCCCAGCAGCAGCCCAGGCCAAGATATTATTATGGCCCTGGGTGGCAATGTAGCCACCCATTAAACCCCTAGGCAGGCAGCCCTGGGCCCGCATATGGGACTCCCTGCCCTGCTCAGTCCATCATCTAAATTGATTTCTTATATTATGATACCACATGGTATCCATGAATATTTATAATTTTTATATTTTTGTGATCACTTAAAATAAACTTATTTCAAATACTAATATAATACCCAACTTCAATTACCTTTAGTATATTCAAGCAGACTGTTTACTAGAAAAAAAAAATAATTCATATTACTGGAGAGATTTTGTTACAGCAGTCTTAGAGGCTGGTTCCCAATTACAATGGAGGACCTGGTAGAAAGATGATGTTAAGACCATGCAACAACACAGTAGTGCTAGTGGTGTTGAAATCTCCCAAGATTTACTTATTGGAGAGGGAGATTATGCTAATGTAGAAAGGCAATCACTATGTGATGACCATACCCTAGCTTTATGCTGAATAGTGGCCTTGAATATATGCAATAGAATTGAAGGCACAGGAAAGAAAATTGAGTCATTTACAAAAGTTATACAGGGCTCAAAAGAAACCTTCACTGATTTCTTACAAAGGTTGTCTTCAGCAGTAGATGAAGTAGAATGATACCAAATTCAGAAGCTAGACAGATAATATTTGAATCTCTGGCTTTTGTAAATGCTAAGACCAACAGAAGTCTTAACCCACCCATAGCCAGTAGGCTAAAGGCAACTGAGCCATTCCCTTCCTTAACAAGCCTTGCTGCAAATTGGAGTCCTTTTAAGATGGTATACCAAGAGCAAATGGAACTTGAGTTTGTAAATTTATAACTTTCAAAGCCAATCAAAATGTATATAACTATTGATTTAAATTTGTCATGCCCAATAGAATGAAAGATTAATTAACTGTGGTAGCTACTTTTGCTGCCAGTGTCTCCACTGTGCTAGTTGTAGTAACCAATTATGAAATGGCAATCCCAGAAATTGTAGTAGTGGTGGTCATCACTGTTATAACAGCAATAACAGCAGCAGCAATGTCAAATTCTCTTCTGGAGCGTGTGGTGTGGGTAGCCATTGGCATGGACACAACTCCAGGAACACAAACCACCAAGGCTCATTATTCTTGATTCCAGCACGACTTAAGCTGGCAGCTCTGCAAAAGAACAACTAAGAACCATAAAGGAAAAATAGGCAGCTCACACGGAGCAGAACTAATGGTCTCATAATGGCTACATTCAGACTCACAAATTTTAAGGTATCTTCAATGGGGGCTAAATGAATTTCAGGAGACCAAAAAATGTTGCACAGAGCCACTCCTAAGAAGTAGGTACTGCTCCAGCTTGAATAGGATTGTGAGAATGAAAACGCTTAGCTGGCATGGTACTGTTACTAAATGGAGGTCAGTGATCTTCAGTGTTATCCTTAATCTCCAAGGTGTCTGGGTGACACGTTCTCAAACATACTTGAAAAAGCAGTTACCATACATTACCCTCTGGAGAATCCAACCAGATGGCTGCAGTTCCTAGGCTTATGTTAATGCTTGACACAGCTGGCCATATTGTGCTTTCAATCCCCATTGGCATCGGGAGGGGAGACTTTTTCACAAAGGTCCAATAGGTCTCTGCCATGTTGGGTTTCAGCTGCAGCCACAGGGTGTACTCAGCGCTCAGAAACCATGAGGAATTTCATTGTCCTGAGGAAAGACATAAGCAGAACCCTGGGCCCACACAAACACCAGGTTGGTTCCCCTCTAAGTGTCAATAGAAAGATCCTTCCATCCCTCCAGAGGGTGATTTGCAACAGGAGCCCTCCAGTGCTTATCTGTAGTAGATACTCCAGCAGAATACACCGATAAAAAATTTAAAACATAAAACAAGGGAAAGAATAGAATGTGGAGAGGAATGATTGATGAGCCCCTAGTTTCCCCTTTTTGCTTTAGCAAAATATGTTTGTTTGGTTTTATTTTAATAGTTCAAATTTTTCTTTTCTTTTTTATTTTTTTAGATTAATTAATTGATTA